>NW_027397093.1:10501322-11096173 GCF_003265705.2 Callorhinus ursinus | reverse complement strand
AAGTCAGTGCTATCTTATTTTACTTCTCTCTGTTATCGCAGAATACAATGCAAGTAAAGTAGAATCTAGATGATCTTGAGCACAGGCATAAGTATGAAAGAATATCTTTCACAATTTTGGTAATACCCAAATTGTGTGCTTTGCCAAAGTGATCAATATAAAAACAGAATTATTGGGTGATAGATTTTGAAAGGAATGGAGTTAAAAGTTTAGTTTCTTCCTTTTAGTTTAAGGTACTCTCTTAGTGATTTAATGTTCTTCAATTTGAACAGAGTTTATTGAGAATATATTCTGTGTCAGTCCTGGTATTCTGTACTAGGTATTCTAAAATTTCTTAATAATGTTAGCACTGCTATTATATACAGTCAGTTACTTATCACAGTCTCTCCTCTCAACTTTTTTCAAAATAGGAATCTGCAGTATGTTTTCACATATTAGATTCAGGTCCAACTTAGGGGTCCCAGCTAATGTAAATAGTTTAAAAGCCTAAGTTTTATGGTAACCCTGTACTAATTTAACAAGCCCAGGGACTCTGGTTTCCACCAAAAGCATTTTGTCAGCTTTCTTCCTCTCTGCTTTTATGGACAGTGTAGAGAAGGCTAGAGGACTAGGACTTGAGCTCCCAGTTGTCAAATTTTGCTGACTAAATAACAGAAGACTTAAATCTATCATGGTTTCCTATATTTAAGAGCTGATGGGCTCCTCCTATTTTTAATTCCTTTTCCTTGGAAGGGTGTTCTAATATTCATTCAGAAATATGACTGCTCATAGGATTTGTGTTAGATATTTTTAAGCCCAACAGATATGGTGTTTCCGTTATCGTTGTTTAATGTTAAACTACGATTCCTTTTGAGCTATATGAGCTATTTATAAGCGATAATGAATAATTCATTTTGAGAGGCAGTGTATTTTTTCAGTAATTGATCTGAATAAAACTAATATTAAACATGAAGACACTAGTTAATAGAGTGGATATTAGCAATCATTTATTCAAATGAAGTTAAAATTCTTAATTTGATAAATAGAATTCTTTTATTTACAGAGTCAAGCCAATTTGGGTTGATAGGTTGTAGAAAATTAATTTCTTACCATATGAGGAAATACATATTTTCTTTCTCTCGTCATGGCATTAATTCAGAAATGACTTCTCCAGTTCCTACCTCTTCCAGGAGGAACATTGTTTACTCCTTCATAGTCATACTTCACCTTTGTTATGCTAAAGTCAGAGTTTATATTTCTTCTTATGTGGATTAGAAATGCACCACAAGGAATACTGCAAAATAAATTAGCAGAATTTTTGCTTATTGTTGAGGACATTTCGACAGCTACACAATGGGTGAAAAAGTTTTAAATTTACGAAGCAACATTATCACAGCTGAATGGTACTTAGTACTGTTTTTCAAATAACAAATGGAAGAAGTGGAAGATCTATGAGACAGGGTTGCCTTTAAAAATGTAATTTTAATGCATTAATTACTGGGTGGCAAGGGCATAGGAAGAGGTAGGCCTTTTCTGGAAATATTCTCATCTCTATTTCTTTAGATACTCTCAGATTTATGTTAACTCACCTCAGGATTTGTATTTCTTTTTTTTTCTAAGCAATAGAATAATATTCCCAAGACATTGCTGATTTTAGTTTTCAGATTGCCTTTGTCTCTGTAAGATAAGTAACATGAGTAGAGGGAATATTTCTGGAAAGGTTGCTTATACCTAGATCAATTTCAAGTTAGAGCCTTTAAAAATTACCTGTATTTTAAAAAAATTACTTATAGGACAGTAGAATATTCTGGATAGTGGGTAAAAGAGTAGACTAGTATTAGTAGATGAACAAACTTCTGACACTTATTTTTGGTTACCTCTACTTAGGAAAGTAATTGAATATATTCAGTCCTGTAATTTATTTTACAATGATCATTTAATAAAATGTTTACAATAATTTCTTATCCTGAGGTTTGTAAAATATCAACATGGGACATCAAAATAGATAAACTTGACAAATTAATGAATTGTGAATTGTATATTTCATCAAAGTACCTTTAAATGATTTTCTTAAATTTCCAGCTATAATAATAATAATGCATGCTCATTGTAGAGAATGAAAAATGTAGAAACAAGCAAAGAAAAAATTAAAATCAACATTCATCATATCAACCAGCATTAATGACTCTAAATTTTTTCATGTATTTTCTTACAGTGTTTTCTCCATATGTATTTTTAAACTGTTTAGTTTGGAATGATTTCCAACTTAGAGAAGAGTTGTAAGAAGAGGACAATTACATTTCTCCCCTATGCTTTGAGCGTTCCCTCTCTTGGCATACGATACACCTAACCACAGTACATATTCAAATGTTTCTAGTTCTCCCAAGAATGCCCTTTCTAGCAATTTTGTTTTCCTACTCCAAAATCCAATCTAGGAGCATACATTGCCTTTACATGCCATAGCTCTTGGTTTCCTTTAATCTGGAACAGTTCCTTGGTCATTCTCTCTCTTTCATGATATTGGCATTTTTAAAGAGTAGAGCCAACTGTTCTATGTATGCAAAATTTCAAGAAATTGAAATTATTTCCATTATAATTTTATATCCTTTTTCTCAGTACATTTTTAGCATTTTCTAGTGTCATTAATTGTTCTTTCAATTATCATTTTGGGTGGCTATATATTTTTTATTTTCATTAGTCCTGTATTAGACATTTTTATAAATTCTCATTTTTTTAGTATTACTAATACAGTTGGGAAGAACGTCTTATAAATAAATCTTAATTGTAATTTAAATTTCTGAATACATCTATCAAGTGTTTGTTAAGTGCTTACAACATGGAGCAATAAAACAAAAATCCTATAGAAGGCAACAATTAAATGTTAATCTCTATGATTCTGAATATAATTAGATTGGAAATTTGGAAATGGGGGAAATTACCAGATAATGAGGTTGCCCGATTTAGGAAACAGAAATATAGGGTATCCATTTAATTTTGAATTTCAGATGGGACACACAATATTTGGGATATCCACTAAAAAATTAATCATTGCATATCTGAAATTCAAACTTAGCTAAGTTTTTTGTATTTTATCTGTCGACCCTACTGGAGGATTGAGTGTTCAGAAAAACTTCATGATAGTGATGGAGGGAAGTGAAGACAACGTTTCCTAGAATGAATGGCTTGAGAATGCCACTGAAGCAGGAGTGAGTGTAGTTTCTATGAAGTATAGTCCATAAGGATAAAGACTTTGTGTCTCATTCACTGCTACATCCCCAACCTCTTAAACAGTGCCTGCACACTGTAGATACTCCATAAATACTTTCTGAATGAATGAGTGAATGAATAAATGAATGAATGAATTTGCACTATGAATAAAATCAGACCTTTTGGGACAAAGGTTACCTGTTGTATCTAAGTTGATAAGAATCAAATTTCCATGAGTTTGGAATACCTGGCAGACAAATTTGGACATCCTGCCTTCCTTTATTCAACTGAAATAGAAATGTGAAATATAAAGATATTTTTAAAATGAAATATAATGATTTATTAAGTTTCTACCATTTATCAGATATGGGGGATACTTTGGTAAACAAGAATAGACAGGACTTCTACACTCATGGATTTTAGTCTAGTGAGAGTGACAACATTAATTAAACCACTCATTAACTTATAATTACAAATAGACACATATTATGAAAGGAATGTACTTTGTTCTGAAATCACATAAAATGAGGGTATATTCCTAAAAACCTAAGTTGGGGATAGGGTTATGTTGTGTCATAAGGGATAGATCCAGTTTCTTCTATGAAATCTTCATCTCCCCGAGTTTCTAGAATATTCTTTAGGCTATCACACTTGGTTCTTATACAGCTTTGGTTTTTTATCTTAATATATGGATGATTTAGTAGATTATATATTCTTTGAGGAAGGAGAGATTAGAGTAGGCAAAAAGGTGTTATGATTTATTTTTATCACCTGTAGTTTTCATGTGTATAATAGGTGTAAAATTTATGTTGACTCGCTGAAATTATGATGGAGGTTTTGATAGCGGTAGATATGCCATATACATCTAAGAGATTATTTCTTGATTCTTTGAGCATCTTAAAGAAGTTTATGGTGTCTAGATGTTGTTCTTAGTTTATAGACCTTGAGTGGCAGTTTTAGGTCGGGGATAGATGTCTAGTGATTGGCAGTCAGGAAGCTTTAATAACCATTGTTACATATTAACTTTAATCAAAGCAGTTGCTTTTGAATCTGCTTTCAGTATATATTGAAAATCTGACTACATCTTACCACTTTTCTTGCCTTCCTTCTGGTTCCTGATGCTATCATCACTTTTCTGGATTATTACAATAGCCTCATAATTGCTCTCCCCTGGTCTTGTCCTGCTTGCAGCAACAAAAGGAAGATATTGGAAGCTTTTGAGCAGTGGTGGTAGCGTTACAAGCTCTGTGCTTTGACATGGCCACATTGTTTTTAACAGATTGGAATAGAGGTATAGTACACATGTGTTGACTTGGCATAGTAGTAGGGAATCAGGATAGTACAATCAATTCTTAAAGTCTTTATATTCTTGGTAGTTAAATAATTATCCGCTTGCCAATATTAGTATATTGACCCTTGAACATGGGTCAATAACCTCCCCATATTGTACTTTTGTAGAGTGTAAATTAATGCCTTAATAAAATTACTTTTTTTTAAAGGACACTAAGATAACAAATAGGCCAACCACAGATGAGGAGAAAACATTTCCCAATTCATCTATCTGACAAAGGATTATATACAGAATATATAAAGAACTCCTACAAATCAGTAAGACGACAAACAGCACAATAAAAAAAAAATTGGGCAAAATATTTGGACACTTCAACAAAAGGAATACTCTAATGGCCAATGAGCACATGAAAAGGGGCTCAACATCCTTAATCATGAGGGAAATACAAATTAACACCACAGATACCATTGCCTACCCACTTCAGTGGTTTAAGTTAATAGGGCCACCAAGTGTTGGCAAGGATATGGAACAACTGGAGCTCTCATTCTTTGCTGATGGGACCACAAATTTGGAAAATTATTTGGGAGTTATTTTGTTTGCTTTATAAAGTTCATCATACATCTGCCCTACGACTCAGCAAGTCATTTACCCAAGAAGAGCAAAAACGTATATCCACAAAAAGACTTACATAAAAATATTCATAGCGGGAGACAGAAATGTCCATCAACAGGATAATTTTTCAACAAATAATAGTATATTCATTTATAGTACACTACTAGAAAATAAAAAGGAATGAACTGCTGATGTCCCCAACCACAAGGATAAATCTCAGAAAATATTATGTTGAACAAAAAGAGTCAGACACAAAAGAATATTTGCATTCTATATTCCATGTAAACAATCTATGATGGAAGTCAGAAAGTGTTCCTTCTTTGTTAAGGAGGCAAAGGGATTGACTAGTGAGGGACAGTAGAGAACTTTCTCGATGATGGAAATGTTCTGTATCTTGTTTGGGGTGAACATTTAAGATCTGTGCCATCATACTGTACATTTATTTATACCTCAATAACAAGAAAATACAAAATGCTATGATTGATAGCTAATTGTGAGCCAACCAAGCAATTCTATTAATGTCTCACCATTTTTTATAAGAAAAATAAATCCTGCGAACCATGAGACACTATGGACTCTGAGAAACAAACTGAGGGTTCTAGAGGGGAGGGTGGTGGGGGATGGGTTAGCGTGGTGATGGATATTAAAGAGAGCATGTATGGCATGGAGCCCTGGATGTTATACAGAAACAATGAATCATGGAACACTACATCAAAAACTAATGAGGTATGGTGACTAATATAACATAATAAAATTAATTTTAAAAAAAGAAATCCTGCGGGGCGCCTGGGTGGCTCAGTCGGTTAAGCGTCTGCCTTTGGCTCAGGTCATGATCCCAGGGTCCTGGGATCGAGCCCTGCATCGGGCTCCCTGCTCCGCGGGAAGCCTGCTTCTCCCTCTCCCCCTCCCCCTCCCCCTAGCTTGTGTTCCCTCTCTTGCTGTCTCTCTCTCTGTCAAATAAATAAAATCTTTAAAAAAATAAAATAAAAAATAAAAAAATTAAAAAAAGAAATCCTCTGTTTCTAGAGAAAGAAAACAGTTTTTTATTTAATGCTATTTTTTATATACTTATATATGGTGTACAAATTATGAAAAGATTATCTAAACAAATTGACTAAAGATTACCTGTGGAAAAAGGTGAATATTTTGCCTTTTTGCCTTTGCATATATATTGAGGAAAAAAGGTGATTTCCCACGGTAGGCTCTTGTACTCTGTTCTCTTACCATTTCTTGTGGTAAAATGTGAACTATAATGTTCTGACCATGGTAAAGTAATTGTACATTGATGAACTCTTTTTCTCTTGTCTTATATTTTTCTTTTTTCTTTATAATGAAATATTTAATATGATCAAAGAATATGTGTAACACATGTTACAAAGCAGATGCCTCTGCTTCCCCCTTCATTTGAAGTATTTAAAGCTTTTAGCAATCCCTTGCAGAGCTATGCCTAATCTGATTTTGTATTTTCATTTCATTGCGGGTGTATATATCTATCCCTTGCATATGTACATATATATGTTTATGTATACATATATGTGTGTATATATACATACATGTTTTTATACAGTATATTATGTGCTTCACTTTTAGCTTTATAGAAATGGTGTATTATGGTATTGCTCTTTTTCTTCAATAATAGGTTTCTGTGATTCATCCATGTTGCTGTATGTAGCAAAAGTTTATTAATTTACATTGCTATATAATTTTCTGTTGTTGAAATATTTTTTGGTCCCATTTCCTTTCTCATTCTTTGACCCCATTTGTTGTTATATCAGCAAAATTATCAGTGACTTCACATGTATGGAATGCTTCTAACAAAGAGTTGTATTTATGACTTGGAAATATAGATACCATTAGAAATTCCTTCTATTCCTATAAGCACAGTAAGCTATATGATTTGCATTTTTATAGTAGGGTATGAATTATATAGTTATAATGACAGCTGCAGGGTAGAAAGTTTTAACACACTAGAATGAAATGTATCTTGGAGACATTTTTGGTATCTGAAGATCCACATGCCCCATATGGTGCCACTGAACCAATGAGTGTGAAGAAATTATTCTTACTGCTGAAACAGCACAAAGTACAAATTACTCTTCTTTATACAAATTTATTATCTTTTCAGCTAAATTTCTGTATGAATAATTATATGTATAAAATATAGACTGTAAATATAATGTCCTTTATCACATATTAGTGTGATTTTCCTCCATGTTCCAATAAATGGTACTGTATTTTCTAAATTTGAAGGTTGTAACAAAAAAAAGTTGCAGGTAAAAGTTAATACCAAATTATAAGAACATTGTCATTCACTATAAAGAATAACCATAATTCTGATGGGTTTTTTTAGTAGTCCATTTTGATATTAATATTTATTCTAGTGAAACAGTGTTTTATTTCTCACAGAAATGGTCCTTTATAAAAGAACCCCAAAGTATTTACATAAAAACGTAATTTTGTGTACATGCAGATATAGCTTATTTTTATTCATAACCATAGTATTTTTTAAAGATTTTATTTATTGATTTGAGATTGAGAGAGCGTGAGCAGTGGGGAGGAGCAGAGGGAGAGGGAGAAACAGACTCCCCACGGAGCAGGGAGTCCGACATAGGGCTCAATCCCAGGCCCCCAGGATCATGACCTGAGCCAAAGGCAGACACTTAACTAACTGCGCTACCCAGGTGCCCCCATAACCATAGTATTACAGTCATTGTGGTAAGCCATTTTATTAATGTAACCACAGGCTTAAGATAATATGAAATTTGGTATAAATTTAACTTTTTAATATAATTTGTATTAGGGGCTGACTTTTTTCATTATATTTTTGTTGAGAGAGAGACAGAGTGTGTGCACGAGTGGGGTGCCAGAGGGCAGAGAGAGAGCGAGAATCCCAAGCAGGCTCCACGCCCAGCATGGAGCCCAACTTGGGGCTTGATCTCACAACCCTGAGATCATGATCTGAGATGAAACCAAGAGGCCAACACTCAACCAACTGAGCCACCCAGGCGCCCCCTAATTACATTTTTAACTCATTCAACTAATTAACCTTTTTTAAGTAATTGGTGTGAAATCCCTTTTGCTGTTTCACAAATCAGAACCATGGATCAAAAGAGAGGGAGAGGGGGAGGATCAGAGGAGAGGGAGGATTGGGAGAGAAACTTGTTATGATTTCTGTTCCTAAGCGGCATCATACAGAAAGTTTAAAATTAAATATACATTGAAATGCAGGACAGTCAGAGACCGATCTAAAGGTAATCGAAGATAACCAAGTCTTCAGAGGATCTTCTTTCTAGGTTGCACTGGTGAGAAAGGACATAGACGTGAACTAACTCTGATGTCGAATCAGAGATTTTTTCCCCCCTAAATCAACCTAAAAACTGGACTTTGTTGGTCCTACCAGTAGACTCAACCCCCTAGAGAAAGTAGGCAGAGCACTCTTTTTCTGTTGACCAGGCTGAGACTCCCTTCGTCTTTATATCTTATAGTACACTGCACATAGTTTTTTAGAAGCCTGGATCTCTAGTAACAATAACAGTAGTTCTCCATGAAGCAACTGAAACCCCGTCTGAAAGACATTATGCATTTGTTTTCTTGAATGGGGAAGGCATTATGGGGAGTGAAGGCTTATTAACCTCATTTAAAAAAAATATGTAAGGGGTGGAATTTTATTTTAATAAGCCATGCAGCAAGGAAATTTAAGTTATTGCAGCTCCAGGACAGCAATTACTTAAATATTGACAACTTATACATGTTTTACATGCCCGTTTGCTCTCCTGTTCACTACTGAAATGTAGTTACCATAGCAATGAACACATCACATGGTTCCTGTGCTAGTTCTAAAATAGAGAACAGCAATATGCCATATGAGCCATGCTTATTTTCTACATAAGGGCTGCATCTACAACTTGAGGCCATTCCATACCCTTCTTGGTGCAGATAGCTTGTCATTGATTTAGAAAGCTTTTAAAGTAAAAAGCAATTGGCAAGAGTACATATCAAGTCTCCAACCTTTCTTGTACTATATGGTATATATTCTTTGCCACTGAGCTAAAAGGACAGCTTTACTAGCTTTGACCAGCAGGGACTCTGCTATTATATATTTAACCAAGTATCTTCTACTGGAATATCAGTACCACTCAGGCGATTAGACGGAAGGGGCATATATACCAGGGATGGAAACATTTTCTCTATCTTATTGACCAATCCTTAACCAATCTTAGCTTTTCTCCTACTGTTTGCTTTTATGTATCAAGTTTTTAAAAAATAGGATTCTTTTGAGAATTTGAGGAGAGGAGGATGCCAGGCACAGCTGGAGATACACTATTAGTTCCCTTTTAGGACCATTATTGCTCTGTAAGATTTAAGCATGGGTTACACAGCAGTGTATCAAAAAGGACAGCAGATTTCTGTGATCGATGCCGTCAGGTCCCCACTTCTACCTTACTCTTGTGTTCTTTTAGAGTATGTAGTAGACTGTCAGGCCTCAAGAAATAAAACAGGTGCATACCCCTATTACTGTGGATCTTATATATTTACTTGAAATAGTCCAAGTACTATAACATGTTAGTGAATGATGCTACTCTGTAACTATTTCTAACGTATAAAATAAGCACTAGAATAAAATAAGGAAATATAAGGAAATTTCAATTTGAGCTGCCAGTTGTACTACACCTATTGTCACTAGAACTATAAATTAAAATTTTTAAATATTATGTACTGAAACTACTAGAAACAGCTACACTATAGGTAGCGGAGGACTCCAGTGCTTTATTTCCTCCTTACCTTATACTCTTGACTAAATTTTGTAAGAGGTGAATCACTGGTCTTCACACACAAATTAGTAAATTTAAGAAGCTAAGGGTGCCTGGGTGGCTGTCGGTTAAGCATCTGCCTTTCAGCTCAGGTCATGATCCCAGAGTCCTGGGATCCAGTCCCACATCAGGCTCCCTGCTCAGTGGGGAGTCTGCTTCTCCCTCTGCCCTTTACCCTGCTCGAGCTCGCTCCCTCTTGCTCGCTCTCAAATAAATAAATAAAATCTTTTTTAAAAAGGAAGAAGCAGCTAAATAGGCGTACGTATTTGGCTGGCTGGCTACTACTAATGGGGGATATATGTTGATTGTTTAATATTTGTGTTTTTTCATCCCCTTTTATAATTTGAAAGACATGTGATTTAGTATTACATAAACTATGTAGGTGTGCCTGGTTGGCTCAGATGGTTAAGTGTTGGACTCTGGATTTCAGCTCAGGTCATGATCTCAGGGCACTAGAATTGAGCCCACGTCAGGCTCTGCACTCAAGAGGGAGTCCGCTTGAGAATTCTCTCTGTACCTCTCTTCTGCCTCTCCGCCTGCTCGCACGTGTGTTTGCAAGCGTGCGATCTCTCTCTCAAATAAATCTTTAAAAAAAAAAACCTATGTAATATGGGTACTTTTATATCCAGATAATTTACAACAAAGTAGAGCAAGTGACCAGAGATGTCATTATAGTCTTGTACTTGAACCTTATTATTTTTTTTCTTGGTCATTATTGAAAAATGGTACACTACACTGATGAACATAGGGGAAGGAAAGGAAAAATAAAATAAGATAAAAACATAGAGGAAGGCAAACCATAAGAGACTCTTAACTATAGGGAATAAACTGAGGGCTGCTAGAGGGGAGGTGATTGGGAGAATGAGGTAATTGGATGATGGGCATTAAGGAGGGCACTTGATGTAATGAGCACTGAGTGTAATATGCAACTGATGAATCACTAAATTCTACCCCTGAAAATAATAATACACTATATGTTAACTAACTTGAGTTTAAATAAAATCTAAAAAAAATAATTAAATTAAAAATAAATAAATAAAACTTTCTAAAAAGAAAAAAGGTTGCACACTACAGAAATAGGTAATACAGAAAGAAAACTTCTGTAATCCCACCACATCTCATAAGAGATAATCTCTTAGTTTGGGGTATGCCCTTCCAGATTATTTTTTATTATAAGAAATATTAAAAACATTTATTTTGAGAGCATACTATACTTCTGCTTTGCAGCTTTTTTCCTAACAACCTAGATTGCTTTTCTTGTTAATACAGACTTTATCTTCCTTATTTTTTATAATAATTGTATTATTAAATGACTGTACCATAATTTGTTCTCCTATTGAAAGCTATTGGGATGTTGTCTATTTTTTGTTATTGTGAATAGTGCTATGTTAATATATGTCTTATACTCTTTTAAAAAAAGATTTTATTTATTTATTTGACAGAGAGAGAGAGCGAGCACAAGCAGGGGGAGCAGCAGAGGGAGAGGGAGAAGCAGGCTCTCTACTGAGCAGGGAGCCTGATGCGGGGCTTGATCCCAGGACCCTGGGATCATGACCTGAGCCGAAGGCAGACGCTCAATGGACTGAGCCACCCAGGCACCCCTATGTCTTGTACTTTTATGTAAATTTTTCTGTAGGCTCAATTTCTAGAACTATAACTGCCGATTCTTAGGAAATGAAAATTTAAATTTTGATAGATATTGCCTATTGCCCTAAGAGTTTCTTCCAAATCATATCCCCAATTTAAATGTGTTTTTAAGCTTTGCTGAAATGATAAATTTTAAATGACATCTCATCATTTTAATTTGTATTTCTAGAGTTACATCTTTTAATGTTTCTAAGCCATTTGTATTTTCATCTTCTGTTCTCTCCTTAATTCTTTGTCTCTCTTTCTTTTGGATGGTTCAGTTTTCCCTACTAACTTTTTTCTTTTGTGTTTCCTTTCCTTTGTTCACTAGAAAAAATTCCTAGTTGACTTGTAAATGTTCCTTCCAGTTTGTCTTTTGTCTTTATTTTTGGTGCTTTCTAGTATATGGAGGTTTTTAATTTATATATAGTTAGATTTATTAGTCTTGTTTTTTATAGCTTCTAACCCTTATTAATATTGAGTTGTCCATTTCATATGGGTCTCATGTACATATTCATTCACTTGTTTACAGAATCTAACCATCTGAGTTCTATGGTATATCAGGTGTCTGCTAGATGATGGGTCAATAGTCTATGTACAATCTAAAGATATAATCATATTTGCAACAATGTTTTAGCGTAGCAACAGGCCAAATTCTCTAGAATGGCTAGGAGGTACTTCTGAATATTGCTGTAAAACAAATTAACACATAACATGACCAAATTCTCTAGAATTATTAGCAGCTACTTTTGAACATTACTGTAAAGTGAAAATAATGTGTAATATGTAAAGCAAAACTAAAAAGCTACATATAACAACAGATAAGTAGTTTGTCCTTTTATGAAATTTAACTAGTTTAGTCTTTTATGTGTCTTAATATTTACTATTAGTTTTGTGGCTAATACATCTACACCTTTCCTAGTTATGGTATTATTATGAAAGGCATGGCTACTGGCATTTCACACAGAGCAGGAAAAATTCCTTTACATAAAAGGCAAACCACAATTATCCTCATTCTACATACTGTTCTAGAAATTATTAAATCAACAAATATTTATTGGGTACCTGTTTTATTGCTGGGCTCTTACAAGAAAAAGAAGTAGTGGAACTTTTTTCTTTTAATTTAATCTCTGCCCCCAATGTGGGGCTCAAACTCACGACCCCGCGATCAGGAGTCTCATGCTCCACTAACTGAGCCAGCCAGGTGCCCTAGAATGTTTTGTTCATTTGTTTGTTTTTAATGTGAGTTACAAGCCTGTCTTCAAAGAGCTCATGGTGGTCTAGTTTGGAATACGTAGCATTAAGTACTTTAAAAGTTAAATGATAAAGAAAAAAAATTAAAAATAAAAATTAAATGATAGGTGTGCCTGGGTGGCTCAGTCGGTTAAGTGTCTGACTCTTGATTTTGGCTCAGGTCATGATCTCAGGGTTGTGAGATCAAGCCCCATGTTGGGCTCTGTGCTGGGCATCGAGCCTGCTTAAGATTCTCTCTCTTCCTTTCCCTCTGCCCCTCTCCCCTTCCCATCTCTTATAAAAAAAAGTTAAATAATAAAATAAATTATAATTATCCAATGATGTATAAAGACCCCTGCCCAAAACCAAAATAAAACAATAGAAAAAACTGTCTCTTTTGGAGCAGTATTACCTGCTAAGGAAATGTTACTGGTGTGGAAGCTTTGGCTACAGTCATTTCTAGAATGTAAATGAAGAAATCATAAAAAGTCTATATCTCCCACTCCCCTTCACTCATTTTGCCTATCCCCCACCCCCCCCTCCCCTCTGGCAACCATCAGTTCTCTGTATTTATGGGTCTGTTTCTGCTTTTTGTTTGTTTTTTTATTCATTTGTGTTTTATTTTATTTTATTTTTTTAAAGATTTTATTTATTTATTTATTTGACAGAGAGAGATAGCAAGAGCAGGAACACAAGCAGGGGGAGTGGGAGAGGGAGAAGCAGGCTTCCAGTGGAGCAGAGAGCCCGATGCGGGACTCGATCCCAGGACCCTGGGATCATGACCTGAGCTGAAAGCAGATGCTTAACAACTGAGCCACCCAGGTGCCCCTGTTTTTTTTGTTAATTCCACAGATAAGTGAAATATGGAATGAAAGGTACAGCATAGGGAATATAGCCAATGATACTGTAATAGCACTGTATGGTGACAGATGGTGGCTACAGTTGTGGTGAGCATAGCATAAAGTATAGGCTTGTTGAATCACTATGTTGTACACCCAAAACTAGTGTAACACTATGTGTCAGTCAAACTTTAATTTTATTTATTTATTTATTTATTTATTTTACGAACGAGGCAATTTATTGACCCAGCATTTGCTCTAATGCTTCTTGTTGGCAGCTGCCACCTGTCCAATTCTGTCCAGATCTCTCTGTCCCTGAGGTGTCAGTTTGCAGCCCCTATCTTGGTCCTTTTCCACCATTTTCAGCCCTTCTACGGCTTGGAGGACCCTGCAAGCCACGCTCTTGGAGCCTCTACTGAAGTGGCTGGGCATGACCCCATTTCTCTGACGTCCCCCATAGGTCTTGGTCATGGAGCCAACCCCAGCGCCACCCTGGAGGTACAGGTGCCGTGCTGTGGAAGCAGTTCGTGTGTAGAACCAGTTGTCATTGTAAGGAGCAAGCTCTTTATGCTTGGTCAGCTTGACAGTGTCCACCCATTCAGGGACTTTCAGCTTCCCAGACTTTTTGAGGAAGGCTGCCAGAGCTCTGACAAACTCCTGCTGGTTCATGTCTTTTACAGTAACCACAGGCATCGTGCGGCCTCCGTGCTGCCAGCCAGGGGAAAGGGCAAAACTTTAATTTTAATGAAATGGTATTTAAAAAAAAGAAATCATCAAAACAACTGAACATGGCTAGTTTACACGTAGGCAGAATACACAGTCATCTGAGAGTTTATGAATTTAAGTCTGCTTTTTCCACCACTTGCCAATTACTCCTTTGTCTTAAAGCTTTTACTCTATTAAAGTTGAAGGACCTTCTGGAAATTTTAGCATTTTAAATGTTGTCGAGTATTAACACCACAGTGTGAGTAAGTTTAAGAGCCTTTCCTCATCTCAGTTTTGGATAGGAAAGGTAAGAGACAATGAGAAGACTAGTAGTCTGAGGTAAGGGGAAAAGATGAACAGTGTGAATCTGGGGATAGGGCATCAAAGGTAACCTTTGAACACCTCAAACCTTCCTCTGAATATAGACTTCATCCGCCCAATATATACATGTCTATTCCTCAGCTTCACTCATTTTATTGAAATAGATTGGAATTGTTAAAATATTTTAAAGTGTTCCCTTTTTATAATTTATAAAGCATCATTATATGAATCAGAGTTAAAACAGAGAAGCAGAACAAGTAGATACAGATACAGGAATTTGTTATAAGGCATTGGCGTATGCAGTTCTAGAGGCTAGCAAAGTAAACCCAAAATCCAGTTAGGAAAGGAGGATCATAAATAGGTTGAAACCCTGTGGACATAAGCTGGTTAGTCTCTCAGCTCAGGGAAAGCCTAAGCTCTCTTTTACAGGGCTCACCTAATTAAGTCAGGCCCACCTGGGATAATCTCCCTTTGATTAACTTAAAGTCAACTGATTAGGGACTCTAATTACATTTGCAAAATTCCATCACAGCAGCAACTAGATTAGTGCTCGATTGCATAACTGGGGAAGATAGTTCAGCCTAACCAAGTAGACACATTAAAAAAAAAAAAAAAAGCCATCATAATCCTTTAGACATCATTTAAATAATTCTTTTCTTGATCATAATAATCGTAAAAAATACTTCCCTACAACTAGTAACTCCACAAATATTTTCAAGTAATATAATCATACTACAGGAACCACAGTCACACTCAGAAAATAAGCTTCGTCACTGGTCATAAAACAAGACTTAGAACTAGAAGGGTCCCCTTAAGAGGCCATCTGAATCCATCCCTTCTTTTTACAGTTGTAAAATCTGAAGCCCATTAAAGCTCTCAACTTAATTTTTGTTTTTTAATACCACAAAAAGAAATACCTCATTTAGGAATATGTTTTAATTGACTTAGTCTTTCACCTGAGGCCCTATAAGAACTACCTAAGAAAGTAGGTGGGACACTGAAAGTACTCCATTTTCAGTTCAATTAAACTAGTTGTCACTTTATATTGCTATTATATATGAGAGATCTTGGTATGCAGAAATATGTTTCTTAGGGTGCAGAACTGAAAATCTGGATATTTAATGAATTTTGTAGACATGGCTTTTATCAGAATGAATTTTGTACTCTTTGGAGGATCCAAAGCATGTTGTAAAAGGTCTTGTAAGGATTAGTGACACAGTTTTACTGTTTCTTCATCGCCTTGCCTCCCAACTTTATCTTATAATTTTTTATAATGGATCCCCAAAGTTTGCCCTCTGATATTATGGTCTACAGTTAACTTCAAGTGACATTTAGTTGGGAGGGTTTTTTTGGTGCTTAGTCATTTATATCTGGTGTTCTTGAGCATTTACACAAAATTCTCACCACTAAAGGTCCCTAAAAACCATTTATTAATTCAAAAAATATTTAATTGCCTTCTAGGTGCCAAGCACTTCTCCTGATAAAACAGTGAGCAAGATAGATAGTGTAGGAGGAAAGTGAGCCAGAGAAACACCAGCATTAATTGTGGAAAATACCATTACAGGAGAAGTGCAAAAATATGATTCATGTCTTTTCTTTATGGCCCACTGTCTTCACATACTACATACTTGATAAATGGTTTTTGAATAAATAAGGCCTATATGGCATTTTTAAAGGAATATAGACTTTAAAAATATATGTCTGTAGGGTACTTTGTACAGAACTAGGGCAAGTAGAACAGGTAGAAAAGCCATAAAAAGTTTGATTTGGGGATGGGTTCAAGGACTAGAGTATATTGGAATGGGTGCAAATCCATTTTCACTGATTAGCAATTTGTTTCATTTTCTTTAGAGATGGTCTTACTCGCCTTGTTCATGACCTTTAACCTTTGTTTGAAATTAGTGCATCAGTTTGTGCTAATTGGAATTGCCAGTGACCAAGTGAATATGACATATCTATAAAAGAACAGAGAAAATTAGGTCCTTATTATGTTACTGCATCACTAATCCAGGCTTCCAGCTAAATGCCAGAATATAAATTAGATCCCTTATCAAATGTGGCACATAAAATTTTAGGATCCTTTTTAGTGTAGTACATGTGCTTTCAATAAATGCCTGCTTTGGCAAGAAATTATATCAGTGTTCTTTGTGTCAAGTACACTTGCATTATATTTTATGCTCTATAACTTTAAAACTGTCCTTGCAAACCAGGTCAAGGGCAAAATTAAATTTGGTTTCTGGATTTAGTTTTACATCGAACAAATACCATTTTTTCTTTGTTTGGTTATATTGTGATATGGTTATTTGCTTTATTTGGTTTTTCACTGAGAACAAAATTCAGAATCCATAACACTGTCTGTCCACTAACTATTCTGCTGCCACACTGGCCTATTTTCAGTTATAAAAACCATTGAACTCTTTCTCCTGTCCTCTCAGGCTCTTTCCAAATGCTCTTCCCTCTGCCTTGACCTATTTTTACCCCATTATTCAGTATTATTCACCCAGTTAACTCTTACTCATTCTCTAAGCCTCAACTATCAATCTCTTAGAGATTCCTTCTTCATCCACACCACAACCAGCCTTAAAATACAGTTTTAAACGTCCCCCTTAATATTACTCTATTACTAGTTCTTAACAGTCCTTGGCACGTAGTGGGTGCTTATTAAGTGAAAGGATAGATTAATATATTGAGTACTTACTATGTTATAGTCACTATAAAATTCCCTTAAGGAACTTTCTCAAGTCTGAATTTCAAAGGCCCATGTTACTTTGTAAATAATATACCTACTTTTACTTTAGGGGACAAAATTAGCAGTTCTGAGTGAAATCAGTATAAAAGATATAAGGATATACATTTATATAAATGCATGTGTACATATGTTTGTGTATGGCATGTTGCAAAGTAAAGGGAATATTTTACTGTGGTTGCTGTTAAGAAACCTTGAAAGCTACTACTTTAGTGAATACTGTTGTACAATAATTGGCTAACAAGTATGTCTAGAAAAACAACCTATTTCACATATAAACTTCCCCAGGCATCTCTCTGCTGTCTGTATCTTTGGCTTCTAATAGTTCTTTGCTTAGAGTCAAAAGTCAGAATCTCTGATATCTCCCAGAAAAGACCATTTAAATTAAAGGAGTCCATCAAGATTTGGAGGAAAGCCACTTGAAAAAAAGAAAATATATTACATTCTACCTTTAATTTTCAAAACCTGAAAACTAATGGTATTTCATCTATTCTTTTTGATGGTCCAGTACCCCAGTCCTGTGATTTCCTTAGAATCCTGTAATAGTTTTTGCTCTTAATGCTTTTAGTGTTTTTCTCCCCAAGATGCTCTTTCAAGGTACAACACAGAAATCCTTTTTTCTCTAACAAACTTTTCCTGACTAACCCTATTCCATTTCTTTTTGAACTCTGAATTTTTTCACCATGTGAGTATATATTTCTTAACTTTTGTACACTATACTATCATGTATTTGATAAAAGATACGTTATTTTTTTATTGTAGCCTTTGTGTGTGTGTGTGTGTGTGTGTGTGTGTTTGCTGTGTTCTTGCTCCTTAATTTCACAGGATCCACACACACAGTCCAAATCACTTTAATCTTATTTTCCTTGAATTAAATGAAATACAATTTTAAATCCCTTTCCTGGAAAACTAAGTATAATTCATTACTGGGGTACTTTCCTTCACCTCCTCAAGGTTCTCACGAAGTAAAACATCCCCCCCCACCCCCGCCAAGTCTTCTGTCCCCATTGTCTCTACTGAGAGATACCTACTGTTAGCCCTTCAAGTCCAGTGGCTCTGATGCTTCTTGGAGTGTGAGAATCTTGGCCAAGGCCGGTTGCCTTAGTAGCTTAGATGTAACTTCTTGTGTTCGGCATTTTCCATTGGCCCTTCAAGATTGGCATTTTATGAGGTGCCTGGGTGACTCAGTTGGTTAAGTGACCAACTCTTGGTTTCAGCACAGGTCATGATCTCAGGGTCGTGGGATCAAGCCCCATGTTGGAGTCCATGCTGAGCCCGGAATCTGCTTGAGATTCTCTCTCGCCCTCTCTCTCTGCCCCTCCCCTCATGCACTCTCTCTCTCTCTCCCCCTCAAATAAATAAATAAAATCTTAAAAAAAAGAAAGATTGACATTTTATTCTTTTCCTTCCCTATTCTGTCCTTGAGGACCCTAAGAAAATTGCTTAGTAGCATGGACAGAAAAAGTATATAGACCTTGTGGGGCCCTAAATTTTTTTGAATATGGTTTTAAAGCCCTGGAAGTCTGAAGGTCAGGTGAAAGTAAAAGCATTGAGAAAAAGGGAGTTACGGCCTGAAAAGTCAAATTACAGGTCTTAGAATTCAGCCTAGCTCCAGCAGTGCTCCAGAAACATTACTGTGTCCTTAGTAAGTGCCTCTTGAGTTGATGAAACAATATTTGCAAAACTATTCCCTACAACTGAATTAAGAGAGTTAAAGATTTTAACAATTCAAGATTACTGCCTATGACACTGGTGATCTTCTAAACAAGTGGTTGTATCAAAAATAAGACATAAAGCTTGTTTTAGGAAGAGGAACAATGTTATAAGACCCCACTTGCAATTCTAGTTTTCAGATTAATGAATATGATAAAATTAAGATGGAATAAAAATTTTAGAAGACAGTTAAATAAAATCCAAATTGGATGTGGAATAAAGGCCAAATTGTTATTTTCAGTCATGTGGTGCATATTTCCATATGTTCTGAAAATCCTAAAGAACTTGGCACAAAGTTCTGCTGAAATAATTTCTGCTTCTTAAATGACAGGTGCCTCATCTTTTATTGTAGTATTAATTCAGAATCCCATCAAGTAAGAAAATTCATAACACAAAAGATGAATTTATAAGCATTTGCCTAACTCTAGCCATAGAATCATTACTTTCTATTTCCTTCCTCTCCTTCACCTTCTGGCCTCCTTATGTCTTTATTTTCTCCTTCTTTTCGTTTTAACCACAATCACTTCTCTATCAGATGGTTCTTGTTTCTACTTCTGAATACATTTAAATGCCATTTATAAAATCATAAATTCTTATTGAATTTATGTTTAAAAACCTAATGGGATTCAGCAGTAGTTTTAAACTACAACATAATTATTAAATGTAGGTTTTAATACCAGTGATGATTCACATTTTCCAACCTCCATATTTTACAGTTTGTTTTTCTTGGCAAGGGTTTAAGTATCCATGAATAAGGCGAAAGGTTTCTTGAATTTTGGTGTTTAAAGAAGGAATGAATCTTCCTGTCTTCTAAAAAGTTACTTTACCTTTTGCAAAAAGATATAAGCAGTAGGAAATGACAGATACTTAAATCTACTCACTGATTTAGGCCAAAGTCGCTGGACTTCTTGCTTATGAAACTCTCCCTCATAGGAGGTTGTCTCGTTGTTAGGGACCTTCCATAAAATCATTTTTATGGTCATTGAATTTTAGAATCAGAAGGACTTGAGAAAGTATTATAAGCTTCTCATTTTTGAGATGAGGAATCTGCGAAAAAGAATTTGTGTCTTGCCCAAAGTCACATGAGAGGTAAAGTAAGAGGCAAAGCAAGAATTGGAAATCATGTTTCTTTATTCCAACTCTAGGACTGTTTTTATACTATTATTTTATGAACATGGAAAGCAAGCTGATTGTTTACCTAAAATTCATTATATTGTGTGTATCTTAGAACTTGTTGTTTTCTTCTTTTAATTTTTTTTAAAAGATTTTATCTATTTCGAGAGAGAGAGTGTGTGTGAGCAGGGGGGAGGAGCAGAAGGGGACGGTGAATGAATCTCAAGCCTGCTCCACACTGTGTGGAGCCTAACGTGGGGCTCCGTCTCACAGCCCTGAGATCATGACCTGAGCAAAAACCAAGAGTCAGAGGCTTAACCGACTGAGCCACCCAGGCGCCCCAGAACTTGTCATTTCTATACTTTATTCTTTGAGTTAAAATATTTTGTATTAGTCATCTGTTTTCTGATTTGCCATGTAGGAATCTTCATTTGTCTAACCTTTTATATCCAGTCTGCATAATGCTACTAGGTAAGCTAATCTTTCTCAAATCTAGTCCTAATTATGCCACTTACCTACTCAAAAACTTTAGTATCTCTCACCTTCTCTATCTACATACTACATTGTTAAATAAATTAATAAATCCATTGTCCTAGCTTATTAAAGACTAACTCTACCTTTCAAATTGTAGTGCTTTCTGCTCCTCTACTCATCCCTTATGATCCCGCCAAATTGGACCACTTGCTGTTCCCAGAATACACCTTTCATTTTCCATACCTCTATGTCCTTCCTTATTATATATTCACCTAAATTTTTACCTATCTTTCTAGGTTTGTATCAAATTCTGGGGCACCTGGCTGCCTCAGTCAGTAGAGCATGCAACTCTTGATGTTGGAGCTATGAGTTCAAGCCCCACGTTGGGGGTAGGGTTTACTTTAAAAAAAATTTCCCTTCCACCATAAAGCCTTCTTTTGTTCTCTTTCCTTTTAATTTCAATTGCAATCTACTATACTCTGACTTCAGTTTTTGCATTCATCTTAATTATTCTTATTTTTGGTTAATCAGATGAGTCTAGGAGAGTGCCATATAACCGTGGAAATAAGTGGTATCTAATATGTTAATTGGTTGCTAAAGTTCTTGAAACAGATGGAAGATAGTTATTGCTACCCCCTTTTATGCCTACAACAGAGAACCGAAATCCACCCAGATCATCATAACCAAGAGAAGTCCTACAAGCATATATTAGTATTTATTTGCTAGAGAAAAAAGAAAGGTTTCATTTTAAAATTGTGAAGTGTACCATAGTGACTTATTGCTGGTTATAAGCTCATTTAGACTTCTGTTTTTATCCCACATGCTGTAAATTTTCTAATTATCTTGCAGCTCAGCAAAGTAAAATAGTAGCTTGTCATAAAAGTGCTTAGTTGGTAGCTTACCAAGTCCTCAAACTGAATTGTGTTTACTATTTACCTCTGTTATTTAATCTGTATGTAGGGTGTTTTGTGGTTTTTGTTTAGTTAACTTGTTGGTTTGTTTTTTGCTATTCTTGCTGCTTTTATTGTAAATTTTTTGACACTTTTCCTTATATTGTACTCTGTGATACCCAGTATCTGCCAGTGATGTCTGAACTCTCTATATCTTTGAAAATATAATTTTAAAATTCAGAATAAAGTATTCTCTTAGGAAAAGCGATCACCTGGTTATTTGTATATCACTTGGAAATGAGGCAAATGCCAACATCCTTTATGGTAACTTTCCAGAGCAGGACTGCAGCTATGACCAAGATATGGACTGCATAAATATTCTCACAGAACCAGCAAACCAGCAATTTATGAAATATTTCACCAAATCGTAGATCTCATTCTTGAAAATCTCAGTACTCATACGTACAAAGATCTTTTGCCTTTTTAAAAAACATTCTTTTGATCGGTTTAACTCATTCCAGTGCACATTTATTTAATCACACTAAGTGCAAGGCAAAGTTCTAGGATAAGATATAAAACCCAGTTCTAAAGAAGCTCATAAACTAGGGGAGAAAATAGACCATGTAAATAAATTATAATGCAGTGCAAGAAATAGCATAATAGAGGCATTTACACAGCACTAAGTTAGTGAACTCTGATCCCAAAAATAAAGTATGAACACAAGAAATCAAGTCAATATAAAGGTATTGCAGAGGTATTTCTTCTTTGCTTAATGTAGGCAAGTGCTTTGTCTTTATCATTTGGTGAATCAACAAGGATTTATTATCTATTCTGTGCAGAGCAATATGTTAGATGCTTTTAGGATACAAAGTGAAAGTTTCTGCACTTAGAGTTCATAATATAGTAGGAAAGATAAACTGTCTATACAAATAACTATGTTTCCAGTCTTCACATAATTGCCATAAGAGAAACCTTTACAAATTGAGCAAAACTCTTCTGCAATGCAGAAAGCCACATCTGGAGATAGGGAAAGGAGAGACCATGAACAATTCAAGAAGGCTTCCATTAAGCAGAAGATGGTTGAACTAACCCTGGAGGGATTGATAGGATTTTGACAAGGGTGGTTGAAGGGTATTCTAATTCATTTAGTGCCTACATGTGCAAGGTAGCATGAAGGCAAAAAAGCCTGAGGCATGTTCAGAGAATAGCAAGTATTCTAGTTTGAGTGGCATCTGGTACATGTATAAGGGAATAGTAAAAGATCAGTCTAGAAAGGAAAAGTAGGGGCACTTTATGGAGGACATTGAAAGTCAGACTGTGGAACTAGGACTTTTATCAGTAAGCAATAGCTTTTTGGGCAAAGGCTAATCGAAGTTGATATTTAGGAAGGTGAATCTAATGGTCATGTGCAAGGATGCATTCAAGCTGAGGGTGACTGGTACCAAAGACTGGTTAAGTGACTAATCTAGGCAAGCAGTAGTACAGGCCTGACCTAAGGTTGTGTTGGTAGGAATGAAAACAAGGTTACAGATGTTATAGGCCTTATGCTTATAAAATGTACTTGGCAAAAACTTGAAGCTATCAGATGCAAAGAGAAAGTGTCAAAGGAACTCTGGAAGTGAAGCAGGATATATGATGATGATATCAAGTAAAAATAATAGAGGAAATTACCCCCCAAAAAATGTAAAGAGAAAACAGATCAGAAAATTGGTAACTGAATTCTAGAGAAAGACTGTCTTTAAGGAATTAACAAATGAGAAAGAAGATAAGCAACAGAAAGATGAGAGAAGAAAGGGAAAGAGCCTGAGTGGCTCAGTCAGTTAAGCCTCCAACTCTTGACTTCAGCTCAGGTCATGAAATCAAGCCCTGCATCAGGCTTCCCATTATGCAGGGAGTCTGCTGGAGAGTCTCTCTGCCCCTCCCCCCACTATCACACTCTCTCTCTCTCTCTCTCTCTCTCTCTAAAATAAATAAATCTTAAAAAAAAAAAAGGAAAGAAGATATACAACAGAAAAGTAGGAAGTTTCTAGGACAGGGTAGGAAATTCAAACTGAAATATCAGTTAAGTCTCATTTCTCATCTCTTAAATTATCCATTGGAATTGGGAAATCCAAACAAAAGAGCTTGAATGTACAGGAGTAAGTTGGAGAAAATTGTCCAGAGACCCAAAGGAGGGAAAATATTTACTCAAGAAATGAAGAGTAATTGGCAATGCAAAGAAATTTGGAGATTGAAACTAAACCTCTGAAAGAATAGAAGGAAATGAGTACTCATTTTATTTTTAAAAATTATTCCTAAATTTTACACTATGCAGAAATCCTACTTCCCTCAAGAAAAGCAGTTAAGTCCTATTCAAAAAAGTCAAGAGGAAAGGCTAAGATTGGTGAGAACACAGTCTCTGAAATGGATGTAGGTGGAAGCCAACTTGTAATACAATGTACAGTAAGTCAAAATTGCTGTTAACAAAATCCCATCTGTTAGCCCAATCACTTTATAACGTTTAGTGCAATAAAAATGCCAGTATTTTGTTACTAGCTCTGTGCTGTATTACCTTCAATTACCCATGTGTTGTTGATACCCAGTGAAAACTCATTCTTTGTCATGGAGACTCCAGAACTCCACAGGCAAGCACTAAGATTGGATAATGTGTTCTCTCAGATTCGGACAAGAGGTAAAAGATAGACATTTCTTGAATTCTAGTTTTTAGACTAAAATGATTGGCTCCCATTTCATTATCCAATCTTTTCAGAAATATTCAGTATCTTTGCAAACCTATTTCTTTTTCATACAGCAATGGTAGGTGAAATCACACTTTCCATCTGACATTTGAGACCCTGCTACATGCTCTATTTGGTGTTTCCTACCATTTTTCTGTGATTTTTTTTTTTAATAGCCTGACTTGTACATTTGGCTAATTTCTTTTTCATGCACATTGGATTTTTTTCTTTGACTTCTTTTTCTTCTTTCTGAAGATACCTGTGTTGATCATTACTTCCATGGCTATCCCAGCTACTTTCCACTGGCCATGAAGAAAATTTAAGTATGCTTATATGTTGGACTTCTAAAGCAGCATTATAATACAATCTGTACATAATTATTATTAGCTAGCGAAAAGGAAGAAAATAATACTGGTTATTGGTGATATTTGAAAGTGGTATTTTTTTTTAAGATTTTTATTTATTTATTTGACAGAGAGAGAGACTGCGAGAGAGGGAACACAAGCAGGGGGAGTGGGGAGGGAGAAGCAGGGTTCCTGCAGAGCAGGGAGCCTGATGTGGGGCTCAATCCCAGGACCTTGAGATCATGACCTGAGCCGAAGGCAGACGCTTAATGACTGAGCCACCCAGGCGCCCCAAAAGTGATATTGTATATACATATCCATAAGTTAAAATTCAGACCTGGGGAGAAATTACCTTTTTCTTGTTTGTTTTTTTTTCTACTAGAGATAGGAGACTAGATGCTTTTTTGTTTTTACTATATTTTGTTATGTTATTAAATCACAATGTAGTCCTATAAATTCCCTTTTTTACTTAGTCCAGTAACATTTTGGACTGTGAATATTAATATTCTCTCTTCTTCCTCAGAAGACCAAGAGACCTAAGGAATAAAGGAGCTTTGTTATAGGTCTGAACTTAAGAGTCAGAACAACTGGAAACTGGTGATCTCTGTGACATCCATATTCCTCTGCCATATCTCACACCTTACCCTTGCCACTTTGCTCATAGAAAGGTTTATAAAAACAACTCTGCCCTGTGCAGTTGTCCATTTTTGTGTTTTATATATGGTTTTCATTTTATTTTTACCTTATTTTCTAAAAGTTAATTTTTGTACAACTTTCAAACTAGAATAAGTTGGGCCATTAGAGTGGTCCCAGGGGGTGGGCTTTATAGTGGCAGTGGTATCACACCTTGACAACTTGGGAAGTATCATGCTTAGAATATGGAAAATATAAAGTGTATTGGTATGCCTTTGAACTGAGAGAAAGGAATCATTAGACACTTAACAAGAATGCTAATCTCTCCCCATCTGAGATCTTCACTTTGTCTAATACTTAGCACTGATCCATAATGCCTTTCTCATCCTGCATACGTATGTATCTAAACTCATAAGAATTGGTTATTTATGACTTTTACTGTCTTTTTAACGGTAAAAAGACAGTTGTTGTTGTTGTTTTTTCTTTGCCAGTGAATGAAAGAAATAAGACCTGTCAAAAGATACACATTTTACTTTTCTTAAGGCTAATAAGCTGGAGTCTGCTCCCCATAGGGCCTTCAATTCTTCATTAGTAACTTAATTAAAAAGAAAAAAATCTGTTTTGAAACATAAATACCCTACTAGTAGCATAATTCAGGGGTAAGCAAACTTTTTCTGTAGAAGTCCAGTTAGTATGGTCTCTATTGAACTAGTTAACTCTGCTGTGGTAACATGAAAGCAATAATAGACAATATGTAAATGAATGAGCATTGCTATGTTCCAGGAAAACTTTATTTATTAAAACAGGCAGTGGGCTGAATTTGTCTTGCAGGCTGCCGACCCTGGGCATAATGTGTTGATCATACATTATAGTAAAACCCTCTCTATTGGTTGAAAGAGAGGATCAGGGAGAAAAAAAATTTTTTTAAAGATTTTATTTATTTATTTGACAGAGAGAGACACAGCGAGAGAGGGAACACAAGTGGGGGCAGTAGGAGAGGGAGAAGCAGGCTCCCCGCAGAGCAGGGAGCCCGATGCGGGGCTCAATACCAGGACCCTGGGATCATGACCTGAGTCGAAGGCAGACGCTTAATGACTGAGCCACCCAGGCGCCCCGAGAAAATTATTTATTTATTTATTTATTTATTTATTTTTTAAGATTTTATTTATTTGAGAGAGAGAGCATGAGAGAGGGGAGGGCCAGAGGGAGAAGCAGACTCCCTGCCAAGCAGGGAGCCCAATGCGGGACTCGATCCCGGGACTCCACGTTCATGACCTGAGCCAAAGGCAGTCGATTAACCAACTGAGCCACCCAGGTGCCCCGCGAGAAAATTTTTTTAAAAAGGAAAGATGTTACTACCTATCTGGGGCTTTCTAGTTGGTAAGATAAAAAGCAAGAAAATGACAATTATATAAGACATGTAAGTAAAAAAGGGTTTAAAACTAGAGTTATTCTTCAGAGAGTTTCAAATATTAGATTACTGATAAAGTAGAGTGCTTATGATTTAGTGAAGCAGCTCTAAATATAGGAACTGTATTCTTTGTACAATAAGATGCAAAAAGCAATGTATGAGATGCTTAAAATAAATGATCAATCTCTTTTGTCTTTGGCTTGGTCATAAGCTTTTTTAACCATTAAATAGAAAACTAGAGATTTGTTGAATGTGCCAGGATATTTTAGGATCTGTACTTTAAGATGGACCCACACTGAACTTCTGCTGGAATAATTGAGTAAGAGAGACCTGATTTATCTTCCCTCCTTAAACAGTGTAAAACCAGACAAAATAAATAAAACAGTCTCCAGACAGTAGGCAGCACAGGACAGTGATTCCTCAGAGAAGGTAAACAAATGAGAGAATCCTACAATTGCCATAGCATTCTGTTTAAACAGAATTTCTAGTCTACAGTGCAGGAAGGGGGGTCCCAAACCCAGAGGTCCAAATGAACTAAAACCAGAGGTCCAACTGAGTTAAGAACTGAAGGAGGCCAAGATGGCTACAATTTACAGGAAAGAGTACCAGAGAAGAAAGCTGCACAGAGACAGAGCTCACACACTAAATATCTGCAAGGGGTTCCCTGGAGTCTTTAGCTGGATACTGGTCAGCACATGTGTATAAGGAGAGTGTTCAAGGTAAAGGATGAAACCATTGGAAAGAAGCAGACAGAACATTCCCCCAAGTTCACACAGGCTGATAGCAGTTTATGTCCCCAGTAGCCAGAATGGAGAAACCTCTCTCTAATAAATGGGATATTTTATTTAGTATTCAAAAAGATATTACATCAGTAGGGTACCAAATTTGCTTTAGATTAAAGGCTGCTCTCATTTCACCTCTCAAAGCTTAAAAATAAACCTAGAAAGGACCAAACTGTTTCCAAGTAACCTAACTGAATTTCAGAATAAACCTCACAAATATGTAAAGTATTACCAAAAATCCAGCATCTAAAAACATAAAATGTCCTAATGTCCAGCATCCAGTCAAAATTATTGAGCATGGAAAGATGCAGGAAAATACAACCCAAAATGAGGACAAGTATCAAACAATAGAAATGGATTTAGAAATGGCACAGATGTTAGAATTATTTGACAAGGATTAACATTTCTAAATATATTCTGTATTTCAAGAAGGTAAAGGAAAGCATAAGCCTGTTAAGAAACATAAAAAAGATTGAACTTCTAGAGAGGAAAAATGAGCTGGATGAAAAGACATTGCAGAAGAAAAAATAGTAATTAATTTAAGTAAGTAATTTAAGACACAGCAGCAGAAGCTATTCGAAATTAAACACTGAGAGGAAAAAAAATAGTCTTTGAAAAACAATAAACCATGCATGAATGAGCTGTGGGACAATATCAGGTGATCTAATATACATATTTGGAGTCTTAGGAAAGAGGAGAGTGAATGAAAAAACATTTTAAGTCCTGAATGTTCCAAATTTGATGAAAACTATAAATCCACAAATCCAAGAAGTTCAACAAATCACAAGCAGAAAAAACAAGGAGAAAACCATACCAAGAAACATAATGAAATTGCATGAAATCAGCGATAAGCTCTTAAAAGCAGCCAGGTTGATTTTTTTTTTTTTTAAAGACAGATATTCAGAGAAACAAAGATTAGAATGATGGCAATCTTAGCATCTGAAACAATGCAAGCATAGAGCACTGAAAGAAAAAAAATTGACAACCTAGAATTCTATACCCAGCAAAAATATCTTTCAAAAAAACCGAAAACAAAACAAAGACTTTTTTAAACATAAAAAAGCTGAAGGAGTTCATCAGTAGAAGACCACCACAAACCATTTAGGAAGGCTCAGATCCAAGTGCTACCTATAACAATTACTGCTATATGGTCTTGGACATACTTTAATTTCTGTGAACATTCAGATACATCTGTGATATGAGAAACCTATTTAATAGTATTTTTATGAGGATCAAATGAGATAAGGAAAATAATAGACATTTGTTGAGTGTTTCCTTTGTGCCAAGCATGTGTTGTCTCATTAAAAATGAAAATATAATATCCAGTAAGAGGTCTGAGATTTTTCTTATGCTATCATCTCTCCTCTTTCTTCAGTATCTGAAAAACTTGGGTTAGTCTAGAAGTTACCAAAATAGCTAATCAATCAAATTTTGTTGAAGTATTTTTCCTAACTTTGTTTGCCTTTAGTTACCACTATTAAATATGCTTAAAGGTGGGAATGAACAACTCTTCTTGCTATAATAGACTCATCAGCTAATAAATCACTTTGTGAAAGGTTTAGGTATGTCCTAAGCTACACCTAATTTTTTTGGCTTGTGTTTTGGCTGCCTAATTTTTTTTTCCAGTCATGTTTATTGAGGTATAATTTATATACTGTCTGTGTAACTTTTATTATAAATCTATTGGATAGGGGCCATGAATGTCTTTTAGCTTATACTTTGCCCCACTGAATTTTTGGCACTCAATAAATGTTAAATAATATTTCTATTCAGCATTCTGCAGACAGGAAGCATATGGTAATAAATGTCACAGCACAGGTTGAAAATCCCCAAAAAGTTCTGTGTTATATTCTTTGGAAAAGCCAGTACAGAAATTTTTGTAAATAAAATTTATTTTAAAAAGCAGTTCCCAGGCACATAATTTACTTATTGATTTTTCTCTACCCTTCTTTTACTTTATTTTTATTTTTTTAAAGATTTTATTTATTTATTTGAGGGAGAGCAAGAGTGAGAGAGAGAGCATGAGTGGGTGAAAGGCAGAGGGAGAAGCAGGCTCCCCACTGAGCAGGGAGCCTGATGCAGGGCTCGATCCCGGGACCCTGGGATCATGACCCCAGCCAAAGGCAGACGCTCAACTGACTGAGCCACCCAGGCACCCCCACTTTATTTTTAAATTCAAACTTTTCCTCATCAAAACTAGTGTATTAAAAATAGTATAACATTAATGCAGTGTCATAAAAAGTATATAAATGACTTTTTAGATAGCATAAAGAAAAGGTAATTCTTAGTCTGAAGGACAGCATGAGGAAATATTTAAAAGCTTAAGCAACATAAGTCTTTATCATATATTATATGAAAAGAAATAAACAGCAGGTAGTTCTTTATCATTAAATATCAGCATGACTTAGAAGTGTATCACTGCTACAGCTGTCGCAGACCTTATGATGGTATTAGACTTTGATTCAATAATATTTTTCTCACCTGAGGATCTGGCACTACTTAAATATCTTACTCTGTTCTCAGTAAGGTAATCATTGCTTCAGAATAATGAAAGACATTGTAAATTGAAACTAAACTTGAGGCCAAAAAACAAATTTTATGTAAAAGATAATATATCCCAGTTATCTGTATAGAAGAAATTGTTAACCATAATCAGTTATACAAAACCATTTAGATAGTATGTATTTAAATTATCTTTACATAATTTGCTCACCCTGTGATTGATCTGCTGACCACATTTACTTCCATTTGATTTTTGTGAGGATTTTTGTAAGGATTAACATAATCTGAACTATCTTAATTGGGCCGTGTTACTTAACCTCTCTAAGGCTTAGCATTCTCATACATAAAATGTGAATGGTGATTCTAAACATAGCTTAGCTTGGTGCCTTTAACTTGGAGTCTCTCAAAAGGCTGTAATCAAATGTCAGCCATGGCTGTAATCATATCACTACTGGGGGAGAATCCATTTCCATAATCACTCATATGTCTGTTGCCAAGCCTCAGATCCTCACCAGTGGTTAGCCATGGGCCATAGGTATACTCATAACATGACAGCTTTCCTCTAGAGTAGAAGCTCAGAGAGCATGTGAGTAAAAGAATAAACAAGGCATCTCATCACTTTTGTCATATATTTTTAGAAGCAAGTCATTGAGTCCAGCCCACACTCAAGGGGAGGGAATTATACAAAAGTTTGAGTGCGAGCAGTTAGGGGATCATTGGAAGCCAATCTGGAGGCTACACATATGATCCAGAGATAAGACAAATCACTGAATGTCCTCTGGATGCTCTGGAACTTGTTTAAACTATACTGAGATCTTATCAAGAACCTGAATTCAATAGGCAAAATGATTTTACTTGTAAGGTTCACATTATAAATATTCCATTTATCCCTAGCAACAATCTAATGCAACAGATATTATTGGCATCAATTTTATTGATATAAACTGATACACTGAGTGACTTGTTCAAGATCGCTGTAAAACTACACCTTTAGTGTAGGTCTTCTGATTCTAAGCCCTGTACTCTTTCCTTTTTTTTTTTTTAAGATTTCTTTCTTTTCTTTTTTTTTTTTTTAAGTAATCTCTATACCCAATGTGGGGCTTGAACTCACAACCCCAAGATCAAGAGTCACCTGCTCCACCAGCTAAGCCAGCCAGGCACCCAACCCCCTGTACTCTTTCCATTTGGCCTCCTGACCAGTACTATCTTACACTTAAGGCCATTCAAAGAAAGCATGATACATTTAAATGTATATACAAATATGTGAATTTTGTATATAGAAAGAAAGACAGATAACATTCTTAGACACAGAAGACTGTGTTATAGGCTCTCACCTACACCACACCATTTAGGATTTACAGTATTGTTTCAAATATTATTGAATCAAAGTCTAATACCATTGTAAGGTCTGCAACAGCTATAGTGGTGATATACCTCTAGGTTAATAGTATCTGTTAGCCTAAAACTATACATAGGAGATAAATACTTGTTGAATGAAGAGGTAACAAAGTAAAAACAACATTACTGGTTTGGTGGCTCCATTCACCCTTGGCTTTCCCCAAAGCTCTGGACTCCTGTTACTTGAGTGAGGACCATGGTGAGCCCCCCATTGAATTTTCTGCTTCCTCCATGCTTTGGAGCAACAAAGTAGTTTGTTTTGGATGGATGGGCTGCTTTCTGTGGATAGTCAGAAGTTACCTTTCTTTGGTCGAGTTGGATCTTCTCCTTTTTTGTTTCATTCCATGAAATTTCAGCCTGGTAATATCAGGACCCCTCATGTCTGAGATCAAAAATAGAGTGGTAACATTAGCAAGCAGATAATGGTTCTAAATGGATTCAGTGCCTTAAAGTGAAGAGCAGGAAATGCAGGGGCAAGGGTTATGAGCTATGAGTGCTGGTACTTAGTGGTTAGTAGTCATACCCTTCAGATCACCCTGGAGAAAAGAGAGGTAAATTTTGTTTTTAAAGGCATTTGCTAACTTCACAAAATAACTTTGTGGTATGTGGTATGTAAAGAAAGATAGAAAACTATCTTTTTTTTAGCAAAATAATATTTAGCAAAATAATAGTTCCTAAACTAAGAAGTATATTTCAGAAAGTCAGAGGGTACAAGGTCAATATACAGAAATCATTTGTATTTCCATATAAGTAGTAACAAATAATTGGAATTGAAATAAGAATATGGACATCTTATGATTTTAGTTTAATATTGATTACAGATCATTCTGCTTTATAAATTAAAACTGAGGTGTTATCAGACAAACTGCAGAGAAAACAGTTTTCTCCTCAATTGAATATAAAGGAAATAGCTCTTTGATACACACAAACGTGCACCTGAGTTTCTCCTTCCTTTCTGTATAATCTGAGGACTGTGCTTTCTAATAGTGGCTTGCTAATCCCTTTAAATAGCTCGTAATGCAAGTATTCCATAGTTTTCATTAACCATGAATTTCAGCTCCTTTAAAAAAAAAAAAAAACTCAAAACCCATACTTGGTGGTTGTTTCACTAGCCCCCTTTTAGCCTGGTCGATGAAGCAGCAAGCCTACTGCAAATCCTAAATAACATGGTGTAGATGAGAGTCTGAGACTTTAATTATATGTCATTTTATTCACAACACTCAATTCCAGGAAGGAAAAAATGAGTTTGCTGTTGTAAAAGACATATTATGTGAGTATCATTCATTGTAAACCAGAAATGATACTGTATTAGAGCATAGACAACAATGGGAACTAATTCTGAAAATGTGACCTGTCGGGGAACTGAATAATAGTGAAAGTTATCAAAATGGAAAGAAGTGTTAATGTGAAATCCAGCCTTCTCAGAAATACTCTTTCCTGGCCTGTTTGGTTTTGCTTTTGTTGCTTGTCATGCATGAATAAAAGTGCTGCACTCTCAGGGGAGCAGGAATAACCTCTGTCAGTTGTTTATTTCCTTAATCCTTCCTCCTCTGTGATTTTTGATGTCAGATCCAAAATGGAAAGCCTGTAAATATAATGATTATCACATGGATAATCACCTGCATTAGGAACCGCCCTGCTTCTCTATTCTAACCCTAGCTGTTCTCTACACGTCACATCCACTCTGCGGTTGGATTTTAACCTGACTGCTTCATTAGATTTGTGAACTCAGTACGTGGCGCCCTGGGGCAGCACAGATGGGGACATGCTTGTTTTCTTTTCTCACTTTTACTGCAAAAAAAGGACACTAAAAAGTCCTTTTCTTTTCTCACTTTTACTGCAAAAAAAAGGACACTAAAAAGTCCTTTTCAGTTTAGTATGATCAGTTCACTCGGAATTAACCCTGATATTTGGAACCTGCCTTACTTTTCTGCCCACATCCATACTCCTTTTTCCTTCCCTACTTTCAGACCTAATGCCTTTTCTTTCTGTCCCTCTCTCCATGCAGTGAATCTGAGGACTAAAACTCTGGTTAAAATGCTTACTAGGTCAAACTGTTCCCCTATGTTGTTTTATTATTTGTTTTGCTGGGAGGGAAAAATAAATGTTGTTCCATCATTGTATCTACAAACACCTTCAGATCAGAGGTTAGCTGTGGGAAAGTCTGCAGTGATGTGAGCCAGCTGCCTTCTCTAATGGAGTGACTGGGGGCACCAGCTCAAGATCAAAAGAAGGTAGGAGGAAGTCAGGAGATAAGATCTTTTTAAGCTATAGAACAAGTGCTTAGCTTTTCAGTGATAGGGCACAGCTCTGCAAACCTGTGTGAGGGGGCGCTAAGATAAAATACTGAGTCGACTTTTCTTCAGCATGTCCTTCCTCAATCAGAAATACGTTGGCGCTACAAATAGTTTACAGATGTGGAAGTGTCCTCAGGCCTGGTTTCCTTAAAGAATAATGATCTGACATTTATATATGTGTCTTCTTGCAATTAGTCAGTTCCACTATACCATAAGAGATCACAGTTAATTGCTTCTTACATCTGTGTGGGCAAAACTGGACATTAAAAAAGCATTTTAACCACTGGATGTTGAATTTTGAGTTTTTTATGTCTTAGTGCCGTTTTAGTCATACAGATTCTTCATATTAATTTTGTCTTCTAGTTCTCTGGACTTCTTTCATGCCTCTGATGAAACTCTATATAAATAAGCAGTTCTAGCACAGCTTTTCAGTTATCTTCTTGATATAAGAATTAGCTTGGCTAATTCTTGGATTGGACAGCTTGGAAAAATATTATATTGATATCTTTTGAAACTTATCCTTTTCCTTGAAATCCAGGCCAGCAAATATTATTGACTATATGGTGTATCAAGTTCTATTATAAGTAAATAGTCAGAGAGGCCAACCTTGCTTGTACCGATTGTTAAGATCATTAATTCAGTTTTTCGTTAATCTACATCACCAAGGCTAACTTGATCACCCTTGTGCTTCTCTAGTGAACAGCCTAAGGAATTGTACTTTCAGCTTATGTCTTTCTATTAACTTAAGCATTTAGCTGTAATCATCCATTTCGACCTTTTCAAGCCCTCACAATGGGTCTTTAACTCTATATATCATTAGTATATTGGACCGTAAGTCATACATACTTCTTTTCCCAGTGTTTTCCTTAACACGTAGATAGTACCCAAATTTGTGCTGGAGACACTGACTTACTTTCTGCCTTACATGGTTTGGTGCGGCAGTCGTTTCAGTTGAGTTGGATCTGCTCACTACTCAGGCTCAAATCCCATCCTTCTATTAATATCTCTTGGCAAAGATAATTTTGGAGGAATGTAAGTTAAGATGTAGAGGCTCTTGACAGTTGTCTGCAGTATTTTTTTTTTCATTTTCAAGAGGGAAGTTGAGATGAAAAGTAATATTGCTTCTATTTTCTGTATCAGTCCTAAAATTAAAATATATGCAGAGAGTACAGAAAGGGAAAGGACTTGGTTACACAGATGTGTTTTTGTCATTTGATAGCCTGTTTTAGGAGCATTAGTGGATATAGTAATGTTCATCAGATTGTGCCCCTAAGATATTCAGGAACCTAGAAAAACTGTGAATTTAAAAATTTTAACTAGGGGTACCTGGGTGGCTCAGTTGGTGAAGCGTCCGACTCTTGATTCCAACTCAGGTTATGATCTCAGGGTCGTGAGATCCAGCCCCGTGTCAGGCTCCACACTCAGCATGTAGTCTGCTTGAGATTCTCTCTCTCTCCCTCTGCTCCTTCCCCCTCTCGTACTCTCTCTCTCTCTAATAAATAGATAAAACCTTTAAAAAATAAAATAAAAATTTTAACTCTTTTTTTAATGTTCAACTTTTGTTACCCTGTCATCTATATAAAAGAGAAATTGGGGAGGAGGAAGACTGTGTGCTATAAAAGTTTTCAAACAGACAAAATAGAACTACTAAATACATCTACATTTTTTTTTTCAGGAAAACATCCCCCACATCTGACTATACAATTCTGAATAACCTCAGTGAGAAAGAAAAAATGGAAAATAGAAAATATAAAAAAAAAAGTGGCATGTTTGAGCAGTTAGCTCCATGAAAAACTTAGATTGGAAAAAAAGGCAACAAAATACAAATTTGAAAAGAGCATCAAATAACAAAGACAATGCTAACAAATTGTATGACAATATATTGAAAATTTGAGTGATAAACTACATCTAGATTTAGTAGTTGATAACATTTTGCCATTTTTACTTCACTTTAATTTTTTTAAGTATTCTAAAGTAGATTATATATATCACGCCATTTTATCCCTAAATACTTGAGAAGAAACCTCTAAAATTAAGGACACGTACCTTAACAAATAATAATTCCTAATGTTATCTCAATCCTGTTTCATAATCAAATTTCTCTAATTGTCCGAAAAATGCCTTTCTTGAATCGTTTGTTAAAAACAAGATTCAGTAAAGGTCTGTACATTGCTCTTGGTTATTTTCCCCTCCCCAAGTTATCATGACACTGATTTATTGAAGAGACCAAGCTATTTGTCCTGTAGAATGTCCTACTTTATGGATTTGTCCATTTACTTTCTCATTGTATCATTTAACTTGTTCTCCTATCCTCTGTATCTTCTGTAGACTGCAGTTATTGAATCAAAGTTTTGATTAATTAATGTTAAAAATGCGGTCAGAAAACTTTATAGGTGGTGCTGTGTCCTTTATACTGCATCATAATGGAAGGCACAGAATATTTGGTGATTCCAGTATTAATGATGAAAACTGATAAGATCAATCACTGAGTTTTAAGGTGATGACAGCTTGATCCTTCCATTATAAAGTTACACTTTGCCCCCCGTGACCGGCATATAATCTGTGATATTTTGATTCCATGAAATACTCAGCTTCCCGTCATACTTTTATCTAATAAATTTAGCATCCATTGATGATCCTTGCCTGAATAAATTTCATTAGGGATTGCAAAATGATTTTTCTGAATCTATACATTTATTAGCAGTGATGCTTCTCTGCAGAAGAGCTTTTCTGAAAGGTATTGTTTCAATTAAAAACACAACCACCAGTATGTTCCTTAGGTTTCAAATGATTGTCTTTCTTTGCTGGGGTCAAAACACCTGAACTCACTGTGACAGCTACAGTAAAAACATGCACTACATCTTCTTTATTCTAACTTGTGAAGTGTGTTGACATTATGCTGCCTTTTTTTTTTCATGGCACGGGAAAAAAAGAAACCTTTTTTGGTGTAAGAATAAAAATTGAACTATGTGGGTATATTGAGATAATTGTATAAAAAGAAGACTGTTTGAATGAGTTTCAAAATGGATTATTTCTTCATTACCTAGCACTTTATAATTAACTGTTCTTTTTTTTTTTATTTCAGGAAGCTGCCACTTTTGCTAGAGAGCAAGGCTTTGAGGTGAGTTAACCCACAATTGCACACTAAACAGATCCTAAAGGTTTTTTCTAGCTGATAATGAAGTTCTTTTGGACAGTGATTGATGTGCTATTATACTCTCAGAGCCTCGCAGCAGTTGCCATGGAAACTTGGCAGTCGTCATGGTTTCTTTGTTCTGCCAGCACAGTGTTATGACGCACTCTGCTAGGTCTGCACCCAACATCGCCTACAGATGTTATTTATTGAATTTTGAAAAGCCTCTTGGGAAGCCAAGAGGTTGGGCACGGTTTCAAGCTGCCTCTGCAGATATGGGGCCTGTCAGTTTGTTCAGTTAAAAAGCTACCTCATTAGCTGTATTACATTTCATAAGGATTCACTGCTAAAGCAGTGGTGGAGCAAGACTAAATAGTGAAATATAATGTCATTTAAATAATTTCACCCCTACCACATGTAGATTATCATTATGCAAATTAATTTCCAAAAGGTTGTACTTAACAGTTGTTATGAACTGATTAATTTAAATCCTGCTCATATAAACTTCCTGTTTTAATCCTTTTTTTCCATCTCTCTCTCTTTTTTTTTTTTGGATAGCATAAAACATCTATTAATTTTCTGAAACCAGGTATCAATAATTGGCTTTAATTTCTAGGTCCTAATTCTGTTTTCCCAGTGGAAGTATTAGTTGTCAAGATTCAAAACTCCATGTGGTGGTTGTTGGTGAAATTAGGATAACAGACAAGACCATGTTTTTATCTATATAATATCCATCTTCTAGTTGATTATTAGAAAACACTGACTTTAATCTGAACCCAGGTTAACTGACAGAGAATTCATAAACTGAGTTTATAAGTTTTATAAGCATCATATTTATTGAGCCAGAACTATGTAGAATGCTGTGTTCTCTACAGCAACTTGGAATGTTGCATGGTAGTAATTTTTAAAAATTAAACTGACTAGAGCTGGAATATAGAAACTCTTTATTTACATGCTCAGCATTGTCTACCATCTAGAGAAGCTGTGAGCATTGATTAGATGTATCAGTAAGCTCACTTTGAACTCTTTAGAGAAAAGTGTTGTATGAATTTGTGATGGAACTATTATTTAAATGTACTAAAGGCAGATTCATTATCGAGCAACAAAGTAATACATGTGCATGTTACCCATGTCATAGGACTTGACAACCAGACATAAAGCTTCCTCTTCTTGGAGGAAGACAGTAGCTTCTGGTATACATATTCTATGAAAAAACCATATCAGGGCAGAAAAGCTTGCCTCAAAATACTTGATTATTAGAACTATGATAGCTGCTTGGGAGTTTTCTTTTTTTGTTTTAATATATTCTTATAAATATAGGGTTGAGTCACATGTAGAAGGAATAAAAATTTCCAAGTATTTGTTGAATCTAATTTAAGTTTCACTTTGTAATTTCCCAAACTGGTGATTGGTACTCATAAGTAAATATACTCAGGGTAATAGTCAATGTAAACATTAAATGTTTTGATCATGAAAATATAAGTACATGTTTTCAGTCATATCTTAAGGTTTCACTAATGTTAAGTTTTAATATTAACAATCGATACTCTCTTTTGTTACATCAATATTCTCCATAGATAAGCGCTTGTCCAGTGTAAATTTATAGCTTGCTTTCAGTGCTAACATTAAAAAATGTATTTTAGTTCTAGAAAATAACTGGTTTTGTATATGCTTAGAACTATAACATGTTACATAACAAATGATCGTAGTACCTGCAGATAATTTTAAATAGTTTATTAAACCCAAATTTGTACTTTTATTGCCCACTTGAGCTACATGCTTTGAATATGCTTGGTTTAAATTCAGTCTTAGTGACAAAGTACTTTTTCTATTTTCTGCTAACCGGCACCGTATTAACCTTTCTATTAGTTCTTATTTACCAATTCTAGAATTGTTTTTTTTAACCATAAATCTGCCATAATTGATTACAGCATATAAACAAAGTGATGATGTTTATAATAGTGTATCTTATTACCTTCTAACGTAGCAAAACTACTCTGTTGGTGATGTTGACAGTGATAGTTAGATTAGGTAAAGCACACCGTGTCTTGATGTCACCCTTCATGGGTTCCCTAAAATACTACAAGCATTGCAAAATATGTAAGAGCCATGAGTAGAATATTTTTGTTATTAAATATAATCCATAATGGAATGTTATCTAGGGGAATTCAGTGATTTTTAAAATGTCATTAAAGTTTCCTCAGTCCATTAGACAGTAATAGGAAAGCCTAGGTTTGAAACTTGGTGTTTTTAAAGAATCAAACAAGAATAAATCACTTTATCTTAATGGTTTAATACCTATAGAAATGTGTCAGTGCTCTCTGGTCTACTGTGACAAATGAGACAAAATCTGCATTTTATCCCTCTCAACCTTAATTTTACCTCTAAATGGGGGCATGCATGAGGAAAGAAATGAAAAGATTAAAAAGAAAGGTGAGCATTTTTTTTCTTTCCACCAGCTCTGCTGTCATACCCTCATTTTCTCTTATAAATCCCAACCAGTTCCCAAAGCCACTGAATATTGCCACTAGTGATATGTCTGTTAACAGACCAGTCCAAATGCCTCTAAAAATAACCAGTGTTTATTCATCAGGAAATATCTTCAGTGGCATTGTTTATGATATTCTGGTTAGCTTCTCTGCAAATTTTAGATAATCTTTCTTTTTAAAAAAATCTTTAATCTTTAAAATGAATTGGGCAATTTTTAGTAAGAAGAGGCAGCTTAGGAGGGCACTGGAGAATGAGATAAAAACTGAAGCTGGGCAGAGCACAAAGCAGAAGAGAGAGGATATATATATATATATATATATATATATATATATGATAGAAAATTGCATAGTGCCTGATTTAAATGACAGACCTGCTAAGAATTTAAAATGACAATTCTTGAGGTAAAAAGTTTCATGAGGCCTTTTATTATTCTGGAAAATCAGTTCAGACTGCAGTGTGTTTTTAAATCTACTTTATCTTGAACTGAAGCGATTAAAGGTTTATATTTTCAGAACCTAAATAAAAATAACTTAAAAATATGTTTCATTATGAAACCTTTTATAAAAGCTGTATTGAAAATTGATTTAAATTAAATAAAGAAAATACCTCCAAAGCCTAAATATAATATTCTTTGTATTTTCATTCTTTGTGCAATGGACTCTATGCCAAATGATGAAGATAATTCATACCTTCTCTACTAGGTCATTTATTCAGTTTACTCCAAGCAACAAATTTTAATTTTATTTTAGATCTCGAAGATTTATTACTTCTGATCACAGAGGAAACAAAGCAATCCTTTTCCCTTTTCCAACTTTCCCCACAGCCCCTGACTCTATCCAGAGGATCTCAAACTTGTAATCTTTCTCTGACCGTTGATGACTCTATCATCTTATACCACTGAGACAGGAAAGTATTGAATTGTGTTATCCAATATGGCATCCATTAGCCACATATGGCTATTTAAATTCAAATTAATTAAAATTAAATAAAATTTAAAATTCAGTTCCTAAATCTCAATAGGCATATTTCAAAAGCACTCTACAGCCTATGTAGCTAGGGACTACCATATTAGTGCAGATATAGAACATATCCATCATCACAGAAAATTCCATTAATCAACACTGGATAGAAAGTCCACAGAGTATTCAGGAGGTATTGATTCCCAAAGAATTCTCCCAAGATTTTTCTAAGGTTCTTGTGTTCCTCACAAATACAAAGAATACAATGAACGATCACCCAGAGTTTCTGGAAATAAGACACTATGTTAGGTCCTGCTGGCTAAGAGAGTACAATGCTGCTTTTCGAGTCCCAAAAGAGGACAGTTTTAAAAGAGTAAATTAACAGAAAGAGAAAGGTAGTCTTTTAATGCTCTTCATTTAGTCATTTATTCATTCAGTAAATATTTACTGAGCACTAACTCTGTGCCTAACACTTTGATAGACCCTGAAGACAAGACAGAAATGACCGGAGAGTATACTGTGAAAGAGAACATGGGAGGGGTTCCTATTTTGTAGATGCGGTAGTCAAGGAATGACTCTCTGAGGAAAGCAAAACTTGAAAAATACGGATATCTAGCATTGACAGAAAAAAGCAAAACAAACAAACAACAGGGAAACAAATTTCAAACAGAGGGAACAAGAGCACATAGGCCCAAAAGGGAAAGAGCATAAGGTACTGTGTACTCCAAGAACTGACAGAAGGCCAGTGTGACTGGAATGAAGTAAGCGAGGGGGAGGTAGTAGGAGATAAGACTGGAGACTGACACGTCATGTGAACACCATAATTATTATAGGAGGTTCTGTTTGGAAGACAAAAGAATGTGATATGGTTAAGTGAGGCAGTGTGTGGGAACACCACAATTGGTATTCTATAGGAGTAGGTAGATTATGACAGTATTAACATTTGTATCATCAGCTTGTTAAAAATGGAAAGAAGAGAGTGTTTTCTTTAATTTGGAAGACAATGCTAAATTTAAGTGTGTAATCAGCAGTGACAATAAAAGCATAATTTAACATTTATAAAATGCCTCACAGTTTATATAAAACCTTTTCCAACATATGATTAATACATTTAATATTCACACAAACCTTTTGGGGGTAGGTAGGGCGTGTATTACCATATCAGTTCAGCAGATAAAAAAAAATAGGCTACATGACTTGTTCAAGGTCACACATAGCTAATATATCATGGAGCCAGAACCAGAGCTTAAAGAGTCTCGTACTCTTTATATACTACACTTCTTTCTTACTCACATCCTAACATATTGGAGGAGGAGATTAGATTTCCAAATGACCTTGGAAAATGAGAAATATTTTAGAAATCAAAAATTGAAAATCACTAGGGTAAAATACAAGCCAGAATAATCAAGAGAAAAAAACAGCAAACTTAAATTCAAGATCAGTAATGACTTGTGCATGTGGCAGAAAAATTATTTCAGTTGAACATGCTATAGTTTTGTGATAACAACAGGAAGCACGCTGCCGGAATTCAAAAAGCAGTACAATCTGCGGATAGCGTGGAATATTGATTAAGAGTGTAATTTCTGGAGTCAGACTTTGTGGATGCTAGCCCTGGTTCCACCACTTAGTATATTTGTGACCTTAGGAAGCTTCTTAACCTCTCTGTGACTCAGTTTATTCTCCTACAAAATGAGGATATAGGAATAATACCTACTGCCTGTAGAAGTTAAGATCTAGTGAGCACCTCAGAGCTATATACATGGCTCATAGCTAAATTGTATGAGCTTTCTTCTACTCCTTCCCCCTTTTTCCTTTCCTCCCTTATTAGATACCATACTTGAATTCCCAATACTCAAAACTCTTAAGGGCCTTTCTAGAGATTTTGGGATATGACACTTTTGGAGAGTATTAAAATGATGGTCATTAGAGGAAAGAAATTAGTATTTATTAAGTACTTAGCATGTCCTAAATATTGCATTAAGGTCTTCCACTTACCTCATCTTCGTTCATCCTCACAATTATTTTCAAGTTTTCATTTTGAAATTTTAGACTTACAAATTTGCAAAAATAGTACACTAAGCTTTCCCTAATGTAACATCTTACACAAATGAAGGTATAATGATCAAAACAAGGAAGTTAACATTAGTATGCTACCAGTAACTGAACTACAGCCTTTATTCTGATTTCACCAGTTTCTCCTTAATTTCCTTTTTCTGTTTGAGAATCTAACCCAGGAAAACAAATTGCATTTATTTGTCATGTCTCCTTTGTCTCTTCCTATCTGTGACAGTTTCTCATTCTTTCCTAGTTCATGATCTTAATCCTTTTGAAGAGTACTTGCCAATTATTTTATAGATGCCCCTCAGTTTGAGTTTCTCTGATATTTTCTGTTAATTAAGTTGAGGTTATGCATTTTGCCAGAAATATCACAGAAGTGAGTTGCACTTCTCAGTGTATCATATTGGGGACACACATGATGTCCCATTGTCTTAATGTTGATGATGTTCACTTTCATCACTGGATTAAGGTGATGTTTGCCAGTTTATTTTTTGTAAAGTTACTATTTTCTCATAGTATTTATTAAATATCTTGGAGGTGATATTTGGGGACTATGCAAATATCTCATTTCACCTACTAATCTATAATGAGAAGTATCTTAGGGGAGATACTTTGAGACTATGCAAATATCCTGAGTCTCTTCAAACTTTTGCCCACTATTTGGGCATATTTCTTTCCCAACATCATTTTTTTTAAAGATTTTATTTGAGAGAGACACAGAGAGAGAGACCGTGCAGGGCAAGGGGCAAAGGGAGAGGGAGCGAGAATCTTTAAGCAGACCCTACTCTGAGCCCAGAGCCCGAGGCAGGGCTTGATCCCATGACCCTGAGATCACAAACTGAGCTGAAACCAAGAGTTAGATGCTCAACTCACTGTGCCCCTCAGGCACTCCCCCTCCAGTGTCTTTTAACATAAATATTTTCTTAGATTTGTAGATGAGGAAATGGAGCCTCATAGAGTTTTATTTACCTGCTCAAGGTGCACACATCTAGGAGTGTCACACTCTCAAGTCCCTTGTAATTTCATAATTCTGCTAAGATATTAGCCCAAGTATAAGGGAGAAGAATCTGTAGGGAAGTGTAGGTAGCTGCAGAACTAGAAATATTTAGCTTTGAGAAGACAAAATTGAGGTTTTAAGAAAAGTTTTCATACTAGATGGGAATCAGCTATTGAGGCCAAAGCAATGGCTCCTCGAAGGCACAGTTAAGAAATTTAGATTTGGTGTTCACGGACAGTGATCCCAGAGTGACAGATGAGTTTCATATGAACTGTGGACATGGATACAATTAGAATAAAGTTTAACCATCCTGTAAAGATTTGTGTTTTATATTTGGGAAGTTTATTTCAATCTTGAATTGCCATTTTTATAAGATTTCATTTGAGACATAAGAAAGGTTTTTTTTGATTAGGTTACCAAAACTCCCATAAAAAAATACATATATCTTCCCACTGGCTTGGTAGAAGACAACCATAGATTCTCATTCTTAATTTATTTCTTATACCACATTGAAGAAAGACCTCTATTTAAAAAACATTATGTACATGGTATTCTGCTCCCAAGATGATAAAGTGAATGTGTTTCTGGGCTTTACCCCTTTATCTTTATTAAATATGAATGTACTCAATCATAAGCAAAACTCTGACCGTTGTAAAACTTAAGTGTGGTAAGGAGATTGGGAGAATATATGTCAGTCATTTTAATTAAATGTATACATTTATTTGAGAGAGTGAAAACATTGTCATGTGCCTTTTTTAATTTTATTTTATTTTATTTTTTGTCCTTTCAGCTGTTACTAGTCATTTCTAATAGTCCTTCCCCCAAAACTGAGGGAATTTCTTTTCTTATATTGTCAGAGTTCAGGCTTAGTTTTGTTCTAAAATAGGCAACCAAAAGTGAAATAGTCAGTGTGTTTGAAAGGTCAGCAGCATTGTCTTACCACACATGGCTGTTCTTTTCAGAAACAACGGTCATCTGGAATCATCATGTTAGGTGTAGTAGAAGCTTAGCTTCATGTATCATCTGGAATTTCTTAGTATGTAGTGGATAAACAACATACAAATATTTCACTAAGAATTTTCATACCTTTAAAAATGTCATAGTTTCTGATGTTCATTGTAATCATTATGACTTGTCTACCTTGAGTACCTAAATTTTTCTGTCTTATATATTCTAATTAAACTTTCTTGATGCCACTCAGATATATTTCTCCTCTGGTCTGTGTCTCTCTCCATTAACTGTTTGAAACTGCACAGTGATAGAGTACCAATAAAGCCCAAACCATGGATGATTAGAGGCCCACTGAATTCAAACATGGATTTTTAAATTACCTAAAATTGTTGAAAACATGATCCTAGGGGCAACTGGGTGGCTCAGTCAGTTGAGCATCCAACTCCTGGTTTCAGCTCAGGTTGTGATCTCATGGGTCGTCGGGTCGAGCCCCATGTCGGGCTTCATGCTCAGCTTAGAGTCTGTTTGGGATTCTCTCCACTCCTCTGCTCATGCATGTGTTCTCTCTTTCTCTCTCAAACAAACAAATAAATAAATAAATCTTTTAAAAAAAAACATGATTCTAGGGGCACCTGGGTGGTTCAGTTGCTAGGCATCTGCCTTCAGCTCAGGTCATGGTTCCGGGGTCCTGGGATCGAGCCCCACGTTGGGCTACCTGCTCTGTGGGAAGCCTGCTTCTCCCGCTCCCCCTGCTTGTGTTACCTCTCTCTCTGTCAAATAAATAAATAAAATCCTTAAAAAAAAACCATGATTCTAAAAATCCTACTGATAATAGCTCAAGAGTTAGATTTCAAGTCAGAACATTTATGATGTAAAACTTCGTGACCTATGTGATATGAAAAATAGCATCCAAGTTTCTAGAATTACCTTGTGGTTTTTTGTAATTTTATCTTTTTTAAATAAAATTAAGTCTATAGGAAACAGCATCTCCTTCTCTCATTTTAGTTCTTTGAAAAAATTGGCATTTTAGCAACATTATTTCCAGAGTCAGCATAATTCTCCAAACCTCTAAAATAATTAAATAGTCCTATTTTTCTTTAGAAATTCTCCTTAATTGGAAATTTGAAAATGGCTACTTGCTAATATTGAGAAATTATTGTTAATTTTTAAAAATATAGTAGTTATGTGGTTATGTTTAAGTCATTACCTTTCAGGGATACATAATAAAACATTTACAGATAATATTATATTGTATCTGGGATTTGCTTCAAAATAATATGAAAGGTAAGTGAGTGAGACTGTAGATGAAATAAAATTTATCATAAATTTAAAATTGTTGCAACTTGATGGTAGGTTCCTTGGAGGCTATTGTACTATTTACTTTTGTATATCATTGAAATTTTAAAAGAGTAACTCTTATAATAGGGGTGTGTATCTCTCCTATTTTGAACATGACAAGCTAAATCCTTAATCTACTAGTAAGTTTTGCTTTATTGTACTGGTTATGAGAACTTTTTCCTCCTCTCTATTAATAGACGGAAGACATTAAAGAGATAGCCAGAAAGGCACAAGCTCTACCAAAGGTGAACCTGAAGAGGCAGCGAGTCGTGATTTTCACCCAAGGGAGAGAAGATACTATAATGGCTACAGGTACGTGTGGAAATTGTATGCAAAGCCCAGTATAATGAAGATTAATCATTTATAACAGAATTCTATATTATTTATATTATAATTTATTTGAAAACAACATAATTCTTTTTTACCACCTTCGTACATTTTGCTTACCCTACCCCAACCCCTGCATCTGGCAACCACCAGTCTGTTCTCTGTATTTGTAAGTTCAGTTTTGCTTTGTTTTTTTTGTAGATTCCACATACCAGCAAGATCATACAGCATTTGTCTTTCTCTCTCTGAATGATTTCACTTGGCATAATGCACTCAGGGTTCATCCATTTTGTTTAAATGGCAGGATTTTCTTCTCTTTTTTTATGGCTGAATAATATTCTATCACACCACATTTTCTTAATCCATTCATCCATAGTGGACACTTAGCTATTATCTTAGCTATTATAAATAATGTTGCAGTGAACATGGGGGTAAAGAGTTAGTGTTTTTGTTTCTTTCAGATAAATACCCAGAAATGAAATTATGGATCATATGGTAGTTCTTTTTTTAATTTTTTGAAGAACTTCCATACTGTTTTCCATAGAGACTATACCAATTTAGAGTCCCACCAACAATGCACAAGTGTTCCCTTTTCCCCATGACCTCACCTACATTTATTTCTTATCTTTTTGATAATAGGCATTCTAACAGGTGTTAGGTGTTATCTCACTGTGGTTTTGATTTGCATTTCCCTGATGATTACTACTGTTAAGCATCTTTTCATGTACTTGTTGGACATCCGTAATAACGATCCAGTTTCATTCTTTTGCATGTGGCAGTTTTCCTAGCACCATTCATTGAAGACACTCCTTTCCAGGTGTCTGTTTTGATGCCAGTACCATACTGATTTGATTACTATATCTTTGTAATATAGTTTGAAATCAGGAAGTGTGATGCCTCCAGCCTCATTCTTTCTCAAGATTGCTTTGACTATTAGGGGTCTTTTGTGGTTCTATATAAATTTTAGGGTTGTTTGTTCTATTTCTGTGAAACTGTACCTTTTGTAGTGTTTTTATTTTAGTAAATATTCCTACCTTCTGTCTCAGTAGGAAAGATTTCATTTTCAAGAAGGTAATTTATTAAAATTCAGTTGAGTAAATCCACTTTGATTTAGTTTATTTACTCTGGTATTTTGGAGATACTGTCAATCTAGTAATGTCTTTCCTGAAAAAAATTTTACTTAGCAAATTCCTATGCTTAACTTAAATGAATTTATCTAATTATAAACAAATAAAATCCGGAGAGAAATTACATCCTCTAGCTTTAAACTTCAAGAAGAAAACCTCACTTCTGTTTTTACTCAGTCATCTATTTTATGACACAGAAATAGAATAGGAATTTCATCTAGTAAACAAGCATTTTATTGGTTAAAATGATTAATACTGTCAGTATGATGCTACCTACTATTAAAGCCAAATACAAACCTGTTAATTCTGTCTGAACCATTAAAATTAAAACCCATCAGTTAATTAATAATTATTATAAACAGTAGCAATTAATTACCTTTGTGTTTCTTTTAGTATTATTGTTAATACTGTTAAACAGAAATTTAAGATATGAGCCTTAAGCATCTAAGTTGGAAATAAAATTAATACACATAAAAATATAAATCCAAAGAAGTATAATTATACTTCTTGTTTATTGGTACAGACTATATAGGTTGTATTGACTCAGAGAAGGAGATCAGTTGATTAAGCTTGAAGAAAGATGTTATAGTGAATATGAAGTAAATTTTTGTTGAATTAAATCTATAAGCCTGGAAAGGATCAAAGAAGAAATTATTGTCAAATTTTGGGGAAAAGGAACCTTAGAATTAATTCATTCTGACTTTCTTACTTTAGAATTGTCAAAAGCAAGATTCAAAGACTTACTTCCAAAAATATTTATTTCATAATAATTCAGTGAGTGACAAATAATGAAGTGGGGTTATAGATAAAATGAGATTCATCATGAGTTAATAATTGTAGAAGCTGGGTGATGGGTATATGAGGGGTGGTCATTATGTTATTACCTCCATTTGTGTATTAAAATTTTCCATGATTAAAATTATAAAATAGAAAACTAAAAAATAATTTTCAGTCAAGAATCAGAGATACAGGGGCGCCTGGGTGGCTCAGTCATTTGAGAGTTCAGCTCTTGGTTTCTGCATAGGTCATGATCTTGGGGTCATGGGATCAAGCCCCACATCTGGCTGTCTCCCTGAGATTCTCTTCCTCTCCCTCTCTCCCTCTCCACGCTCATGCTCACACTCCCTCTCTCTCTCTAAAATAAATAAGCCTTTAAAAAAAAAAAAAGAATCAGAGATACTAAGTGATTTTCAAGATACATTGATATCCTTGCTGAACCTTGAATTCTAGGAAGAATTTAAAGAAAGGAGGGCAATCCAGTCATATTAGTAAAGAGGATCATATGTAAAAGGCATCAGGTACCATATAATCTTTGATATGACAGAAAAAGCAACACTGTTAATTTGTGCAAGAGAGAAGGGAAATGTCATGAAAAGATATCCCTGCATTGATAATAACTATCTGGATTGCTGTCTTCGTATAGTATGTGGCCTGTTCTGTCTTAGCAAGGAACACTATTTGGAAAAGTGAAAAACATGCAGACATCTTACAGGAACTGTAGTACTGCCTTCAGATTCATAAAATGCTATTTGGTTGCTCTTTATGGAGACATGTATTTTAAGGCTTTATATATTCCTGATATACATATCATACAAGTGTCTTCCTCATTGTAAATTTGCACAATTTCCCCAAAGTTGAAACCTTTAAAATTAGCCCCCCCTTCCTGTGACTCAATTTCTTTGTCAACTCCTTTTGTTCTTTATTAAATCTATTAAGCCATTCCTAGGAATACTTACTAGCAGGAATTTATTTGAGGAAAGACATTGGCTAATCTTTGCTCTTCCTACTATATGAAAATGAACTTAAATTAGAGGATGCACTATATCTGCAATGCATGATAAATACAAGATGGATAGAGAATCTGTTCAGTGGTGTCAGCTACAAAAGCAAACATGATAAATGTTAATGTAGTTTTGAGCCCTGGGATAAGCTATTCAGTGCACAAGCGTAGCCGAATCTCTTTGCTATGTTGTTATTCATGGCAGCCAAATAAATGTCAATAATAAAAGAGAATTAAAGATTTTCATTTCCCAGAGGCAATCCTCTAATACGGCTTGATCTTTCATTTCATTTGTAATTCGTTCTCATGTCAGGATGCAATCATTCGCCAGGCTCTGGGTGTCATGTTAAGTCATTTAATAATGATTAAGAACATAAAAATGCTTGGCCTGTGGGGCAATTCACAGAAGAGATGCCAATTTGTTATTGTTTTTCCTCCTTTGCTCTTGAATATGGATCAGCTTTTTCCCACCTCCTAGCATTAAAATACTAATGGAAGATGGGGAGGGAAAGTGTCCCTTAATTTGCCATAAGTGACATTCCAGAATGGCACAAGGCAGTGCTAACACACTTATTAAAACACTAATTAGGAATCATTGTTCCTTAAACCTCACATGGTAGAGTATTTTTAAATGATCATTGCTAAGTTTTTGGCATTTAACAATAATGTAACAAAATCCGTTTTCTTGGTATTTAATTCTAGAGACCTTTCTCCTTTTGAGATATGGTGTCTATAAACCACTTTCTGTTATTTTATACATGCAGTTCTTTGAATTCCTCTTTGCTAAATTGTGAATCCTGGTTTTTTTTGGTCACCTCTGTTTCAGTTGTGTATCCATTTTGTATATCCATCTAGTGCAGAAGTTTTGTCACTATCAACCATTGTCTCATTGCTTGCAGGCTAATTGAGTTCCAAGCTTTTTGGGGGTGTTGGGGAAGGGGAGTGACAAGGAGCACTGGAAAGTAATGAGTAGGAAGCCAGGAATAACAGCAGGAAAGAAAATATGATTCTGTACATTTTGATCCTCTTAATAAATATTAAATGAACCTGTTAGGTAGCATGGGAGTCAGGTCAAGGAAGTCATTCCTATGTCTATAAATGTAGAAAAACTAAGACTAAAGATTTTTATTGCCTACCAGACAGCACCTACTAGTGAGGTCTTCATATATTAACACCTTATTATACTAGCAATTATAAAAATAAATATTTTATATACATGCACATATACATACATACAACATACATACACATATACAGATATATATGTCTTTACAGAAAGTTTACATTTCTCCAAATTTCTGTACTAAATATGTCCCTAAATATTGGAAAAAGCAATAAGATTTTTATTCTAAATTGAAAATAATGCATTTCACACTTTGGCTCATATGTGACACAATGAAATAGGTCCACTAAAGAATAAATTGTAGACTTTTCTGAATACTTTCAGAATTCTTTCTGGGTTGTTTGAATTGTAATTTTGCCCGATAGGAGGAAATAGATTAGGTCATTAGGTTTTCAACTGGAAGACAGGGGCTGCCATGTCAGAATCACCTAGTGGACTTCTAGTAAATATAGCCCTGCCTTCATGGAAGTATGTTCGATTCAACCTGATACATCCCTGTGAAGAGTATTAGAATATATATCCTCAAGAAGATGTATGAGAATGGGAATTATAGAGTCTGTGGGATGGGAAATGTAGTGTTGTGTATTTGTTGAAAAGATCCCTTAGGTAATATAGCAATGCTGTCTATCCTCCATCTCTCACTTTAAGAACCATTGGATTAGGTGATTCGATAATGTTGCCTCAAGTTTATGATTTTGTGGGATAATAGAAGCAGAACCTTTTAGCAGCTAAGCATCTAGTACTTCAATAAGTCTTGGTGAATGCTTCTCTCTCTTGATACATCACAAAGTGTCATGTACTCATCTATTACTAGCAATCTACATATATTATTTTAAATAGTAACTGCATTTGATTAGCTTATAATTTAAGATAGTCACATCATAGTGCCCTTTATCATTTCCTTATAAGTAAATGGGGTTATTGGAGTTACTTGTCTTCATGTTCCTGAGACCTTAAAGAAACTTGTCACCCCATTTTCTAGTTAAGTTTTCATGTTCTTTGTTAGTACTCAGTGCTGTACATTATAAGAAAAGGTCAATGTGCTTTACAGTTCTGGTAGACATAAAGTACAGAAAGTGTGGAATAGAAAATGTAAACTCTAAAGAAAAACAATTTCAGCAGCTGGAAGAATAATGTCAGCACATCATCACAACTCCTATTCCTACAAAAAATTGTTGTAAGTCATTTTGAAAATGTTCTCTACTATAGCCAAAACAATTTTAAATGATGATCTTGTTGGTATAGGTTGGTGATGGTGCGGATAGAACAAATTAAGTAGCATTCTTTCAGAATGTCTATGTATGACATTCATAGAAAAATGTTCTTTGGATTTTGAAGACTGTATATTTCTTAACTAGGAATATAAACAACTAGAATATTAACTCATGTTCCATTTTTAGATTTTTGTAACCACAAAAGACAAAGTCCTTTAATTAACCAAGCAGTCAAAAATAATTTAGAATAACATATGTGGAACTGTCACATTCCTGACAAAGGAATATCTTTGGGGCATGGTTTGTATGGTATAGTGATCTCAGACCTAGCCCTGGGGAGACCTAGCCCTGGGAGATTAGCCTAGGCAAATGTTAACCCTATTATAGCATTATTTTGGTAGGACCTTTAGTCAGATTTATTGAGGTATAGATTACATATAGTAAAGTGCACATATTATTTCACTAAATAATCACCAATCAAAATATAGAACATCTTATATAGTTTGTTTTTAAGTTTTATGCATATGAAGCTGGTACTACTTTTATTAAGTGAACATACCTATGTCACTACCACCGGATCAAGACAGAACACTTGTAGCACTTTAGAAGCCATTATTATTTTGGTTTCTACTACTAACCATTAGTTCTCCCTCTTTTTGAAGTAGAATCACCCAGTATATAGACTTTTTATCTTGCTCTGTCTCCATCCTTTTTTGAGCATTATCTTACTTTTTGACAACCTATGATGCTTTAGGTACTTGTATTTTCCCTGCTACAGTCCTAGAATCAACCACTTCTTCAAGTAACCCTGGTTCCTTTAATTAGCAAACGATATTTAGAAACCCAGATCTGGGTGCTAGACATGCTCATTGCTAATTGAGAATCATTGCTTTGGGACCCTCTTAGCAAATAGATTGGCAATATTTGTACATATAATAACTCATGCATACATATCCATCTGTATTTATTTCCATATCTATCTATCTATTTATATATTTGAATTCCATGACTTGAAACTGCTGATACCTTTGATTCCAGTCCAACAACAGAGTTCATTCTAGCCTACACCCTTTCCTTCCGTTTAACTTCTTCCTCTGACATTGAAAATTCTGGCTCTCATTATCTAAAATATATTTACTTATTTGTTCCATCCTAAAGTAGTTTCGAATTACTTACCCACACCCTTGTGCAAAACATATTTACTTCCTAGAGTACAATATTTGCTTACAGTTCTTTTTATCTTTAGCCCTCTGCTGTTTGGTCAAAATACTGTTATCCAGAGTCACTTCAGGTTAGTTCTTTTACATCCACTTTGGTGTGGTTACATTATTCATTTGTAATACAGTTAGGTTTATTTCTAAGAGTTTGTATTCCATTTTGATTTCCTTTCATATCTAGGTTGGTTTTTTAATAAGTACAGTTCACCCCTCATGGTGTCACAGTTCTGCGTGCTTTAACAAATGCATAAGATCATGCAACCACCACCATAGTTATACTACAGAAGAGTTCCACTTCTAGTTTTCTGAAGTGGTGGTACCAATTTATATGACCACCAGAAGTATATAGAATGGCTTTTATTTTTCCATATTTTCATCAGCATTTTCTACCGTCCATGTTTTTTATTTTAGCCATTCTGGTGAGTATGCTCTAGTTTCTCATTGTGTTTTTCATTAGAATTTCCCTAATTTAGTGAAGTGGGGCACCTTTTCATCTGCTTATTAGAATTTAGATATCTTCTTTTGTAAAGTTCCTGTCTTTTGCCATATTAGATTGTCTTATTGATGTATAATTCTTTTTGCAATCTGCATTCAAGTCTTTTCCTAGATAAATGTATTGCAAATATATTCTCCCACCTTGTAGCTTGCCTTTCCATTCTCTGTATGGTATCTTTTGAGAAATAAAGCTCTTCATTTTTAATATAGTCCAGTTAATAATGTTTTCCCCTTAATGGGTAATACTTTTCATATTATTTTAAAGAAAATCTTTGGATATCCCTAGCTCATTAAGAGATTTTCCTGTTGTTCTTCTCTTATCCCTAAATTTTTTATGTTATTCTTTTCATCTGGATTTACAGTCCTTCTGGAATTAGAATTAATTTTTATATATGGTTACAGGGTAGAGGGATAATTCTTTTCTTTTGACCATATGAATAATGAGTTGACCCACAATCATTTATTAAAAGGAACATCCTTTCCTTTACAGCAGTAAATTGACACGTTTGTCACATTTCACATTACCTTATATCTGTGAGTCTCTTTCTAGACTGTTCTAGTCCATTGTTTTCTTTATCCTTATAACCAGTTTACAGTCTCTTAATTACTTAGCTTATAATTAGTCTTTTTATTTGGTAATGCCAAACTTCCAACTTTGTTCTTCAAGGTTATCCTGGCTTTTCTTGTCTCTTTGCATTTCCACATAAATTTTAGAATCAGATTGTTGTTGCCCCCTTGGAATTTTTTAGTTCTTACTAGAATTTTATTGAATTGAATTTTATATTGAATCTGTGAACCAGTTTGGAAGGAATTGACATCTTTACAATATTGTGTCTTCCAATCCATAGAGTATTTTTCTCTGTTAATTTAGTGGTCTTTTATTTTTCTCAAAATGTTAGTTTTTTCAGTATAATGGTCTCATATATGTAACTTTTATAATAGTCCTATTATTTGTTTTTTGTATTTTTTTAAGTGAGCTCTGTGCCCAACATGGGGCTTGAATTCATGACCTTGTGATCAAGTGTCACATGCTCTACCAACTAAGCCAGCCAGGCGTCCCGCTTATTATTTGTTTTTTGATACTATCTTTTTTTTTTAATTCTGAGTTCAGATGAAGTATAGAAACCTTCATAGTTATAAAGGTTAGTAGAAAACCTTTCCATCATTGCTCAGAACTGACTAGTCTTTCATATACACACATATCCACCCCCCAGTCTCATCATCCATCACCAAGTCCTCAGTTACCCACTGTCACCTTTGTACACACAGATGCACACACACCTCACAACTCCAGATACAAGCCCTTGTTGTTTTAAATACTTTTGCTTCTCAGAACTACAGAGATCATGCATCAGATAGACTAGAAGGTCTTCTGATGCTCAGATTTGTCTATTTTCATATTGATTCCTTTCAGTAAGAGCAGATCTCAGGGAATGATGCTATCCATTTTAAATGGCATCCTTTTAGTTTCAGTTTCTGTTTGTGTCTCACTGGTTTATAAATTTTTTACAATGACATTGTTTCCACTTCTTAATTGTAATAATATGTCTGTTGATTCTTTTGGATTTTCTATGTATATAATGACATCATCTGTGAATAATGACAGTTTTATCTCTTCTTTCCCAATCTTTGTATTTATTTTTTTATTTTTCTTACTGCACGATTAGCACAGCAAAGCACAATGAATATGAGTATAATTGAAATGGTTATAATGAGTATCTTCATCTCATTCCCAATCTCCTATGGAAAACCTTCAGTATTTCATCAAAAAGGATAAAGTTTGCTGTAGTCTCTTTATAGATACCCCTTAACAGATTCAAGAAGTTTCCTTTCATTAATAGTTTGCAAAGAGTTTTATTGTTGATGATGTTAAGGTGTTTTTAGTCATTAAAGGATGTTGAATTTTATCAAATAACTTTTCTGCATCTATTAGAAATTACTATATGATTTTTCTCCCCCCCTTTTTAATGTGTGAATTACAGCTTGATTTTGGAAGGGTAAACCACCTTTGCATTCTCGGGATAGTCCCAATATAGTCATGATATTCTTTTAATGTATCACTGGATTTGATTTGATTATATTTTTCTCATATTTTTGCAGTGTTGTTATGAAAGTTTGTTTCTTAATTTTCCTTTTTTGTAACGTCCTTGTTAGTTTGGGTAGGAACATTATGATGACCTTATAAAGTGAATTAGGGAGTGCCCTTTTTCTGTTCTGGGAGAGTTTTATAAGCTTGAGGTCATTTTCATGTAAATATTTGAAAGAGATCACCCATCAAAATATCTGGGCCTAGAGAATCTGTTAATTACAGATTCTTCTTTAATTGAAATAGGAATGTCCGTTTTTTTCTATTTCTTCCTTTGTCAGTTTTGATAAGTTGTTTTTCTCTCAGAATTTGTCTACTTTATCTAAATACTCAAATTTATTAGCATAAAATTATTTCTAATATTCTCTCATCCTCTTAATTACTATAGGATCTATAGTGATGTTCCTTTTTTAATTCCTAATCTTAGAATTAAATTTATGCTTTTTCTCTTTTCCTTGATCACCCTTCCTATAAGTTTATGGTAATTTGGATTTTCAAAGAAGTAGATGCCAAGATGAAGTTAGACATTCAAGAGATTTACTGAAGGAAACACCTGTAATGGAAGATAAGTTAGGAGCCAGAGGAAATAGGGAGACCTCTCAAATTGTGGTGCAGGTCTGACCCCTGTGCTGGAGAGCAGGACTGAAGAAAAGTTGGGCAGGAAGACGCATAGATTGCAATATTAATTAAGTTTTGAACAAGGCCAGAGAGGAGTTCTCAAGCCAGAGTTGCCCAGAGGAGTCCCACATATCTCAGGTATAGGTCTCTAGGCTATTTCTCTAGTGCTCATGGGAAGCATGGCCTCAATATGAATGCAGTGGTGAATTTCAAAGCATAGCTCCCCTTGGCACATCTGAGAGGCACATTTTCATGGCCATGACAAGATTTATCAATTTTATTAGTCTTATAAAGAACTGGGGCACCTGGGTGGCTCAGTTGGTTAAGCATCTGCCTTCAGCTCAGGTCATGATCCCAGGGTCTTGGGATTGAGCCCCGTGATGTACTCCCTGGTCACCATCGAGTCTGCTTGTGCTCTCTCTCTCTCTCCCAAATAAATAAATAAAATCTTTAAAAAAGAAAAGAACCAACTCTGCCTTTGTTAATTTTCTTCTTTGAATGTTTGGTTTTTTATTTTTTGAATTTTGGATACTATTTACTTTCTTCTATTTTTTACATATTTAATTTCTAAATATTGGTATGTCTGTTTTCGTTATTTTTAGTACAAAACATTTTCTAATTCCTATTGTGATTTCTTCTTTAATCTGTAAGTTATTTAGGAAGTTTTGCTTAATTTTTAAATATCTGAAATATATTTGGAGATTTTCCAGTTATCTTTTTGTTTCTAGTTTTTCGTTTAATTTCATTGTGGTCAGATGTGCAGAATGATTTTGAGTTCTTCAAAATTTGTTGAAATTTTGTCTTATTGAACATCATGTGGTCAATTTTATACACATTTTTTGTGCATTTGAAAACAATGTATATGCCGACATTCTTTTTTTTAATATGCTGACATTCTTAAATATAGTCTTAGTATATACAGTAAAGTCAAGTTTGTTGAGTTTGTTGTCCAGATCACTTATACTCTTGCTTAGTTTTTGTCTGCTTGTTTTATCAGTTATTGAGAGACATTTATTAAAGTGTCCTGTTATGATTGGGATTTTTATATCTCTTCTTTTGGTTCCATCTAATTTTGCTTTATGTATTTTGAAGCTGTCTTTCATGTGTAAGTTATATATACATGTATATAGCTTACATGTATATAAGTTTAGAATTCTTGTATCTTCCTGATGGATTGAACCTTTTCTCATTTGGAAATATCCTTCTTTACCTCTAATGATGCTTACCTGAATATCTTTTGTATCTATTATTAGTATAACTATGCTAGCTTTAGGTTGTTTTAGTATTTGCATGTCTTTTCCATCCTTTTACTTTCAACCTTTCTATGTTCTTAAATACAAGATTTTTTTTGTAATTGGAATGCACTTTTTATTTTTTTAATTCGTTCTATCTTTTAATTGGAGTCTATATTTAATATACATTACTCATATAATTAGATTCCTATCTCATATCTTACTTTTTTTTCCTGTATGCCACATGTTTATCTTCTTTTTTTTCTCCTTTCCTGCTTCTTTTAGATTGAACAGGTATTTTTTATTCTCATTTCCTTTTCTATTTGCTTGGCAGTTGTATATCCTTTTGATGTTTGCTCTAAAGATTACAAAATGTATCCTTGACATATTAAAGTCAAATATAAACTATAAGGTTTGCCACTTCTCATACAATGGTAGGATCTTAGAACATTTTAATTCCATTTAAGATTTCCAACCTTTTGTATTATTCTTGTCAGTCACCTTAATTCTACATTTTAATGCCTTGTAGTGACAAAATACTGTTAATCATTTTGTGTAGTTGAATTTTACTCTTTCCATTGTTTTTCTCCTCTTCCTGTATTTCCATGTTTTCATCTGGACAATTATGAATTATATTATTATTTTTCTTCTGCCTACACAGCTTCTTTTACTTTTCACTCAGTGTGTGAATTCTCTTAGTTTTTGTTTACAGATTTTGTTGTTTTTTTTTTTTTTTTGAGAAAGAGAGGGAGCAAGTTGGGGGGGGCAGTTTGCATACAGAGTGGGAGACAGAGAGGGAATCCGAAGCAGGCTCCATGTCCAGTACAGAGCCCAACACAGGGCTCAGTCTTAACGACCCTGAGTCCATTACCTGAGCCAAAAACAAGAGTGGGATACTTAACCAACTGACCCACCCAGGTGCCCCTGCAGATACCTTTTATTTTGCCTCTCTAAGTACAGAACTCTACATTGGAAGTTATATTCTTTGACTCTTTAACGATGACCTTCCATAATCTTTGGATTCTCTTATTTTTGTCAAGAAGTCAGTTGTTAGTCTTATTCTTGCTTCTTTAGATATATTTCTACTTTCTTTGTCTGCTTTTAGAATTTTTCTTTGACTTTAACTTTGGACTTGTCTCTGGTTTTTCTTGTATTTTTCCTGCTGGGGTTTTTAGTACTTCTTAAACTGTGGCTGATGACTCTTACCAGTTTTGGAGATTTTCCAACCATTATCTCTTTAGATACTGCATTCCTCTCTTTCCAGTTGGGACACCAGTTACTCATATCTTAGGCCTTTTTATTGTGTCCCATATGTCTTTTATGATTTTTTTTTGTATTTTTTATCATTTTTTCCTCCTCAAGTTTCAGCTTATATATTTGTACTGACCTGGCATTTAGTTCACTGTCCTCTCTTCTACTTTCTCCAATCTGCATTTCAGCACATCTGTTGAGTTCTTCATTTCAATAGTCACGTTTTTTATTTCCTATATTACTTGATTCTTTTTTATTGCTGTCAGTTCTATTCTATAAATATCTACCTTGTCATTTATTTTTTGAACATGTTAATCACAGTAATAATAAATTGCCTGTCCAAAAATTATAATATCTCAGTCATCTATGGGTCTGGTTTTTTTACTTCCTTTTTTTTTTTAAGATTTTATTTATTTGACAGACAGAGCTAGAGAGGGAACACAAGCAGGGGGAGTGGGAGAGGGAGAAGCAGGCTCCCGGCTGAGCAAGGAGCCCGATGCGGGGCTTGATCCCAGGACCCTGGGATCATGACCTGAGCTGAAGGCAGATGGTTATTGACTGAGCCACTCAGGCACCCCTGGTTTTTTTTTTTTTACTTCTTTTGAGAGGGCCTTATATCTTGGTTTGCCTGATAAATTTTCATTAAATGCTAAATATTGTCCATGCTAAATTACAGCATTTCTATTGAGGACTGAACCAACTAAAGGTTGGCTTACAGTTTTTGTAAGGCTTCTCATTTGCCTCCACTCCTATGTTATAGCTCTCCTGAAATTAAAACTGAAATCCTACAGTATTTACTAGGGTCCATACTCCTTGGTAGGTTGTCATTGGCACCATACAACTGCTAAAAATACTACTCTGCCTTTTAGAGGTCTTCTGCTTAGTGTCTTGCCTTCTTGTCCTATGACATTACAGATTTACCAAATACCTCAAAGAAGAGCCCTGAGTGTCAGGCTTACTCCACTATGTTTCCTTCTCTTCAAGAACATGACACCTCAATTCTGACTACCTTGGCAGCCCCAAACTCCAGTTTTTGTCTCAGCAATGCTGGAGATTGTCAAAAGCTCTGTTGGCTTCTCTACCTCTTATTAAAAGCCCTTTTCCTAGATTCTCAACTTCTAATCAAGTGCCAAAAATTTGCAAATGCCCTGAGGGGAAAATCAACTTTTAAAATGTCAGCCTAGCTCTTTAAGGTTTTCTACTCTTAGGGATCTTGTCTTAGCAAATCTTGGCTACCTTGACAGTGCTCTCATACCTCCATTTATTATTCTTTTATTTTTACTGCTTTTCTAGCTGTATAGGAAGTGGTATAGGAAGTGGTTTATCACAAGCTATGGCATTAGGGCCTAAATCAAAGTTCCTAGTCAATATTTTTAATTATAAAATAGAAAAATACATGGCCCAAGAAAGTTAAGTAGATTCATCTGTTATATAAGGTTCTTAGATGATTTAGCAATACCAGCATCCATAACCTGCTTTGAGAATGGCTGGCTGCAATAACTTATGCAAGATCCCAAAGTTAGAGCCAAAAAACTGGATCAGAATCCAACCTCTTGAACCCCGATATAGTCTAATCTGTTCTATACCACGTTGCCTCACTTATTTACAGTAGTGGTTCTCAACCAGGAGCAATTTTTCCCATCACTTTTGGTTGTCCCAGCTGGGTGGGCAGTAGAGAATGGGGGAACTCAACTGGCATCTAGTGGATAAAGGCCAAAGATGCCACTTACACATCCTGTAATGTACAGGACATCCATCCACAACAGAGAATTATCTGGCTCAAATTGTCAGTAATGCCGAGGCTGGGAAAACCCTGGCTTATACTGTATCTGAGAATGTGTATTTAAAGGATCACTTTCTGCTTCTTCATTACACTTAACCACTAGATCAATACCAGTAGATTTTAGTAGGATAAATCTTGTAGGAATACATCCAGAGACCTTTGACTCAAGAAAACATCCATATATGATCTAGAAGCTATTTGGTTAACTGTCTTTCTCAGAGCTTCAGACAAATAGTCTCCAATTTTAAGATTTTATATATTAATTTATTAATATAGAATATTAATAAAGATTTAAATTCTTTAGTAGAATTTTTTAGAGCTGGTTAAAACATTCTCATGTGGAGGTGTGTATATATATTTTATAAATGCATTATGTGTATGTGAATGGATATCTAGATGATAGCTACATTTACCTACACATTTATAGATATATATGTACACATCAACTTAAATGGTTCTTAGAGAATGTTTCCATCTTTTAATACTCCAAATAATCAATTTCTTGAAAGCTCTTGAAAATATATTATAAATGGATATTTATCTAAGAAGTATATTACCAAATGTTTTTCAGAATAATTATTGTTTGTACCTAATGAGTGATTCTTCTATAATTCAGTTAGACTCCAAAATTTATTTTTCAGAGCATTACAGTTTGGCGGCAGAATTTTAGTTTGGCTGAAACATGGCATGCGTGTTTTTGGCTCAGATAAAAGTCTTTGTAGGTATAGCAGAAAAATCTGATTCAGATAAATGAACAGTTAAAATTTTCCTGGGTTAAAAGGAATACAGTGTTGCTCATTGGATATTAAAAACTATACTTAAATGAAGACTTATCTGTTGCCTTATTCCTTTAAGCCTTAGCCAAGATAGTTTATCCTAATTAAACTTCTTTAGAAGTGAACATCATTTTTTATATTCATTGACCTTTGAAGTAGCCAAAATAGAAGCCACTATTCCTAAGGATTTTCCCCTGTTATTTAATCTTGGCCCATGAAGTTTATTTAGCTTTTCTCTGCTTCTATTAAGCTATTTTAAGTTCTCATATTCAGTGCCTTTCTGGTTTAATAAGCAATCTAAAGTCTCAAGAAAATGTCCTAATCTTTTGTCAAATTAATCATTTTGCACTTAACCCCCTATTCAATTTATTTATCATATATATATATATTTTTTTTTTTTTGAGAGAGAGAGAGCATGTGTACATGCCTGCACACGGAAGTGGGGAGAGAGGGAGAGAATCTTAATCAGGCTCCACACCAGCATGGAGCCCAACGCGGGGCTTGATCTCGTGACCCTGAGATCATGACCTGAGCCAAAATTAAGTCAGACATTTAACTGACTGAGCCACCCAGGCACCCTTAATTTATTTATCATATTAAATTTTGCCTGTTGTCTTAATTATTTCGTTTAGTCCTACAACTCTACCCTTACTCACCTATAACAAAGGGGAAATTTTTAAAAATGTTCTGTGAATAGGTAATACATCCACATGGTTCAGAATTCAAAAGATACAATAATTAGGACTGTTCAGCTGTCCACTACTTGTGAGGAAGCAAGCAGTTTTTCATTATTAAGATGACCATGAAATAACAAAACTCAGATACTTTTGAGAGTGAACGCGGTGCCATTAATTATACTAGGGCTATCCTGAGCAAACCAGTCCATATTGTCATGCTCCTTATTAGAGAGATAGTTAAACAGAGGTATTTACTAAAATGAATTCTTGTATTGGTTGAGTTTTTGGGTTGTGCTATTTCTAACATTTCTTCCAACCCAAAGGTTCTTGATCATGTGCTAAGAATATGCCAGGTAATACAGAACTTAAAGAAATCGGAGAATCTCTAACAGGACAGGTCAGAGAGGCAAGATAGCAATAGATAAAACAGTAGAGTAACAGGACAAATGAATTCAAATCGGTATGGTTTTACTGAGTGCCTACTATGTGTCAGGAATTGTGATCATAAAGATAAATAAGACAAAAACTCCATTTCTTAAAATCTAAGAGAGACATAATCCTATACACAATAATGAGAAGTAGTATATGACTTTAATGAACTACCCTTTATAGAACAGAAGGCACAAGGAATTGGGGAAAATTTTACAAAGGAAGTGATGTTTTGATTAGGCTTTGAAGAATACAGTTCATTTTTGGCAAGTTGAGATTACAAAGGAATGTAATTAATGGAATAATAAGATAAAAAAGCAAAGAGGCCTATAAAGGCCTTCTTTACAGAACGTAAAATATTGGGGAGAGACTTGTGGGTAAGTGTGAATGGTAAGTTGTGATAAGGCTTTGAATGCTTTGCTGGGCAGTACATGCTTAAGTGCTTAAAATACATTCCGGGGGGGTGCCTGGGTGGCTCAGTGGGTTAGGCATCCGACTCTTGATTTCTGTTCAAGTCATGATCTCAGGGTCATGAGACTGAACTCTGCATCAGGCTCTGCACTCAGTGTGGAGATTATTTCTCTCCTTCTGCTCTTCCCCCTGCTCACTTTCGCTCTCCCTCTCTCTTCTTTTATTGTTAAAGATTTTATTTATGTGACAGAGAAAGAGAACACAAGCAGGGGAAGCAGCAGGCAGAGGGAGAGGGAGAAGCAGGCTCCCTGCTGAGCAGAGAGCCTGATGTAGGGCTCTATCCCTGGGCCCTGGGATCATGACCTGAGCTGAAGGCAGATGCTTAACCAACTGAGTCACCCACGTGCCCTCTCTCTCTCTCTCTCTCTCTCTCTCTCAAGTAAATAAATAAATAAATAAATAAATAAATAAATAAAATCTTAAAGTGCATACGGAGAAAGAAGAGCTCATTTGGGCTGAGAAACATCTTGTGATCAGTTTATCATAATGCACTTCTATTTGTTTATAAAGCCCTGTTTCAGAGGGATCAACAAATACTAAACATGAAGATCTTTTTTTTTTTTAATTAAATGCCAAAGAATAAAAGCTGCAGTAATCCCTCTAAAAGGTATTAGTAATGAACAAACCCATGGGGTGGAAGTGAGACAAATTTGATAGGGTTAGGAAAATTGTAGAGAAAAAGAGCTATATATAAATCATGGTAAGAGCACTAGGGAAATGCCTTAGAAAATTAATAAAGATTGGTTTGGTTTAAAGATGATAAACAAAGACTAATGCAAAAGGGTAATGAATTCAGTCATGGAGACAGTTCATACTAAAGTGCTTTCTAAAAGAAATGCTGCTGGATTGGCTTTATTCAGTATTTTTTCCCTTAAATTAAAGAAAAAGAGTAATAGCCCATTAATAAAATTTACAGTTGACACTAACTTAGGAGATAATATAGCTGTTAATAAAATTACAGAAATTCTGATAATAAACACTGGAAGCTAGAAATAGAAGTTCAAAATAATGTTTAAAATTAAATAAACTATATTCACCCCATTTTTAAATCTATATAGAAACAGCAGGTAACACTAGAGAAATGTCTCCCATTTCCAGGAGGTATTCCTGGTTTAGGGTTTAATAAGTGAATGATAGAGCCAAGTAAAATTGAGAGAAGTAGGCATATGTCTCCACTAAAGAGTCTACATTTACAAGCTGTGTAATGTGATAATATTCTGTGATTCAAAGTGGATTTTTTGTGAAATTTTTCATATAAATCTTTGTCATCACATTTTCTAGAGAACACTGTTTTCTGTGACTCACATTTTAATGAAGAAACTGTTTTAAAATGATCTTATTCCTTCTAGATGTTGCTTAAATATCTAGAGTATACCTAGGTATTAAGAAAGATTGGAGGGGGAACAATGAGTGGAGGCCTAGCCAAAAGATCTGGTTCCATGAAACAGTTACATGGATCCTGAGCAAGTTTCATATTTCTGTCTAAACTGCTGGTTAATCTGAATATGCCCAGGAGTCCTAGAAAGTAAACCATGGCCTTGAATTTTTGTGACTTGCAGTAGGATTAACCATTATATTTCCATCATAAATTACAGATCATAGCATGATTATTGTGAAAGATCAACAGTGCTCTTTGTTATGATCAAACAAATAGTTTTGCAGTCAGCTATTCTGGAATCTGTTAAAGCACTTAAACCTTAAGCCATTATAGCAAATCCATATAGATATAAGCTTTTTAGAGCCTTGGCTATAGCTCCTTTCAGAATTTGACACAAAGGATAATCAAAAAAGCTTTATTTTGAAATAGCCTTAGATTTATCCATTTCTATCTTCACATGCCTCTATAAAGGATATCTACATTTAGATTTTTTTTATTGGGTGTTTTAGAAGTACAAAGAACCATTTCGAGGAAAAAGATAAATGCATGCTTATTATATGTAATATATTTGTTAAATATATTAGTATATTGACTTATATGTTATATGGATATGTTAATATATGTTTAATATGTATATTAAACCTTAACTGAACATTCAGCTGCAGTAAACTTTTAGAAACCTGCTCGTTGGTATGCCAGCATAAGAAGTAGATCATAATGGGGGTCATTAGGTTTCTTTGACACCTGATAGCAACAACCCAACCCAGCATGCCACTTGTAAGCTTATCTATAAAGCATAAAGGCATTTGTCACCATTGACAGTACTGACATTTAATCTGGGATCTGTTTACAGCTCAGTTTTCCATGTGTTACTGTGTATTATTTGGTTGTTTCAATTCAGCTTCAAAGCATAGCTAGCTTTTCCCTTTGAGTTATTCTGAATTTTACCTAAACAGAGGAAAATGGAAATATTAAATAGATCCTGTTGGGGTGATGATTTTTACCCAGGTGTTGACCTTTTGTGCTGTTTCTATAGTTGACAAGTCAAAGCTGTGATAAGGTAGATTATAGTAAGTTAGATTAATGGTCCAGGATGGAGGCATAGCGGATTGGTTAAATAGGAAAGTCAGGAAAGCAGAGCCAGCAGGGACTGGGAAAAAACTTAACTCAGGTGAGGCAGATGTTGAGATAAAGTGTCTGGACACAGGAGTCGGTAGCAAATCTGGCACTAAGTCATTTTAAGTACAGCCTCCAAGGGTACGGCAGCCTCAGCAATTCTGGTATGAACACACCAAGATATTATGTGAGCTAGGAGTGGTAGTGGAAAAAGGAAAAAAGTTCTTTCTCAGGAAGCAATCAGTATCATTCAGAGAAGTCGATACTTATATAAATGGAGCTGTGCTGGTCTTCTAAAAGGAAGGGTTGCCAGGAGCTAGCAAACAGTTTAGTTTTTAGAAGGTGAAGCCTAGAATGTTAGGAAGGATAATCACTCAGGGCTAAGGATAGACAATCTAGACTGAAGCCCAGGCCAGTTCTCAGGATTGATTAGTGCAGAAGACAATTTATTAAAGTAAAACAAAAGCTTTGCAGTTCCGCTTGGGCTACCACAGCTTACATAGTCTAAATAATTCCGTGCCCTACTCTTGATATGTATCCTGCCCTTGTTAGGACTAGCTTAATGTTGGGGTATCTAACTCTGCAAGTACAGCCTGAACTATGAAGACCCAGGAAAGATATACAAGGAGGGCAAAACGAGGAAGGACCTCATGCAAACAATACAGGACTTGAAATACCAGCCAATAAGGTATCGGAACATGTCTACGACAAGAAGGAAGTTGCAACTTAACTCCTGAAATGCTGAATTGAACCACTGGTGTGTATAGCATATATACTGTGCTAGGGTAATATTGGAAACAAAAGTATATGGCCCTTCCTTCAGGGAGCTTAGACTTAAAGAAAGCAGGTGAGATACACACTAGAAAACCGTGTATAGAAAACATTATTTGAATTTTACCAAGAAATGGGCTGTAGAAATAATGGCATGAGTTCACTTTACACTAGTGATCAGGAAAACAGTATATTTTTTAAGTGACGTGTAAACTGGTTTGTGCAACATAAGTGAGGTTTTGGTGCAGATCAGAACTAGAAATGACCTTAGAGATCATCTAGTACATGTTGGAAATTTGAAAAATAATTGAGACCCACTGCTGGTGAGAGAAATTTTGTACAGCTTTCCTGGGTGACAGCTTGAGAATACATATCAAAAGCCTTTAAAATATGCATATCCTTTGACTCAGTAATTTTAGTTACAGGAATTAATGCTATGGAATAATTTAGCATATGCACAAAGATTTACATACAAGGATATTCATAACAGCATTGATCTTAAATTTTTTTAATATTTTTAACTTCTCATTTTACAGCAGAGATTGCAAAAATAGTAGAGCTCTTCCATATATCCTTCACCCAGCTTTCCTAAACACTAACATTTTATATAACCATAGTACAGTTGTAAAAACCAAGAAATTAATATTGTAGGAATACTGTTAATAAAGCTACAGACCTTATTCAGATGTTGCCAGTTCTCTCACTAATGTTGTTTTTCTGGTCTAGAATACAATCCAGGGCCCCACACTGCATTAGTAGTCCATTTCTTCTCTTCTCTTGACACTCTGGCATAGTTCTTCAGTTTTGCCTTTGTCTTCCATAACTTTGACACTTTTGAGGAGTGCTACCCAATTATTTTATATAATGTCTCTCAATTTGGGTTTGACTAAATTCAGGTTATACATTTTAGGTAAGAATACCACAGAAATGAAATTATGCTCTCAGCATATCACATCAGGACATTTATGATACCAATATGCCTCATTAGTGATGGTGTTAATTTTGATCACTTGGTTAAGGTGGTGCCTCTCATATTTCTCCATAAATATCTTGTGGGGAAATACTTTGAGATTATGTGTCTTTCATCTTTTTTTTTTCTTTTTTGGTCTCATCATACTTTTGCTGTCTAATTTTAGCAGCCACTGATTACTCAGTAATAATTATTCTGTGGGGGCGCCTGGGTGGCTCAGTCAGTTAAGCATCCAACTTTTGATTTCTTTATTTCGGTTCAGGTCATGATCTTGAGCCCCACATCGGGGTCCAAACTCAGCGTGGACCCTGCTTAAGATTCTCTCTCTCATTCTCCCTCTGCTCCTCCCCCTGCTCTCACACGCTTTTCTCTCTCTCTCTCAAAAAAAAAAGGGGGGGGGGAATAAAAATAATTATTACTGTCGTGTTAGCCAAATAATGATTATTTTTATTATTCCCCATACATGATTAATTAGAATTCTATTGTCAGGAAGAGCTTTCTCTTCTGCCCATTTATTTATTTATTCATATACTTATTTATGTCAGTATGGACTTGTGGGATATTCATTTTATTCTATGATTAAAATTCTTTGCTATTCTTTTTTATTTTTTGCTCAGATTGTCCTAGATTTGGACATTGGAAGTGCCTTCAGGATGGCTGTTATACCCTTTTGACATATTGCTGTCATTTTTGACTTCTTTATATTCTGATACAAGATGCTCCAAGTTTTCCTGCCCTAAGCGTGGAATCAGCCATTTCTCAAAATTCTAGTTCCTTTTATTGGCACTAGCTGTTCTCATTGCTACTGGCTTATTTTTTCTCCTAGGTTTCTCTGTGGATGGAATTAGGAAATACATGAATATATGCATACATCTCTATATTTCTATATCTATTTGTCTATATCTATTCCTGTATCTGTGTGTGTGCATGTGTATATATATATATTTTTTTTTAAAGATTTTATTTATTTATTTGACAGAGAGCGAGAGACAGCAAGAGAGGGAACACAAGCAGGGGGAGTGGGAGAGGGAGAGGCAGGGAGCCCGATGCGGCGCTCGATCCCAAGACCCCGGGATCATGACCTGAGCCGAAGGCAGATGCTTAACTGACTGAGCCACCCACGTGTCCCCTATATATATATTTAAATATGAGTTCATACTGATATTGCCTACGCTAATATAACACAACAGCATTTCGCCCCATGGTCAATTTTAACTTTTTTAATGATTTGTAGAAAGTTACCATGTTGTATAGATACCATGGTGTCTATTTACAAAGATATACTCAGTGAATTGTCCCTCTTCCCACATCCCTTCTCCATTCCCATTTTCCCATTCTTCTGTCCTTTTTCCACTTACCTCTTGGAGGCAACTGAATTCATTAGTTTCTGATTTATCCTTCCTGTATTTCATCTTATTTTTCCCCAAGCAGCTTTATTGAAATATAATTCACATATCATATAATTTACTCATTTAAAATGTATAATTCAATTTTTTGGTATATTCACAGAGTGTGCACCTATCACCACAATCAATTTTAGAACATTTTTATCACCCGAAAAGAAACTCTCTCCTCAGTTTCTCCAATTTCTGCCAGCCCTTTGCTACCACTAATCTCTGTGCATATACCTATTCTAGAAACCCACAAAAATGTACTCTTACAAGGTGTTTCATACAAGCTTCTTTCATTTGGTATAATGTTTTCAAGGTTCATCCATTTTGTAGCATGTATCAATAATTCATTCCTTTTTATTGCCACGTAATATTCCATTTCCTAGGGCTGCCATAACAAATTACTACAAATTAGGTGGGCTTAAAACAACATAAATTTATTCTCTCACATTTCTAAAGGCTAAAAGTCTCTAGATATCAGCTTGTAGAGTGATAAAGATATTACAGGGCCATGTTCCCTCTGAAGTCTATAGGGAAGAATTCCTTGTATCTTCCTAGCTTCTGGTGGCTCTTGGCAATCAGTCCTTAGCATTTCTTGATAGTCTTGGCTTATAGCTGTTATCTTTGTCTGTCCTCACCTCTTATTATAAGGATACTCTTAACTCATTACATATGCAATTATATCTACCTTAGTTTTAAATAAGGTCACATTCTGAGGTTCCAGGTAGACATGAATTTTAGGGGGATACCCATTATATATAAATATACCACATTCTATTTATCCATCAACAGTTGATAGACATTTCATTCCTAGATTTGTTTATGCCCAAATGAGCAGATACATGAATATTTTATTTCCCCTTCCTTTTTACTTGAAAGATGGCCCACTGTTGGTACGCTCTTGTACTTTGCTTTTTTCACTTTGTAACCTATCTAGGAAATCTCTCCATATTACTTCACAGAGATCTTACTCATTCTAGTCTAAATATTCAACCATAGAGAATTTATTAACATATCTATAAGATAGAAATTGATTAGTCATAAAAGCGTTTTATTAACATGGGAAGATATACATAATGTATTTGTGCTTTTGTGCTTTTCTATAAATTTGTTTTTAATGTATCATACATTTACAAAGCATGAAATTTTTCTTCTTAATCTTTTTCCTCATCTATTCAGTTCTTTTTCCAAGAGTCAGCCAGTGCTTCTATTGGAAGTCAGTTATGCATATTTTTCCACACCTTGCTTTTTCAGTTAATATATCTTGGAGATTGTTCCATGTTTTTAGGACTACATAATATTCCATTTCATTAATGCACTGTCATTTATTTTACTAATCGTCCATTGTACATCTTGGTTATTTCTAGTCTTTTGTTATAACAGAGCAATACTATTTGTAATGACCAAAATAATTAGAAACAATACAAATCTCTATAAACAGTAAAATGGATAAATAAATGATATATTAATATGGTGGAATATGTAATGAAAAGAGAATGAATTACTACTACACTTAACAATATGAATGAATATAACAAACATAATGTTGAGAAATCATACCTGTAAGACTGAATCCTGACTTCCAACTTAGAGTAAAAACAGTTCCTTTTAGACCATTCTTTCTCCAAGGAAGCAATTGTAATGCTGAACAAAATATTATAAAAGCAACAACCTGGGAACACTAGAAAACAATGAAAATTAAGCAGAAACTGAAGGAGAATCTGTATTAGCAAGGGAATGGTCTTAAGTTTACTCCTTTTGTGGCTTTTATCTCTAGGGCAAGCCCAAATTGGCATTAAGTAGCATGCCTAAAACTTGATAGAAAACATGCAGTCTGACTGACAGGTTAGAATTTGAGTCTAGCAAAGATTAACTGCCTACTTTATGAAAAAAAAAAATAACCCTCTTCATGGAAACACAGTTGACTGGTCTCTACAACAGGGGTCAGCAAACTTTTTCTTAAAGGGTTATAGATTACATATTTTATTTTTATTTATGTTTTTTAAGATTTTATTTATTTGACAGAGAGAGACACAGCGAGAGAGGGAACACAAGCAGGGGAGTGGGAGAGGGAGAAGCAGGCTTCCTGCTGAGCAGTGAGCCCAATGTGGGGCTTGATCCCAGGACCCTGGGATCATGACCTGACCCAAAGGCAGATGCTTAATGACTGAGCCACCCAGGTGCCCCAAGATTGCATATTTTAGACTTATAGGCCAAGTGGTCTCTGTTGCAACTACTCAACTATGCTATTGTAATGCAAAAGCATCTATAGACAATACATGTGCAAGGGGACATGGCTGTGTTCCACTAAAACTTAAATCAGGTGACCTGCCCACTGGCTGTAGTTTGCCAACCCCTACTCCAAAACATCTCATTTACAATATTCAGAATACAATCTAAAATTATAAGACATACGGGGCACCTGGGTGGCTCAGTCGTTAAGCGTCTGCCTTCAGCTCAGGTCATGATCCCGGGGTCCTGGGATCGAGCCCCACATCAGGCTCCCTGCTCGGCGGAAAGCCTGCTTCTCCCTCTCCCACTCCCCCTGCTTGTGTTCCCTCTCTCTCTGTGTCTCTCTCTCTGTCAAATAAATAAATAAATAAATTCTTTAAATAAATAAATAAATAAATAAATAAAAATAAAATAAAAATAAAATTATAAGACATACAAAGAAACATGCACAATGAAGAAAAAAAGAGAAAACAGTGGAACTGGGTATCTACCAAAAGAAAATGAAAACACTAATTCAAAAAGATATATGCAGTCCTATGTTCATTGCAGCCTTGGCATTATTATTATTTTTTTTTTTATTTGTCAGAGAGAGGAAAAAAGCACAAGCAGGGGGAGCAGCAGGTAGAGGGAGAAGCAGGGTCCCGCTGAGCAGGGAGCCCAATGTGGGACTCAATCCCAGGACCCCCAGATCATGACCTGAGCTAAAAGCAGACACTTAACCAACTGAGCCACCCAGGCGCCCCAGCCTTGGCATTATTTACAATAGCCAAGATGTGAAGGCAAGCAGCCTAAGTTTTCCATTGATAGACAAGTGTGTAAGTAAGATGTAATATGTGTACACACACACACACACACACACACACACACACACACAGGAATATTACACAGCCATAAAAAAGGATGGATTATGTCATTTGTGACAACATGGATGGACCTGAAGGATATTACGCTATGTGAAATAAGTCAGACTGAGAAAGACAAATACTATATGATTTTACTCATGTAGAATCTAGAAAACAAAACGAATGAACAACAAAAAAGCAGAATCAGGGAAAAAAGGGCAGAATTGGACCTATAAATACAGAGAACAAACTAATGGTTGCCAGAGGGCAAGGGAGTAGAGGGATGGGCAAATGGGTGAAGGGGAGTGGGAGATACAGCCTTCCAGTTATGGAAAGAGTAAGTCACAAGAATAAAAGGTACAGCATACTCACTGCTATTATAATAGTGTTGTGTGAGAGCAGATGGTAACTATACTTGTGGTGAGCATAACATAATTTATAAAGAAGTTGAAACACTGTGTTATACACCTGAAACTACTGTAACATTGTGTGTCAACTATACTGACATTTAAAAAAAAAAAATCAGTAGAGACCAACTGTGAAATGACTTTAATGTTGGAATTAACACACAATTTTAAAATAATTATTTTAACTGTACTCTAAGATGTAAAAGGAAATTTGCTCATATGAATGAACAATTAGAAAATCTCAACAGAGAAATAGAAGCTTTAAAAACTGGAAATTCTAGAAATGAGAAATACAATCTCTGAAGTAAAAAATTCAATAGGTGCTCTTTCAACAGTTTAGAGACGACAGGAGAGCCAGCCAATTTGAATACAGAGCTACAGAGATTACAAGTGCGAAGAACAAAGAAAAAAAAAAGACTGAAACAGAATGAATAGAACTTCTGTAACCTGTGGGACAATATCACAGGGCTTAATGTGTATGTAATTGGAGTCCCAGAAGGAAAGGAGAGAGAGAATGGGGCAGGAGAAATATTTGATGAAATAAGGACTGAAAGTTTTCTAATTCTTATCAGAGACATGAAGTTGTAGACTGAGGACGTTCCATGAGCCACAAACAGAATAAATACAAAGAAAACCAAAACTAAACAGATTATAATCAGACTACCAAACCAAAAGATAAAAGGAAGGTATTAAAAGTTGCTAGAGCAAAGTAGCACATTACATACAAAGGGAAAATCATATGAACAATTATTATCAAAAACAGTGTTGGTAAAAAGCGAGTGGAACAACATCTTTAAGGTGCTGAAAGTGGGGGTGTCTGGTTGGCTCAGTAAAGCATGCAATTCTTGATCTTGGGGTTATAAATTCAAGTTCTGCATTAACAATGGAGATTACATAAAAATAAAATCTTTAAAGTGCTGAAATAAATCTACCAACCCAGAATTCTATACCCAGCAAAATTTTTCTTCAAGGATGAAGGTAAAATAAAGACATTTTCATATAAATAAAAACAACACACCATGTGATTCTGTTTGTATAAAGTCAGTGGAAATAGAAGTCAGGTTACCCTTGGAGGGGATTGGTATTGCAAGAAGAGAGTATTTCAACATAACAAACCACCCCACAAATTAATAGCTTAAAAATAATAGCAGTTTTATTTTCTCACAGTTCTGCAAGGCCAGAGACTCAGCTGGGCAGTTGTTCCCCTGGCCTTGACAGTGATCACTAGTATGGCTGCATTAGTTAGGTGTTGGCTGCAGGCTGGACTCATTAGGGATGGCTAGAACCTTCTCTGTCTCTCCATTTAGTCTGTCAGTCCTTGAGGATCAGGCTTCCAATTTATACACTTTTCTGTATAGGTGTTGTACCTCAATAAAAAGTCTTCTTTCAGGGGCGCCTGGGTGGCTCAGTCGTTAAGCGTCTGCCTTCGGCTCAGGTCATGATCCCAGGGTCCTGGGATCGAGCCCCACATCGGGCTCCCTGCTCAGCGGGAAGCCTGCTTCTCCCTCTCCCACTCCCCCTGCTTGTGTTTCCTTTCTCGCTGGTGTCTCTCTCTGTCAAATAAATAATCTTTAAAAAAAAAAAAGTCTTCTTTCAAAGGGGGTGCAAACAATAGAGAACCTATTTTTTTAAAGAATAGTGTAGCAAAAATAGAGACTACAAGATGTTCCAGAAAATATAAGTACTTCTATGTGACTAGTATAGAGTTTTTGTAAGGAAAATGAATTGATGATAAAGCAAAAGAAAAAGAAAGGGAGAACTTAGGGTTAGATTGCACTGAGATTTTGGGAATCCTTTATTAAGGAGTTGGGTCTGATTTGAAAGGATGTAAGAAGTTATTAAAGGGGTTTTTTTTTTAAAGATTTTGTTTATTTATTTGACAGAGAGAGACACAGCGAAAGAGGGAACACAAGCAGAGGGAGTGGGAGAGGGAGAAGCAGGCTTCCCGCAGAGCAGGAAGCCCGATGCGGGGCTTGATCCCAGGACCCTGGGATCATGACCTGAGCTGAAGGCAGACACTTAACCATCTGAGCCACCCAGGCGCCCCTATTAAAGGGTTTTGAGCAGAGAAATAATATGATCCAAAACAGCAGTTTAGGAGATACAGTTCCATGCTAATATATAAAATCACCTGGAAGAAGCAGGGTTTATAATCAAGCACACCTATTTGGAAGCAAAAACTTGGATGTGCACTAGGAGGGATTTGAATTAGAATGGTGAAAAGCTAATAGAAAAGAATTTATTTAACCCACATATAGGAATTGAGGACCTAATGTATTCTAGGCACTAGTAATATACTGTATATCTGGTGGTTTCTACCTACAGGGAACTCACAATATATGAAATAGAGATGTGTAAAGAAATAATCACAATTTGTTTTAGTAAGAGCTGTAGTAGATGAATGCTTAAAGTGTTATAAAGACCTAAGAAGAAGAAACAATTAATTGCATGGAGGAGTCTAAGAAGTGCTTTATACAAGATTTTACATTAGATGGTTAGTTGAGGCTTGACAAGCAAAGAAGACCCCCCCCAAAATCTACACAAAAGAAACAATGTATGCCAAAACATAGGCAAAGAAGAGTCAAGCATCATGCACAGGGAGCATATTTCATATGCCTTCAGTGCAAGCTAAGCATAGGTACAAGAAGCTAGAAAGATAAAGATCGTATTACTAAAGACAAAAACACATCATGAAAGAAGGTTTAATAGGATTTAGTGACTATGTAAGAAGACAAAAGTGATCCAAAGATTTTGAATTTAAGTGGGACTGGAAAGATGATAATACAAAGAAATAGGAACTCAGTATTAAGAACTACATAGTGTATAGATAGTTTTCATCTGAGTGGACATAAAATATCTAGGAAGTCTTTTTTAAGTATGTGTGCAGAATAACAGTAAATCAATGAAAGTCTGAATATCAAATACATAGGTTCTTACAGTCAACCAACAACCTAGAGTTGATTATTGTGCCAGTTGACCATTGGAATAATTACAAACTGTAAAAGAGAAGAAAAATTACCTGAATGAATGTTTTTCTTAACTCAGAAGAAAAAGAAATCTTTAAATACATATAGGATAACTGTAGAAGAAACAGAATTGCTGTGAATGTTCCAAAGGTTTGGTTTTAAATAATCAAATTAATTCCTCTTTCATTTGTTTTAAAATACTGTTGTTTCAAGAACCACCAATTATCAGCTAATGCTGGAAGTCTGTAATTATGTGTTAATATATGACAAGACTGGCAGCCTCTACAGAAGACTGGCACTTAGCAGAATGCTTAAAGCTGCTATTGGTCCAGTGAATATGTAGCTCAGAAATTTTGCTAGAAAGTAACCTCTGTTGTTCAAATTACATATCCATTTATGGAGAAAAAAATCCATTTAGTATAGGCAACATTACCTGAATCATTATAGAGTAATTGATTAAAAATCCAAATCAAACTTTGATACTGTGGATCCAGATGAATGGTTGCTTGGGGCCTGGAGGGCAGGAAGAGGTGGGGGTCTACTAATAAGCACAAAGAAATTTTTAGAATTATTTATTCAAACTTATCAAAATGTACACTTTAAATATGTACTGTTTATTGTCAGTCATACCTCAATAAAGCTATTAGTAAAAGAAATTAACTTAATTTTAGAATAGTCAGATATAATATTTTTTTAGTTCTGCACCATTATCCATATAAAAAAGTTAGCCATTTTTTTTTAAGATTTTATTTATTTATTTGACAGAGAGCACAAGCAGGGGGAGAGGGAGAAGCAGGCTCCCTGCTAAGCAGGGAGCCCAACACGGGCCTTGATCCCAGGACCCTGGGATCATGACCTGAGCCAAAAGCAGCCACTTAACTGACTGAGCCACCCAGGCGCCCCCAAAGTTAGCCATTTTTAAATATATATACACAACTTGAAGAAATCTAGGCTACCTGAGTTATGATGAATTGAGTGTAGTGATTTTTAACTAGAGTCTTAAAATAATATACTTTATAAAGCTATACATTTGTGTATATATGCTTGTGAACCTATGCTGATTCTGGTGATAATTTTTCTTGAGAGTTGGTATCTTTGGGATGGATGTTAAACGGGCTTTTTTTTTTAAGATTTTATCTATTTATTTGAGAGAGAGAGCACAAGCAGGGGGAGGGGCAGAGGGAGAGGAAGAAGCAGGCTCCCCACTGAGCAGGGAGCCTGATGTGGGGCTCCATCTCAGGAACCCCAGATCATGACCTAAGCCAAGACAGACACTTAACTAACTGAGCCACCCAGGCGCCCCATTAAACTGGCTTTTAAGCAGCTTTTAGAATACATCAATATCACATTAGTTTGAATATTTTTTCCTTGTGAGAGATGCAGAATGATCAGTGTTTCAGGTGCCCCAGATCATAATAAACACTTTTAATAAAACTTTCTCCTAACCTTTGTACACTTTTGCTTTATTAATGAGCTTTGCTTTTAGAATCAGACTATAAATGGCTCTCTGACAATGTCATCCTGGCTATGACTTTTTTTTTTTTAAGATTTTATTTATTTTTTGACAGAGAAAGACAGCGAGAGAGGGAACACAAGCAGGGGGAGTGGGAGGGGGAGAAGCAGGCTTCCCACAGAGCAGGGAGCCCGATGCGGGGCTTGATCCCAGGACTCTGGGATCATGACCTGAGCTGAAGGCAGACGCCTAATGACTGAGCCACCCAGGTGCCCCCTGGCTATGACTTTAATAAAGAAGTTCAAATTGGGATATGTGATATAAGAGAATCTTTCAAAAGAATACACTGTTTGATGCTTGGAGTGTGGTTAGTCAGATGCCCTTATAATATTGCTAGACTATAAATAGTGAAAGTATTTATACCCTTTTATACAGTAACTTCAGTTCATGGAATTTAAATAACTAAAAATATGGGAGCAACTACATGTGAAAAATATTTGTGTCATTTTTACATATAATAGTAAAAATTAAAAGGAACTTTAATGGGTAAACTATGTTATTTATTGATACTACCATTAATAATGCAGCAGTTTGAGACTACATGTATGTTAGATGAAAAGTAAACCAAAACAATGGGTTCATTCATTTTGTGAAACTTCATTAACTTAAAATTTGTGGACTTTCATGTAAGTATAAAAAAATCAGAATATAAAATTACCATTACCATCACAATAGCAAGAGTGATTATGATAGGGGGTAAGAGGATAAATACTATGTGTTTTCCATATCTTATTTTTATTTTATTTTTTTAAATTATTAGGTATTTCTAAAGGAACATATTCCTTTTAATTAACAAATTTAGCTACCCTAAAGTAACATAGACAACTAGTGGCTGAAGCTCTGGGGTTTCATTAATACAGTGATGACTTAATTAACAAATCCTCTATGAACAAAACCTCTTTCCCAAGACTGGCCTTGGTGCAGCAGGCATGAGGGAAGGATCAATTTTCTCTGAGCTAGATTGGTGGCAGCAGGGACTAATGAGGCAGGGCCTTGAAAGTGGCTCTCTCTCAGATCTGACTCCTCAGGGGTTGGCTAGAACTGATGCTGAGGGCACTGCTGCACTCCCAGGACCTACACAGCCTGGTTACCCAGGTGTTGAAAAAACGATTTCTGTGCCAGGACCATATGTGGCTTTTAAGAGACTCCACAGGACTCTTGCTTTAGGCAGAGCATTCCTAGTGTGGAATGAGTAGGCTAGAAAATAGCAAAGAAGGAATCCCATGTGCTAGGGTGCTTCCACTTGTCTTCTGTGTGCTCACTGTGTTGCTTTTTTCAATTCTCTAGGCTTCATTTTATTCACCATAAAATGAAAGGACTAGAAAATCTCTAATATAACTTGTGGTTCTAACGGACTATGTATCTAGATAAGGAGTCAGTGAGTTTTTCTGTAAAGGGCCAAACAGTAAATATTCTCAGCTTTGCAGCACAGACAGTCTCAGTCACAACTGTTCAACTCTGTTTCTGTAGCATGAAAGCAGCCATATGTAACAATATACATAAACAAATGGGTGTAGCTGTGTTCCAATAAAACTTTATTTACAAAAATAGGCACTAGCCAGATTCAGCCCCCAGGCCACAGTTGGACATCCCCTGGTCTAGATATTAAAATAATGAAAATGTAATTAAAAGAATTTTGGGGGGATAGGATGTAAACCTTATTTCTCTGGCACCGTTCTTTCCGTCATCTTTCTTTTAAGGATTAGTCAAATATAAAATGGTATTTCACGGGGCACCTGGGTGGCTCAGTCATTAAGCATCTGCCTTCGGCTCAGGTCACGATCCCAGGGTCCTGGGATCAAGCCCCACATCGGGCTCCCTCCTGCTTGCGTTCCTTCTCCCTCTGTCAAATAAATAAATAAAATCTTTTAAAAAAATGATATTTCACTATAAGGGTTTAACACCATGGGAAAAGGATAAAAATATCCTGTCACCAAACGGTTGTATTAAATTCTCTGCAATTGAGGAACTCTGAGCTTTCTCGATTAAGGAAGAAGAATGGTGTCTACAACACTTAATAATTCTTTTTAAGTCCTCAAAATTGTTTGAGCCTAGTAGGACCAAAGTTCAATGCCTTTTAATTTTGTTTCTGATAAAATTGGCTAAATCATGCCTTTCATGATAATGGGAGCTGCAGACCTGTGTGTGTGTGTGTGTGTGTGACTGCCATGCTAGGCCGACTTCAGATCTCCCTCTGTCTCAGGTTGGGTTTATATCTTGGTCTTAAGTTACCAGGATTCTAATGTGGAAATCAGTCTGTCTTCACTTTGGAGACCTTTGTTAGTTCTCCCACCTCAGGCCTTAGCTAATCTACTTGTCTAGTGCATTTATATCAAACTTTACTTCTGTTTGCTGTAACAACAAAGCAACTGTGGGCTGGGATAATTAATTCAGGCCTATTATTACATGAAGGGATCAGCACAGTGACACTTTATCTGCCTAGAGAAATCTAAAATATTCTTGTTTGCCAGCTTGCTTTCATCTCAGCACTGTTTGGGATCTTCACTTTTTAAGCTGCAGAGCATTAATTCCTTACTGGCCTATCCCACTAAACACAGCTGTAAGCCCAGCAGAACTGACATACTCTTGTACTTACAGCTTATCCAGAGTAAGCAGGTCTACCATCTCAGTATGGTGACAACTATAACCCTTACTGTAATGCAGCAGTTTTCAAAGTATGGACCCATTAGAGGTTTCTGAGACTCCTTCAAATTGTCTCTTCCATGAAGTCAAAGCTATTTCACAATAATACTAAGATATTATTTGCTTTTTTGACTCTCAATTTCAGTAGAGTTTTCTAGAGACTACATAATGTGTGATATACCAACAAATTGAATACTAAAACAGATATGAAAACTCAGCTGTCTTTTATTAAACCAGACATTAAAGAGATCAGTAAAAATATAAATGTCACTCTTTTCTCATTTTTGTTTGGAATATTTTGTTATTTTTCATACAAATATGTTGAAATGTAACTGGTTTACTAATACATCTTTTAAAATTTCTAAAACAGTAAATATTGATAAATATAACTCAACATAAACAAAAGCTATTTGAGGTTCTCAATTTTTAGGAGTGTAAGAGTCCTAGAACCAAAAAATTTGAGAACACCTACTCTAATGTAATACTTTTAGCTATAATGCTCTGATCTCATGATTACCAATACCATCCTCAACATAGGACCATAAATAAAATATCCACTGAAATTCCCCCATCAGAGATAGCAAAAATTAACAATTTAGTGATTATCCTTTAAGACGTCTTTCTACTAAGGTCTTCCATTCACACATTACATAATTTTACATATATAGGATCATACTGTACTTTTCCAAACTTTATCTCATGAGACACTTCCATTTAATTAATAAGTCTCTGAATTCTTACAAAAACTTAAGGTCTTAAAAAGGGAATAGACATCATCTTATCATATTCCAAAATCAATTCAGGAATCCTCTTTAAAATACTCAGTACCTAGTAGATCTATTCATTTCAGTTTTATAAACCCCAAAATGTTAAAAAGTTTTTTCTTCTGTTAAACAGAATTTATTTTATCATTTCTGTTCACTGGTCCTAATTCCAGTTTCAGGAACTGTGTAGAATATATCTTACCCATCTTGGCAGTGCTGCATTCTGGATATTTTCTTCTGATCTGTCTTCCAGTTCACTAATTCTTTTCTAGGCTGTGTCTAAGTTTCTGTTGAATTTATCCACCAAATTCATATTTTCAATTTCCATTTAAACCTATTGATTCTTAACTTCAATTTTTTTATACTTTATAGTCCTCTGCTGAAGTTCAGTAAGCATAGTTATTTCAAAGTTTCTGTTTGATAGTTCAATATCTGGAACTATTTGGGACTACTTTCTATTATATAATTTCTGCTGGTTTTAATTTCCTACCTTGCCTCCTTATTTACTATTTATTTACTATTCATTTTTTACTGTGAGCAAGACAGTGTATTTGGAAAATTCTTTGCAGAAATAATGTCAGACATAGGATGATTCATGTTTGATTTTGGCAGTTACAGAAACACTGGCACACTAGAATCATCTTGATCTAAGTTTAGGAATTCAGAATTGGAAACTAAGCTGTTGTCCATTGCCTAGGCCTGTCTCCTTCCTGTTTACCCTTAATCGTAGGTGCAGCCCTTTGGGTTTCCTTGCATAAAGAGGTTTTACCAGGGCCACTTCTCTTGACAGGCTCTAGATTCCAAATTTTGTCTTCCTAGCAGTCTCAAACACCAGACTCCTCACTGGGCCCTGTCATCCTTAAGATCCCATTCTGGTAATTCTTCACTCTTTTATTAGGTCTTCAGTGCCTTCAAGCACTTTTTTTTTTTTTAAGATTTTATTTATTTATTTGACAGAGAGAGACACAGCAAGAAAGGGAACACAAGCAGGCAGAGTGGGAGAGGGAGAAGCAGGCTTCCCACGGAGCAGGGAGCCCGATGCGGGGCTTGATCCCAGGACCCTGGGGTCATGACCTGAGCCGAAGGCAGACGCTTAATGACTGAGCCACCCAGGCGCCCCTTCAAGCACATTTTTAAAAATACATTTTATCCAGACGTTCTAATTGTTCTTGAGACAGTTGGTCTAAATTATGTAGTCTGCCATTATCAAAAGCTCCTAGAACTTACTTAAATTAATATTAGTACTTCTCTGGACTCCTGGGATACTTAGGAAACAGGGTCAGGATGTCCTATCAGGACATCCTCAGATACACATCTTATCTGTACCACATTCATCCAGGTAGTCTTTAAGAGCACTTCTTGAATGTTCAGTCTGATTTTATACTTGGTTCAGAAAAAGGAAAGGCATTATTCAAATAAGCAGTTACTCTATAGCCTTCATCTCATAATTTTGAATTCTCTTTGCATTAAAAGTCATAGTGCTGGGCGCCTGGATGGCTCAGTCGTTAAGCATCTGTCTTCAGCTTGGGTCATGATCCCAGGGTCCTGGGTTCAAGCCCCGCATCGGGCTCTCTGCTCAGCGGGAAGCCTGCTTCTCCCTCTCCCACTCCCCCTGCTTGTGTTCCCTCTCTCGCTGTGTCTCTCTTTGTCAAATAAATAAATAAAATCTTTAAAAAAAAAAAGTTATAGTGTTGCCTTTTTTATATGTTTATTAATTGGATTAGGCTCAGGTAGTAGCCTAACAAATAACCTTCAAAATCTGAATGACTTTCAATAATAGATATTTATTTTTCTGTTACATTCTTGTTCTACACTTGGTTAGCTGAGGCACTACTCCATGGTGTATTTATTCTAGGACCAAAACTGAGGGACAGCCCCAATCCAGAACATGCTACTTGTACTAAAGATGGGGAAATGAAAGAACTACATAGTAGTTATAGCTCTTGCATCATTTCCCTTCACATTTCATTAGATGAAGCAAGTCACATGGCCAAGCCTGATATTGATCAGATAGGAAGTATGAATTTAACAGATTATAGTTCTCTCCTCAGGGATAAGCCCAATAAGGGGGGGACAGTGAATACAATGTACATTGGCTCCATTTTCATTCACGGGTTTATATATTTTCTAGTCTTGTTTTAAAACTAATGCTTAGAATGAAAGGTCTTGTTGTAATTTAGAATTTAAACCAACTGAAAACAAAACATCAGAACAAACTATTGTTTAAACCTTGAATTAAGCTAAAGAATTGGGTTTGCCTTAAAAACCACTCTAGGCTCTTTTTTAAAACATTAATTCTGTGTGTGCACAGTTTCTTTCATAGGGTATTTCTCTAAATTCCTTTATCCCATCTCTTACCCAACCAGTCATATAGGAATTTGCTCTTTGGGGAGTTAAATGTTAAATATTGACCTCTAGGTATTACAGAATGGCCCAGTTGTGTTTTCCATTTTGCATTACACTTTCATGAGCATTAAATTTTCCATATTAGCTTTTCTAGGTTTTTTATTTAAACTATTTTGTTGTTTTAACTTTAAATTACATTATTCCCATTTATTTGCAATTCTTCTCTCATCTCCTAATTGTTTTAATCGCCCACCCACCAAAGGTATATTTACTGTCTTCTACCCTTTCATTCATTATATATGCCCATAAATTCTAAACTCAGAGTTCTCCCTTAAAATTGTGGTACTTTTCTAGCTATTCTCCTATTACTTGTTCAAAACGTTTTTGGAATATATTGGGATTTTCTTCAGTGTTTGAGGTTTTCTAGTGTGTCATTTTCATGGATCAGAGCAATTCCTACTATTCTTGTAAGGAGTATCTTATATGATGATTTTTTTTCATGAGTAAAGTAACAAGTAATATTAAGCAACATTGAAGATTTTATTATTTCTTAACCTAAAATATAATATTTAATGATGAGATCGAAATAAAGGTTCTGTGAAAGGGAAAGAGGTATATTCCAAATATAATTCCTGTGTCAAAAAGCAGCAAGTACTACCACTGTTTTATGACCCCTGAAAGTTGTCTGCTCTCTTTGTACTAAATTTAATAGTAATTGATCCCAAAGATCACAAAATTCCCATTGTTGGCTTTAGAAATGCACTGATGAGTACCTTGTTTGATGGGATAAAAGCTTCAATAAGTGATGCCCCCACCTGAGTGGTTAATTTCAAAATATTGTTTGTCTAACATATTGTTGTCAATGACAAGTGAACAAGAACTTATAGGAGCAGTTGGCTGTCCAATAATAGCAAATTTCAAGGCTATGCAAATTGTGCCAGTTCAGCCCCCGCTCTTTTCTCTATTATCATATCAATTGAGTCAGTTCATAGTAGACAAAGCAAGGTTATGGGAACCACCTAGAGCATCATGCACCATTTAACATCAATGCAGCATACATGAACATCTGCAACTTCAGTCTTATTAACAGAGGATAGAATAGAAGGCAATAAACAGCTTTCTTCGTCATTTAATTGCAAAATAGTATTTCCTAATGTTTGCATTGTTTATCAACAGGAACTTCATCAATAATTGTATAATTATGGTTGCCTAGATTACAGTGCTCTCATTCATCTTGTCATTTTTTACAGAAGTCTAAATTTGAACACATGATTCAAGACTAATAATGTAAGTCCCTTGAAATGTGAATTGCATAATACAGATATTTTGTGTAGCAGGAGAATGGCAGTTTATAATTCCTCAGTCACTTTGGGGATTAAGTTAACACAGAGAAAAGAAAGAAAGGCAGCAGAAAATGAGGAAGCCACTAGTTAGATTCAAACACAGACCCACTGAACATGAGAGTAAGTTATGTTCTTTAGAATTAATCACAATGTAGTGAGATGTTTGCTATAGGCCAGAATTGGGCTGAATTAAAACACAATTATTATGCTGAGGTCTTTCCCTCAGCCTCTATATTTAAAGGGAGAAAAAGGCAGAAAATTACAAATATAGCAAGAAAAAAAGCTATGGTGGCCAAACTTAGAAATTCCAAATGGCAGAAGAAAGCCTTAACGTACGTGTTCAGCCTTTACCTCTGTTGCTTTTTTGAAGCCTGATGATGCCACTACTCCTAACTGGAAAAATGGGAGCATTTACCGTAAGCAGCCAGGTGCATTCTTTAGGCTCTGTGGCAGCAGAGTTCCTTTTTTGCACACAGTGCCAAATATCCACAAAAAATAAAGAGAAATAATATAAGCACAGTAAGTTATTGGTGTGATCAATGGGAGCTGTCTCACAATTGAGCAGGAATAGGAAAATAGGAAAAACAATGGGTACATTTAAAGCAAGTAGAGCAAGGGACTGTTCTGAAAAGCTTGTCTTATTTTAACAAGAAAATCTCATGTTTTTATTTAAATTCATTTTATATTTAAGGAAAATCTGAGGCCTGTTCATGAAATTGCATTTGAAATACTTCAATTGGTGATTAAGATTCCTCTCCCTCACAAAAAATTAAAAATCTTAAGTTGAGTGAGTCCCATTTGAACTAAACTGTTTTTTCCCAAGTGATCAACATAGTTATTTCCTTTAAAAAAAAAAAGTCTAGAGTTAGAATATTTTCTCTACCTGATTAGTCTGTATTTATGCCTTTAATAATTCCATTCATTTTCTAGCAGGAAATTTTTCTTCCCTTCTCAAATTTTTTTTAAAGATCATATAAAGAAGGGAGGAAAGCCCTGCTATAGTAAAGTAGCCAAAGAATAAAGGAAGATAAGAGTTTTTGCCCCCTTTTTTGTGGTTTTTGGGTATAAAGAGCATCGCAGAAGCTTTTTTAACATGATCGTTAGCTTATCATTTGCTCTGAGGGATCCTAAGAACTGGTTTGTTAGAGGTAATAGTTTGACTTGCGCTAAAAGACTTGAAGTAATTGAAGCCTTTACTATAAACCTGAAAATTTTCTAGCTCCATGCAGAATGAAGGTGGAGATTTTGTACATATACATATACATATTTGTGCCTCTCACCCAAATACTTCAGAGAGCACATTTTTCTAGGCTGGGGCTTTACAATAAATGTCTGTCCAGTACCAATTCTGATACATGTACACCTTTCCTTTAAAGAACTTATATGCAGACATTTTTCAGGAACCCTTTCTAAGAGCTATTTATCAAAACTGCTATGATAATAACTTTATATCCTAATGAGTCCCAGGCTCTGTTTAGGGAATAATCGATAAACTACAAATTAATGTTCCATAATTCACATTCCAATGCACATGTAATTATTTTGAGATGAGACAAACTCTATGCATTTAATTTACAGCTGTAATTAAGTAAACTCATTTGATACTAATTAGGTGAGCCTAAAAGGATCATAGGTTCATATATTTAATTATCAAAGTACAATCAGCAACTAGTTTTTGAAAAGCTTTCCTGTCTTGAGCTCAGCACTGAGCTTTGGCCACACTACAATTTTATCTTCTTGGACCTTCCGCATATTAAAATGCGTTATGAATAATGGAGAATTTACTTGGTGAATTAGCTTTTTTGATCATTATGTTTGTAATTTAACATCTGAAAAAATGGGCTTAAGAATACACAAGTTCTATATCTGACAAAACTGTCAGTCAGAAGTGAAGGAAAAATTAAGACATTTCCAGTTAAACAAAAGCTAAAGGAGTTCAGTACTAGGAGTTCAGGTCTCATAGACCTGCCCTGTGAGAAATACTGAAGGGAATCCTTCAGGCTGAAATGAACAGAAGCTAGACCATAGCCATATGAAGAAAGAAAGAATTCCAGCAAAGGTAAACATGATGGTAAATGTAATAGCCAGTATTAATGTATTTTTGGTTTGTAACTCTTTTATTTCATACATGATTTAAAAGACAGATACATTGTATAGTAATTATAAATATATGTTAATTGGCACACATGTATAAAGATGTAATTTATAACAAGAACAGAAGCAGGGAAGGAACTATATGGGAAGAAAGGATTTGTATGCTGTTGAGGCTAAGTTGGTATCAATTCAGACTAGATTGTTATATATTTAGGAAGTTAGTTGTAATCCCCATAGTATCTGCTAAGAAAATATCTAATGAATACAGAAGTTTTTTCTCTTGTTAAAATACTATATAAAAATTAGGGGCACCTGTGTAACCCAGTCTGTTGAGCATCCACTTCTTGATTTTGGCTCAGGTCATGATCTCAGGGTTATGGGATCAAGCCCCACATCAGGCTCCACACTGAGCATGGAACCTACTTAAGATTCTCTCTCCTTCTCCCACTGCCCCTCCCTATTCATGCTTTTTCTCTCTCTCTCTCAAAAAAAATAGTATATAAAAATTAGTTTATTAGAAAATGTACTTGATTGCTAGCTTAGAAGTCTTCTAAATTCTACTGGCAGTCACTGAGTATTTATTGAGTACTAAAATAATGGACTTTCTTTTAGATTTCTTTTTTTTTTTAAAGATTTTATTTATTTATTTATTTATTTATTTGAGAGAGATCACAGAGGGAGAAGCAGACCACCCGCTGAGCAGGGAGCCCAACACAGGGCTCCATCCCAGGACCCTAAGATGATTACCTGAGCTGAAGGCAGATGCTTAAAGGACTGAGCCACCCAGGTGCTCCTCTTCTAGCTTTCAATAGCTGTCCCCATTTCTTCCCACTTAATTCATAAATGTATAATCAAGAAAGAAGCATTATCTGATATCTAGAGTGGCTTCCTAGTGTTGGAATATGCTGGATAAAATGTTCACATTCTCTGAGGAACATGAAAGCTTGTGCTCATGATTCCCTGAAGGGATAAAAGTTGTGTCTATCTCCATGCGTTTAAAACCAAGATAACTGGCTGTGAGGAGTAGAAGCCACCTGTGTGGTTCCCTTCACTCTCAAAGTATTTAGGGTATTGCCATCATCATCAGAAAATGTGGACCTTACCCTCAGACACTCAAATTCCAGACTTTCAGAATGAGTTAACCAGAACTTTGAGTTTTTTTCCCTTTCCTTATCAGCAGCCTTTAGAGTGAAACAAAAACTAACTGCTGATACTTTCATTGTATAGTACAGCTCACATAGAACATTTACCTAAATATTATCTAAAATGAGGTATTAAAATAGATGAACAAATGAGGCACCTGGGTGGCTCAGTCAGTTAAGCATGCTACTTTGGTTTCGGCTCAGGTCATAATCTCAGGGTCATGAGATCAAGCACTGCATCGGGCTCCACACTGGTCATGGAACCTGCTTGAGATTCTCTCTCTCCCTCTCACACTGCCCCTCCACCCCTGCTCACGCTTACTTGTCCTCTCTTTCTTTCTCTCTCTCCATCCCTCCCTCACTCAAAGAAAAAAAAGAAAAGAATGAATAAATGGGTATCTGACCTGTAAGGCTGTTATTGCTTCTTTTACTTCTTTGGGTGTACAAGACTTTGTCTTTTCAAAGAATTAACTAGCACACCACAAATTTCTTCTGTCCAGATGTAACCAACATTAAAACTTCACATACCACACAATTAATGACACCAGCCTTGCTGCACTGACTTCTGTAGCTTGACCAATTTGTATATTGCCTCTGGGTCATCTGAGGAAGTATAAACAGTATTGTCATCTATGAATAGGCCAAGTCTAGCAGGTGCCGTTTACATAGACTAGAGTATAAATAGCTATGTGACATAATTGCTATACAATGTGGTGTTAATAAATTGAATTGTCTGCCACCTCCTTCCAGTCTGAGAAACAAAGATACTGATTCTTTTATTGTTTGATGGAAGAACTGATAGTAGTTCAACATAACTGGCAAAGTGTAAAGACTTGATACCTAACAGCTTCTCTTCTCTCTGAGGGTGAGAATTATTTGGTGACTTGAGAAGACATTTAAAATGATATTTTGGGGGGGAAATGGAAGCACCAGCTAAGGATCATTAGTAGGACCAATTCTGAGAGGAATTGCAGTAATTGGCACAGCGTTTGGATGACAAACACCAGCCTGCTTTGACACAGGGTCTTTATCATTTTAATAAATAGGGCTATGCCATTCTTCTTAATCTCCTGATAGGCATGAGTATGAGCCTTAAATTATTCCTGCAACTTTTTAAAAATCTGATGCTGCAACTTCTGTTCATAAGGAATGATGAGAAGTACAACCAACCTTTAAAAGCATTGTAAAATATGGTACTTGAGAGGGGTTTTTTAACAGGTAATTAACCATACGTTTACACATTTTAATCTACTTTTAAGTGCAAGAGAGATTGGCAAATGACTCAATAAAGAAAAGTATTCTGTTTAAATTGGGTAGAATGGTTGTTGTCTGGTGTTTATCGCTATACTGCAAGTAGTCAAGTTATCTGTGATTCCAGTTTAGTTTATTGGATGATAGATAGTACTCATAACTTTTATCCATGTTTGTCAGGGCACCCATTGAAATTGACCTCATACTTTGGGGAACTTTAGCTTTATTGTACAGTATAAATATTTTAAAAACATTTTTCTTCCAACATAAATCTATGACATTACCTTGAAGCATTATCATCCCTGCAAACCAGATTGCACTAAAACATCAGTGATATTTCAGCATTGCTTTCTTGCTTTAAGATTTCTTCTAATCTATAAAAAGAAAAAAGGAGACACTGGTCCTGTCATATCTGATGCAGCTTTTCCTTTGTAAACTTCATAAACATTTGCCATTGCCACCGTCAATAATTCAAACAGAAATCTTACTGATGGGAAGTCCACGATTAGAAGTAGTGGCATCAATTGCTTTTTCTTAATAAAAGAGAACAACTTTGCATATGCATATCATTTTGAAAATCTTCACTATTGTACTCAGAAGGAAATACATGACATTAAGAAGGGGTACATTTAGAATATCAATAATGTCCTGTATCCTCCTACTGCAGTGATTAGGACTAAACCACACAAAAAAAATTTAAGAAAGCCATTGATGTTTGATCACTCAGTGTTTTTCATAACCATGATGCCTTGGTCCAAATTATGTAACAAATGCCTATTCCTATTCTAGTTTTAACAGCCTACGATTTCTTGATAAGGAAGGATCACATACATATAGATGTTGGTTGGACTTATATGGTATTTTCATGAGGTGAACCCCACCCTTGTTACTGTGATCCATTTGATTGCCCTGATTTGATCCAATCTAAGATTTAACTCCAAGTCCCTTTATCAGAACCTTCTATCTTTAAACAGGATCTGAACTTAGGTTTATTGAATCATAAAAATGTCTTCATTTCTTAATGATGGAAAGCAACTGGCTTGAAGGTGCCGATCATATATTTTTATTATTTCTCCAGGATGTGTTCAGCACAATTAGATCTGGAAAGATTTTTAGGACAAGTTACACAAGGTTGAATTTATTCACTATTGAAATAGTATATTACCCTCTGATTTTCAGGTACTTGTATGATTTCTTTTCATTCAAGCATTTAGAATGCTAGATTAAATCCTAATAACTCTAAAAAACAGGATCATGGACAACTAGAACCTTTAGTTTACTTGGTTTACTAAACTAACCTAGAGAAGTATGTTATAATTAGATACCACTTACTCAAAAATCATTCAGAAAATACATCGTGAGTTCATACTCTACTACATGAAAAAGAGACCAGTCTTAAGGAAGTTAAGATCTAGTAGAAAATAATCATTCAGTAATAAATGTTTATTGAGCACCTACTGCCTACTGGGACTGATTAAGTCATGATTCCTACCCACAAGGAGCTCATAGTTTAGTAGAGAAAAATGCTTGTAAATAAGTAAAACTATAAATATGATAAGTCCTTTCTTAGAGATATGTGAAGGTTATAAATGATGGCATAAAAGAGGAAGCAGTTAGCTCTGCTTCTAAGCAGGACCCTGAGAAGTCAGGGACTGCATCCAGGAACCTTACCTGGGATTTGGAACTAGTAGTGAAAGATGATTTGAGCAGTAAAGCAGGTATGTATGTACATAGGTATAAAAAAAAGCATGACACATTTGAAAAATTATGAGCATGACAGAGAAACAATCACAGCTCAGGAAATGGTGAAAGATAAGGTTTAAACAGTAGGCTAGATTCATGTCCTAGAGTTAAGACTTCAATAGAGAACCATCAAAGGGTTTGTAACAGAATAGTATGATCGGATTTGTACTCATGAAAAAATAAGTCTGTTCAACAAATGTTTACTGAGCACCTGTAATGCACAAAGCATAGTTCTGGGTACTAAAGATCATCAGACAAATTGCCTTTCCTGTAGCCCTTCTTACCTAAGTAGCCAAGGTTTGTGCCATGAGCCCTAGCTGCTTACCTGGGCACAGCTGACTGAATCAGGGCTAGGAATCTCAACAAGGTTAGGCAGTCTATAGGTGGCCAGTGACATATGAGCTAAGCCACAGAGGAAACCAGTTTTTATAGATACGAGAATGGAGCAAGTGCATAGAAAAAAGAAGAGAGAACAGTTTTGTTTTTTTTTTAAAGATTTTATTTAGTTTTTGAGAGAGAGAGCACGAGAGGGAAGAGGGTCAGAGGGAGAAGCAGACTCCCTGCCTAGCAGGGAGCCCGATGTGGGACTCGATCCCGGGACTCCAGGATCATGACCTGAGCCGAAGGCAGTCGCTCAACCAACTGAGCCACCCAGGCGCCCGAGAGAGAACAGTTTGAATGAACTGCTTTATATAAGGTTAAAGAGATGTGCTTTATGTGGTGAACCTATTAAAGGTATCAGAAACCTTGGGAGGGAGGGAGGCAGACACCAAACAAAGGGGAAATAAGGTTTTAAAGCAGTAATTCCATTTATCATTGTTTTCTTGGTCATTTTTCTTACGGATTTTTTTTTTCAGATTTATTTACTTGAGAGAGAGCATGAATGGGGGGAGGGGCAGAGGGAGAGAATCTCCATGCAGAGGCCCGGCTGAGCATGGAACCCAATGCAGACCTCAATCTCACGACCCATAAGGTCATGACCTGAGCTGAAACCAAGAGTCAGATGCTTAACCAACTAAGCCACCCAGGCGCCCACTTGGTCACTTTTCTATGGAAAACTATTTTCATATTCTAAACAAATACTCTTCTACTCTCTGTCTATATTCAGCACTAAAGATTTTAACTGACATTTACTAGAAACATTTGTAGGAAATTCAAAGAAAACATGAACAAACTGGGAGGCTTTACTACAAACAATGATGGTAGTGTTGCATATCAAAACCATGTCTTCAGGGGTGCCTGGGTGGCTTTTTTGTTGAGCATCTGCCTTCGGCTCCGGTCATGATCCCAGGGTCCTGGGATCGAGTCCCGCATCGGGCTCCCTGCTCTGCGGGAAGCCTGCTTCTCCCTCTCCCACTCCCCCTGCCTGTCTCTCTCTCGCTGTCTCTCTCTGTCAAATAAATAAATAAAATCTTAAAAAAAAAAAACTATGTCTTCAGTAGCAGCAGTTTTAAGTGTGATCTCAATCCCCTATACCCAAGAGTCTTATTTTAAGATTAATAATATTCTTGTCCATTTATTCATGAAATGCTTACTATGTGCCAACTTTTGTCTAAGTGCTCTACATGTATTAACTGATTTAGCCTCACAGAAACACTATGAGATAATTACTGTTATTGTCCTTATTTTGCACATGAGAAAATTGAGGCATAAAGTTTGACTTGGTTATGAGCTAGTAAATGGGAATTTACTAGTAATTGGGAATATAAACCCACGCAGTCTGCCTTATATTCTTAATACAATATTATACTGCCTCTGTTCCCTTAGGAGTATTTATCTACTTAATTTGGTCAAATTTAGTTATCAGTACAGGAGTTAGAATGGGAATTTAAATGTCAATTAACTGCTGTATACTGCTTAATCAAAATCTTGGTTTTTTCCATGATCACCCTTTTTTCAGAAAAAAATGATAGCAGTGTTGGTCAAATGGTAACTTTGGAATCCCATTTTATTCTCTCATTTTTTTTTTTTGCCCCAAAGTCCTTTGCCGCAGGACCCTAAAGCAGTTGACAACCTCTGTGAGCCTCAATGTTTTCATTTATAAAGTCAGGTCATTATTACCTAACTCATGGGATTGCATTGAGAAATACATGATATGAAGTATATAAAGCAGTTGGTGCACAGTTAGCACTTCAGTGTCACTTTGCTAGCTCAAAAACTGAAATTGCATCCCATTGTTTGATGTATTAAATCTAAACATCTGTCTTTCTAGAGATGGCTGGACTCCACCCATCTTGCATTATTTCTTTCCTTATATAACATATAAACTTATTTCTTTCTCTGCCTCCTGGAATATATATACCTTTATTTCCTCTCCTCTTCACTATCCACATCTGCAAGACCTAGCTTAAGTTCAGTCTTCTCCATGAAACCATCTCCACTTAATTAAACTCACATTGTTTCTTTCCTTCTTTGAACTCCTGTTGCAGTTATAAAAAATATTATGTTGTATGATACTTTATAAATTCTTTCACATGTGCTAGATTTCTTTCTGTCTAGATTATAAATTATTTCAGAAGACAGATGATGTCTTAATATTTCTCCTGTATCTCCCCCAAAGGATCTAGCAGAGTATAAGGAGCTCATGTCAAGTGCTCAACAAATATTTGTTACCTGATTGAAGAAAATAAGCTCCTAAGAACACCTTATAAAATTATGTATCAATATATACCGATATGCATTACATTTACACATACAAACACATAAATGAGAGGTTGAAAAACATAGCCTTTGCATTCTCTATAACCTCTACAGAGAGATCCTAAGCAGCAAAATTTTCGTGTTGTGATGCACAGAAATGGCCAAGAGTATTAAACCATATCTAAGAATTAAAAAAAATTGGATAGGGGGCGCCTGGGTGGCTCAGTTGGTTAAGCGACTGCCTTCGGCTCAGGTCATGATCCTGGAGTCCCTGGATCGAGTCCCACATCGGGCTCCCTGCTCAGCGGGGAGTCTGCTTCTCCCTCTGACCCTCTTCCCTCTCGTGCTCTCTCTCATTCTCTCTCTCTAAAAATAAATAAATAAAATCTTTAAAAAAAAAAATTTGGATAGGGCTTTATATTTGAAAGGGTGCTTTCATAATGTTAATACTTAATCCATATAAGAATCATAGAAAATAGCTAGAACCAGTATTCTCATTTTCCTTTTTTTTTAAGATTATTTATTTGAGAGAGAGCATGCATGTGTGCAAGTGGGGGGAGGGGCAGAGGTAGAGAGAGAATCTCAAGGAGACTCCCGGCTGAGCACAGAGCCCAACACAGGGCTCAATCTCACGACCTTGAGATCATGACCTGAGCCGAAATCAAGAGTCCCATGCTTAACCAACTAAGCCACCCAGGTACCCCTCTCATCTTCTAAGTATAATAAAACTGAGGGTAAGTTACATAGTGACTTGTGCAAGGTCTTAAAAAGTAGCATCATTGACTCTACTCCCAAACCCCACCATTCTGTCCATTCTGTATAAGGCTGCCAGATAATCTTTTTATTTTTTTTCTAAAGATTTTATTTACTTATTTGACAGAGAGAAACACAGTGAGAGAGGGAACACAAGCAGGGGGAGTGGGAGAGGGAGAAGCAGGCTTCCCACTGAGCAGGGAGCCCGATGCGGGGCTCGATCCCAGGACCCTGGGATCATGACCTGAGCCGAAGACAGACGTTTAACGACTGAGCCATCCAGGCGCCCCCAAATAATCTTTTTAAATCAAAGATGGGATCATGTCAGTCCCCTGTTTAAAACCTTACAATGGGGGTGCCTGGGTGGCACAGACAGTTAAGTGTCAACTCTTAGTTTTAGTTCAGGTCGTGATCTCAGGATCATGATCTCAGGGTCCTGAGATCAAGCCCCCACATCAGGCTCTGCACTCCACAAGGAGTCTGCTTGAGACTTTCTCACGCTTTCCCTCTGCCCGTTCCTCCCTACCCCATTGTGCTTCCACACATGTGTTCCCTCTTTCAAAATAAATAACTAAATCTTTGAAAAAAATTAAAACCTTCCCATGGTTTCCCGTTTTACATAGAATGAAATTCTACCAACCCCCCCCACACTCACTACACTGTAGTTACAGTGGCCTTCTTAACCTTACACGGGCTTAGTTCACCAAGGTTGTTGCTAGCCCAGAGCCTCTGCTCTTGTGTATTCTGCACCTGGATCTTCCCATGGCTGGCTCCTTCTTGCTATTTAAGTCTCAATTCAAACATCACCTCCTCAGCAAAGAAGTAGCACCCATTTAAATTAATTCGCCTCCCTAGTCGTACTTCATCACATCATCCTGTTTTATCTTCTTTGTGGCATTTATTATTTTCTCAAATTATCGTGTTCATTTTTTCTGTTGTTGTTACTTGTATACGGTCTATCCTCACTAGAATGTAGGTCTCATGAGAGCAGGGTTTTTGTCTGTCCTATTCACATCTATATTCTCAGTCTCTGAGTGCCTGATACATGATAAGCTCTTAATAAGCATTTGTTGAATAAAGTAGCTGAACCAAAACCAGACTAAAACCATGGGTCTTTTGAGTCCTAATCCAGTGTTCCTCCAACCATTCCATTTATCCTGCCTTTTATGAAAGCACTTACACCTTTGGAGCTACAATAAGAATTGATGTTCAGAATAATGACATTAACATGTGCTGTAGGATTTTCTATTATCAAAGAAATTTTCTTTCAGTTCAATAAACTAAACTAATTAAAGCAGGGATGTCATGGTATATTATTATATTAATACATTTAGAAAGATTTCTAACTAAAAAGACTTTCTGCTTTTTCTTTAGTTAACCAGAAAATTAAATTAACCCAGAACTCTTCATTCCCCAAAAGTCCTTGTTAATTAGGATTGTTCTATAAATCTCTATTATTAGTAGAATTTGTCATCTGTTTCATTACCCTGTTTATTAGGGTGTCTTTGCTCATATCCTGGTACGTGTATCCTAATGAAAAGAAAAGCATTTCCTGGATTCTCACTTTTTTCCTATTCTTTGACACAGGCATATTTCATGTTCTTTGTATAATAGTTTGGTTTTTCTTTGACACAGGCATATTTCATGTTGTTTGTATAATAGTTTGGTTTTCCTATAAAAAGTAGGAATGTAATTATTGACTTGGCTTTTAAGTAAAATAATTAAACTCAGGGTCTACTTAAAATAAAAGCATTAGTGCCTTGCAACAGTGTGTGTAATAACAGAAGACTGAAAACAACCTAAAAGTCCATCAATAAAGGACTGCTTAAATAAATTATAGTATATCCATACAATGGACTATTATGCAGCGATAAAAATGCAAACATTCTCTGCTTACCAACATAGAAAGATTTCCAAGTGAAAAAACAAGGTCCAGAGCAGCCTTCATAAACGGATACTTTTTTAAGAATAAAAAGGGAGGGGTGCCTGGGTAGCTCAGTCTGTTAAGCCTCTGACTCTGGTTTGACTCTTGGTTTTGGCTCCGGTCATGATCTTGCAGTTGTGGGATCGAACCCGACATCCAGCTCTGAGCTCAGCACAGAGTCTGCTTCAGATTCTCTGTCCCTTTCCCTCCCGTTCACTCACTCTTTCCCTCTCTCTAATAAATAAATAATATCTTTTAGAAAAAAGAAAAAAAATAAGAATGTGTTTACTTGTATATGCATACAGAAAAGCAGTAACAGTGATAATCAGATTGGAAAGCAGTAGGATTAGAAACTGGATGAATTGGAGCTAAGAAGTGAGAAAGAACTTTTTTATAGGCTACCTTTTAATAAATTTGTGTTTTTTAACTATATGTATGCATTACCTATTCAAAACATTAAATTAAAAACAAGCAAATACAACTAAAAGCAATTTGTGATTCTGGACTGGATCCTGTAGTTAATGGGAAAAAACTGTAAAAGACACTAGGACAATTAACAAAATTAGAATATGGAATATAGATTAGATAAAATAAAAATATTAAGTTTTTAAATTTATCAACTGTATCATGGTTACCTAAAAGAATATCTATTTCTTAGAAATACACACTGTATTATTAAGAAGTAAAGGGAATGATATAAGCAACTTACCCTCAAATGGCTTAAAAAAATTAATAATAATTAATATGTACATATATATGGAAGGATTGATAAAAAATTGTGGCAAAATGTTAAAAACTGGTAAATCTGGATAAATGTTATATAGGAGTTCTCTGTATTTTTCATCAAACTTTCCTGTTAATTTAAAATTATGTCCAAATAGGGGCACCTGGGTGGCTCAGTCGGTTAAGCGGCTGCCTTCGGCTCAGGTCATGATCCCAGGGTCCTGGGATCGAGTCCCACATCGGGCTCCCTGCTCGGCGGGAAGCCTGCTTCTCCCTCTCTCACTCCCCCTACTTGTGTTCCTGCTCTCACTATCTCTCTCTCTGTCAAATAAATAAATAAAATCTTTAAAAATAAAATAAAATAAAATATCTTGAACAAAATTTTCTAAGGGTATTAATTATCATGGGGTTGTAGGTATACAGTGCTAAAACATAGTTAATTTAGTAGCGGTAAAGCTACAGAAGCATTTAATCTAGTTGTTTGGCATTGAGTGACTGAATTTTTTATCATTTTTTTCAGTTAAATAATGTATGAATTTGCTATTTCTACCATAATTGACTTAGCATTATAGGCGTGTGAAGATGTTTTGATTCTAGACAGGCTGCCCTTCTAAGTTAGGTAGTGAAGCTTATATCATAGTAAAGTGAAGAGTAAATTATTTGCTTAGATAAACTGGCCAGAGAATGTCTGATTTTTATTATTTTGTATTTTAATAAGCTAAATTTCATTGTTCTTGATGAAGGTGCCTTGCGGATCTTATCTAATAAATGATACCAAGCAAATCTGGTATCAACTGAATTGTTCTTTTTTCTTTCCTGTCTGCTCAAGGAAGCTCATGATTTTGTGGTTTCACAGAAATCTGGAAAATAGGAAATCCTTTTCCTTCTTACTTTACTAAAGTTTGGAAAGATTTGAGAAACAGTGGCTCTTAAGACTTACTTTTTTTTTTTTTAAGGTATAAAAAATCATATAGGGTTCCTGGCTGGCTTAGTTGATGCAGAATGCAACTCTTGCTCTCTGGGTTATGAGTTCAAGCCCCATGTTGAGTGTAGAGATTACTTAAAAATAAAATCTTTAACAACAAAAAAGATCATTAGATATAAAAAAAATCACTAATTCTTTTTATTATTAATTCCATATAGTATTAGAAATATTCTCCCATGTATTATACACTTTACTTTTTAAAAACTTTTATCTGAGTATAGTTGACACAGTGTTACATAGTTTCCGGGGTACAACAGAGTGATTCCACAGCTCTATATTATGCTATGCTCACCACAAATGTAGCTGCCATCTGTCACCATACAACGCTATTGCAGTACCATGGACTGTATTCACAATAGCCAAGATATGAAAGCAACCCAAGTGTCCACTGATAGATGAATGGATAAGGAACACATGGAATATGATGAAGCCATAAAAAGAATGAGATCTTGCCATTTGCAACAACATAGATGGACCTAGAGGGTATTGTGCGAAGTGAAATAAGTCAGAGAAAGAAAGAGAAGTATCATGTGATTTCAGTTACATGTGAAATCTAAAAACAAAATAAATGAATAAAAAAACAAAAGGCAGAATCAGACTTACAAATACAGAAGACAAACTGATGGTCGCCAGAGGGGAGGGAGATGAGGGGAGTAGCAAAATGGGTGAAAGGGAATGGGACATACAGGCTCCCAGTTATAGAATGAATAAAGCATGGGAATAAAAGGCTCTAACTTGTCTTAAGCGCTTATTTAGAAGCATTTGCTCAGAACTGACAGTGTCATTTTTCTACAACTAAGATAGAAAGTTATTTTTGCTACTTCTTCCCATAGCTACTCCAGCCCCATTTTACACCTAAGAAAACTAGGTCCACATAAGTCATGTGAGTGTCCTGGGCCTCACAGGCTGAATAATGTTCATGCCTATAAGTGTATCTTAAGATTTAGTGAGGTATTTCCTATGGTCATTCAATACATTGTCCAGAAGGCTGTGGACTAGGTCATGCTGGTGAAGTTAGTTGTGTGGGGTATTTTTTTTTTTTTAAAATTTACTTATTTATTTGAAAGAGGGAGTGGGGGGGGGGGGAAGGACTGAGGGAAAGAATCTCAAGCAGACTCCATGCTGAGTGCAGAGACCAAGGACGTAAGGCTGGATTTCACAACCCTGAGATCATGACCTGAGCCAAAATCAAAGAGTCAGATGCTTGACCGACTGAGCCACCCAGGTGCCCCATGTGTTCGGGGTTTTTAAATAGCTCTCTAAATTAACTTAGATCATTTCATTTCAAAAAATCAGAATGTTCCAAACATAATTGAACTTAAATATTACTGAACATTTTTCAATCCTTCAATAATTTAGAATACATTTCAGGATCTTGCAAATTTTCAGGGTCATTATTTTGAAGGGAGCTCTCATAACTCTAGATACAGAAGATAATAGAGACTGGACTATATAACAATTTACGACAGCTCTTTTGCAGTCTTGATATTCTTATATATCTGTTTGCATTAATGAGTAGAAAAGGTTAAAAATAATTCTTTATATTACAAGAAATTGAACTTCTATGTCACCTAAGGATAAAACATCTCAAGGATATACACATATATCCAGAAAACTGCATTCATTTAGAATTTTCAGTTTTAAACCAAGAAGTCATGATTCTCAAGAACAAAGTTCCAAGTAATCTCTTCCATTTTGAATTAGGCTCTAATTCATAAATAAAGATTTACCCAACCAAAAATCCATGACTTTTTCTAACAAAGAACTCAAGGAATTATATCTAATTATGGCTTACTTACCATTTATATGTAATTATTTTTCAAATCTATAATCCAGTAATTAATTCTTATATTAACACTTACATTACCTAAAGTGTTTTATAGACATATTTTATTATTACATAATGTAACCCTATTATAAATGGTAATAGCATCATTAACTTAGCTCATTTTACTTATTTAGTGGCTGTTTGTTCTGACTTTATAGTTGTTAATTCTCTCTATAGTATGACTTGTACTTGGAAGTAATAAAATCAGATTTCTTTATAAATATTTATGGTATAGTCCTTTTTCCTAAATCAGACTGTAGCCCTTTCCTAATTATTTCTAGTAAAGTCTGCTTACTTTTTTTTTTTTTTTTTTTTGGCCTGTGTAGCACTGTGTACTGCATACTCCCTGAAAAATTTAATCCTGGATATTTCTGCCTTAACTTCCAATTAATCAAAATCCTGCTAACTACCATGTAGGTCCTGGTGTTAAAAAGTGGAAAGTTAGTTACTTAAAGAGTTTAATTAGATGCTTCTGATGGAGTCTGTTAGCATCTACAGTCATGTGGTCAAAAGGGATCACTAAGTGAAGAATCCTCTTCTTGAATATCAGTTTTTCCAGTAGGATTTTTTTTTTCATTATCCTATCTGTGCTTATCTCTTGTTGAAAGCATCCATTAATACCAGGTAACAGAAGACAGACAGAATATGCTTTTTGAGATTCTTGGGTTCTTTATTAAGACCCTAAGGTGCTCAGTATCTCCTTTTCCATCTCTCTCTTGATCTTAGGTGAGACTGAAGTTTACAAGTTTTGGCCACATCTGTCCTCAGAAGGGATGCAAATTTGTGATTTCAGAAGTTCCAGCCACCAATAAAAAGCACTGTCCAATCTTTTGCAGATGTCCTCTGGGCCAAATTTCATCACAAATAACTCCATTCCACTGGCATGTGCCAAGTTTAAAGTACTGTATTAGGTTACTTTATAGTCAAAACAATCAAACCCTAGTCCAGACTGCTATAAGACAAGGATCCATTGCACTGTCCCTTTTGTTCTACCTAGCTTTCCCTTTTGTTAGTTGACAGTTTAAAGGAAATAGCGACTCCTTTGTTAAAAGTAACCAGATTCGGTTATTTGTAATAAACCCAGTAAAATCAGTAATTCTTAACATTGGCATGAAGAATTATAACAGAATAGTAGTTATGTTTTTATCATGCCATTGTGATTTTCTGTAGAGAAACACCCAAGACTCTTTATTTATATATTTTAAATTTATAGCTCTTTAACTGTATCCAGGATTTCACTGCCAAGAATGCAGTCAGGCTTGAAGCTTTATTAGGGATCCATGATCCAGTCCTTACAAATCTTCCTTTCACTCGGAGTTTCTGTTCAAGTATTTTTACTGTCCAAAAAGGTACTGCTGTGGTTTACAATCATTCCCAAAATATGTGATCTACCTAGGTATAACTCTAACAAAATACATACAGTATCTGTATGCTGAAAATTACCCAAAAAAAAGCATTGTTTACAGATGACTTTGCCTTGGTTCCCAAGTACTCATGTGGAGAATATGGAACTCATGTTGTCTCTCTCTGAATGATGAATGATGCAGGAGCTTCAAAGTTTACTAGGTGAGTTTCTGTATTGAGTGTTACAAAGAGAAGTCAGTCTGCCTTTCTTTGGCTCTACTTGCAGAAAGTGAAGTCACCGCTTTTTCTGTCTTGGATCAAAACCAGAAAGAAATTGTTGATACCAATGGAGCTGGAGATGCATTTGTTGGAGGTACAGATTCATTTATTTCATACTTAAAATTTAAACATTCCTTTAACCCTTGCCTCCACTACATAGCCAAGATTTATGAATTTAATAATTTCTTCTTTTAAATAATTAACTCCTAATGTTCTTTCCATATGCTACTATCGCTGTGAGTATTATGAGGGTATTTTTACTATTGGAAAAATACTTATTTGGGGCTCAAAGATAATTTGCTATTGTGCTGTACTCCAGTCATTTTCACAAGATTAATTGTGTCTGTGAGAATATTGCATAAACAAGCTGTATCAAGTACAGTATATAGTATATTCTTAGGCCTTCAGGCTTAAATGTTAACATATTATTGTTCTTCAAAACAAGTTGTGGTGAATATTAACTAAGGATGATGTCTGTGGATTATATCATTTGATTAAAACATCTGTTTCTAAGACAATAGTTAAATGTTCATAAATGTACTTTAGGAAGGGTTAAATTTTTGTCTGGTTCAGGCTTAGTAAGAACTGGCACAATTTATAAGGACTAAGTCATTTTTGGAATGAGTACTCAAAAATAAGATGAAGACAGTTGGAAGATTCTTAGCTTGATGAATTAGATTGATCTAAAATCTGGTTCAAAAGTTCTTTTGATATGTCTAAACCCCTTCTAGTTAAGTGTAGTTAAGCTAGACGGTGGTCTCTAGAAAGCTTTAGATTCCTGAATGATAACCGAGAAAAGTCCCTCTTGATCTCTCTTTATTTCTTATAACATCAAGCTGAACAAGGAACAAAGGCAAATAGAATTGACCCTTGTCCTCCTTTCCTGGGAAGATAATTTGAATCATGGGAAATTTAAATTATGTGATGGTTTTAACATAGTATTGTTTCAAATATAGATATTCTTTTGTTTTAATGCTCTTTTTCACCAAGATAGATTTTTCATTATTTTCTTCTTTGAAACTTCATGCCTACTTTTCAGTGAACTGTTAACCAATAGACTCATAGCATGCCCCATGCCTTATTCTTTGGAAAGAGTACATACCACAGAGAGCATTCTACTTTACTGTAATGCTTGTATCTTTTGTGTCTTTGCTCTGAAAGGCTTCCTCATTGATTAGAGTGTTTTCCAGCTATTTTTCCTATGCCATATTTCCTCAGAGCTATAAATTCATGTAGGCTAAAAATATCCAGAATTGGGCTAAATTCTATAATACATTAAGGAAACACTATGGATTTCTTGTGTAAAATTGGTTAAACCAGGAATCTTAGTACATAACTTTTAAAACTTATCCCTTGTGTGTGCATTATTTAAGTACTTTAAATATTTAAAACAGTAAGTATTCTATTTTTTTTTAAATATTTAGTAAGGCACATTGTGAGGCCATCATAAATATGATGGTGACCTAATTAGTCACTACCTTGGGTCCTGGGCCACCTAGCCCTGCAAAAACAGACTCCTTGATGAACACCTAACTACCTAGAATGTTTCCAGTACTAGGTAAGAACATATGGACTTTCTGAGGGAGAGAGAAGTCATTCTTACGGTACTGAAGTAGGAACAGCTAGGTACCCATTTGTGTTGTGGTAAGGATAATAAATGAACTACCTCACCAAAGCACCTGGGCTCTCTGTTACAGGATTATCAGCCTCTTTTATATCTCACTCTGTCTACCTATGTATTTATTGTTGGGGTACAGTGAAGTAAGTAGTAAGGGAAGAGTGTGGAACAGGGAGCCACAAACTTTTTTTGTAAAGGGTCAGATAGTGAATATTTTAAGTTTGCAAGTCCTATACAAGCTGCGTTGCATATTATTCTTGTTTTGTTTGTGTGCTTGCTTGCTTTTTGTTTTTGTTTTGTTTTTTTATAACATTCTAAAAATGTAAAAACCTTTTGTAGCTCTCCACTTATACAGAAACAGGCCACAGGCTGGATTTGGCCCTCAGGCTCTAATTTGTCAACCCCTTGTGTAATATGTTGGCAGCTTCCTCACTTTATTCACTTTTATCATACCCTGGATCCAAACACTGGGTTTCACTACATGCTGTTGAAATCACTATAAAGTGGAAGGCAGGCTGACACTAGGCAGGACTTTACTGGTAGCCATTTTTCTCACTTTAACCCTACTCTGAGTAGGATAATCAGATCCTGAAAGACTGAGTCATGCAATGACATGAACACTCTAAAGTCATTTTAGCATTGAAAGACTTATGTTGGCATGTTTAGCACATTCTGTGTAAGTCAAACTGTACAGTATAGTAATAGATAGCATTTATATAGTACTTACTAGCCAGTAAGCACCTTAAGCATTTTACATATATTAACTCATTTAATGTTCATAAAAGCTCACTGAAGCAGGGCTTTTTTTTTTTTTTTTTTAGATTTATTTATTTATTTGGGAGAGAGAGTGAGCACACGTGCACAAGCAGGGGAAGGGGCAAAAGGAGAGGGAGAGAAGCGGACTCCACTGAGCCCGAGCCCAAAGCAGGGCTCAGTCTCATGACCCTGAGATCACAACCTGAGTCGAAATCAAGAATTGGACTAAACCTACTGAGCCACCCAGGAGACCCTGCAGTAGGTTATTAATAACCCCATTTTACTGATGAGGAAACTGAGACATAGAGGGGTTAGGTAACTTGCACAAAGTCTCATAGCTAGAGAGTACAAGAGCCAAGATTCGATCCAGGCAGTCTGGTTCCAGAGTCAGTGCTCTTAGTGCACTATATTGCTTCTCTAAACTTTTAGGGAAATCTCATCATTAGGACTGAGAGCCATAGACCAGCCTTACTAACAAAAGCTGGGTTTTGCCAAAGAGAATCTTTCTATTATCTGAATAGATGATTTCATGTATTGAACAGGAGCTTTTGTTACCTGATAGGATTCTGAGGACTCTAGGGTAAGATTGTTGCAGAAAAAAAAAAAGAGAAAGGGAAAGGGAAAATAATCGAAGGACTATAGTCCCTGGTGAGTTTGAACCAGGAGCTTTTTGCTAGGCAGTAGAATTGATTGCACTACAGAGATACAGAAAGACAGACCATAAACTTGCTGGGTCAGCATGGAATCTAAATACAAGGAGTTTTATGAATCAACCATTTAATAGCACCAGGCTAATGCATTCCATCTTACAATAGAGATGGTCTTATCAGTAGGAAATACTAAAACATCCATTGGTTAAAAACCCCAACTTCCATCTCTACACTAGGGAAAGCCTTTCTACTAGGATTGGAAATACTCCAGCTCTTGAAACATACTTCTCTACCTTGAACATGAATGGAGAGGCAATGGCAACTTTTGTATTTACTATGTAGTTTCTTTTTCTTTGCTGTATTTTATTGCCTTATTAACATATCTCCTCTCTGATTGACACATTCTAGCTTTAGATAGATAATATATTCCTCCTCTTACCTTGAAGTTTTGCTGGCTTAAGAGTATTTCTGTCTTTTGTGACTTTGCATAACTGTATTCCAGTCCCAATTTCAAGCTCTTGGATAAAGCATCACTTCATCTACCATGTGCTACTTACACATCCCAGTACCAGAGTGCCATGTGTTCTTATTAGCCACATAAGAGATATACAACTAGAGTACATCATAGATTTTCATGTATAATTTTAAAATGAGTATCCCACATGTACATAAATTAAATTCATAGTTCCATCTCAGGGGTTCAGTAACAGTGACAATTCCCTCTAGTTTCTACAAGCATGCCTCCTTGTTCTATTTGGAGAGCTTAAGCACTCTGTAACATTTGCCCTTTTATTTGTCCGTAACCAGGCCTGATGGAACTACCCTTTTCACATGCTCCCTCAAAAGCCCAAGTGGTACGATTGTACCCTTGGAAATGGAGACAATTCTATAATCTCTAAGTGTGATTTCCTAATTTCCCAGGTCAGGAGAAAATTTCTTCCTGTTGTCCTGCTGTGCTTTGTCACAGCAGGTCTGCCTTTTCATTTGGAACCCTCTTTGTCACTGCCATAGTAACAAATGGAAACATTGAGAACATTTTGTGACAGGCACTGTCATTGTTCCTGGTGAAATCTCTTCCCCTGTGTCTTCCCAGTAAATGAAACTGAGAAGAAAAATCATAACAAATAACATGAAAGAGGACCTAATCAATATGTTCCCAGTGGGCTGTCAATACCAGCCTGTGTTAATCTAATGTGATTTAGTTGTATGTTTTATGGCAGCTGTAGGAATATGGACTAGACCTACAAATCATCTTTAGACTAAAAGTGAGTATACCTTTGACAGATTATGCCCAAGCACATATATATAGCTCTCAGATAAAAGACTGAAGACCTCACCCAAGGACCAACATTCTTAGGATTAAAAAAGCTTCTTTAAATGTGGTTAAGAGCCATATATAGCTTAGAACAGTTTCTTTTGAATGACAGTAAAGTAAGTGTGCTACCTCTAATACTTTTTAAGTTTCTCATGACAGGTTTAGCAGGGAAAATATATTGCCCTAAAAGATAATACCTACAGCATACACATGACTATTAAAGCCACTTAGCATTCCCAATGTAAATAATTATCCTAGTTCCCATCTAATAAAAAGAAGCATTAATTTTACTTTCTGATTCATTTTCGAAAAAAATTTTGGTTAAGACAAAAAGATTTGTTTCTAAAACTAAAACAAGGATGCTATTTCCTTCTCATGTAGCACATGGCTACACTTTGGAGAGTCGTGGGGATTCTCTAAATTATCTTTGTATTTTCTAGTCTCACCTTGTTTGTTTGTTCGCAAACGTGTAGCTTACTCTCCCATTCTTCTTTTTTTCTTTTAATTTTAAAGATTTTATTTATTTATTTGACAGAGAGAGAACAAGCAAGGGGAGTGGCAGACAGAGGCAGAGGGAGAAGCAGCCTCCCCAAAGAGCAGGGGGAGCCCGATGCGGGCTCGGTCCCAGGACCCTGGGATCATGACCTGAGCTGAAGGCAGTCGCTTAACCAACTGTGCCACCCAGGTGCCCCTCTCCCATTCTTCTTAATTGCTGCTAAATTGTACTCTGCAAAGAAGTGGTGCAGAATTCTTGTGGGTTTTTCTTTTTTCTGCACCACCTCTTTTCTTAGCTGTCCAACTCGGAAAACTAGGAAATAACTTAAATATGTTATTTCTCACACTAATTCACTCAAAAATCCGAACTTTCATAGGACCTTTGTATGCAGAGGATTTATTTGATGGGGACCAAGATGAGAACTGCATACTCTTACCCACCCCACACCCACACCCAAGGAAAATATACCTTTCCCTGTCTGTTAACAATAATACCTGTCCCTGTCTTAAGTAGGACATCTTTGGTATTTTATTTCTTAAGCAGCAATTTTCCTTAAAACCATCAAATGAGGTATGAAATTGACTTCATCATTAGGAATATGAAATTCATCACAGATAGCAGCTCAAATTCATGGAAGTGGAGGGGAGATTCACACCTTGCACACTCAAAGAACACTTCATGACATGCTATTCTAGTGTTAACATCCAGACATTTAGAAAAGCTGATGTGGGACCAGGAACAAATTTCAGGAACATTGCCTAAGATTATTTAAGCCTTTGTTGGTTAAAAGAGGTAAAGATGCTTCTCAAGCCATGACAAAAAAGGGAAATAACTTTAGTTCACATGGAATACTGGATGATTTTAGGTTGTAAAGTCTGGAATCTCTCACAAGCATGAATGCTTCCTCAAAGATCTAGTATCCTGGATGGCCTTCACCTAGAAGCAATTATAAATAGATAATGGAATTCAAAGGACTTTGCCTTCTGGAGGTTTGGATACGACAAAGATAGTCTGAGCCATGAAGACTATCCGCCCCTGAAGCTCAAATATGAACCTAAGTTTCCTATATTTGAGGATTACTAAGAAATGTTTATTCCAAGAAAACACTGTTGATGTTCATAAGATTGTATTTAGTGGCAGAGGACCAGAGGAAATGTCTTAAGCAAAGTTAATTTTCTTAGAATTGTGACATGGCAAAATATATGTGTATCAGCTTCCTGATATTTGTAAGTCAAATGGAACCAACTCAAATTCATTAGTGGCCCCAGCTGCTATTACATGGATTTGGTCAGTTTTACCCACCCTATTTGTCTGATTCATATAACATGTATTAGTTGTATAATTAATAAACCACCCCCAAAACTTTTTGACCTAAAACAACAACCATTTACTTAGCTCCACAAATCTGTTGATTGGCAACTGGGCCTAGGCTCAGCTGGACAGTTCCTCTAGTCTCAGAGGTACAAGAGATTAATAAGTATGCCCAAAATCACAGTGAAAACCTGGATTCAAACTCAAAGTTTGGCCCCAGAGTTCTTACCCCTAATTATTTTGTTATACTCTGCTCTATTAGTATATCATCTTATCTTCCCCTCCAAGGGAGGAGAAATAACCAAAATGGTTTTCTAAACACTAGTCCATAGACTGATGCCTATTTATGACCTAACAGATTTTATCAGCCAATACCAAGATGAAAAAAGGTAGGAACAATATAGTAAGTTTTCATGAAGCTAAATGTATTCAGTTTTAAGTCTTGTCTCATTTATGTTTGAATTTGGTACACTGTACCTTTTATTGACTTTGTAATTAATAAAATCAAAATAAATAAAATCAGGTTCATAGTACTGATACATAGCCTGGCCAATCCAGGGACCTAACAGAAGTCTTATTCATTAGAATAAGTCATTAGAAACAACTTGCCAAACTTCTTATATGAAAATTTGTGTAAAACATAACCTCTGATGTTGTAAAGCTATTTACTATCAGTAGGTCTGAATAAAACAAAAATTAACTACACAATTACTAAATTTACAACTATTCTCACTTCAGATATATGAATTCCCAAATCTGTGGTATGATCACAGGCTCTTAATTTATTTTTCATTTAATTATCCAGTTAACATTGACATTTTATAGAGATGAGATATGTTTGTTTTATTTCTAGTCTATGAAATAAATGGCAGATTAAAAACCAGTTTCTTTCATCAAATGCTCTTAAAATTTTAGAACCACCCTGCTTTGAGGACTTGTCATTTGATCAAATAACAGTTTTTCAGCTAAGTTAAATAATAACAATTTTAGTTATCTTGCTTATGAATTAGGACATATATAAGCTCACATAAATAAGCTTGTTATCATCTCCTTATTCTAGCAGGTATGACCTTGTCCTGATGAGTCTTTTTGCTTTTAACTATATACTTAATATGTTAGTGCTGAAAGGGAATACTTTTTTTAAAGATTTTATTTATTTATTTATTTGTCAGAGAGAGAGAGCACAAGCAGGGGGAGCAGCAGACAGAGGGAGAAGCAGGCTCCCTGCTGAGGAAGGAGGCAGATCCGGGGCTCGATCCCAGGACCCCGGGATCATGACCTGAGCTGAAGGCAGACGCTTAACCAACTGAGCCATTCCCTGAGAGGGAATATTTTTAAAAATCACATTTTCTGGTTTTCAGGTTTTTAAACTGTTTTCAGTCGTGAAACTATGTTCATATGAGGTCTTATCTGAATCAGAATGAAATGAGATTAAACAAATCCTCATTTGGCCTTACCTACATTTTATTTGGTGGCTCATAAAATAACTACCTGGAATAAGTCAATGTTGGGTATGAAAACCATGATCTGTTCAGAAGTCTCCATTCGATGGATGAGGAAAGTGAGTCCCAAAGAAAAGGAGTTAATTGCAAATATGCAATATTAGGAGCCAGATCTCCTGACTTGTTAATTCATGGTCCAGTAATTATACATGTTAATAACCCAAATGAAAGTTGTCTGTTGAGCAGTCTGTTATATAGGCCTCTTGGAAATATATAAGTCAAGAGTCAATATCCCAAATGGATAGAAGCCTTTGATGTACTTTTTCTTGGCATGTGGGTATCCAAGATGTTTGACTTCAACTTATAAACAGAAGCATATGCTACACTTTTGTTTTGGGAACCACATCAAGAGATCACACATTAGGTTGAAAATTCAAATTCTAACCTGATCTTGTACATTTTTGTTTCATGAGGAGGAATGATCTTTAAAGCAGTATTTTGAAAGGGGTTGGGGGAGAAGGGCAACTTACCTATATGAGTAAAACATACTGTTTCGTGGTCCTCTTCAGGGTCTTTCCTGAATTGGGGGCATTTAAAGTTTTTGGGTTTGGTGTTTTTTTTAATTTGCCTGCAGTATCCCATGCCATGTTAACAGAATCTGACAGGTTTCCATTTTCAGTCACCAGAAAAAGGAAATAAGTTATCCTCATAGTTATAGCACTGGCCACTTGCCTATATTTTTTATCGGGCTGCTCAGTTGCTCACTTTGTATGGGAGGGTGTGTGGTGCTGAGCTATTGCAAAGGAGCCTTTGCTCTGAATTGACTTCCTGTCTATGTCAGTCACTGCACCATCTGACACCACTTAGGCTTTGGTTTTCATTATGCAAATACCTACTAAGTCAGACCTTACCCCGGCAGGCAAAGTAGCTTTTTAAGTTATTTCGAAATGTAATGTTTGTTGACTTTCTTTTCCCAGAAAAATCTGTGTTTTCTAGCATATGGGTCATAACTTGTTACTTGAGTTCATGATTAGTTGGTAGTCAACATGAAGTCAAAGCATAACAAAACAAAATTTTACTAACTAGGCCACATAGAAAATGAAAGAAAAAGACTTTACATGCAGAGCACTTTTCTGCTGGGGGAAACCATTGCTTTGTCACATCTGGATAGTCTAAGCTAGCCAAATTGAAGTGGGAATTTCCTGCCAGATGTTAGTCCTTTGAGCAACCTGTGAACATTGAAAAGAGGGTATGAGAGTTCTTGTTTGGTAGGGCTATCGCCACTGTCGAAGCTTGCTCCTAATAGGTAGCAGATATTTTTATGTACTACTAGTCAGATTGTGTGGCCTGTCTAAAGCTAGCACTGTTTGGTCTTGTTAAATACATAAATATGGGAGTTCTAATTTGGAAAGTACAACATCAGGTCTCAAAGGTTTTATAGCAAGAGTGAATACTACACAGCAATGACCTCCCAAACATAGATGACAAAAGTTTTGTTTAATTAATAAAAAGAAGGTAAGACTGAGCCACCAGGTACTCCAGATAACTTGAATAAGGTCACTTTACAAAGTCACCGATTGCCAAAATAAACCTCTAAATATGAAGGAAAATAAAGTATCTGAAATGGCAGGGAAAATACCAAATATTTACATCAGCTTCCTGTTCCAGATGCACATGGGAATTAGGAAGAAAAATTTCATTCAGAAGAGTTGTGCACAAAAAGAAGAAATGCTTTTATCCAATTGAAACAAGAAACATTTTTAAGGGGGAAAAAAAAGACTTTCCACATGATCTCACTGTTTTTGTCATCCTCTGTAAAGGAAAATATTGACATTTACCAGACTGTTTGCCCCAGCTTTCTGATCTCCTGCAGTTTATTTTTATAACAACCTTATCGATGGGCCTCTTACCCAGCTCTCTAGGTTTAACAGAGTTGAGTCGATTTGTTACCACAGCTTCAAGTAGCTGTTACAGAACAAGCAAGACATCCTAATAAAGCTGTAAATGTGTTTACTCAAACAGAGTATTGATTTAACTTGGAGAGGGAGAAACCGGTACTTAGCACAGTGTCAGGGTGGATGAATTTCACTGCAGCTTTTCATTGTCATCTGTCATGGTTGTGAAACACTAAGTAAAGCCATCAGAGGATAATTAGAAGTACCAGAAATTTAGCCCCTAAAATCAGTTAACCGCTTGGGAGTTTTGTAGCTTAATTAGCTTTTATTAAAAATTTCCTCTAGTAATAATAGTCAAGCACTTTTAATGGTGCTTTCAGGTAGAGCAAGATTTCAAGGTTGTGACTTATTCAATATATGAATTTAATGGGTAAAGGTTTTCCAGACTTTTTCTCAGTCTAGTAATTAGACTAACACCAGAACACAATGTAAAGGGACACTGATCTATACTCATACCAACAGAAGTATGTGATTTTTCTGAAACATCAATTTTAAAGAAGTGGTAAAGCAATTATAAAATATTTAAAACACATGTTGTAGAAAAAATATCCTGTTAACATCTTTATTAAACTTAAATGTTTTTATAGCACAACATGACCTAGACATATAAAACTGTCAATGCCACCCTTGTTCCTAAATATCATTCTTCATTAAAGAAAAATCTAAAATATTCTAGCTGCTATAAGTTAGTCATCATCTTAAAGATAAAAGTTGATGCACATCTGTGTAAAAGGAAAGGTCAGACTGAGGGGTTGCTTACCTTCTATGGAAACTGAACTAGCTATTAAATTTGATGAAAGGTATTCATATAAACACTCTACCTGCCCTCTTGCAAATGGCTAGAAAAACATCATAGTTGGAAAAAATCATTCACCTGGGATGATGAACACAAAACTGAAAACTTATTTAAAATAAGTTTGACCATTAAATTTAAAATTAGTCTTCCTCTCATAGCTGTAATCATTTATTCACTGCACTATAGTGAACTTCCCATGCCCTCTGGTACTACTGCCCCAATCTGCCTAAATGACTAATAAAAATAATGATAATCTGAGAGATGACCTCTTCTAAAGCCTAGATGCAACAGACTCTGTCAAAAAGGACAGTGAAAGATGTTGGGGGGGTGCAGTTTTTTTTTTTAAGATTTTATTTATTTGTGTAAGAGGGAGAGAGCACAAGCAGCGGGAACAGCAGGTAGAGGGAGAAGCAGGCTCCCCGCTCACCAAGGAGCCCAATGTGGGGCTCCATCCCAAGACCCTGGGATCATGACCTGAGCCAAAGGCAGACGCTTAACCGACTGAGCCACCCAGGCGCCCCAGAGAGCTGCGGTTCTTTGCCTTTGCAATGCTATGTAGTTATAAGCCAAATTCTACCCTGAGTTAATTAAGTCTTTAAGCCATGAAATAGTAGATTATAAAGTTTTGTTACATAGTGGAACACCACCAGAGCTCTTTCTTTTAATTTTTCAGAAGATAGAAGAGGAAATTGGTTTTCCACAGTTGTATTTATTTCTTTATTTAAGTAAGCTCTAGGCCCAACATGGGACTTGAACTCATGACCCCAAGATCAAGAGTTGCATGCTCTACCAACTCAGCCAGCCAGGTGCCCCTTTCACATTTGTAGTTATATCTTCATTCTATATTAAAGTATTCAAAAGCAGGGGGAAAAGGATATGGATTTATGATTATAACATATCATCCTGTTTTTTTTTAAAGGTTTTATTTTATTTATTTGACAGAGAGAGACACAGCGAGAGAGGGAACACAAGCAGGGGGAGTGGGAGAGGGAGAAGCAGGCTTCCCGCCAAGCAGGGAGCCCGATGCGGGGCTTGATCCCAGGACCCTAAGATCATGACCTGAGCCGAAGGCATATGCCCAACAACTGAGCCACCCAGGTGCCCCACATATCATCCTATATTTTACATGTACATTTCAAAATCCCCTCAATACAGCAATATATTTTGTTCTATTCAATCTTCTTACCTCACAACTCTGTGAGGGAGCTTGTTGGCATGGAAGGGAGGACAAGATACAGTAGGCAGCCATACTTCAGTTTTAAGGGACTATTTCATCTGACTCCTTTGAACAAAAGGAATAGAAACTCATTTCATTTAGCTCAGGACGAGGAATTTTTTTAAGGAAGCGCACAAGCATTAAAGAAGACATTGTAACAATAATTAAGACAGTGGGTCACAAGATACAGGTTTGAGTCCTGGTACTGCCATTAACTAGTTGTAGGACTATGGACAAGTTAGTTAACATTTCCTAAGCCTTAGTTTCCTTATCTATAAAAATGACGATAAGGAGCACCTACCTCATTTGGGTTATCATGAAAGTTAAATAATGTGTGTAAAGCATCATAAGTCCTCATTAAGTGCTATCTGTAATAAAAGGAATCTCAAACAAGAGCCAAAACTGGACAGGTTTTCATTGAGAGTGGAGCCAGATGGTAATTCTAGATTCAAATCAGTTCTAGAGACCTGAACAGCAGATATTCCTGGATCTTCACTCCAGTGCTTACACAGTAATGTTATTCAGCTGCCATTGCATGTGGGCTTCCTCCTACCTCATAATCAGCTTTCTGGTCTTTCTTTGCTTTCCATTAGCTCAGTTTTGGTGCCATTCATAAGTAGGACACTGGCAGAACCATAAGTTGTTTGCTCTTGGGTCATATGCCCTCTCCTTGGTTCAGTTAGTAGTAAGGATTGATTTACATGCACAAAATCTATCAACCAACCCCCTCAGCAATGCTAGAGAGGAGGTGATTTTTCTTAAAAGGGTAATGGATAGATGGATGGGTTCTGTCAATGTGTATGTTTGTATGCCTATCTACACCCTTTTTCTCATAATTATGGTCCTAAAAGTGTTCCCTTCAGTACAATCCATCTATCACACAATACATGTGTGATTCAAATATCCTGAATCTCAAGCTGGAAACCTAAGATTCAGTTTTTTTATTAAGTTTTTATTTTGATTCCAGTATAGTTAACATATAGTTTTATATTAGTTTCAGGTGTACAATATAGTGATTCAACAATCCATACATCACCCAGTGCTCATCACAAGTGCCCTCCTTAATCCTTATCATCTGTTTTACCCACCGCCCCACCGAACTCCCCTCTGGTAACCATCAGTTTGTTCTCTATAATTAAGAGTCTGTTTCTTGGGTTCTCTCTCTCTCTCTCTCTCTATTTTCTTCCCTTTGCTCATTTGTTTTGTTTCTTAAATTCCACATGTGAGTGATCATATGGTATTTGTTTTTCTCTGACTCATTTTGTTTAGCATTATACTCTGTAGCTCTATCCACGTCATTGCAAATGGCAAGATTTCATTCTTTTTTATGCCTGAGTAATATTCCATTGTGTGCGTATATACATACCACGTCTTTATTCACCTATGGATGGACATTTGGGCTGCTTCCATATTTGGCTATTGTAAATAATGCTGCTATAAACATCAGAGTGCATGTAACCCTTTGAATTCATGTTTTTGTATGTTTGGGGTAAATACCTAATAGTGCAATTGCTAGATTGTAAGGTAGTTCTACTTCTAACTTTTTGAGGAACCTCCATACTATTCTCCAAAGTGGCTGCACCAGTTTGCATTCCCACCAACAGTGTACAAGTGATGCATTCCTTTCCATCTGTCCATACCTTCAGTGAGTTCTTTGAGTCAATTTTTAGAATATATCTCATATCATCTTACCTCAAATCCATCCACTTGTCTCCCATCACTTTAGGTCAGGCCTGTTTTCTACTTACTATAGTGGCTCCTAACTGATCTTCATACTTTCACTCTTTCTTACTCTCCATTCCATTTTCTACACAGTAGCCAAAATAACGCTTTTAGGAAGAAATCGAATTACTTCACTTCCTTGCTTCAGTGGCTTTTAGTTGAACTTAGACTAAAACTCTAAACTCCTGTAGTGGCCTGAAAGGATCTATATGATCTGCTATCCATGAATCTGTATTTCATGCTGCTCTCAGCTTTGCTTACATGCTCTGGCTATATTGGTCTTCTTCTTTCAGGCCTTATACACTTTGCACGTGGAGCTCCCTTAGCCTAGAATTGTCTTCCCCTGCTCTTTTTTTTTTTTAATTTTTTATTGTTATGTTAATCACCATATATTACATCATTTCCCCTACTCTTTACATGGCTATCTCTTTCTCATTCTCAGTTTCAACTTAAAAGTCACCTCTTCTCTAATTATCCTGTGTAATGTGGGTCCCTTCACTCTTATTCTCTACTGCTACACACAGTTATTTTCCTTAATAGCACTTAACACTCTCTAGAATTATCTTATTATTTATTATCTTAGTTATCTTAATTACTAACTTATTACTTGGGATTTTTTTTATCTCCCTCATTAAAATACAAGCTTCAAGAGAACAGGGACTCCATGTGTCTTATTCACCACTGTATCCCCAGGACCCAACAGAGTGCCCGGCATAGAGTAAATATGCAGTAAATATTAGTTCTATGAATCAATCAATCAATCACATGGCCAGCTGCAAGCAGACTTGTACCCTACCATCAAATAAAAACCATTCTAGTCAATAGATCTAAGAAACTGGTTATTAAAGAATTTTGTCAGAAGGTGTGGAATGAGTCAGGAAATAGCAGAGTAGGCCATACGTTAGTATCAGGTCGCTTTGATTTAAGGTTAACCCATGCTAAAAACAATTGTTTTTTAATTTAAAAAAAGAGTAACCCGTGCTAACGTGTATGTAACTAATCCAGTGACAGAGAGACTGATCATAGCTACCTTTTTCTTACTGTTACTTAAAATAGAGGTAAATATGGAGAGACGCCTGGTTGGCTCAGTCCCTAGAGCATGTGACTCTTGATCTCAGGGTGGGTCATGAGTTCGAGCCCCACATTACACATAGAGATTACTTCAAAAAAAATAGAGGTAAATATGGAGAGTATACATGTGTTAGGAAAGAAGGCAACATCTAATATCAATTGTCCTAAGTATTTATAATACAAATAAGAAAACTAATTCTCAAGATTGTAAATCTGTAAATCAGTTCCTGCTAATAGGCAGTAGCATACAGGTCAGAGGCTCCACTCAAGATTTCACAGAATAGGGCTCCTGAGTGGCTCAGTCGGTTGAGCGGCTGCCTTCGGCTCAGGTCATGATCCTGGAGTCCCGGGATCGAGTCCCACATCGGGCTCCCTGCTCAGCAGGGAGTCTGCTTCTCCCTCTGACCCTCCCCCCTCTCATGCTCTCTCTCTCTCATTCTCTCTCTCAAATAAACAAATAAAATCTTTAAAAAAAAAAAGATTTCACAGAATATATTGTGTATATCTGTAGATCTCTAAATTTGGTTTGCCAAAATGCCCAGTGAAGGTCCAGTGCATCAAATAACAGCACTTCTCTCCTGTCCTACCTAGGATCTTTGCTGACATTCCTCCACTGGCAGGTGGGAGTGGAGTTAAAAGTAGATCCTCCCCAGAGAAAGCAATAAGAATCTCTAGTGAAGAGCGCTTGACATGAACTGAGTCTGGGACAAAGCCCATGTTTCATTGTCCACACAGTTTCCTCAGCTTTAAGCCACAGAATTGTCCTTAACTGCCTAACTTTTCATCAGCACCCACATCAAATCACTAAACCTGTTTTTTCTCTTTCCTATCCTTATTATCTATCACCTAGAACAGTGGTTCTCAAATTTGAACATGCATCAGGATCACATGGAAGACTTGTTAAAAGACAATTGCTGGGCCCTGTCCAATTTCTGATTCGGTAGGTCTAGGGTGGGACTCAGGTGATCCAGAGACCACACTTTGAGAACCGCTCCTAAAATATTGCACTAGATTCCAGTTTGATCTCTCTGCCAACAATCTCTTTCCTAGTTAAGTTCATACTTCACACTTCTGCTAGGATTATTTTTAAAGTATTTACATAGTTTTCTCCCCTAAAACTATAAAATTCTCAAAGACAAACACTATGCTTTATCCATCTTTGAATCGTGATGTCTAGTAATGGTAGGCACTTGAAAGCTGTTGACTGATTGAATAAATCAAAGGATTTTTGATGGCATTCTGGGTTTTTCTTTTTCATTTGCTTCTTATTATAAAACATTAAGTATAGGAGTGGTAGTAGCATGAGTCTAATAAATTGAGGACTAGACTAGTCAAAGTTTTAGTATGTATCTTACTCTCTAAAGCAGCTATATTTAATAAAACTACAGCCTTAAAAAAAAAAAAACACAGCCTTTAGGTTGACCATTTCGTGTGCCATGTGGCAGCATGTATCTGGTAACTATTGATCTAGAAGATATAGCAGACCAGTTTAAGAAAGCACATAAATCATCACTAAAGTGTAGATGTCTAAGGAAGGTGGAAAACAAAGAATTGAAAAAATCAAATTGACCCAGAAAAGACTGAGAGCAGATTTTTTACAGGGAGAAGGATGGGGGAATATAGAATTCAGCACTGTTAGTTGCTGTAAAATATTATATCAGGTTTGCTTTAATTACATGGTAATGTCTCAAAGAACAAAGGTAAATTACATGATAACTTATGTTACTACTCCCACATTATCTCTTAATAACTATGTAATTAACTTGTCACTACTATACAGTGTGTAGTTTGATATTACTCATGTATAAAGAACATTGATAACTTAAATGAATGAGCTGGGGTCGGGCAAGGGATGGAGACAGTAGGGAAATCATAGTATTGTAACATTCAGGAATTCAAATGATTCATTAGATCATTGACCCAGTCTTCAAGGATCTGAGCCAAAGCCTTAGAAAAGTACCAATGGATTCTGAGATGAACTGTGTAGCTTTCTGAAGACAAAAAACATACAATAAATAAATTTACCAAACAGTGGACTAGATAGGTGAGTTTGGTATAATGCATATACTTTTAAACAGTCCATTTTGTTTGAGGAAGTTTTTCTTTTTAAGTAAATATTAAGACTTTTTTTTTTCTAATGGAAAAACCATTCTTTCGGTCATATCATTTTACCAAAACTTCTTAAGTTTATATGCGTGGCCCATGTGGTGAGGATGTGTAGCACCAGGAACTCTCATTCATTGCTAATGGGAATGCAAAATGGTACAGCCACTTTGGAAAACAGTTTGGCAATTTCTTACAAAACACCTTCTTACCATACGACCCAGCAATCATACTCCTTGGTACATACCCAAATAAATTGAAAACTTATGTCCATGTTAAAATGGATGCACATGTCGATAACAACCTTAATCAATTTAATTGGCAAAACTTGGAAGCACGATGTCCTTCAGTAGGTGACTGGATAAACTGTGGCACACAATGGAATAGTATTCAGTCACAAAAAGAAGTGAGCTATCAAGCCATGAAAAGATAGAGAGGAAACTTAAACACAGAGTACTAAATTAAAGAGGCCATCTAAAAAGGCTATATACTGTATGATTCCAACTACATGACATTCTGGGAAAGGCAAAACTATGGACACAGCCAAAATATCAGTGGTTGTCAAGGACTTGGGGTGGGGAGTAGAGACAGATAAATGGGTAGAGTACAAAAGGTTTTTTTTAAGGCAGCAAAACTATACTATACTATACATTAAACATTTTTCAAGTCTTATAGAAAGAACAACACAAAAAGTGAACCCTTATATAAACCATGGACTTTAGTTGTTAATAATGAATCAACATTGGGGCACCTGGGTGGCTCAGTCGGTTTAGCATCTGACTCTTGATTGCAGCTCAGGTCTCAGGTCGTGAGATCAAGCCCCGCGTGGGGCTCGGCCCTGAGTATGGAGCCTGCTTAAGATTCTCTCTCCCTCTGCTCCTCCCTCCGAAGCTTGCAGGCACTCACACTCTCTCTCTCTCAAAAAACAAACGACAAATGAATCAATATTGGCTCATCAATTGTAACAAATGTACCACACCAATGCAAGATGTTAACAATAGGGGAAATTGAAGTATGGAGGGATGAGAGGGTATAAAGGAACTCTGTACATTCCATTTTCTATAAACTTAAAAATGTTCCAAAAAATAGAGTTTATTTTTTTAAAATGCCAAAGTGAAAAAACTTTTCTTCCACCTATGTTATTTTATTAGTATCTTCAGTATATGTGTATGTCCTGTTTCCCAGCTTCATCAGCTATGGTGTCCTATGGTGCTGAGTGTCTTATGGCCAGTGACCTCACCGTTTTTACCAAAAAGCTTGTTTTCATTGATAGCACATAATAGCCACTCTATCCAAATACAGTGATCCTTTCTGCTTAATTCTGTCAGGAATTTTCCCAGCAATCCCTTCTGGGGAAGCATTGGTCCTTGAATTTCCATTTCAAAAGATGCAGACTGATTTACTTGGCATATAGTTTCTATAGAGGAAGACTTCATTTGGGGAAGAAAGACTGAGGTAAAGTCTCCTCAGAAACTTTCTGAGATATGTCCTCTCACACAGCCTGTGTTTCCCTAAGTGTAAGAATACAGAAAGTAGTAAAGACCTTTACGTCCTTGAGGAATCTTCTAAGAAGAGTGACCAATTTCATTGTGCTTATACTGATACTGACACTGATTTACTTTGTGGAAAGCTCTATTCCCAAGTGGCTATAATTATTAATGAACTCTAAAGGCATAAGTGGAAAACTGTTAGAACAAAACATCACTTAGCTGAAATTCTTGAATGAGTTATTCTTAACTATTTATCTGAATAGTTAAATATCCCCATGTTATTGTTATTGGCTTTTTTTGGATTATAAAAGTAATATTGCTTATTGTAGAATATTTAGGAGATGAGCAAATAACATAAAAAATCATCTTTGAAATCTGGAAATGATAATGTTGCCTTTTTAGATACACATAAGATTTTTGCCTTTTTATTATTTTGAATAAAAAGGTTTCTAAAGTGGGGGCACCTGGGTGGCTCAATCAAATAAGCATCTGACTCTTGATTTCGGCTCAGGTCATGATCTCAGGCTCATGAGATTGAGCCTCTCATCAGGCTCCATCCTGAGTGTGGAGCCTGCTTAAGATTCTCTCTCTCCCTCTGCTCCCTCCACCCCTACCCCTCGCTCATGCACATTCTCTTTCTCTCAAAAAAAAAAAAAGTTTCTAAAGTGTATTGCATGGATCTTACAAAAGACTAAAAATGGAAGGAAACACATGTAGGATAGGTACAATAGCACTCTGTACTACCTGTGAAGTTCTTCTGAAAATTTAAAATTATTTCCAAATAAAATGTTTAAAAACAACTGGAACAGGATGGATTATTTAAGGCATGGTAGTGGAAAAAAATATAACTTTTTGGAAAAAACAAAGGTTGATCTCTACCAATCATCCTACTCAAAGAATTTCCAGATGGAATAAAAAGTTAAATGACCACAAATGAACTAAAAGAAAAGGCAGTCTAATATTTATCTGATCTCATGGTGTGGAAGACCTTTCTCAGCCTAAATTCAGTGGAAAATTTATTAACAAAAGGTTAATCTGGGCGCCTGGGTGGCTCAATCGGTTAAGCGGCTGCCTTTGGCTCAGGTCATGATCCCAGGATCCTGGGATCGAGCCCCGCATCAGGCTCCCTGCTCTGCGGGGAGCCTGCTTCTCCCTCTCCCTCTGCCTGCTTCTCTGCCTACTTGTGCTCTCTCTCTACCTCTCTGTCAAATAAATAAATCTTTAAAAAAAAATACTTTAAAAAAAAGTTAATCTATCTGTATCACAATAAAAATAAAAGACAAATGACAAAGTAAGGAAAAGTATTTGCAACATATATAGTAGACAAACCGCGAATGTCTCTTAAAAATCAATAAAAGAAGAGAAGTATTCCAACAGAAAAATGGGTAAAAGTTGTCTTCAGTTTATAAAAAGAAATACAAATGGCTAGTAGGCATATAAACAAAAATGTTTTCACTCTCCCTAATAACAAATAACTAAATTAAGACAAGATTCTGCCTTTAACTTTTCAAATTATCAAACAGAATTTTTTAATAGCAAAAATGCTATTGGGAGTGTACACTAATAAGATCTTTTTGAAAAGAAATTTGTCAATAAGTATGTAAAGCCTGAAAAAATATTAATTACCCTTAAGGAAATTTATCCTAAGGAAATTAAAAATGTGCATAATGATTAATGCCATAAGAATTTTATAAAGATATTCATCACAGCGTTACTTGTAGTAAAAAAAAAAATAGAAACAACCTAAATAGCCAATAATACTAGGATTAAGTAAATTATGCTATATCCACATTTTTTTTTAAAGATTTTGTTTGTTTATTTGACAGAGAGAGAGACACAGCGAGAGAGGGAACACAAGCAGGGGGAGTGGGAGAGGGAGAAGCAGGCTTCCCACGGAGCAGGGAGCCCGATGCGGGGCTCGATCCCAGGACCCTGGGATCATGACCTGAGCTGAAGGCAGACGCTCAACGACTGAGCCACCCAGGCGCCCCTGCTATGTCCACATTTAAAAAGCATGGCCTCTAGGAATATTTAAAAATATGGGAAAATAATATACTTTTTATTGCAGAAACAATAAAATAAGTAGAAAATACAGCAGTACAAAAGGATATATACATATATAGTAGAAGTAATAGATACAATGAAAAGTAAACATTGGTCCTACCCCAATCCTCTAATTCCCCTCCTCGAGGCAGCTTTCTTTGCTAGTTTTTTTTTAATATAATTTTTATTGTTATGTTAATCACCACACATTACATCATTAGTTTTTGATGTCGTGTTCCATGATTCATTGTTTGTGCATAACACCCGGTGCTCCACGCAGAATGTGCCCTCCCTAATACCCATCACCAGGCTAACCCATCCCCCCACCCCCCTCCCTCTTTGCTAGTTTTATTAAATCCATCTAGAAATATCCTGCACATGTACAAGTTTGTGTATGTATTAATATCCCAGTTTTTATCAAATGAGAATACTATATACTGTGCTTACTGTTTTATACCCTTGGTCTTTCATTTACTCATATCTTGGACATTGCTTCATAGCAGCACATAAAGATCTACCTCATTCTGGCTAACTGCTTTATATTATTCCATTCCATGGATTTAGCCACTCCCCTCTTCAAATTGATGGGTTTTTTTAACATAAATTATACAATGTTTTTAAGAAGAAATATGGTTGATACTACCTTAGCCAAGTGATCAAACTTAACATCATCAAGGATGGAACAAACCAACACCATGTACCCCCAGTGAAATACTCTAAGAAGGACACAGCATCATTTCTGTGATACCCCTTCCAAACTTGTTAAACCTGAATCTAATCATGAAGAAACATTAGACAAACCCAGATTGAGGGATATTAAGCAAAACAACTTAGCTGGACTCTTAAAAAATGCCGGTTTTGAACTACTGAATGGGAGGGGGTACTTTTCTAGATTGAAAGAGACTAAAGGGGGCGCCTGGGTGGCTCAGTCGTTAAGTGTCTGCCTTCGGCTCAGGTCATGATCCCAGGGTCCTGGGATCGAGCCCCACATCGGGCTCCCTGCTCAGCGGGAAGCCTGCTTCTCCCTCTCCCACTCCTCCTGCTTGTGTTCCCTCTCTCGCTGTGTCTCTCTCTGTGAAATAAATAAATAAAATCATTTAAAAAAAAAAAAAAAAGAAAGAGACTAAAGGAACATGGTAACTAAATGGAACTGTGATCCTGGATTAGAAATGAAGCAGGAAAAAAAATCTATAAAGGATATTACTGTGACAAGCAAGGATACTTTAATATGTTCTGTATATTAGATATAGTATTAATATTAAGTTGGTCTTTTTCATTACAATGCTGCAGTGAGTGTCCTTGCATATATGCCTTTGTACACATATATGCATTAATGTAGCTTAGAGGTCATTTCCAATTCTTAGAAGAATTGCTGAGCTTGGAGCCTTTGTGTACTTACAGGTTTTTGGTTTTGCTTTTTTAAGTTTATTTATTTAGGTAATCTGTACATCCGGTGTGGAGCTCAAATTTACGACCCCAAAATCAAAAGTCGCATACTCTTCTGACTGAGCCAGCCAGGCACCCCTGTACACTTACAGTTTGGGTAGATATTGCCTAAGTGCCCTTCAAAAATAGTGCTAACTTACACTCCAGTATATAATTATGTTCACTGTCTTTGATAATACAGTGTATTAACTATTTTTATCTTTACTGATCTCTTCAGTGAAAAATGGTATTACATTGTTTAGATAATATATATTAAGTGAAAAAGGGCTATATGACAATATCTATAGTATGATACTGAGATACATATGTGTGATTAATACTAATTAGATATTAATATCCAGAAAACAAATTCGATTTGTTTTTTCCCTTCTCTGAAAGGTATCTTTGGAGAAACACAAGTTTTCATTTCAGCATAGTTGAATATTTTAGTATTTTATTTTAGAGTTAGTTTGTGCTTTTTGTGTCTTATTTAAGAATCCTTCTTACCTCTACAACATTAGTATATTCTTTATTTTCTTCTAAAAGTCCTACAGTTTTGCCATTCACATTTAATTCCTTGCTACATCTGGATTTTTTTTAATATGGAATAAGGTAATTTTATTTTTCCAAATCAAAAATTAGTTGCCTAAACACTGTTTTCTAATAAACTATCCTTTCACCATGTATTCATAATGCTAATTCCACTGAAGCTTAAGTTTCCACATTTGCATAGGCCCATTTCAGGACTATCTTTTCTTTTCCTTTGTACTATTTATACCTATGTCAATACCACACTGTACACTGTATTTATTATAGTTTTATAATAAGTGTTGGATCTGGCCTTTCCTACCTTGTTTTTCTTCAGTAGGAATGTTTGGCTTTTCTTGATTCTTTATTTTTCATACAGATTTTAGGATCAACTTGTCAGTTCCCTAAAAACTTGTTGAGACTTTGATTTTGTATTAATGAATCTTCTTATCCAAGACCTGGCATATCTCTCTATTTATTTAGGTCCTTTATAATGTTGCTTGATAAGGATTTATAGTTTTGTTCATTAGAGGCTGGCATAATTTATGTTGCTTTTGTATCTTTTTTCAAATTTCTTTTGTTTTCTGATATATATACATATATGAATAGTTGCTGATACATATATATATATATGAATAATTGATTTTTGTATAGTTTTCTTATAACTAGCAATCTTTCCAAAGTCCCTTAAGTCCAACAATTTATAGATTATTTGGGGTTTTCTTTTTTTTTTCTTTTTAGATTTATGTATTTATTTGAGAATGGGGGAGGGGCAGAGGGAGAGAGAGAATCTAAAGAAGACTTCGCGCTGAGCCCAGAGCCCAACATGGGGCTCAGTCCCATGACCCCGAAATCATGACCCGAGCTGAAATCAATAGTCTGGACACTTAACCGACTGAGCCACCCAGGCACCCATATTTGGGGTTTTCTATATACAGTCCTCTCAACTGAAAATAACAACAAATTTATTTGATTTTTTACACTTTTTAATTTTTTTTCTTAGTCTTATTGCTCTTGTTAGGCTCTCCATGCTATATTAAATAGCACTGATTTTTCTTTATAATGGGACTATGTGTGTTTTATTTACTTGTTAATTCTACTGTTTTACTATTTTTTCCTACTTTTTCTACATTTATTGGTTATTACTTTTACAATCAAGAAAAAGAAATTTTCCCTTGCGTTCTTGAACTAAATAGGCTCTAAGTGAAGTTATAAGGGGTGGTCATTGAAAGTGTAATATACATGACCATGGAAGCTGCTGTTGCTTCAAGTCTTGTACCAGAGGTATTACTCTATTTCACATTGGTAGTTTCCTCTGACCTTTAAATTATATGGCTTAAGAACTACTTCAAACACATATACATTTGTCTATATTGTCAGGTAAACAAATGTATAAGAATTAAATTTAGCATAAAATGTGATTTTTAAAGAAAATTACATATATTCTAAAAATGCTTTTCAAATATTTTTCTCTCCATATACATATTATGGCCTGTTATGGTCTGTATATTAAAAGGTTTGGGGGACTATATAAGAAATAAAGAGATAATCACTGCTGTACTTATGCAGTATCGTTGGAGAAGCAATTTGAGATAATACAAGATGCTAACACTTGTAAAAGGTGAATTATTAAATTTCATTCTTCCATTGTGTTCAGAAAAGATGCATGATATGATTTTGATCTTTTTGTATTTATTGAGACTTGTTTTGTGGCCTAACATGTGATCTATTCTGGAGAATGTTCCATGTGCGCTTGAAAAGACTGTGTATTCTGCTGTTTTTGGTTGGAATGTTCTGTATATATGTTATGTCCATCTGGTCCAGTGTGTCATTCAAAGCCACTGTTTCCTTGTTGATTTTTCTGTCTGGATGATCTATCCATTGATGTAAGTGGGATGTTAAAGTCCCCTACTGTTACTGTATTACTAATAACTTTCTTCCTTTGTGTCTATTAATAGGTGCTTTATATATTTAGGTGCTCCTGTGTGCCTGTGTTGGGTGCATAGCTATTTACGATTCTTATATCTTTTTGTTGAATTGTTGAATTGTTATATCTTCTTGTTGAATTGTTGAATTGTTTCCTTTATGTAGACAGAGAAAGCTCTGTCTCTCTTATAGTCTTTGTTTTAAAGTCTATTTTGCCCAGGGGCACCTGGATGGCTAAGTCAGTTGAGTGTCTGACTCTTGATCTCAATTCAGGTCTTGATCTCAGGGTCATGAGTTCAAGCCTCACCTTGAGCTCCATGCTGGGCACTGACCCTACTTAAAAGACAAATAAATAAATAATGTCTATTTTGTCCGATGTAAGTATTGCTACCCCAGCTTTCTTTTTGCTTCCATTTGCACAGTAAATATTTTTCCTATTATCCTTTCACTTCCAATCTGCATGTGTTTTTAGGTCTGAAGTGAGTCTCTTGTCGGCAACATATACATAGGTCTTATTTTTTCATCCATTCAATCACCCTGTCTAGATTAGAGCGTTTAGTCCATTTACATTTAAAGTAATAATTGATAAGTATGTACTTTTTGCCATTTTGTTACTTGTTTTCTGGTTGTTTTTCTAGTTCCTCTCTGTTCCTTTCTTCTTTTCTTGCTCTCTTTCCTTGTAGTTTGATGGCTTTTTTAGTGTTATGTTTGTATTCCTTCCTGTATATTTATCTTTTCTTTATTATACACAAGAAAAAATCTGGAAATAACACAGATATATGGAGGCTAAATAACATGCTACTAAACAATGAATGGGTCAACAAAGAAATCAAAGAGGAAATAAAAAAAAATACATGGTACAATGAAAATGAAAACACAGTGATCCAAAATCTTTGGGATGCAGCAAAAGCTGTTTTAAGAGGGAAGATTATAGCAATACAGGCCTACCTCAAGAACCAAGAAAAGAAAAATCTCGCATAAACAACCTAACCTTATACCTAAAGAAGCTAGAAAATAAAGAACAAAGCCAGTAGAAGGAAGGAAATAATAAAGATTAGAGCAGAAATAAATGAAACAGAAACTTAAAAAACAAAAGAACAGATCAATGAAATCAGAAGCTTGTTCTTTGAAAAGATCAACAAAATTGATAAACTCTTAGCTAGACTCATCAAGAAAAAAGAAAGAAGACTCACATAAATAAAATCAGAAATGAAGCAGAAACAACAACCAACACCACAGAAATACAAATGTTTATAAGAGAATATTATGAAAACTTATATGCCAATTGGACAACCTAGAAGAAATGGATAAATTCCTAGAGATGTATAACTTTCCAAAACTGAATCAGGAAGAAATCGAAAATTTGAACAGACCTATTACTCGCAATGAAATTGAATCAGTAATCAAAACAAACAATAACAACAACAAAAACCTTGATTCTTCCAAATTCATAAAATCTGTGTGGCATGGCTTTCTTATTTTATGACAACCAGAAAAGCTAAGTCATTCTTTTTGTTGTCAATGTTGAATGCAAAATAATAGAGTCTACTGGGCTTTTAGTTCCACCCACCATGAAAACTATTAGGGAAGGAACTATGGAAAAGAAAAAATTGACTTACAGACTTTGTTCATTTCTTTCTAAAATATCCCTAGCTCTTAAGTGTCTTGATTAAGGCTTTCATACCTACTGACAATATTTCTCACTTTTCTGTAAATGACACTGAGGAAATTCTAGGTATTATATCTCTAATATGGTAACTACATAAAACAGACAAATTAAGTCAGGAAATTATATTGCCTTTTGTCCATACCAGCCATCCCACCTCTGTGTGCTTGGAGGAAACTAGTCTAGCACCTCCTCTCTGCACAGTTTAAACGCATGTTTCAGGTCTCATCTCAAATACTGCATTCAGTTATGCTAAAGTTGATCACTCTCCTTAACACTGGTAAAAGAAAAATCCAAATGAAAGTAACCAGAAGGTAAGAAGCTATACTAATTGCTAATGGACAGAGGTTTATTCTGATAGCTCTGGATCTATGATTGTTCCAAGATTCAGAGCCAGCCAACACTAGCCCTAGGAACCAAATTCATTTGTCAATGAGAAGTCTTCACCCACCGTATGCCTCAAGAGCTTGAGACCTAAGGTTCATGACATGACCTAAATTTCAGAAGAGTCAAAGAGGCTGTGGGAATAAGCCTATTGGTAGAAGGATTAGAAAGGAGTTATACAGATACCAGAGAGGAGGAACCGAAGTAGAAAGGCACAACTGGCTCAGCGTATGAGTTCCTGATTGGAAACCTGTTCTGATGTTTCTTGTTCTCCAGTGTTATGCCTCCTGTTTTTGTTCTCTTGACTATGTTGGAAGGCATATGTGCAGAACCTTACCCTTCGTTTTCAAGATAATGTACTGATGAGGACCATAAGAACCAGGAAAAAAGCACCAACAAAAAGCGTTCCTAGGTGACTTTTTCATGTTGAGCACACATGCCAAGTCAGTCATGTAAGATTTTTCTTGTTGAATTCCTGATAGACCCAAAATCTTTACTAAAAGACAGCAAACTTCTTTTTTGATATATATCTGCAAGCCATATTTATCTGTTATAGTGTGTACCAACCATACTCTTTAAAATTCACCACATTCAGTGAATAAGATATGAATAATCACTTTGTTTCCTTGCTGAATAGTATTTGTATATATTAATAGCATATTGCTATTGTTGATATTTTTCCCTATCTAAAAAAATACTTTATTAGAATAATATCCCCAAAATGCAAATAACTTTTAAAAATAGAGGAAGACCAAAAATCCTTTAGAAGAATAAGTGAAAGATAAGAACAAACGAGAGATTTGTTCTTTAAACATATAAAATGTTCAGCCTCACTCATAATAAGAGAAATGCAAATTAAAATTACATTGAGATATCATTTCTAACCCATTGGCAAAATCAAAGCTTGACAGTACATTCTGTTGGTGAGGTTGTGGGGAAACGAGCACTCTTATTAAACATTACTAGTGGAAATACAAAGTCATTCAACTTCTATGAAAGGGGATTTGGCAATATCTAACAAAACTACTTAATGTATCTACTCTTCAACCCAAAAATTCTACTTCTAGAAATTTATCCTGAAGATACATCACCCCTCAACAACACAAAGGTATATATGCAAAAGGTTATCCACTGTGGCATTCTTTGTGACTGCAAAGCATTGGAAACTATATCCAGGTAATCAAAATGAACATCACCGGTGACTAGCAACTGGGCATAATGTGCCTCTAAATGTGATACCCTGAGAAGGACACAACATAATTTTTCTAGTATGCTGGCCAGAAATGTATAATCTGAATTAAATGAGGAAATACCAGACAAACCCAAAATGAGAATCACTCTGCTATATAGGAGGTAGGGGAAGACTATATGCTTCAAAAATGTCCCTGTCACACGGGCGCCTGGGTGGCTCATTCGGTTAAGCCACTGCCTTCAGCTCAGGTCATGATCCCAGGGTCCTGGGATTGAGCCCCACGTCCGGCTCCCTGCTCAGCAGAGAGCCTGCTTCTCCCTCTCCTCTGCCTGCCACTCTGCCTGCTTGTGCTGTCTCTCTGTCGAATAAATAAATAAAATCTTAAAAAAAATGTCCCTGTCACAAAAGTCAAAGAAAGTCTGAGGAATGTTCGAAAGTATAGAAGACCAAAAACATAACAAATCCTACACTAAATTCTATCCTGAAAGGAAAAAAAGTGCTATAAAGAACATTATTTGGGGGGCGCCTGGGTGGCTCAGATGGTTAAGCATCTGCCTTCGGCTCAGGTCATGATCTCAGGGTCCTGGTATCGAGTCCCGCATCAGGCTCCCTGCTCAGAGGGGAGCCTGCTTCTCCCTCTGCCCCTGCCTCTCTCTCTCTCTCTCTCTCTCTCTCTCTCTCTCTCTGACTCTCATGAATAAATAAATAAAACATTAAAAAAAAAAGAACATTATTTGGGAGCGCCTCTCTGGCTCAGGCAGTAGAGCATGCAACTCTTGATCTCAGGATTATGAGTTCAAATCCCCATGTTGGGTGTAGAGATTACTTAAAAATAAAAATGTCTTTAACAACAACAAAAAAAAGAACATTATTGGATCACTGACAAAACTGGAATATGGAGAGTAAAATTAAATAACGGTATTCTAACAGTGTTACTGAGGTTAATAACTGTGGTTATGTAAGAGAATAATTCTCAGGAAACACCGATGTATTTAAAGGTAAAGAAGCATGATAAATGCAAATACAGCTAAAACCTGTATAAAGAGAGAGTATATGTGCACAGAAGGAGTAAAATGTTAACAATAAGTGCATCTGGGTAAAGGATATGTGGATGTTTTCACATTATCTTTATTCTTGCAGCCTTCCTGTGAATTTGTAATTATTTCCAAATAAAGGGTTTTATTTAAAATACATTTTGGTCAACTAATAATTAAAAATTCTAACTTAAAAAATTATATTGGGAAACATTGCAGTAAGTCAAATAAGCCAGACACAAAAGGACAAATATTGTGATCCTACTCATATGAGGTACCTAGAATAGGCAAATTCATAGAGACAGAAAGTAGAGTAGCAGTTGCCAGAGGCCAGAAGTATGGCGGAATTAGAGAGTTATTGTTTAAAGAATATAGAGTTTCGGGGTGCCTGGGTGTCTCAGTTGGTTAAGCGACTGCCTTCGGCTCAGGTCATGGTCCCAGGGTCCTGGGATCAAGCCCCACATCGGGCTCCCTGCTCGGCAGGAGGCCTGCTTCTCCCTCTCCCACTCCCCCCTGCTTGGGTTCCCTCTCTCGCAGTCTCTCTCTCGCTGTCTCTCTCTGTCAAATAAATAAATAAATAAAATCTTTAAAAACATAAAATAAAATAAAGAATATAGAGTTTCTGTTGAAGCGATGAAAAAGTTCTGGAAATTGATAAAAGTGACAATTACACAACTTTGCAAAATGATCTTAATGCCATGAATTGCATGCTTAAAAATGGTTAAAATGGTAAACTAGGTTGTATATATCTTTTACACAATAAAAAATTATCTTAGAATGTTTATTCATGTTATAATAGGATTCCCTATGATTCTTAACACATAAGCTCCCTTTGTTTAAACCATTTTACACAACCTTTAAGATTCACATCAGCTACTTTATGAAGGTTCCACTTAAAATTAATTATATAACATCTGTAGTTTGTCTCAGCTGGTTTTTCAAAATAAATTATTGAAAACTGTTATTCACCTGGGGCAAAGGTCTTAGCTTTTTTCTGCATTCAGGCTTTCCACTTGTCAATGCAAATGTCTCTTCAGAGCACTTCACTTCAGACATCAACTAGCTCTTCTCTTAGAAAGAGGATGCTGGTACTTATGCTTCACAAAAATATTTCATAAACGTAAGCTTTTCTTTTTCTCACAAAGATCATACCAGAAGGAATGAGGAAAACAGATGTTGCATATAAGGCTTCCCATAGACGTGTTTCCATTGTAAGCTGATCTGACTCTGAATTTGGTGTCTGCTTCATTCACTGTGTGGGCTGAGCATTTTAGTTTCACAGTTTGGCTGAAAGTTAACATTGACCTTTGTTACCTGAAAACTCAAATGATAAAATACTCTTACTAAACCTCTTGAGGGAGTGATTTCACATTCTAAGCAAATGTCTTCAAAATATATCACTCCATTAACCAAATTAATTTTATTCTTTGGTTGGGAATACTTATTTTACTAGATACAGAGCATTCCCCAAATCTGACAGGGAAAAAACTTGTGTGGTCAGAGTGGTAGAGAAGAAAGAACATAAATCTCTTATAATGCTCTCTACAGGTCATTATACCACAGCTTCTCAATTAATCTTCACCCCCAGCAGGCTGCCAGGGCCTAGGGAACAGCCTGGAAGCCTGGCTACAGAACAGTTTCTCATTATCTGTTCTTCTGAGTATTTGAGTACTGCTAAGCAGCTCACGTTTTTCCCTAGAGGGAAAATAGCCCCAGATTCTTCTGTTCTTGACCTGTCTTATTTGTAACTATAATACTTTCTCCCTTTTTTCTTCTTTTATAGTTTTATTTTACTATAACTGATATACAATAAACTGCACATATTTAAAGGGTATAATCTTGCAAATGTTAACATAACACACATCCATGAAACCATCACTGTAGACATCTCCACTACTCCCATGCTCTTTTGTAATCCTGGCTTCCTTCCTCTTCTCATCCACATTTGAATCATTTCCAGTTTGGGGCTATTATAAATGAAGCTGCTGTGAACATTCACTACAAATCTTTGGTGTGAATATATGCTTTCATTTACCTTGAGTTAAATGCCTAGAAATAGAATGACTAGGTCATATGGTAAATGTATGTTTGACTTTTTAAGACACTGACATATGGTTTTCAAAGTGGTATTGATAATTTTATATTCCCACTATCAATATATGAGCGTTCCAAATGACCCAGACCCTTGCCAACACTTGTTATGGTCAGTCTTTTTTAATTTTAGCCATTCTAGTGGGTTGACAGTAGTATCTAATTGTGGCTTTTAATTTGCATTTCTCTAATGAGTAATGGTGTTGAACATCTTTTCCTGAGCTTATTTGGCATTTGTTTATCTTCTTTGCTAAAATGTTACTTCAACTCTTTTGAACCCATTTTTTATTGGTTGTTTCTTATTACGGAGGTGTAGAAGTATTTAATTTGGAAAAGTCCAGTTATTTTTTCCTATGTAAAAGTTTGTACTTTTTATGTCTTCTGAGATTTTTTTGGCAAATTCAAAATCACTAAGATTTTCTATGTTTCCTTCTCAGAATTTTATAGTTTTAGCTCTTACAGGTAGAGCTGTGATCCATTTCAAGTTAATTTCTGTAGGTGATGTGAGGTAGGTAAGGGTTGAAGTGGTTTGTTTTTTTTCTCAAATATGCCATCCAACTGTTCTAAGACCATTTGTTTAAAAAATTTTCTTTTCTCCACTGGATTGCTTTGGTACTTTTGTCAAAAATCAATTGATTTTATAGAAGTAGGTTTATTTCTGTGTGCAAGACTGTTGAATCACAGATCCGTACCTCTGAAACAAATAATGCAATATCAGTTAAAAAAAAAAAAAAGAAGAAGAAGATAGCAGGAGGGGAAGAATGAGGGGGGGAAATTGGAGGGGGAGACGAACCATGAGAGATGATGGATTCTGAAAAACAAACTGAGGGTTCTAAAGGGGAGGGGGGTGTGGGGATTGGTTAGCCTGGTGATGGGTATTAAAGAGGGCACATTCTACGTGGAGCACTGGGTATTATGCACAAACAATGAATCATGGAACACTACATCAAAAACTAATGATGTAATGTATGGGGATTAACATAACAATAAAAAATTAAAGGAAAAAAGTAAAAAAGAAGAAGTAGGTTTATTTCCGGACTCTTTGTGCAGTTGCATTGATCTGTCTTTCTTTATGCCAATAGCGTAGTGTCTTGATTATTTTAGTTCTATAATAAGTTTTAACTCAGGTAATCTTGTTTTTAAAGATGTGTTTGACTAATCTTAGTCTTTTGCATAGCCACATAAATATTGGAATCAGCTTGTCAGTTTCTATAAGAAAAACCTGCTGGAGGGATGCCTGGATGGCTTAGTTGGTTAAGCATCTGCCTTCGGCTCAGGTCATGATCTTGGGGTCCTGGAATCAAGTCTCACATCGGGCTCCCTGCTCAGCGGGAAGCCTGCTTCTCCCTCTGCCTGCCACTCCCCTTGTTTGTGTTTTTCTCTCTCTCTCTATCTGACAAGTAAATAAATAAAATTTTTTAAAAAAAAGAAAAGTCTGCTGGAATTTTCCACAGAAAATTTTCTTAGTGCTCTTAATAATATTGAATCTCCTGACCTGTGAACACTTTCTATCCCTCCATTTTTGTAGGTTTTTTTTACTACTATTTTCAGCATTGTTTTGTCCTTTTTCAGTGTGCAGGTCTTATACTTGTATCAATTACTACACATATTTCATGGTATGGTAAAAGCTATTTTTAATATCAATTTCTGTTGCTGTACATACAGTTGCTATATATACACACAGTATGGTGTGTATACCGTATGGAAATTCAGTTGATTTTTGTGTAGTGATCTTGCTATCCTGCAACTTTACTAAAGTCACTTCCTAGTTCTAGTAACTTTTTTCTAGATTCCATAGGATATTTTACAAAGACCAGTAATTTCTCAATCTCAGAGTATAGACATTGTAAGATTTTTAGCAGCATCCCTCATTCTACTCACTAGATGCTGGTAGCACCCTCTGCCCCAGTTGTGAAAACCAAAAATTGCCAGACATTGCCAAATGTCCTGGGGCTGTGGGGGGGAGCAAAATTATCCACTATTGAGAACCATAGACTTAGACAATTATACCATTTGCAAATAAAGACAGTTTTACTTCTTTCTCCATCTTGATGCCTTTTTTTTTAAATGTGAAACATTTCACGAATTTGCTTATCATCCTTGTGCAAGGGCCATGCTAATCTTCTCTGTATTATTCCAATTTTAGTATATGTGCTGACAAAGTTAGCACTTGATACCTTTTATTTATTTCTTTTGTTTGCCTTATTGCACTGGCTAAAGTGTCCAGTACAGTGTTGAAGAACAAACATTTTTGTCTTGATCTTAAGGGGAAAACATTCTATCATCCACCATTAATAATTTTAACTGTAAATTTTTTAAGTGCCCTCTATCAGGGTGAGCATGTTCCCTTCTATTCCTAGGTTGCTTAAAGTTGTTATTAGAAATGTATGTTGGATTTTGCCAAATGCTTTTTCTTCTTGTATTTGGTGATCTTATGGTTTTGTTAGTTATGCTAAATTATATTGACTAATTTTTGAGTGTTAAACCAACCTTGCATTCCTAGGTGGGTTTATAATAATAAATTATTATATTTTTAAATATACTACTGGATTTGATTTGCTAAAATTTTCTTTAAAATATTTGCATCTTTTTTTTATTTTGGTGTAGGAGTAATGCTGGCTTCAAGGAGTAAGTTAAGAAGTATTTTCAGTTTTCAGCTTTCTGAAGAGGTTATTGTATAGGACTAATATTATTTTTACTCCTTAAATATTTGTTAGAATTCACCAGTGACACCACCTGGGCCTGGAATTGTCTTTATGGGAAGCTTTTTAAGTGTAAAATCAATATATTTAATAGGTACAAAGCTAATCAGGTTATCTATTTCTTCCTGAGCTTGAGCTTTGATAGTTTGTGTCTTTCCAGGAATTTGTCCAATTCATCAACTTGTCAAATCTATTGGCACAAAGTTGGTAATGTTTATTATTCTTTTAGTGTATATAGATTCTATAGTGACATCATCTCTCTTATTCCCAATACTGGTAATTTATGTCTTCTCTCTCTTATTTGCTGATCATTCTGCCTACATGTTTAATGTTGTCCTCCTTAGACTCCCAAATCCATCTCCTCAACTCAGTGAGACTGTTGAGCTCTGCCTAGGTTGTCGCTCCTTGTGTTGTAGCCTAGTAACTCTCTCTAGGTGGTAAGCTAGAGCAATTTTACAGTTTATCCCATTTGTTTCCCTTCTTTCATGGATCTTTTACAGTATTTGAAAAATCTTGTTTCATTTACTTTGTCTTTATTTGAGTTGTTTCTGGAGAAAGCATAAGTGTGGTTCCTTTTATTTCATCTTGGTCAGAAACAGAAGTCCTCAACACTGTTTTCTACTTTATCACATTTATTTTAATGTCAAGCTGGTCCATGGTGTTTGACTATAGAGATCACTTCACTGTTGCTTTTTGGAGTAAAAGGGAGATGTAAGGTCCTTTGTAACTCTTCAGCTCTTAAATCTGTACTTGGAGAGACATCCAGATGATAGAATTTTGCCCAAAAGCAATATGCTAGGAATAACAACATGTAAGAAGTCCAGACAGATGGAGAGGGATAACGAATACCTTCTCGGCTACAAAAACCCAAGGTAATATTATTTGGCCAGTACTTCTTACTCACAACCTCTTAATCTCAAAACTAAAGGAAAGCATGATGATGCTTTAGGCATACAAAGACTAGAATGACTTGATGGTGAGTTGTCATGTCCCAACTTGAGCTCTTTAAAAGAAATATCGAGGGAAGCTCATGATGTTTGGGGGAAGAACTCTCTAACACTTGAGGTTTAACACTTAACTATCAACACTGAAGAAAGGGATAGGTACATAGACTAATTTTTGGCCTGACCCAAAATGACCTTTCTCATACAGTTATAATAGCAATACTCATGTTCTTCCCTTTTGTCTGTGTTCCAGGTTTTCTGTCTCAACTGGTCTCTGACAAGCCCCTGACTGAATGCGTCCGTGCTGGTCACTATGCTGCAAGCGTCATAATTAGGCGAACTGGCTGCACTTTTCCTGAGAAGCCAGACTTCCACTGATAGAAAAGCAGGAAACCCAAGCCCAGGAGTATAGACACTGCCCTGATTGCTTCCTGAGAATTCCCATATTAATAAAGAAGAAAATTATCTGCCTTCTTTTCCTACTATAATAATATTCATTCCTAATTTAGGGAATACAGTAATGCTCAGTAGAATCTTTATTCTCTCAACAACCTAAAAAAAATGTCAATTTCCATAGTTTGATAGTGCCACTTAAATGTTGATTAAACAGGAATATAACATTTCAATGGAAATTTTTATTTCATTTTCAATTATTTTGTAAATTCATGTGTATTTAGCAAATTGATCAGTTTTTACATTTCTGCTTTGAATGCAGATGCAGTTTAATATAATAGATTTTTAAACAGGAATTAATTCTAACACATCAATCTTCAGCTTTTTATACAAGTATATTTAATTTAGGAGTGTGTGTAAGTGTATATGTACGTGTGTATATGCATACGTATATGTATACCACATAGATAAATGATAAATGGTCAAATAAGGTAGAGAAATATGTATCTTGCCAAGTTATGCCAAATAATCTCTTTAGCACATACTCAAACATGTAATAAACTTTGGATAATTAAATAATTTGCCAAATTATGTTATATTACAGTATTCAAATTATAATCTTATATTTACCTATGATACTCTGTGATTTGATACAAATAAAAACCTACCATAATGGAATTTTTTCTCTCTTTGCTCTGTGCTTAATAAACTAAGGAAGTAAGATCATTATTTAATATTAGGCCCCAAAATGATATCTAATTCATTGATGGTGATAGAAAGAACAACATAATACATTGAAAAAGAAATTAGTATTGGAGACCGGTAAGTCACTGTTTTAAGGAAAATGGAATTGCATAATAGAACCTCTGGAGTCAGACTTAATTACCTTTACATAACCTTGTGCAAATTACTCAGCCTCTTTTTTTTTTTTTTTTTAATTTATTTGACAGAGAAAGCACAAGCAGGGGGAGCAGCAGAGGGGGAGGGAGAAACAGACTCCCCGCTGAGGAGGGAGACCTACACGGGGCTCAATCCCAGGACCCTGAGATCATGACCTGAGCTGAAGGCAGACGCTTAACCTTCTGAGCCACCCAGGCGCCCCTACTCAGCCTTTTTTATCTTCAATTGCCTTTCTATAAAATGGGATAATAACTCCATGTACAAGATCATTGAGATGATCTGAGAGAGAATACCAAGTATAAAATGCTTGCTACATGCCTAGTAAGTGTTTAATAAGTTGCTATTTTTATCACTATGATTATTATTGTTGAAGAAGAAAAAGGTGGGGTGCCTAGATGGCTTAGTAGATTAAGGGTCCAACTCTTTTTTTTTTTTTTTACAATATTTTTTTTTTAAGATTTTATTTATTTATTCATGAGAGACAGAGGAGGAGAGAAAGAGAGGGAGAGAGAGAGAGAGAGAGAAGCAGAGGGAGAAGCAGGCTCCCAAGGAGCAGGGAGCCCGATGTGGGACTCGATCCCAGGACCCTGGGATCATGACCTGAGCCGAAGGCAGACGCTTAACCGACTGAGCCACCCAGGCGCCCAAGGGTCCAACTCTTGGTTTCGGGTCAGGATGGTGAGATCGAGCCCCAAGTGGAGCCCTGCATGAGGCTCCATGTGTAGAGTCTGCTTGAGATCCTTGCCCCCGCCCCAGTATCCCTCTGCTCCTCCCCCCACTTACACACCTACTCTCTCTCTCTCTCTCTCTCTCTCTCTCAAATAAATAAATAAATAAATGAAATCTTTAAAAAAGAAAAAAAAGGTAACATTTATAAAACTGAATTCAAACCATAGAGAAGTGTTCAAGTTTTTGTTTATGTTTTGGAAAACTTTCAGGTATGCTATACTTGTTTGTCTTTTTCTTTTTTTAATTAAGATATAATTCATACAATTCATTGGGTTTTAGTGTGTTCACGAAACTGTATATCCATCACCATTTTTATCACCCCAAAAAGAAACACTGTATCTCCCAATTCACCACACTCCCCATCCCCTGGCAACAACTGATCTATTTTCTGTCTCTATAGATCTGCCTGTTCTGAACATTCCTAAGAATGAAGTCATAAAATATGTGTTCTTTTGTGTCTGGCTTCTTTCACTTAGCATCTTATCGCATATATCAGTACTTTTTTTATTTGCCAAATAATATTTTATTGTATAGATATACCAGATTCTGTCTATCTCTTCATCAGTTGATGGACTTTTGGGTTGTTAGCACTTTTTTGGCTATTATGAATAGTGTTGCTATGAACATTCATGTACAAGTTTTTTGTGTGGATATGTTTTCAGTTCTTTGGTGTATATACCTAGGAGTGGAATTGCTGGGAGACATGGTAATCCAATGTTTAACTTTTTTAGAAACTCCAAACTTTTTCTAAAGAGACTATACCATTTTACATTCTCACCACAAGGTTTGAGGGTTCAATTTTTTCCACACCATCCCCGGGGCTTGCTATTATCTCTCTGATTGTAGCCATTTTGGTGGGTATGAAGGGATATTTCATTATGGTTTTGATTTGCATTTCCCCAGTGACTAATGATACTGAGCATCATTTTTATGTGCTTATTGACCATTTATATTTTTTCTTTGGAGAAAAGTCTATTCGTATCCCTTGCCCATTTTTATTATTTTTATCTTTTTAAAGATTTCTTTATTTTCAGGGTTCCTGGGTGGCTCAGTCAGTTAAGCATCTGCCTTCAGCTCAGGTCATGATCTCAGGGTCCTGGGATTGAGCCCCGCATCGAGCTCTCTGCTCAGCAGCAAGTCTCCTTCTCTCTTTCCATCTCCCTCTGTGATCACTCTCGCTCTCTCTCAAATAAATAAATGAAAACCTTAAAAAAAAAGATTTATTTATTTGAGAGAGAGAGAGAGAGCAAGCATACAAGCTGGGGGAAGGGCAGAGGGAGAGAAAGAATCTTAAGCAGACTCTGTGCTGAGTGTGGAGCCCCACACAGGGCTTAATTTCACAACCCAGAGATCATGACCTGAGCTGAAACTAAGAGTCAGACACTCAACCTACTGAGCCACCCAGGGCCCCTGTCTTGCCCATTCTTAACTGAGTGATTTGTCCTTTCATTATTGAGTTCTAAGAGTGCTTTATATATTCTAGATATGTCTCATCAGGTATATGATTTACAAATTTGTTCTTCCATTCTCTGGGGTGTTTTTACTTTCTGGTTGGTGTCCCTTGAAGTACAAATGTTTTTAATTTGTATAAAGTCCAATTGGTCTCTTTTTTCTTTTGTCATTTGTGCTTTTGGTTTCCTATCTAAGAAATCGTTTGCCTAATCCAAGATCACAAAGAATAACACCTGTGTTTTCTTCTAAGAGTTTTATAGGTTTTGCTCTTATATTTAAATCTTTGATCCATTTTAAGTTTGTTCTTGTAGATACGTGAGGTAGAGAGTCTAAATTAATTCTCTTGCAGTTATCCCAGCACCTTATTGAAAAGACTATTTTCTCCATTATTGAATTGTCTAGGCACCCTTGTCAAAAATCAATTGGCCATAAATGTAGGGTTCAGTTTCTGGACTCTCAGTTCCATTCGATTGGTCTTTATGTCTATCCTCGTACCAGTTCAGACTGTTTCGATTATTGGAGCTTTGAGTAAGTTTTGAAATCAGGAAGTTAAGACCTACAACTTTGTCTCTCAAGAACAACTAGTTTGAGCACTAGGGTACCTTTATCATATTAAAACTATCACAGAATGTCTTCCTCCTAAGTAAGTAGGAGGGGCACTGGTAAACATTTTCTACTTTTTCTGATGAGAAACTTTCCTATCCCAAGACTATTGATCAGGTACCACTCACTACCTAGACTCCTGACAGTCACTCTCAGAAGGAGATTCCAAAGTGTGCTATTTGGTAGCACTTACCATGCACAAAGATCACACAACTCTCTTGTAATAAAAAATAGTCATTGGGATATGTGTATTTGTCCTTGAGTTTATGACGCCTTTTTTAGTTCTCTGTTTTGATAAAAGACAAAAGTAATGGCTAGCCCAACAGACTTGGTCTCAGAAACCTGACTCCGACTGGTTGTTACACATTCCCCACTATGGCCTCAGTTTTTGCATCTTAGAGTGAGGAATAGTTAACCTAGTTTCACTTTATAGCATCTTGGCTTAACAGATATTTGGGGGGAGGACATGCAGTATGGGAGAAGAATAATGAAGTTACCAAGAAGACATGAGCTCTTGGCCCCAGGTTGGCTTCAAATACCTGTGTGACTCTCTTAGTCTATGTAATTCGCCAGATGTAGATACTTCAGTTGTGACATCTCTAACATATAATTATATTATGGACCAGTGGTTTTAATAAGGTTGCCTCCCTGTACTTGGGGAAAGGTGGTTCTTCCCTGAATAGTGAGCCAGAAAGACAGGCCATTTATTTGTGAGTCACACTTGGACAAATGAGGTAGGCATAGAAGACTGATAATTCAGGAGCAGGCATAGGTGATCTGGAGAATTAGAACATTGAGGTTGGCCAAGTCTCAGCAAATGATCAAGGTTGCCAGAAAACTGCTTCCATGAGATTGGAAAAGAAGGTAGTACAAGCATTTGAAGACAAGCTGGGTGCTCAAGTATATAACAGAGTAGGGGAGAAAGGGGAAAAAAAAAAAGCAAGAGTAGCTATTGTGTTTTCTTACAGTTTTTCCATCTATCTTCATGATGTGTACCTTCAAATACTGCTGTATTTCTCTGAAAAAATAAAAAAGTAAGACCTTTTTTTTTTTTTTTTAGATCAGGGTGAGGGAAATACATTCTTTATCTTAACTAAAGTCCAAGCAACTTTTATTCTTACCAAAAGCTATTAAAAGCTATTATTATTATTCTTACCAAATTTTGCAAGGCAAGCATTGTAATTTTTTACCCTTTTAAAACAAAGATGCCTAATGTAAAAACTGTTTTAGACATACATAAGCCTACAAAGGAAGCAAATGTTTGGCTGGCAATCTAAAACTACCACCAGTGTTGAAATATAAAAATATGCACTTACTCATTTCTGTTACTACATCACCTTCAGAAAAAGTGTCCATTTAGTAATATTTCCATTAGATAAAATAGTTTTAAAATGTAAACATTTTTTTTTTCAGGATTCAGTAGTAGTTCTGTGTTCTAGTCCCCAGCTCTGTATCTCCTTGGACAAGTTCTTGAACTACTCTGAGCCTTGGTTTTCTCAACTGTAAAATGAGGAAAACATGCCCACCCCCAGTGAGAGAATGTTAAGAGAATGTATATGTAAAAACATTTTATAAATGGTTAAATAAACTTAAATATGTAGTAGTTTGATATTTTACAAAGGTACCAAAGCAACCCAGTGGGGAAAGGAAAGTCTTTTCAATAGACAATGCTATAACAATTTGATATCTATATGAGAAAAAAGGAAACTTACCTCACACCATACATAAAAGTTTGAGATGGATCATGGCCGTAATATAAAAGCCAAAACTATTATGCTTTTAGAAGACATACGAGAATATTTTCAGTTGGGGGTAGGCACAAGTTTCTTGGAAAGGGTTTTGAAAGCACTAGCCACGAAAGAAAAAATACTGATAAACTGAACTCCAAAAAATTTTTAACTTTTTATTCATCAAGACACTATTAAGAATATGAATAAACAAGCTACAGGCCAGGATAAAGTATTCACAACACATATATTTCAACAAAGAATTTATATTTAGAATAGATTAAAAACTCCTACAACTCAACAATGAAAAGACAGATGACCTTACAAAAGAAAATATTTGAATGGCCAATAAGCACATGATAAAGTATTCAGTGTCATTAGTCGTAGAGAAATGAACATTAAAATTTCAATGAGTTAGCTCTGTACTAGAATGACTAAAATTTAAATGACAACACCAAATGTTAGGATGTGAAGCAACACATGTAAAATGGAACAACCATTTTGGAAAAAGGCCTGGAAGTTTCTTATAAAATTAAACACACCTATTCTTTCAGCCAGCCATTCCACTCTGGTATTTACCCAAGAGGAATGAAAGCATATGTCCACAAAAAGACTTGTATTAGACTATTTATAGCAGTTTTATTCACTGTTGCCAGAAACTAGAAACAGGGGAGTTGTCCAACAGCAGGAGAATAGATAAAAACTGGTATATTCAAACAATGGAATAATACTCTGCAAAAGAAAGAAATTAACTACTGATGAAACAACATGAATCAATCTCAAAAACATTTTACTGAGTGAAAGAAGCCAGACATGAAAGAGCACAAACTTTAAGATTCCATAAAAAGTTCTACAACAGGCAAAACCAACCTATAGTGAAAACATCAGACCAAGGATTGGCTTTGTAGGAGAGAGTAGAAGTGGAAACTGGGACGGGAGATGAGGGGACTTTCTAAGCTGACAGTGATGTTCCATGTCATCATAGGGGATACACAAGTGTATGCATTTGTCAAAACTTAGAGAATGTACTACTTGAGTTCCATGATTATTTAATCATACACACAAAGAACCCTAAGCAAATAATGAATTCTAGTTAATGATATACATACCAACAGAGATGAAGTGCATTGATGTCTTCAATTTACAGTGAAGTGCATCAAAAAATAAGATGAATGGAAAGAGGGATGAATAAATATATAGCAAATACAGCAAAATGTTAATTGTGGAATCTAGGTAGTAAATGGATGTTTGCTTTTCAACATTTCCATATGGTTGAAATCTTTCCTACCATTGGGAAAAAATATAAAATACTTAGGAAAACCTATGAAACTTGATCAATAGCAGCATCTCATGAAGAAGGTAAAACAGTACATCATAAAAATCATACACAGATCTTCCTCAACTTACAATGGAATTACATCCCAATAAACTCATCATAAGTAGAAAATATTATAAGTCAAAAATGCATGCAATACACCTAATCATAGCTTAACCCAGCCTACCCTAAATGTACTCAAAACACTTACATTAGCCTACAGTTGGGCAAAATCATCTAACACAAAGCATATTTTATAATAAAGTTGAATATCTCATGTAATGTTTGAATACTGTCCTGAAAGTGAAAAACAGGGGCGCCTGGGTGGCTCAGTCCCTTAAGCGGCTGCCTTCGGCTCAGGTCATGATCTCAGGGTCCTGGAATCGAGTCCCGCATTGGGCCCCCTGTTCAGCGAGAAGCCTGCCTCTCCCTCTCCCTCTGCCTGCTGCTCTGCCTACTTGTGCTCTCTCTCTCTGTGTCAAATAAATAAATCTTAAAAAAAAAAAGAAAGAAAGTGAAAAACAATGGTTGTATGGGTCCAGAAGGGTTGTAAATGTTTCAGTTATTTACCTCATCTGTTTAAAATCCTCTGCTCTCTTCAGTGTCAAGAAGCCTCCACCCCGACAAGCCTGTTTAAACTCCTTGACCATCCACCACTTAACCACTTTAACAGCCTTCGGAATGCCATCCCTCCTTGTAACCCTTCACTCCAGGCCAAACATGTAACTATGCTCACGCCTTTATCTGGATTACTGTTTTCCCTCTACAACTGAGTTGTAGATCCAGTCCAAAAGTCAGGTCCTTTAAGGAGCTTTCTCTAAGCCTCCCAGGTTAGTTGCTGCTCTGTCCTTTTATATCCTTAAGTACATTGCATATTTCCTTATATGTACCTCAGCTTATACAATCATAATATATAATTGTTTACTGATGTATATGCCTTTTTCTAAGGTAGGACTATCCACTGCCACATAGTGAATGCTGAATAAATGTTTGCTCAGTGAAGTCCTCTCCCATTTCTGCAGATGCCTGTGGTGAGTTAAAGACTTGGGGATGGCAAAATCACCAAGGATTTTAGCTGCCAGGACAGCGATAATTGTTTATATCATCTGCCTATATTTCTGATCACATTCTCCACACTAGAACCCTCTCTTTCTTATTTATCTTCATTCTTAGAGAAAAGGGTAGCCAGGGTGCCACAGCTGGACCACCTTCTCTCCCCATCCCAACTACATAATCTACATGCACATAAATGAAGCATGATTGTGTGATATGGTACAAGCTTTTATCCTTTGTGACTTCTTGATCCTTTCTCATGTCAGAAAAAGCTATAGCGGAGTTAGAATTTGAGAACTGGGCTCTAGTCTAATCTCTGCACCATCTAGCAACTAAGGGGGAAAATTATTTCACCAGGCTGAGTTTCAGTTTCTGTTCTTTAAAATGACTTCGTGTGAGACATTTTCAAAGAACTAGCACAATGTATAAATATGCAGGAGTCATTCATTCATTCAACAAATATTCACTGCTTACTAAGTGTCAAGTAATGTGCTAGGTAGAGGTATATAGCACTCAATAAAAATGTGAGGTGTTTTTTCTTGCAAGTGTGTTTTGGACTTTATTATGTTTTTAATGCTCTGTATAGGGGTGTTTCTTCCCTACCCTGTTCTCCTTTGGTCAAAATAATTTTCTCTGAATTCCTTCTTTAAGGTCTGCTAAGTAGCATAGAGTGGTGGTTAACAGCATGGGCTTAAACCAGACTTCCAAGGTTTGAATCCTGACTGATACTTTTTAGCTATGAGACATTGGGTAAGTTGCTTAACTTATTGGTGTTTTGTTTTCTGCATCTTTAAAGCACAATAATACCTACCCCATTAGGTTGTTGTCAAGAATAAAAGCATTAATACATGTAAGTCTTCAAATGTTATCTGGCATTAAGTAAAGTACTTAAGAGGTGGTGGTTATTATTATTTGCTACCTATGGTTCATAGAGTACTTACCTTGCCATGAAATCAGTTCTGTCCCAGGTACAAAAAAGCAATTAGAGACCTTGTTTCTCATTTATATTTTTTAAATAACTATAATGAATATATTCTTACAGGCCTGCACTATCCAGTATGGTAGCTACTAGCTCCATGTGGCTATTGAGCACTTGAAATGTGGCTAATTGGATGAGTAGTTCTGCAAGTTTAAAATAAGCCAGTTTTGAAAGACTTAGAAGAGAGGCGTCAGTGAAAATAACCAAGTAAGGAATGCCAAAAGTCCACCTCTCTATAAGAGCAACTAAAAACTAGCAAAAATTGTGAGAATCAGCTTTTTCAGAATGCTGCCAAAACAAATTAAAGAAGGTCTAAATAAATAAAAAGACTTACTTTCTTCATAGGTCAGAAGACTCAGCAATGTGAAGATACCACTTTTCCCCAAATTGATCTATAGATGCTATGCAATCACAATCAGAACTTCTGCCGGCTTCTTTTGTGAAAACTGATTCTAAAATTCAAATGAAAGTCACAGGGCCTATAATAGCCAAAACAACTTTGAAAAAGAAGAGCAAGGTTAGCGGATTTACATTACCTGATTCCAGATATATTATAAAGGCCCAGTAATCAAAACAGTGTGACATTTGCATAAAGAGAGACAAATGGAACAGAACAGAGTTCAGAAACATAAATGACAAGTGATTCTTTAGCAGCTTTATAAGACATAATTTACAAACCATACTACTTACCCATTCAAATGGGTACAATTCAGTGTTTTTTGGTAAGTTCACAGTTGTGCAATAGTCACTGCAATCTACAGATTATTTTTGTCCACCCAAGAAGAAACCCTGTAGTTATTAGCAGCCACTCCCCATTTCCCCTGCTATCTCCCTCAACCCTAAGCAACCCTAATCTACTTTCTTTCTCTTCAGATTTGCTTATTCTGGACATTTTGTATAAACAGAATTATACACAACTGGTCTTCTATGACTAGCTTCTTTCACATAGCATCATTTTTTCAAGGTTCATCTATATTGTGGCATGCCTCAGCCCTCCATTCCTTCCAGTTACCAAATAATATTACATCATAAGGATATAGTGTATTTTATTTATTCATTCATCAGTTGATAGACACTGAGGTTGTTCCCACTTTTTGGCTACTATGAATAATGCTGCTATGGACATCTGTGTACAAATTTTTATGTGGACATGTTTTCATTTCTCTTGGATAGATATACAGGAATGGAATTGTTGAACCATATGTAAACTTTGTGTTTTACTTTTCAAGGAACCGAAAAACTATTTTCTAAAATTGCCACAGCTGGGGCGCCTGGGTGGCTCAGTCATTAAGCGTCTGCCTTCGGCTCAGGTCATGATCCCAGGATCCTGGGATCGAGCCCTACATCGGGCTCCCTGCTCCGCGGGAAGCCTGCTTCTCCCTCTCCCACTCCCCCTGCTTGTGTTCCCTCTCTCTCACTCTCTCTCTGTCAAATAAATAAATAAATCTTTTAAAAAAATAAAATAAAATAAAATAGCCACAGCTTTACATTCCCACCAGAAGTGTATTAAGGGTCCAATTTCTCCACATCCTTGCCAACACTTGTTATTCCTTATCTGTTTGATTATATCCATTCTAGTGAATGTGAAGTGGTATCTCATTATGTTTTATGTGTTTGTGTGGTAAAATACATATAACATGAAGGATGCCATTTGAAGTATACAACTTCAAAGTGGCACTAATTACATTCACAATGTTGTGTGACCATCACCATTATCTAGTTCCAAAATTTTCCATCACTCCAAGTAGAAACTCTGTACCCATTAAGCAATAAAACTCCATCTCTGAACACCTCTAATCTACTTTCTATTGCTATTAATTTCTAGGTATTTCATATAAGTGGAATCATGCATTATTTGCCTTTTTATTTCTGGCTTCTTTCACTTACCGTACAGTTTTCAAAGTTTATCCATGGCATATATAGCCTGCATCAGAATGTCATTCCTTTTGATGGCTGAATACTATTCCACTGTGTTTATATACCACATTTTGTTTATCCATTCATCTGTTGATGGACATTTGAATTGTTTCCACCTTTTGGCTCTTGTGAAAAATGCTACAGTGATTATTATCATACAAGTATCTGTTTAAGTGCTGTTTTCAATCTTTTGGGTATATACTTAGGAGTGGAATTGCAGGGTCATCTGGTAATTGTATTTTTAACTTTTAGAGAAACCACCAAACTGTTTTCCACAGTAGCTGAACCACTTCACATTCCTGCCAGCAATGTACAAGATTTCCAGTCTCTCCACATCCTCAACAACCTTTTTTATTTTCTGGTTATTGTTGTTATTGTTGTTTTGGGTTTCATTGTTGTTGCTATAGCCATTCTAGAAGGTATGAAGTGGTATCTCATTATGGTTTTGATTTGTATTTCCCTAATGACTAATGATGTTGAGCTTCTTTTTGTGTGCTTTCAGCTTTCATCTTCTTTGGATGAATGTATTTTCAAATCTTTAATTCATTTTTCTTAAGTTTACTTATTTATGTAATTTCTACACCTAACACGGGGCTCACAATCCCAAGATCAAGAGCCACATGCTCTTCAAACTGAGAGAGCTAGGTGCCCCTGTAGTTCATTTTTTTTAATTGTGTTATTTGCCTTGTTATGGATTTCCTTTACAGATGATGATCTTCAAATATTTTCTCCCATTCTTTAGGTTGCTTTTTCACTTCCTTGGTGGTATTATTTGTAGCACAAAATGTTCTAATTTTGATGTAGCCTAGTTTATTTATTTATTTTTGTTTGTCACTTGTGCTTTTGGTGTCATATCCAAAAAACCATTGCCTTACCCAAGGTCATAAATACTTACTAATTTTCTTCTAAGTGTTTTATAGTTTTACCTCTTATATTTAGGTCTATGAGTTATTTGAGTTAATTTTTTTGTATGGTAGTGAGGTAGGGGTCCAACTTCATTCTTTTGTACATAAGTACCCAGTTGCTTCAACACTATTTATTGAAACGTCCGTTTTCTCCTGAATAAATTGTCTTGGCACTCTTGTCAAAAAACAAATGGTTATAACCATATGGATTTATTTCTGAAATTTTAATTCTCTGGCAACTGATTTTTGTTAAAAATCCAAAAGTAATTCAGTGGAGAAAGGATAGATTTTCAACAAATGGTGCTGGAACAAGTGGATAGTCCTGTGCAAAAACAAAAACAAAAACAAAAAAACCTTCAATGTATAGCTTACTGTCTATATCTTGCATATCTCATATATAAAAATTATCTCAAAATGGATCATACACCTAAATATAAAGCCTGAGACTATAAAACTTATACAGAATAAACCGGATAAAATCTTCGTAGTAAATTGGCCAAAAAATTTTTAGATATGACACCAAAAGCACAATCCCAAAATGGAAAATTGATAATTTGGACTTCATCAAAATTAAATGCTCTCTTCTTCAAAAGACACTGTTAAGAGAATGAAAAGATAAGCCCCAGAATGGGAAAATATGCTTGCAAACACACATCTGATAAAGAACTTGTATAAAGAATATATAATGAACTCTCAAAACTCTATTTTTAAAAACCCAGTTTTATAAGTAGACAGATTTGAATGTATACTTAACCAAACAAGCACATGAAAGGATGCTCAGTATCATTGATCATTAAGAAAATGCAAGTTACATTTTCAGTAGACAAGATATGGAAACAACCCAGTATTCATCAACAGATAAATGAATAAAAAAGATGTGGTACATATACACAATGGAATATTATTCAGCCATGAAAAAAGAGGATATCCTTCCGTTTGTGACAGTATTGATGGACCTTGAGCATATTATGCTAAGCGAGATAAATCAGAAAGAGAAAGACAAATAATGTACGATATCACTTACATGGAAAATCTAAAAAAGGTTAAACATGTAAAAACCAGAGTAAAATGGTGGTTACCAGGGTATGGGTGGGAGGAGGTAAGAGTGATGGTGTTTAAGGGCACAAACTTGTAATGAGTGGTAAATAAGCCATAGAGAGCTAATATACAGTATAATAAACATAGACAACAAATTTGTACTACAATTATGTAATGTAATAAATATCACCACATTGGCAATCATATATAATATATGAAAGTAACATGCTGTACATCTTAAACTTAGACAATGTTACCTATCAAATTTATTCAATAAAAAGAAAAAATGCAAATTAAAACTACAAAGAAGTAACTCTTCACACTGATTGGAATCAATAGAATTAAATTAAATTAAATCAAATCAAATTAAAACTGACCATATCAAGTGTTGGTGAGGATGTGGAGGAACTGGAAGTCTTATATACTGCTAGCAGGATATAAAATGGTAAGACCACTTTAGAAAAAATTTTGGAAGTTTCTAAAAATATTAAATATATACCTACCACATAATCCAAACATTCCATTCAGGTATTTACCCAAGGAAAATGAAAGCCTACATTCATACAAAGACTTGTGCATGAATGTTCACAGTGGCTTTATTTATAATAGCCCTAAACTGGAAGCAACCCAAATGTCTATCAATAGGTGAATGAATAAACAAATTGAGGTATATACACACAACAGAATACTACTCATCAATAAAAAATGAATGAATTATTGAACTATTCATCAATAAAATGAATGAATTATTAATATATTCAATAACAAGGATGAATCTTAAAATAATTATGCTCAGTGAAAAAAGCCAGACAAAAATGTGTACATATTATGTGATTTCTTTTATGTAAAATTCTAGAAAATGCAAACTGAACCATAGTGACAGAAAGCAGTTCAGTGGTTGCTCAGGAATAATGGGGTGGTTAAGAGGGAGAAGTGGAAAGAATGGATTTCAAAGAGGAACAAGGAAAATTTTGGAGTGATGGATATGCTCATTATCTTGAGTATGAGATGGCTTCACAGGTACATACAAATGTTAAAACTTATGAAATCGTATACGTTATATATGTATATTTCATTGTATGTCAATTATACCTCAATAAAGCTATTTTTAAAATTCCATATCTGACTGTACATAAATGAAGTTTTTTTTTTCTTTTTGGTGCAATAAAGTTTGTTTTGGCAGAAAAAAATAAAGTAAAATAAAATTCCATATGTGTTAATAATATAAAATGGTATAGCTGTTGTAACAAATCAAAAAGCTAAACATGGAGTAATCATCAGACCTGGCAATTCTACTTCTACATATCTACCCAAGAGAAATGAAAACACATATCCACACAAAGAAATTTGTGCATGAATCTCCATAGCAGCATAATGGCCAAAAATCAGAAGCAACTCAAATGTCCATCAACTGATGAATGGTAAACAAATATGCTATATCCATATAATGGAATATTATATTCAGACATAAAAAGAAATCAAGTATTAATACATGGTACAACATGAATGAACATCAAAAATGTTATGCTGAGTGAAAGAGCCATCACAGAACACCATATGCTGTATGATCCCATTTATATGAAAAGCAAAATCTGTAGAAACAGGAAGTAGATTAGTGGCTGCCTAAGCCTAAGGGTAAGAGAGATTTGGAAGTGACCGCTAATGGATAAAGCTTTCTATTGGAGATGATGAAAAATTCTAAAATTAGATTATGGTGATGATCGCACAATTCTATAAATATACTAAAGGCCATTGAATCATATGCTTTAAACAGGTAAACTTAATGGCATGTAAATTATATTTCAAAAAAAGCTGTTAAAATTACATATATGGTTGGAATTCTATTTTTGTTGTACAATGCCATTTCAGAGAAACACAGCTTGGTGGAAAATATGGGCCAGAGTAAGTAGGATATGCCTTCCTGCATATAATAAGCACTCCATGGAAATTTGCTCAGTATTAACATAAGACAAATGTTGCAGCCAATAAAATTTATTAGAGGTAATTTTTTGACCCCAGGATTTATAAAAATTATGTGTAAAAGATTTTAAATAACCTGTTTACATTTGCTAAGTAATAATTGAGCTCTCTAAAGTTAGTTTGAATGTACAAATTACTTTCAAGTCTTGGATAGTTTTTGTCTTTAAGATTTTTGTGTAATGACTAAGGACGCCATCCCCCACTTTGCTCCGTTTACATCTGGGTTTCCTTTCCGTCTTGTCAGACTGCGGCCTTGGGAAAGTTCAGGCAGAAGCAAGCTTTCTAATCAAGTGCCACCTAATGGTGTGTCAATATTTGACTGTCTCAATCTTTAAATCCACCAAATGAATTTTACTGAGTCTGATGCAAGAATCAAATAACCTTATGGTCATAAACTGAAAGCATGATGTCTGTGTGAGTTTTGGGCACGATGATGACTGGCAGTTTATTTTTTCCAAAAGGATGGAACTGTCTTCCTTTTCAAGGGAAAAGATGATCCTAAAATATCCTGCATAGAAAATGAAGAAATGAAAGCTTTGATAAGTGTAACAGTCCCACAAATGTGCATGCCCTAATCCCTGAAAACTGTGAGCATATTATGTAACATGGCAAAAGGGACCTTGCAGATGTAATTAAGGTTACCGGCTTTAAAATAAGGAGATTATTCTGGATGATCTGGATGAGCCCAGTCTAATCTGGGTGAGCCTTTAAAAGCAGAGAACTTTCTCCAGCAGGAAGTAGGAGAGATGAGGCAGAAGAAGTCAGGCAGATTTGAAGCATGGGATGGACTTGGTGCACCATCACTGGCTTGGAAGATGTAGAAGCAATGTGACAAGGAATACAGGAAACCTTAAGGAGCTGAGAGGGGCTCCAGGGCTCTACGCTGACAGCCAGAAAGGAAATGGGGCCTCAGCTCTCCAACCACAAGGAAGTGAATTTGACCGACCACCAGAGTGAACTTGTTAGAGGATTCTTCCCCAGAGCCTCCAGTAAGGAAAAAGGCCCTACAGATAGCTTGATTTGGGCATTTTGAAATGTGAAGGAAAGTACCACCAGACTGGTGATTACAGAGCTGTAAGGTGTGTATTGTTTTAAGCTTCTAAATTGTGCCAATTTGTTACATGGCGGTAGAAAAAAAACCAACACAAGAGTTATCAGGAAAAGATCTAGGAACTCCGTGTGCTTAAAAATTCTTTGTCAGGGAAGGTAAGGGGAGTGGTGCTTAGATTTTAAAATTGGAAGACACATTCAGGGATATCAATAAAAATACAGTGGGAGGGATTCTCTTATATCACAGAACCCGGGCTTTGGGCTCACGAGTTGGCTCTGACATTGGGTTCTGCAGCAGGCATGGAACTGGCCTGATAGACTTAGCTGCAGCTGTACCAATTCAGAAAGATGCAGAGGATAAAGACAAGAAGTGGGAGACATTGGACTTTTACCCGTGTCTAATATCTGCGGTTTCTATGGGGAGGCTCTTTGAGAAAGGAACAGCATTGGTGCTGCTTTTTGCCCCCTCCTTGCCATCACTGGAATTTTCTACTCACTTCATACAGAGCCAATTGGTCACCCCTGCCTCCAGTCATCAGTCCAGTCTGGCACCAACCAAGAGTATTGGAAAGCTCTAGAATGGGGGCATACTTGGTGTCCTCCCTGGAAAAAAAGCCAGTCCTTCCAAGAAGTGCACATATAAGTTCACTGTTCCCCAGAGAAGGGGCAGGACCAAAACATGAAATGTATTTCTTGCCATCTGGCTTGTTGCTGTATAAATCCTCCTTCTGTCTTGTTTCCATAAATTCTTCAAAGGTCTGAGACTCAGAAAACCTGGGGCCTTTTCCCAATTTTAGTCTTACAGCTTAAACCTAATGATTTAATGTGATTGTCAAGGAATAAGAATGAAACACTTAATTCCAATGTTATATACATTATAGAAATAATGGGGAGGTTTCCAATTTATTTTATAAAGCTAACATAAACACACACACATACACACACACAACCCACAGGCTAGTCTAGACCAGAATAATCTCACTTAAGTTATTTATATGGAATTAATAAACTTACATCCATCCTAAATGGAATACTACTAAATCTAACCCATCAGTACAATATATTAATATTATTCCATTACCAAGCAGGGCTTGGCCCAGAAATGCAAAGATGATCAATATTCTAGAATTTATTAATACTATATACAGTGTCTGTTTGGTACATAGCATTGTCCTGGTATCCAACATAATGACTAGCATGCAGTAAACAATAAGTATTTGCTGAATGACTGAATATTCACTATCAATCCATTTGAAAGTAAAATGAGAAGAAAAAGCTCCCATTCAAGTAGCAATTATAGCAATTCTATGTAAGTATATAAAAATGCATAAGTGTATATGTGTGTGTGTGTGTGTGTGTGTGTGTGTGTATACGTGTATATGTTTCACTCAGGAATAAACAAAATGTCTTTAAGAAATACTTGAAGGAAAGAGCAAAATTTTACCAAGGTACATAAAAGGAGATAAATATATGTACAACAATGCAACTATAGTTAAAAATATTGTATTGTAGGGCACCTGGGTGGCTCAGTAGGTTAAGCATCTGCCTTAAGTTCAGGTCATGATAGCAGGGTCCTGGGATCGAGCTCCGCATCAGGCTCCCTGCTCATGGGGGGAGTCTGCTTCTCCCTCTGCCTCCGTCCCTTGCCGGGCTTGTGCTCATGCTCTCTCTCAAAAAAATAAATAAAATCTTAAAAAAAAACTGTATTGTATACTTGAAATTTGCTAAGAGGGTGGTAAATCCTAAATGTTCTCATCACAAAAAGAAGAGAAAAGAGAAAAGAAAAGGTTAACTATGTGAAGTGATGTGTACGTTCATTACCTTCCTTGCAGTGATCATTTCACAATGGTTATGTGTATCAAATCATCAAGCCAAACACCTTAAATATATACAATTTTAAATTGTCAACTCTACCTCAATAAAGATGGAAAAAGGAAAGAAATATTTCCTAAATGATCCTGAAAACAAAGAATAAAACGTGTACTATTTTAAAAAAGATAAATACATGAGAGACATGTCACATCCGTGGATAGGCAAATGGAATATTATAAAGATGTCACTTCTCCTCAAACTAATTTATAAATGTAATGCAGTTCCCATTAAAATCCAAAAGAGATTTTGGAAGAGCTGAGTCAATGAATTTTGGGGGAAGAAAAAAGAAATATGAGGGGATATTTTAAGTATTAAAAACAAGTATAAAGACAGTAATTAAAACATTGAGATTTGGCATAGCTCAGTAAAATAAAATTTAAAACTTTCCAACAGACCCAAATATATACAAGTATTTAGTATACGATAAAAGTAGCATTTAAAATCAGAGGGTGAGGGCGCCTGGGTGGCTCAGTTGGTTAAGCGACTGCCTTCGGCTCAGGTCATGACCCTGGAGTCCCAGGATCGAGTCCCACATCGGGCTCCCTGCTCAGCAGGGAGTCTGCTTCTCCCTCTGACCCTCTTCCCTCTCGTGCTCTTTATCTCTCATTCTCTCTCTCTCAAATAAATAAATAAAATCTTTTTAAAAAAATCATAAAAATATAAAATAAAATTAGAGGGTGAAATAGGTGAAGGGGGTCAAAAGGTACAAACTTCCAGTTATAAAATAAATAAGTCATGGGGATATAATGGAGCATGGTAACTAGAGTTGATGATACTGTATTGCATATTTGAAAGTTGCTAAGAGAGTAGATCTTAAAAGTTCTCATCACAAGAAAAATAATTTGTAACTATGGTGACAGATGTTAACTAGACTTACTGCGGTGATCGTTTCACAATATACAAATATCAAACCATTATGTTGACGCCTGAAATTAATATGATGTTATATGTCAATAATATCTCAATAAAAAAACCAGAGGGGGAAAATATGCTAGCAAACAGTGCTGGGATACTTGGTTTCTGTTTGGAAGAATTAAGCTTGAGTTCCTACATGTCAATCATCAAGGTAAAACTCCAAATAGATGTGTTATTTTTTAAAAGATTGATTGATTGATTGATTTTAGGGGGAAGGGGCAGAGGGAGAGGGAGTTAAAGTCTTAAGCAGACTCTGCATTGAATGTGGAACCCAACACGGGGCTCGATCCTGCGACCCTGATATCATAGCCTGAGTCAAAACCAAGACTCAGAAGCCTAACTGACTTCGCCACCCAGGCGCCCTAATGAGTTATTTTTTTAATACCTTAAAATAACTGGAGAATACAGAAAGTGTTTATATAATCATGAGTCATAAAGGTTTTTCAAAGGAGAGTACCTAAAGCAAAAATCATAAAAGGGGGCACCTGGCTGGCTCAGTAGGTAGAGCATGTAACTCTTGATCTCAAGAGTTGTAAGTTCGAGCCCCATGTTAGGTGTAGAGATTATTTAAAAATAATTTTAAAATCTTTAAAAAATAATAAAAGATGCATAGATTTGTCTATATAAAATTTTAAAACTTATGATTGATTTTTTTAAAATGAAAAGGCAAACCACGAACGGGATAAAATATTGGCAATATGATAGATAAAGGACTATTATCTTTAATTTGAAAAACAGTCTTGCAAAGCAAAAGGAAAAAGACAAACTTTCAGATAAAATGAACAAAAGGCAATTCACAAAAGAATAATACAAATGGAAAAAAGAAATGTTTATCCTCACTAATAAACATGAAAATACAAATCAAAATAAGTTACCTTTTTATACGTCCCAGACTGGCAATGATTTAAATAATGATAATATAAGTACTGGGAGGCAAGGACTTCATACGCTGTAGAAGGTGTTTAAAAGCCTTTAAAATATGACCTGGAAATGCTGTATCTAGAATTTTTTTCTAAAGAAAAGATCAAGCAATATATGTAAAGATTTATGTTCAAGGATATTCATCATGGATTTCCTTAAAATATTTTTAATGGAAATCATTTAAATGGTCTGCAATAGAAAGCTGCTTTGGTAAATTATAGTCAAGTATATGCTGGAATACCACAGAGCCCTTAAAAATCATGTTGAAGAGGGGCACCTGGCTGACTCAGTCGGTAGAGCATGCTACTCTTGATCTTGGGGTTGTGAGTTCAAGCCCCATGTTGGGTCTAGAGCTTACTTTAAAAAAATATCCTGGGGCTCCTGGGTGGCTCAGTCAGTTAAGCATCTGCCTTTGGCTCAGGTTGTGATCCCAGGGTCCTGAGATGGAGTCCCACATTGGGATCCCTGCTCAGCGGGGAGTCTGCTTCTCCCTCTCCCTTTGCTGCGCTCTCTGTCAAATAAATAAAATCTTTCTTAAAAAAGTCCTGTTGAAGAGTAACTTCTGACTTGGTAAATAGCAGAATGTTCAGGCCATTGGGCTTGGAGTCAGACCTATATTCAAAACCTATCTCTTCCAAGTTTTGTGTCATGAGGCAATCTGTTTAACCTCTCTCAATTTCAATTTTCATGTCTACCTTTTAAGTTGTTGTGAGGAGGGGCGCCTGGGTGGATCAAAGTGTCTGATTCTTGATTTTAGCTCAGGTCGTGGTCTCAGGGTTGTGAAATCCAGCCCTATGTTAGGCTCTGAGCTCTGTGGGGAGTCTGCTTAAGATTCTTTCCCCCTCCCTGTTCTTTGCCCCAACTTGTGCACATGTGCACGTGCACTCTGTCCCCCTCTCTCAAATAAATCTTTAAAAATTAAATAAAATAAATAAAATTGTTGTGGGGATTAAATAAATCATTTTCTATGAAGTGCTTATAAACAGTGACTGGCGTTCGATGAGTATTCACTGCTCATATATACAGTATGATTGGATTCTAAATCTTGAAGTCAGTAATGTTAGCATACAAAAGACTTTTAATAAACATTTTTAAGAAGTAAAATAGGACGAATATGATGGGAGGGTTGACTGAGGAAGTTATGTTTAGATCAAAAAAGAAGATGTGACTATAAAGTAATGACACTGGTTTTATTTCATATTTTCTTTAAAGATTTTATTTTAGGTAATCTCTACATCCAACATGGGGCTCAAACTCACAACCACAAGACCAAGAGTCACATGCTCTACCAACTGAGACAGCCAGGTGCCCCCCCTTTTTTCCTTTTTGACTTTGGTTTTATATGACTTAGTTAAAGAACTCAGGAGGAAATGCCAAAAAGAGAGCTTTCAAAAGTTTTGAACAGTAGCAGCACATTGAAATAAATGTATATAGCCTCAAAACGTGAATTCTTTGGAAGACAAGATTCATTTAGATATAAATGTTCTGTCAAAGTGTGTGTTTTCTTTCTCTTTTTATGCTGTAACTCTATAGCCTTTTCTACATGGTCCATCTCAAAATACCTTTAGTAGCTGATTCATTCAATGGATACTTTCTGAGCACCTACTGTGTGCTAAGCACTGCCATAGGATGACACAGTCTCACGTCCCCATGAGCACTATTAGGTTCACGGTGCCATGGAGAGCCTGGTCCTGGGCCATCCAGGAAAACCCCAGGCTTGCCTCCTAGGGAATAAGGAGGCCCTGGCTCTGCCCGGCACATCTCTCACTCACACACACACACACACACACACACACACACACACACACACACCTGAAAGATGTTTCACAAATGCCAAGGCCATGCTCAGCCCTGTTTTTCAAAAAAGGTCTGGCAAGAAAGCAAGAGCCCTGGTCATTGGTGGCCGCCAGCCTTTGGGTTCTTAGGCAAATTCTCTCACCTCCTCTACGAAATCAGGGTCTTGGCCTAGATGATCTCTGAAGTCCTTCCATTTCTGAAATTCTGTTTTGTGATCATTCAATTCTATTCAACAGTCCTTATTGAGCACCCTGTGCCAGGCACTTTCTAGACCCAGGGGAATGACTCAGAGACTCCACCATTTAATGACTCACCATCTTATTGAGTGAGACGAGGGGGAGTGGCATGGAGATGGAAATAGGTACGTGTTAGCTTGTTCCAGAGTTGGTTTATAACGTGCCTGAAGATCCTTAATAAAAGGCCATGATCTCTGCCAATCTTCTGTCTGGGCTCGGCCATTTTTTATGGGCATTGAATATACCCGGGGTCACCAAACACATACTCTCACCATATTTCCATCCCCTGTTTTGAAGGAAAGGTGGGAGCCTCTGTCCATTCTCTGTGGCCAGAACCAGCTTATGGCAAGCTCTGGCGAGAAGGACAAATGTGGCGTATGCTGCATGTTATGAAGGACAGATACAGAATACAAAATGCAGCTAATTGCTGAATTCATTAGCTTACTAAAATCTAAATGTTGTTTTTCAGCCCTCACTCCCCCACTCTGTGAGTTGTTTACTTTTATCGGTTAGATTTTTTTAAATCAATATCATGCAAAACCTAATTATATTCATAGAAATCCAAAAATGTCTCCTCATTTAAGATCCATGGTCATATCCATTTGACCACTTTTTTTTTCTTTTTATTAACATATAATGTATTATTTGTTTCAGGGGTACACGTCTGTGATTCATCAGTCTTGCAGAATTCACGACGCTCACCATAGCACATACCCTCCCCAATGTCCATCACCCAGCCACCCCATCCCTCCCACCCCCCTCCAGTCCAGCAACCTTCAGTTTGTTTCCTGAGATTCAGAGTCTCTGATGGTTTGTCTCCCTCTCTGGTTTCCTCTTGTTTCATTTTTCCCTCCCTTCCCCTATGATCCTCTGCCTTGTTTCTCAAATTCCTCATATCAGTGAGATCATATGATACTTGTCTTTCTCTGATTGACTTATTTCGCTTAGCATAATACCCTCTAGTTCCATCCATGGCATTGCAAATGGCAAGATTTTTTTTTTATTGACCACTTTCTATCAGAAGATACTCCTTGAACTGTCAGCCCAAAAGTTCCCACTGCCCAACAAGGCCAAATGCTAAACACACACACACACACACACACACACACACACACACACACACAGCCAGTTGACTCTCTTTCTAATGCCAAACGCAGCTTTGAAATCCAGGTTGAGACAGCATGTGAACTGTGGTGAGTAATTGCTTCAACAGAATCAGCCCTTTAAGGGCCAAAGGAGTCAACATGATCTTCCCTGTGGATAAAACGCAATGGCTCTATACAGATGAGACATAGTAAAGGTCTACCTTCAGCTGCACAATCAGAAGTAGATTCTTTCCTGGCTCGAGTGTGAAAGCCCATCTATAAACAGCTTTAACAGCTCTGTGGTGCCAGACAATTGGACTACTGAAAGACAGGATTGGTAAGTGCTCCCCATTTCCAGGGATTATTCTGCATGGCCCCCTAGGAATGGGGTGCCTTGTCCTGCTTCCCCTTCATGTGAGTGAGTGTCTCATTCTTCCAGGAGCCCCTGCCCCTGCTCTTGCTGTTGTTGTTTACCTTCTGCAGCAGCAGGGAAGCAAAAGGTAGGGGAGACAGTTCCAAAACAGGCCCATTCCAGTGCCCAGGGCTGGGGGCGAGGGGAGTTGTTGGGAGGGGGTAGCGGTCTCTCTCTAGGAATTGCTGTTTGGCCACAGACCCATTACTCAGAGTAAAGTCAGGATGGTTTGGGGTAGAGGTTTTCAGGGAAGCAATAAAGCCACCCAGAAAGTCGTAGTAAAGTACCCACCTCGAAAATGTTCGTTGAGACCTCACCTTCATCAGCAGTTTCCAGGCCCTGGGGAAAGAGCTCCGTTTATGACCAGGCCCCTACAGAACACCATTAGTGAGGCAACAGAGATAACTCATTACATCATATGTCAGGTGGTGTTCGGGGCAAGAAAGATAAATCGGGACGAGGGGAAAGATGCTATTCTAGATATGCTGCTCAGGGAAGTTTCCTCCAACAAGAAGATATTTGAATGAAGAAACAGATTGAGTCATGCACATATCTGAGGCAAGGTTGTTTCAGGCAGAAGAACCAATAAGCAAAAAGGCCCCAGGCAGGGTGTGCTTGGCATTTTGAGGACCTGCAGGTGGCACTTTGAGGAGCTGGAGACAGAAATTCCTCCCGCAGAGCCTCTTACAGGAGATGCTGAGGTAGATGGCAAATAAGGAGCTTCCTTTTTTTTTTTAATTTTTGAAGTTTTTATCTTGAAAAAAAATTTTTTTGAGTAAGCTCTACCCCCAACATGGGGCTTGAACTCATGACCCTGAGATCAAGAGTTGCAAGCTCTACCAGGCACCCCAGGAGCTTCCTTTTAAAACTGCCAGTGATGATCTCTTTGTATGAACAGCGGGTTGATCTTGCCCATAACTGGAGCTCCTGTCTCCTAATCCTTCCATCCAGGCTCCTGGACACGGGTTTTCTCTAAGGGGCCACAGCTGCTGAAATCCAAGCAGCCTCACAAAGCACAGCAGGACGAAAACAAGAAAAACAGGCCAGTCTTCAAAATATTCATAAAGAAAAACAAGTCTTTGGTTAATTTCTGTTGATCATTTCCTAAGTTAAAAGCACTTCATGTAATAGCTTGTAGGTAGGTGTGATTATCCGCCTTTTACACAGGAGTAATCTGGAGCAGGATTTGAACCCAGGCTGTCTGACTCCGGAGCCCATGTTCTTTCCCTCTGCATAGAATCTTCTCCTGTGTGCTGCAACCATGTGCATTAGATACAACAGACCCGCAGCTAACCCACTGCTTACCAAGGGTTGTCGGGGAGCAGACTTCTGGATTTGGCTTGAGGCTGCACAGGGACCCCCAATAACTAGCAAGTTGTTTGTATACAGTGGCTATCACTTAATTCCTCAACACCTGTGTGTCTCCTCAATGTGCACCATGTCTCTACTGCAAGTTTGGCCATTCCACAAACCCAGGAGGTGACAAAATGCCATCTTCTGCCCAACTCACATCTGAAGAACCACAGTGGGCCCGCCAGTGATGAGCCTAAGGCAGGGAGGCCTCAGCTTTCAAAGATCTTGCCAAATGTTTTCACAGTTAACCAGTGCTTTCTGCCAAACTAGCACCATATGTGTAGCTCTCACACATGAAATGGCTCAAAGAGGTTACTATTCGCTTCCCTTTCTCCAAAGAGACTTCTAGCACACAGAATCATGGAATGTGAGGGTCAAGATGGACCTGAAGTTCTCTGAGACCAATCATCCTCTGACTGTTCCCAACTGCTACTCCAGATTTGTGCCAAGCAGTCATCCTGTTCATGCTTGAACACTCTAATTTCCAGGAAACACACCACCCGCCCTGAGCTGCTATTCTGCTTCTGGGCAGCTCTGGGCAGCATCCTTCCACCGAGTCAATATCCGGCCTCCCTCAGCGTCCACCCTGTGAAATTAATTTGTACTCTTCCCGGGAGGCTATGCAGTACACCTCTAATCCCTGTTATGAGGAAGCAAAACATTGGCCATATACTTCTGTTAATATAGCCTAAAGTCACAGCTTTTTTGACACTTACATCATGCCATTGACTCACACTGAGGTTTTCATCAGCTAAAACTTGTGGGGATTTTTTTTCAGTTTATTACTGTTAAGCCATATCCCTGTGCCCCCCCCCAGCACACTTGGTTTAACGAACAGTTGTAAGACTTTATATTTATCTCTATTAAACTTTCACTAGATGGACATCTATTGATTAAATCTTTCTGGAGCTTGATGTTATCCATTTTCTTGCTATTCCTCCCATTTTCACTTCACCTATGATTATTTAGGGAAGCATCTGTCAACAGGGTTTCAAAATCAAATATCTGTAGAGACCAAGGAGGTGACATAAATGGGTCAACGAGGCTGGTATAAGTGCACACTCTGTGTGAGTGCTATGGGCTCTGTGAACAGGGAATAAAGCCCCTTGGCGTGGGCGGGCGTGGGGGACAGCTGCTGCTTACTCCAGCTGACTGTTGCTCTGCAGAAATGCTAATGTACTCTTGCCAGATTTCCAAATTGCATAAGAGAATTTAGAATTCTGGATTTTTTAAAAAATCACTTGATTTTAAAACATTGACTCTATGGTTTTTTTTAGCGGCATGTGGGACAAAAATATCTGTAGAACAGATATTCTGTGGGCCACCAGTTAGCAATCAATTCATTCATTCCCCCATTCATTCATCATTAAGCTAATTGAACTATAAGGATGGTGGTCAAAACCTGGAACATGCCCTAGAAAACACCTTCCAAGGCAATCTGAATTCACTCTCTGTCACCCTCGGAATGTGGTCTGTCCACCACTTGCTAAACCACCTGCTTGGGTTGAAATCCAGCCTTCCATTCACAACCTTGCCCAGATATCCTGGGGACAGCTCCAGAGAGAAAGCGACTCATCTCAGAAGAGAATATATACAGTGTAGGAGGGCAGAGCTCAGCCAGTGCTGGGTCCTCATCTTCCCACTGTCACTTGGACCTTGTCACTTGGACCACTGTGACCTTAGGTAAATCCCTTCACTTCTCTGTGCTTTAGTTTTCTCATCTGTAAAATGGAGATAATAATAGTATCTACTTCATACAGTTGATATAAGTACTTTACAAAATCATAGTAGAGTGCTTAGCTCAGGATCTAGCACCTAGAAATTGATCAGTAAATTTTACCTATTCTTGTTGTTATGGTTGTCATTATTATTATGGACCACAGTATCATCTCTGGCATCTGCTTACAGATGGTGACCAGGTGAGAACAGCCCCATGGGCACAGAAGAGATGTTCTTGGAAACCCGTCTTTCTTCCTTCACTCATGAACCCCTCGGCCTCGCAATCTCAGAACATCACTAAAGCTCCTCTTAGAGAAAATACCTCCAACGGTAAGAACAGAAATCCCAATTTTGACTTCATTTGACACAGACCAGATCATGCCACTCCTCTCCTTAAAAACTTTTGGTGAGGGGCACCTGGGTGGCTCAGTCAGTTAAGCGTCTGACTTCAGCTCAGGTCATGATCTCAGGATCCAGGGATCAAGCCCCATGTTGGGCTCTGTGCTCAGCAAGGAGTCTGCTTCTCCCTCTCTTCTGCCCCCCCCACTTGCACGCACTCGCTCACTCTCTCTCTGTCTCTCTGTCTCTTTCTCAAATAAATAGATAAAATCTTTAAAAACAAAACAACTTTCAGGGAGGGTTTCTGTTTCCTACCAAATGGAGTTTAAATTTCTTTGCCTGTTATTTGAGGTCCTCTCCCATGTGGCCTCTGCCCACATCTTCAGCTCTTGTCTCAGGAGACCTTCCCCAGGAGCCACAACCTCGGGAACTGCATGCCTACAAGTTGCCACTCCCTGGACGGGTCCTGGGTCCTTCCATTCCCATCCTGTGAGCTCTTCTTCCCGGTGAGGTGCTCTCTCACTTTGCTCTTCACTGACTGAATCCTCTCCATCCTTCAAACCAACCCTGTGAAGGCTGTTCATCATGGTGATGAAAAGTGTTTCCTTTGAAATTCTTCAGCATTTTCGGTTTCTACTGCTTATTTGGCATTTAGCATATTCTTTTTTTTTTTAAGAAATACCTTCATTTTATTTTTTTATTTATTTTTAAATATTTTTTTGTAAGTAATCTCTACACCCAGTGTGGGGCTTGAACTCACAACTCCGAGATCAAGAGTCACATGCTCCACCGACTGAGCCATCAGATGCCCCTACAATTAGTATATTCTGCTTTCTCTTGTTGCTCAACTGGTAAATCACAGAAGAGGGACTGGGTCTTGGTCTTTCTGATGACTCTCCTCTCAACACACACACACACACACACACACACACACACACACACACACACACACCACACACAACACACACATACACACACACACAACACACACACAACACACACGCACACACACACAACACACACGCGCGCGCGCACACAACACACACGCACACACATACACACACAACACACACATACACACACACACAACACACACGCACACGCACACACACAACACACACACGCACACACACACAACACACACGCACACACATTCCACATAGCACAAGGCTGAGAACACTGAGAATGCTCCATAAAGAAACATTTTTGGCCTGAATGAATGGCCTGAAGGACTATTCCTTTCAACAATTATGGCCCAATAAATTATACTGGCATTGCCTCCTGGAGGGAAAGGCCACACCAAGGCCCCCACAGATGGAGAAACTGCTCTGTCTGCCAAAACCCAGATGCCAGGCAGCCATGGCCCTGTTTGGCTGTCTACCTGCCTCTGAGTTTAACAACTTGGCCTGCAGTTTTACAGCCTGAGTCCCCAGGACTAGCAAACAGCATGAGTTCTTTGTCCACATGCTGGTGCCAGGTGTTAAAGGAGCTGGATATGGCGGCTCACCCAGCTCAAGGAGACCTGCAGGCAGGGCAGGGGGTCCCTGCACCCCAAGCTTGGAAGCCAGGGAACTTATCCACAAAAGGAGCCTGGATCTGGACCCTACACAGAAAAAAAGAAAGGAAAATTTATAGCATGAGGATTCTGGGCTGGACACTGCAGGAGGACATGCATCAAGTTGGAGGTGGAGATGGGGGGGTACATAGAATCACCTTCAAGGTCATGACTGAACTGGACAAAGCTGAGAAAGAGGGCCTAGACTCAGCAGATTTTATTTCCATATTGTAAGAGTTGTGTTCCTAAGAAGGTAAAAGAATGCAGGAATCCATCAAATTTATCCAGGTTTTTTGTAAGTTTATTCGTTTACTTATTTTTAGTAATCTCTGCACCCAACATGGGGCTCAAACTTATGACCCCAAGATCAGGAGTCGCATGCTCTCCCAACTGAGCCAGCCAGGAGCCCCAGGACTCCATCCAATTTAAATCTTTAGAGTTGAGGTTACGTATCTTAAGAGCCAAAGAAATGCAGTATCTGAACAAGCAATATAAGGGTTGAAGACTTCTGTGAGTAGAGGTTAGAAGGTCTCTGGCTTTGTGAGCATTCCCTTTTTGGGTTACAGAGTCAATGGCACAGCAACTATAAATAGGGTTCATGGCAGTGGTATGCCAGTTAAGATTTAACAACCAGTTCTCCAAAAAAGCCCTGACTTGTAGCATTTGCAGATTTCCATGGGGGTAAATATACCCAACATGGCCAATTTCAAATTACTAACACAAACCCAGAATGTAGAGCTGGGAAGAGATGGCACAGCCAGCTCTTGTGATCCTAGGCATGTGGCTTGGATTCCCTGAGTCCTGTCAAGGTCACCAACAAGAATCCCATCAGCATGGGTGCCTGGGTGGCTCAGTCGTTAAGCGTCTGCCTTCGGCTCAGGTCATGATCCCAGGGTCCTGGGATCGAGTCCCACATCGGGCTCCCTGCTCAGCAGGAAGCCTGCTTCTCCCTCTCCCACTCCCCCTGTTTGTGTTCCTGCTCTTGCTGTGTCTCTCTCTGTCAAATAAATAAATAGGGTGCCTGGGTGGCTCAGTTGGTTAAGTGACTGCCTTCAGCTCAGGTCATGATCCTGGAGTCCCGGGATTGAGTCCCACATCGGGCTCCCTGCTCAGCGGGGAGTCTGCTTCTCCCTCTGACCCTCTTCCCTCTCGTGCTCTCTATCTCTCATTCTCTCTCTCTCAAATAAATAAATAAAAGCTTAAAAAAATTAAATTGGAAGCCTTTCATACATACAATTTAAATAAATAAATAAATAGATAGATAGATAGATAGATAAATAAATAAATAAATAAAATCTTTAAAAAAAAAAAGAATCCCATCAGCAGCCCACTTCTCTGGTACTTTTGCAACCTCAAGTAGGTCAATGCAGCAACCTCAAAAATGATATGTGAGGGGCGCCTGGGTGGCTCAGTCATTAGGCGTCTGCCTTTGGCTCAGGTCATGATCCCAGGGTCCTGAGATCGAGCCCTGCATCGGGCTCCCTGCTCCGTGGGAAGCCTGCTTCTCCCTCTCCCACTCCCCCTGCTTGTGTTCCCTCTCTCACTGTGTCTCTCTCTGTCAAATAAATAAATAAAAAATCTTTAAAAAAAAAAAAAGATATGTGAGATAACTCCAGAAATTGTGTGAGATAATATCATTCCCCTAATGGATGATTATCTTAGAATTAATTATGGAAGTGTTGAAAAGAAGAAAAGTCATAGTATTAATATGTTCAGGTTAAGATGTTTGTACTTCCTCAGTTTCTTTATGTACTTATCATGCTGAAAGCAATTTGGCCTGTTAGTGTAACAGCTCAGTCTTGTGTCTGTAATTTCAAATCTGCGGTCCATCTCTCCCTCTTCCTCCCCTTCCCTCTCCTTCCCTGTCTGTCTGAAGAAAGCCATCAGGTGAGGCAGAGCAAAATAGATTCGTAGTCAGTCCTCATTATTTGTGGATCTCATATTTGCAAATTCACCTACAGACTAAAATGCATTTGTAACCTCAAAATCAATACTCACAGAGCTTTTGCAGTCATTCACAGACATGCACAGAGCGGCAAAAAATTTGAGACACCCCAGGAACACCTTCCCAGCTGAGGCTGAACAAGGCTCTGCCTTGTTGCTCAGCTCTCGTACTGTAAATAATACTGTCCTTTTCTCGGTCTAGTTAGTGCCGCGTGTTTCACATTTTGGTTCTATTTATTGCTGATTTCGCTGTTTAAGATGGCCTCCAAGTGTAGTCCTGAAGTTCTGTCTGCTTTTCCCAAATGCAAGAAGGCTGTGATGTGCCTTACAGAGAACATATGTGTGGTAGATAAGCTTCACTCAGGCGTGGGCTACAGTGCTGTTGGCTGTGAGTTGAATGTTAATGAATCAACAATATCTACCAAATAAGAAGCTTAAATAGTAAGAAATGCCCATAAAACGAGGTATGTATTGATTGGTTGACAAAAATGTGGCCAGAGGCCCTCAGGAACCTAACTCTGTATTTCCCTTAGGAGCAGAGATTGGGTATTCACTAATTCAGTGTTTGCAACAACTTTATAGAACAGAACTACCTCAGATGAGAATCTACTGCATCTTCAGAAAGAGTGAGGAGCTGCAACGGACCAGGGCAGGGCGTCAGATCCCAAGTAGGATGAGAAGGAGATCCAGGCAGGGGGAGGCTCAGAGGAGAGAGTGCAAGCAGGGAAAAGTGGGTGGCCGCCCAGGTGGGAGATTGACTGATTAATCAATACATAGCTATTGACCAGATAAGTAAACATATGAAGGGCAATGGAAGCCAATTTTCTCTGTTTTCTGTCCAATGGAAGGATTGGGAGCAACATTACCCCAATGGCAATGAGCATACCCAGAAGGGCAGGTCCTGGCTTCTAATACTATTTTCCATGGCTCCTTGGAGAAATGGATGATTCCAGGGCTAGGGCAGGGAAGGTACAATAGAAACCTGAAACATCTTATTGTGCCATGAAGCAAAGGAATGCTCAAAAAAATTACCTTGCAGCATGTCAAATGGAACAAGCCAGCTTGATTAGAGGTACTATGAGAATCAAAACCAAGAAGAGTAGTAATGGATTATAACCCATTGAACAAAACAGGAAATGTACAGGCATAAATAAATAAAGGGTTTTATAAAAACTTTTACAAAATCAGGATATTTGTATACCTTCGAAATACTCTTAAGTTACAAAGGGACTAAAAATTAAGTTTACAGCAAAGCACCATCTTAATCAAGTAATCAAAGTGAACATGATAAAGTAATAAGAAAAACTGAAATCACACACCAATCAATACAATGCAGTAGGAAGAACACAACGTGTCTTCTATGATATTCCTGCTCAAGGTACATAGCCTGAACCTAACATGAGTTTGTCTCACCTTCTTTTACCACAGGAAACCCAGGTAAAGACAGGAGAGTTGTTGTGTTGTTTTTTTTTTTTAAGATTTTATTTATTTATTTGACAGAGAGAGAGCGAGAGAGAGAGCACAAGCAGGGGGAGTGGGAGAGGGAGAAGCAGGCTTCCCGTGGAGCAGGGAGCCCGATGCGAGGCTCGATCCCAGGACCCTGGGATCACGACCTGAGCCGAAGGCAGACGCTTAACGACTGAGCCCCCCAGGCGCCCCTGGACCTAACATGAGGATCAGATATATCCTACCAGATAATAACAAACCAGGGAATATTCTACAAAGTAATTGGCCTACAAGCTTCAAAAATATCAAGGACATGGAAGTCAAAGACAGGCTAAGGAATGGTTCCAGATTGAAGGAGAACAAAGACAATGACAACTACATGAACACACGGTGCTCCACAGAATCCCTTTGCTCTAACGGACATTGTTGGGACTAGAGACAAAACTTGAATGTGGTCTGAGGGTTAATAATAGTGACGCATCAGTGTTAATTTCCTGATTGGAATGGCTGTGTTGTGGTTGTATAGGAGAATGTCCTTGTCTGTAAGAAAGCACACACTAAAATACTCAGAGGTGATAGGGCATCAGATTGGCAACTTATTCTCAAATGGTTTAGAAAAATGTCTCTGTACTATACTTTCAACTTTTGTATAAACTTGTATTTGTATCAGAAACATGTAATCAGATAACTGATTTACATTTATGATTTTTAAGTAGAAATCATACCAAGTTTATATGTAGTAGTGAGACATTTTAGAGAAATTAGGTTCACCATATCTGTATGTTTAATTTATTAGATTTATACAAATTACTTAGGTACTTTGGGAGGGTTTGCCAGACAATTGAAGTACTTTTAAAAGGAAATAGAATATATTACATTTATAAATGCAGTTTTAAATGGTTGAAAGTATTTAACTGAATCTGTAAATGGGACCAAATTATTATTTAAAAGTTCCTTAAAAGAAATTGCTAAAATATTCTAGACTTATAAATAGAATAGTGTCCTCAACTGAACTTAAAAGTCTAATGAATAGTGACTTATAAAAACCAGAGTAAATACAAATAGTCTTTTTTGGGGTATTACAGATTTAACAATTAACTAGCATTGCTTCCACACTAATTTTGTGCCTAGAGCTGCTAGCATAAAGAAGAAATATAAAACATAATCTCTGACCTGCTAAGAAGATCCGAACTATTCAGTGCCATGAGATCAACACATAGGAGACAAACACAAATAAAACGAAATAGCAGGTGCCAGAAACTGACACTGTGTGGCATATCCTTGCCTAGAAGGCAGAACTCCAATCAAAAGGAAAATAAATGGAGGCAATTATAATATGCAGCTTTAATACTCAGGATGGGAAAGTCGACACTACAAGAACAAACAAACCTTAAATTCTAGAGGCTTAACACATAAGAGTTTGTATCCTGCTCAAGCAAATTAAATGCAGGCCACTCGAGATCCAGGCACCTCTCATGTCATAGCTCCCCTATCTCACTGCTTCTAGGGTTACTGCAACAGGGAAAAGAGAAAGTGGAGAACTCACACCTGCTCTTAGATGCCTCAGCCTAGAAGTTCCAGGCTAGAAATAGTACTACCATCCCACCTAACCAACAAAGTTCTGGGAAATGTAGCCCTCCTGTGTGCCCGGAGAGTGGAAGAGAACCTCAAATCTGTTTTCTACCACAACCATGTATTTGGAATGGGAAGGGTGCTTAGGAACACAGGTTTTGTAGTCCGATGGGCCTGGGGTTTGAACCTAGATCTGCACTGTTAAAATAATAGTGTGACTTTGAGCAAATGAGTTCTCTGTGCTTCTCTGTGAAATGGACTAATAATAACTACCTCCGATAGTTATTTTAAGAATTAAAAGGAGATGATATATCTGACCTTGATGTGAGGGCCCAAAAATTAGTGGTTGTTGTTGCTGTTACCATTATTTCCAAGTCATCCACGAACTGAACTTACTACTTAAAAAGCAAAAAATTCTTCTTGCCTTGGGTGTATCCATAGAGAGACAGGCCTACAATTTATTCATAATCCTGTGGGAAAGATTCAAGCTTCAGAGAGGGGGGTAGTCTAAACCTGGATGGACCTTGTGTGGAGATTCTGTTCTATTCTAAATGCTCTAGAAAATGAAAGAAATTGGTGTGAAATGGAGATGCCTCAAAAGATGCAATAGTTGGCCATTGGCCACCATCAGAACTTGCCTGCAGAGTGACTCCTGATCACGTGGGCCAAAGGAAAACATGGAGTCAGAAGATCTGGCTGAAGAAGCTCTCTTCTGCCTCTTTTCAATGGAACATTAGCTTCTCCTTCTTTTTTTTTTCTTTTCTTTTAAGATTTTATTTTATTTATTTGCGAGAGAGAGTGAGAGAGAGATCACAAGAGGGAGAAGCAGACTCCTTGCCAAGGAGAGAGCCCGATAGGGACTCGATCCCGGGTTTTGGGATCATGACCTGAGCCAAAGGCAGTCGCTTAACCAACTGAGCCACCCAGGCACCCAGAACATTAGCTTCTTTATTAAGAACCTATGTGCAAGGCACCCGGCTGGCTCAGTCAGTAGAGCTTACAACTCTTGATCCTGGGGTTGTGAGTTCGAGTCCCACATTGGGGTTAGAGATTGGAGCAGCATTTGAAGCGGAGGGAATGAGGTCTATGGTAGGATCTGCAAGTACTGGCCTTGACGGGACCCGGCGTGGGGGGGAGAGGGGGGTCTGTCCTCTGCCACTCAGAGGTGGTCCCACCTGGCTTTCCTTTCTTTGTCCTGGGGTTCGAGAAGTGGGTGTGTGACCACGAGGGGCACTTCTAACTTGGAACTCTGGTGGCAGGTTAGAACAGGGATGAGAAAGACTGGAGGGGTTGACACCAGTGGAAACACCGCTTCTGACTTGTTGAAGCGAGTGACAGTGGAAACAAAGGAGCCTGAGGCAGCCACCGCCGGCCGGGGCCACAGACACCGAGTCAGCACTGAGCCGCGGAGCAAGCGCGGGCCGGGCTGTTGTTCGCGCAGCTTGGCCACTAGGTGTGGGCATAGCCTACCTTACGGACTCAGCAGTGCGCTCCACAGTCTGCTTGGACACAGGTTATGTTTGCGTAAAATATGCGCTAAGAATGTGTATATATTTTCAACCATTGTTTAGAGAGAGAGAAACCTCTTGCTTTGGGGAATTTTATCTACAAAGTTCATGGAAATGCGTATGTCAGCTATTTACTTATAAAAATCGGAGGATGCATGCCTGACATATGAAAGGTGCTAAGTAGGATTTCATTTCACACTAGTAAGATGCTAGTCAATTTAAGATACATTACAAACACGCCAAACCTCTGTGGTTCCTAACAACAAAGCCTTATTTCTCACTTGAGCTCTGTGTCTATCATGAGCTGGCTGGAGCCACTGCTCCCATCTCCCCCTCACAGGGCCCAGGCTGGGGAAGCAGCTGTCGTTGCAAGTATTGACAGTCACCCTGCAAAGGGATGGACCTCAGAAGGGTCTTGCACTCAAAATGAAATGCCTCAGCCCAGGCACAGTACTTCCCAGAGGGCTCACGAGCTACTAGTTACATACATGGCCCCACCCAACCACAAGCGGACTGAGAAATGCAATTCGACCATGTCCTGCAAAGGCCGAGAGCTGGACGCATTTGGTGATTAGTAGCAATGGCCTCCCCCCAAAACTAGCAGCACTGACTGGTATTCAGATGACCGGCCACAAGCAAACCCAACCAATGGGAGCTCATGACCCTGAGATCATGACCTGAGTGGAAATCAAGAGTTGCTCTCTCAACCAACTAAGCCACCCAGGTGCCCCCCCACCCCGCACCGCCAAATTCTTCAGCCGTTTGCGATGGCTATACCACATTGGAGAGGTAGGCTATGAGCTGGGGCTTCTTGATGCAGCAGGTAGAAACACTTACCTATGAACAGAGACAAATAATAAAATGGTATGGTTGTATTTGTCACAAAAGAATGTGTCTAATTGGGAGAGAACATGACAAGGGTAGACTTTGTATCAGTTACCTAAAAAGATAAAAGCAGGTGGTGCCCTGCCTCCTACCTGGTTCCAGCCTAAAACCTTTAGAGAATAACCGGACTGTCTCAGGAGCAGTTACTCATAGGAAAAAAACACCCCGTTCTGTTCTTTACAGGGCCAGAGTTTGAGGATAGGATGGCATGTCTGTAGCAGGCTAGATCCAGCAGGCTGGTCGCGATGTATTTCAGGCGAGAAGACAGGTCTTAGAGACACTCGTTGAGAAGTCATCCGCATCCACATGTAGGCCCAACCAGGAAGAATGGGGAGAAGGTGGAGAACAAAAACTTGCTAACACCATTGGATTCTGAGAAAGACAGAGCAGGATGTCAAAGGACCGGGAGGGCAACCATCTTGAAAACTGAGAGAGGAGGCCACCTCCAGGAGGAGGGTTTGGAGGGGAGGGAACCATGTGGATTTGCTCTCAGGGGTTGAAGAGAGTCCCTCCAAGCAGCGGGAATATACCAGCAAATGCCAGGGGTCTCAGCTTAGACACTGCAGCCGTGGATGGCCTCCCCATTTTCCCAAAACTGCCTCAGTGGCCTCCCTCGCTCTGTGTCCTTCCCTCTTCCCTGTTCCTCCCCTTAGACTGGGGCTACTTGGCACCTGGGACAGTGTCTGGCTTCCTGTGACCTCCCCAGTGCCTAGTCCAGTGCCCTATTCTTGGAAGGCACACAAAGATGTCCAATGAATGAAGAGTTGGATGAATAGAAAGAGAAAGTACATCCAGAAACTAGTGAAGACTGAAGCTAAGGGTTCCAATGGGGGGGAAATAGAAAATAAAGAAGCAAAGAGAGGTGAAATTTGATTGAATTCAATAAATAATGTGGTCAGCTCCTCCGGGTCGTCAGGATGGATTCAGGATGTGAAGTGACACAGGTCCTGTTTTCAAGGTGCACGCAGTCCGGCATGTGGGAAGAGTGAGGGAAGCTCGAGGAGAAACCCACAACGTGCTATGGATGTTTCCAGTAGGGAGAGATGGAAAAGCAACCTGGATGATTTGGCATTTGAGATGGGCAGTTAAAAACACAGATGGCTTTCCAGGTAGGTGAAGCAGAATGATGAAAGGCACCAGCCCGGGCAACTGCAGCCTCCCTGACATACAGGATGTTAACACCTAGCATTAGACGCAGGAATCACTGGTATGTTAACAGCGGAGAGTGAATTCTTCTTCATAGGAATTATTCTGTACGAACATGAAACTGTGAGCACTTGGGAATGACTCAGACGGAAGGCAGAGCCCCTGCTGTTCTCCGTGTGGTCACCAAGCTGCTGTCACTGAGAAACAAAAATGCTCAAAAAACAAATGCAAACGAGAGGTGTCAAAAGACACCTTCCTTCCCCTTCACACCCACTTAAGAAGACCTACACAAGAGAAGCCAAAACCACTTCATCATTGACTTCACTGGGCCCCTAAAAGAAAAACTTGTAGCTAATATTCTTTCCAAGAATCTGGATGGAATGTTTAGGCTTTACATTTTGAAAAATTAGTGACTGTGATGTATTTGCCACAGTCACTTATCAGTTTGGGATACTGGGGAACTAACCAGTCACAGATTGGCCAGAAGACCAGTCCCTCTCACAAGGGCCCCTAAAATTCTTCTTTTTCTTCTTAATTTTTTTTAAGATTTATTTATTTGAGAGAAAGAGCGTGAGAGTGGGGGGTGGGGCAGAAGGAAAGGGAGGAGAGAGAATCTCATCAGACACCGCCCCCCCCACCCCCCACTGTAGCCTGACACCGGGCTTGATCTCAGGACCCTGAGATCATGACCTGAGTGGAAATCAAGAGTTGCTCTCTCAACCAACTAAGCCCCCCAGGTGCACCCCCCAAATTCTTCTAATCAAATTCTGCAGGAGGTTGGGACCACAGATATGGGAGCCTGGAGGCCTGCCCAGGCCTGCTGACACTGGGGGCCGCTTCGTGGCAGAACTGAACTGTGGTGACCACAGCCAGGCAGGAGGGGCAGAGCTGGGGGTAGGACATTAGGGGGCCTCACCTGCAGGGGGGAAGACACACCTGCAGGCAGGCGTGGGTTCACCCCTAGCAGAGCCCAGGGGAACTGGTTTCTAACTCCCTGTCGTCTGGCAGTTGGGCCCCTCAGCATCCAAGAAGGAAAACAGCCTTCCAGTTTTCAGCAGTACTCAAATGTGAACCAAGGCAAACCTCCCCAGTTTCTCCTTGTAAAACAGCCTTTCTATAGCTGCGGGAAGTGGCAGGATCAAAAAGTATCTGTACCCTCTCCAGAAATAAATCAAAATCCCTCCTTGATCTAAATAAAGTGACTTAACAAGTTTTCACTTAATTTGGAGAGAGGATTTGCATCCAATTCAACAATCTACCTGCCAAAAAGGCGCTTTATGGAAACTAAAGCAGAGTTATGAACCTCTCAGCAAACTTGTTTATAATGGAAATTACAAATCAGTGGCAATGATATAATTATGTAGGATATTTTACAAAAAATAACTTCTCCAAAAAAAATAATTTCTCCTAACATGTTTAGAGATACTTTATGTTCCATAGCATAAAAACCAGTCCCAGGCTATTTGGAGACCATGACCTGGTGTATAATAATGATAGGTTTCTTTTTTCTGGTGGGTCTAAGTATTCATGTAGGCACTTATCTTCATCTTTTTGGGAAATCAGATTTACAAATCATTAAAATCTAATGCCTTGTACTCAGAAGCAGCTCATGGCACCTTCACCCTGGAGTGGGCACCACGGGGATGCAGTGAATGGGAACAATGAAGGGCAGCAGAGTACAAACTGGAGCATCAAAGCCTGACGGGCTCTGCCGGACCATCTCGAGATTACTCCAGATAAATTCAAATTAAACCAAATAAATTTTTGTCTTCTACAGGACACAGCATCTCCACCCTTGCAAAGGCAAAGGACATGGAGAAATCAGGAATTCCACATGCCAAGTAAATGGGCAGTGTATAGGATAGGAAGAGTGCTGAATGAGAAGTGGTGTTTCCCAAGGTATGGTACCCAAGATCACTTTAGGGAATACACAAAGGAGTCTTTTTTTTAAATTAATAAACATTAATATATATATTTAAATGAATGAAGGCAAGTGATATGGGCTTTTCTACTTATGATATTGATATAAAACTTCTGTTATGGGGCACCTGGGTGGCTCAGTCAGTTAAGCATCTGACTCTTGGTTTTGGCTCGGGTCATGATCTCAGGGTCCTGAGATCGAGCCCCATATCTGGCTCTGTGCTCATCATAAAGTCTGCTTAAGACTGTCCCTCTCCCTGTGCCCCTCCTCCCAGGTCCCCCCCAGGCCCCTGAGGTCAAGACCTGAGCTGAAATCAGACACTTAACCAACTGAGCCACACAGGTGTCCTTATTTTTTTTAACCTTTTAAAAATTATTTATTTAAGAAATCTCTACACTGAACATGGGACTCAAACTCGACCCTGAGATGAAGAGTCACATGCTCTTCCAACTGAGCCAGGCAATCGCCCCTAAGGGAGACACATTTTAGATTCAAAGACACAGATTGGTTAAAAGCAAAGAGATGGAAAATATATGCCATGCAAACAGTAACTGAAAGAACTGGGATGTCTACAGAAGTATCAGGCAAAATGTACTTTATAATAAAAGTAGTTACTACAGACAAAGAAGACGATATACTTATAAAATGGCCAATATATTAAGAAGACAAAACAATAAGCATATATCTATGGATATATATATGTATAACGAAGCCCCAAAATATATGAAGCAAAAACAGTCAGAACTGAAGCAAGAAATAGACAATTCACTAAAATAGTTGAAGACTTAATATCCTATTTTCAATAACGGGTGGAATAACTAGATAGAAGATCAACTAGGAAATTGAAAAATTGAAAAACACTATAAGCCAACTAACAGACATCTATGGAATACACTAACAACAGCAGAATATACTCTCTTCTCCAATGCACATGGAATATTTTCCAGGATAGGCCATATGTTAGGCCATGCAATTTTTTCAATAAATTTAAAAGGATTGAAATCATACAAATATGCCTCTGATCACAATGAAAGTACAAATCTATAACAGAGGGCTATTTGGGAAATTCATAAATATGTTGAAATTATACACTATACTCTTAAACAACCAGTGGGTCAAAGAAGTCACAGGGGAAATTACAAAATACTTTGAGATGAATGAAAATGAAAACCCAACATACCAAAACTTATGGAATGCAATGAAAGCAATGCTTAGGAGGAAATGTATGGCTTTAAGTAACTATATTAAAAAGAAGAAAGATCTCAACTTTAGTAACTTAAACTTTCACCTTAAGAAATGAGAAAAAGAAGAGCAAAACTAAACTCGATGCAAACAGAAGAAAAGAAATAGTAAAATTCAGAGCAAAAGTAAGTGAATTAAGAACAGAATTAAGAACAGAAAAGTAAGTGAATTAAGAAATAGTAAAATTCAGAGCAAAAGTAAGTGAATTAAGAACAGAATTAAGAACAGAATTAAGAAGCAGAATAACAGTATTAACAACCCAAAAGTTGGTTCTTTGAAAAGATCAATGAAATTGACAAACATTTAGCTAGACTGATTGATAGAGAAAAAAAAGAAACAATATTCAAATTATTAAAATCAAGAATGAATTGTTAGTTGTACCCCCGAAAACTGTTCTATGAATAATTGTATGGTAACAAATCAGGTAAACTAGATGAAACCAACAAATTCCTAGAAAGAAGAAACTACTGAAACTATTCAAAAAGAAATACAGAATCTGAATAGATCCATAATAAGTAAAAAGACCAAATCAGTCATCAAAAACTTTCCAACAGAGTAAAGCCCAGGACCAGATGGCTTCACTGGTGAATTCTACCATCTGTTTAAAGAATTAACACCATCCTTCACAAAGTCTTCCAAGAAATAGAAGAGGAGGGATTATTTCCAAACTCATTCTATGAGACCAATATTACCCTCATCCCAAAACCAGCATAAAGAAAACTACAAACCAAAATCCCATAAGAATATAGATGCAAAATCCTCAACAACACACTAGCAAACCAAATTTAGTGACATATCAAAAGGATTATACTCCACAACCACGTAGGATTTATCCCAGGAACCCAAGGTTGGTTTAACACACAAAAATTAATGTAACTCACCTATTTATAGAACAAAAGACCAAAATCAAATGAACTCAATAGATGCAGAAAAAGTTTGACAACATTCACCATTCATTCATGATCCAAACACTCACCAAACTAAGAACTTCCTCACTCTGATAAAGGGCATCAATGAAAAACTCTCAGCTAACAGCACACTTAATAATGAGAGATTGAAAGCTTTCCCTCTTACACTGGGAACAAGACAAAGATGTCCATTCTTGCCAGTTGTATTCAACATTGTGATGGAGGTTATAGCCAAGACAATTAGGCAAGAAAGGAAATAAAAGGCATCCAGATTTGAAAAGAAAGAAATAAAGCTATCTCTTTCACAGGTGATAAGATCTTGTATATAGAAAATCCTATGGAGTCCACAAAAAAACTATTATTACTAATAAACAAGTTCAGAAGGGTTGCAGGATACAAGATCAATACACCAAAATTAATTGTATTTCTATACATTGACATTGACCAATCCAAAAATGCACTTAAGGAAACAATTAAATTTACAACTTATAATTTTATTCAAAAAGAACAAAATATTTTGAAGTAAAATTAACAAAGAAGTGCAGCATGGTACATTGAAAACTACAAAATATTGTTGACTTAATAAAAAGATAACCTAATTAAAAATGAGCAAAAGATCTGAAAATATTTCTCAAAAAAAATATATATATATAAATGGCCAAATAGCATGTGAAAAGATCCTTAACATCATTAGCCATCATGGAAATGTGAATCAAAACCGCAATGAAATACCACTTCACACCCACTATGATGGCCATAATAATAATAGAAAAACACAATAACAAATGTTGGCAAGAATGTGGAGAAGTTAAAACTCTTGTACAGTGTTGATGGGAATGTAAACGATGCAACCACTTTACCAAATAGTCTGGCAGGTCCTCCAAAGGTTAATCACAGAGTTACTATATGACATAGCCATTCCTAGGAAGAAAGCAAGAAAAATGAGAATATATGTTCACATGAAAAACTTGCACACTAACTTTATAAAGCATTCTCCAGCATAGCCAAAAGTCAGTTATGTATAGAGCGTAAAACAGTAGTGCTCTTTATGTGAACGGATCATTAGCACTGCCTATAGCATGAGTTGGTAGGCCCCACAAAACCAAGTACCATGTCCGATTTTGTTCATCATTGTATATCCTCCATGTAGCAGAGGGCTAAATAGTTGTTGAGTTAATGGATGAATAACTTGCAAAGAGGGGCGCTCAGCTGGGTCAGACTGTAAAGCATGTTATCTTGATCTCAGGGTCATGAGTTCAAGCCCCACGTTGCATGTGGAGCCTACTTAAATACAAATGAACAAACAACTACTCTAAAAAAAAAAAAAAGGAATAACTTGCAAAAATAGGAAAAACCAAATAATGTGGCTTGCACTTAGAAATTAAATCATATTCATGGGGCACCTGGCTGGATCAGTAGGAAGAACATGCGACTCTTGATCTTGAAGTTGTGAGTTGGAACCCCACATCGGGTGTATAGATTACTTAAAAAATAAAATCTTAAAAACAAACAAACAAACAAAGTGAACCAAACCTTGGAACCACCCCCAGTCAAGAAATTCTAACCCCCTGTGACTCCTCCCAACTACTACCTCCTCCCTCTTCTCCAAACTGAACAGTTTCATGGCTTCTAACACCCCATTTTCATTTTGCTGATTTTTAACCATATATAAATGAAATCATACAGCATGAATTTTTTTGTATCTGGCTTTTTGGATTCAACATTACCTGTGGTGCTGTATGTGCTGTAGTTAATTTTCATTGTTCTAAGTACTCCAATATGAATACACTGCAGTTTATATATCTGTTCTCTCTCTCTCTTTTTTTTAAGATTTTATTTATTTATTTGAGAGAAAGAGCAGGAGCAGAGTGGAGGGGCAGAGGGAGAAGGATAAGCAGGCTCCCTGTTGAGCAGGGAGCCCGATGTGGGGATGTGGGACTCGATCCCAGGAGACCTGAGTGGAAGGCAGTTGCTTAACCGACTGAGCCACCCAGGTGCCCCATATAGATCTGTTCTCTTGGTGGACATTTGGGTTGTTTCCAGTTCATGGCGATTACGAATGATGCTGCTATGAATATTCTTTTTTTTTTTTTAAGATTTTATTTATTTATTTGACAGAGAGAGACACAGCGAGAGAGGGAACTCAAGCAGGGGGAGCAGGAGAGGGAGAAGCAGGCTTCCTGTGGAGCAGGGAGCCCGACATGGGGCTCTAGGATCACGACCTGAGCCGAAGGCAGACGCTTAACGACTGAGCCACCCAGGCGCCCCATGCTATGAATATTCTTGTACATGTCTTTTGAGGTCTTGCCTATGCATTTCTGTTAGTTATATCCTTGAGAGCAGAATTGCTGCATCATAGGACATCATCTGTTCAGCTTTAATAATGCTGACAGAGAGTTTTCCAGTGTGTCTGAAAGTGTCAATCACTCCACATCCTTGCCAGCACTTAGTGGCCTTTAGTGGCTCAGTACTTCCTAGTTGATAGCTTCCTTTCAGAATAGAGTGGTCTTAGCTAAAGGAACTGCAATGATTTCCTGGTGGCACAGCTTCTCTCCAAGCTTTTGTCCTTGTCTAGCTTAGTCAGGCTAACCTAACTCTTTTTGAAGCCATTTATTTTTTTTTTCTTCTAAAGTTATGGAATATTTCAAGCCTTGCAAAGAAAACACTAGAATTGTTTTCTCAGCTTTGCCAAGTGTCAAGATTTTGTCATATTTGTCTCACATCAATTTTTTAAGACAAAACTTTACAAATAAATTGCAATCCGTGCCCCAACTCCCAAAATGAGAGATAATTACTATCCTAAATTTATCATTCCCTCAAGTTTTTATACTTTTACTAAATGTATGCATATATAAACAATATGCAGTATTTTACAGGTCTTAGAACTTTATGTAGTGTGATATCATACCATAAATGTCCTTCTGCATCATGATTTTATTGGTTAATATGATTTTGAGATTTAGCTGTGTTCATTCATTCTTGGGAGTCTGGGATACAGCAGTAAACAAAGCTGACAAAGATCTCTGCCCTCATGCAACTTACTTTCTGCTAGGGGAAGACAAAAACTAATATATGGGAATGATATATTTAAAGGAGATCATGCTAGAGAGAGAGGAAAAGTACAACAGGACAGGTGGGCTTGAGCATCTAGGGGAGAGGCATTTTTGACTGTAATTTATAATTGTAATTATAAATTGTAAACTGGGTGATTGGGGTGTGCCTCACATTAAAGGTGACATCTGAACGGAGACTTGATGGAAGTGAAGGAGGAAGTCATGGAGCACATTCCAGGTAATGTCAGAAAAATAAGAGATGGGATAGAGGATGCCAAACACAGAGAAGCTTGTAGGCCATTGTGAAAATTTTTCTTTCCTCATGGAATGGGGGGACCATTGAAGTGTTTGGAGCAGAGGAGGGATGTGATGATCTGACTTCTATTTTAAGATGTTGATTCAGGGCACCTGGGTGGCTCAGTCAGTTGGGTGTCTGCCTTTGGCTCAGGTCATGATCCCCGGGTCCTGGGATCCAGGCTCAAGTCAGGCTCCTTGTTCAGCAGGGAGTCTGCTTCTTCCTCTCCCTCTGCTCTCCCCAGCCCCCCAGCTTGTGCTCTCTCTCTTTCAGATAAATAAATAAAATCTTAAAAAAAAATAAAATGTTGATTCAAGTATTTGATATTTATTGTTACATCTCGTTCATTTATTTTAACTTTTGCATGGTGTTCTACTGTAGGATATACACTTATTTATTCACTCTATTAGTTTAAATTGTCTCCATTTTTATTATATACAATGATACAGTGGACTTTTTTTTTTTTTATTTGTCCCTTGAGCCGATGTGGGAGAATTTTTCTAGAAGAATTGCTGGGATTGTGGGGTATTTGCCTCTTTAATGTTATTAGTTCTTGCCAAATTTCTCTGCAAAGAGCGCGTCCCACTTTACATGGGCATCAGTTGTGTGTGAAGTTTCGTTTGTTGTCTAGCCTCCCTGGCCCTTAAAATGTCTCTCTGTGGTTTCAATTTGCATTTTTCTATCCCCAGTAAAGCTGAACACCTTTCCACACATTTATTTGTGGTTTGGGCTTTTCTTCTAACCACCTGATCATGTCCTTTGGTCAATATTCTAAGATATAGCTCCCTTTTTAAATTTATTTATCTTTATTTTATTTTTTTTAAGATAAGCTTTTATTTATTTATTTATTTTTAAAGATTTTATCCATTTATTTGAGAGAGAATGAGAGACAGAGAGCAGGAGAGGGAAGAGGGTCAGAGGGAGAAGCAGACTCCCTGCTGAGCAGGGAGCCCGATGCGGGACTCGATCCCGGGACTCCAGGATCATGACCTGAGCCAAAGGCAGTCGCCCAACCAACTGAGCCACCCAGGCGCCCTATTTATCTTTATTTTTAAAGATTTTTATTTATTTGAGAGAAAGAGAGAGAGAGCATGAGCAGGGGGAAGGGCAGAGGGAGAAGCAGACTCACCGCTGAGCAGGGAGCCCAACGACGTGGGGCTTGATCCCAGGACCCAGGATCATGACCTGAGCCGAAGGCAGATGTTCAACCGACTGAGCTACCCAGGCACCCCTCTCTCTTTTTTAAAATTGATTTTTTAAAAGTTCTTTATATATTTTAGATATTGAGCTTGTGTTAATTATACACAATCTGTTGTTGATTAAATGTAATGTAAATAGCTTCTCCCCTCTCTGGCTTGTCATCACTTTTTTTTAAAGACATCTTTTGTTATACAGAAGTTTTTAATTTTTATACAGTTGAATATTTGAATCCTTTTAAGGTTTGTACTTTTTGGGCCTTGTTTAAGAAATGCTCCTCTATGACAAGGTCATAACATTTTCTCCTATTCATCCATCCCTTATTTTGTAAATACAATCAATCTGGTTAGTGTTAAGAGGGAAGAGGAAGACTCATCTGTCCCTTTAGATGTGACTGCATATCTTGCCTGGATTCTTTAATGCTGATTTCATGGTTTAACTCTCAGTGGGCTGTTTCCCTCATTTTTAGGCTCCAGGGAAAGCTTTATTGAAATATCCAAATCCTAAACGGATTTTTATTTAGCAGGCCTGGGGTGGGGGCCCTGGGGTCTGCATTTTGATATGCAAAGGTGATTTTGATGCAAGAGGTCTCTCTCTCTCTCTCTCTCTTTTTTTTTTAAGATTTTATTTATTTATTTGACAAAGAGAGACACAGCGAGAGAGGGAACACAAGCAGGGGGAGTGGGAGAGGGAGAAGCGGGCTTCCTGCTGAGCAGGGAGCCCCTTGCGGGGCTCGATCCCAGTACCCTGGGATCATGACCTGAGCCGAAGGCAGATGCTTAACGACTGAGCCACCCAGGTGCCCCAAGAGGACTCTTTTTAAACCCTTAGTTAGTGCTTAAACACCCTTCCAGGTGTCTGGCAACTGGGGAATGAACCCACTTTTTCCTAGCTGATGATTTAGCTTCACTCTGCCTCCAGTTTCTCTTTGGTGAAAGTCCCTCCCTGAAGGTTCTTCCACTAATGATGAGCCCCATGATGAGTCCTGTATGTAAAGGCTTATCCTGGCTTGTGGCAAGACTCCATAAAAGGCAGATGCTCATGAACCTGAAGGTCTCAAGCTCTGGGGTGAGCTGGCCCTGTTTCCCTCCTAGACTTCTCTCCTACCATGCTCCCCATCTTGGACAAGTCACTGAACCCCACAGGGTCTAGATTTCATCATCTGTACATTGGGATTAATTTCTGCTTTAGAAGGCTATGGTGAGGATTAGAAATGGCGTATAAAATGCCCAGGACAGTGCCCAGCATGTGGTGCTGTTCCAGAGTCGATGCAAGCTGAGCACTCATGTTTTTAATTCAGGGTAAGCCGAAACTTGAAGTTCAGAAACTGTTCCTACTGGTGTGCCACAGTCCCCCGGCAGTGAGGGGCCATCTCCTGTGTCCCCTTCCAGTGCCTCAAATAATCTTGGGCATACAGGCTTTCCGTAAAGCTTTGCTAAACTAATGTTTCTTTCCAGGATAATATGCAATTCTTACATTCCGTCAGTACCTCCAAAGAAGCCACAAAACTAGAAAAACATTTTTATTATTTTATTTAACAAGTGCTTACACAGAGCTTATGATATGTCAGGCCCTGTTCTAAATGCTTAAATGAATTAACTCATGTAAACTTAAACTGATCTAAAGTGCAACTCTATATGGAGTAAACTGAACCCTCCAGGGCACCTGGGTGGCTCAGTAGGTTAAGCGTCTGCCTTCTCCTCAGGTCATGATCCCTGGGTCGAATCCCAGTCAGCCTCCCTGCTCAGCGGGGAGTCTGCTTCTTCTCCCTCTGCTCCTCCCCCTACTCGTGCTCTCTCTCTTTCTCTCTCTTGCTCACTAAAACAAAACAAAACAAAACAAAACAAAACAAAACAAAAAGACTGTTTTGAATCCTCCAGTACGCTGTATTCAGGATGCTGGGATTAAGCACCTGGCAAGAAGGGGACTCACCGCTGGTCCTTCCCAAAGCTTCCTGCCTCTGATTGCGGTGGTTTAATATAGGGCGAAAGAAGCTTTCGAGTTGAAAATCGTGTATCCTTGAGCAATATTAGTTGCAAATCAGTTTAATATTTTAAAATCTATCCTGCCACTTCCCACCCATTAGGATGGCTGCTACAAAAACAAACAAGCAAACAACCTAAGAAGTGTGTGAGGATTTGGAGAAATCAGAACCCCTGTGGTTCACTGTTGGTGAGAATGTAAAATAGTGCAGTTGCTATAGAAAACAGCAGGGCAGTTCCTCAAAAAAATTAAAAATAGAATTACCATATGATCCAGCAATTCCACTTCTGGTTATATACCTGAAGACTTGAAAGCAGAGATTCAAAGAAATATTTGCATGCCCATGTTCACAGCAGCATTATCACAATAGCCCAAAGGTGGAAGCAACCCAAGAAAATATGGGCTATACATACACCAGAATGTTAATTCAGCCTTAAGAAGGAAAAGAATTCTGACACATGCTACAACATGGATGAACCTAGAGGACCATATGCTAAATGAAATAAGCTAGGCACAAAAAGACAAATACTGTATAACTCCATTTATCTGAGGTACGTATCTACTCAGAGACAGAAATAGAATAGAGAGAAAGCAGAATGGTGGTTGCTAGGGGCAGGGAGGAGGACTGCAATAGGCAGTTATTATTTAATAGGTAAGGAGAGGAGTTTCACTCTTGCGAGAATGAATGTAATTAATGCCTAAATGTATGTTTAAAAATGGTTAGGATGGTACATTTTATTTTATTTTATTTTTTTAAAGATTTTTTAATTTATTTTTTAACACAGAGAGAGACAGCAAGAGAGGGAACGCAAGCAGGGAGCGTGGGAGAGGGAGAAGCAAGCTTCCTGCTGAGTGGGGAGCCCGACGTGGGACTCGATCCCAGGACCCTGGGATCATGACCTGAGCCGAAGGCAGACGCTTAACGACTGAGCCACCCAGGCGCCCAGGATGGTACATTTTATGTTATGTGTATTTTACTACAACGATAATAATAATTTTTTAAAGGAGAAAAACAAACACAACTACTTATGTGATGGTGGAAAAATGGATGATAGGCTCCAGAAGACCAGTGACTTGTCTATTCTATTCATTTTTGTGTGTGCTCAAACAACATCTGGGTTTGTAGGGACTTAAAGACACTAGACGAATAAATGAATATTACAACACACACCCACACACACACACAACCACACACACCCTTCTGGCTAACTCCTATAGCCAAATACGGAACCCTACAAGAAATGGAAAATGGAGTTGGTTGGAATAGAGAGGAAAAAGTGGAATATAGGTAGAGGTGAGTTGTTCAAGCTCTGCTTAATCCAGGCAAGAGCCAGCTCAAAGGCAGCTAGAGAGTCTGGGGCGGTTTCCTGGGTGGGCAGTGCGGACAAAGCAGACGGGAGTGTGGCGCTCAAAAAACCGACGGGTTCCTGAGTCTGTCAACGGCCCCACCAGCCTACCAAGTTCTCTGAAGCAGAACTGCGATGTTAGCTGGGAGTCCTCTTGCACCTCCCCATCCTCCAACAGTTACCATGACAGTTTTTTTTTTTAAGGTTTTTTGCCTTGTTTTGTTTTTTCGGTAATCTCTACACCCAACAAGGGGCTCCAACCCACAACCCCGAGATCAACAGCCGCATGCTCTTCTGAGTGAGCCAGCCGGGGCGCCCTGACTTTTCTGTGGGTCTTCCATCCTACCTCTGATACTTTTTTTTTTTTAAAGATTTTATTTATTTATTTGACAGAGAGAGACACAGCGAGAGAGGGAACACAAGCAGGGGGAGTGGGAGAGGGAGAAGCAGGCTTCCCACGGAGCAGGGAGCCCGATGCAGGGCTCGATCCCGGGACCCTGAGATCATGACCTGAGCTGAAGGCAGATGCTTAACGACTGAGCCACCCAGGCACCCCCTAACGGATCCTTCTTTTCTACCTTTTTGCTGCTGGCCTGTGGCAAAGTGATTTCTAGTCAGCCTCCTCACCCCTAATCCTTCTCTCCAACTAGATTTATACAAAGTATAAAAATATAAAATATAATTTTATTTAACATAAAATATAAATTTTTTCTAAAAATCAGTTTTCATACTTTTTTTTAAGATTTTATTTACTTATTTGACAAAGATAGAGAACACAACTAAGCAGAGCGGCAGGCAGGGAGAAGCAGGCTCCCCGCTGAGGAAGGAGCCCGATGAGGGGCTCAATCCCAGGACCCTGGGATCATGACCTGAGCCGAAGGCAGACGCTTAATCGACTGAGCCACCCAGGTGCCCCCAGTTTTCATACTTCTAAATAATGCACCTCATTCTCTACCCACTAAAATCTAAACTTAGTTGTTTAAGGAAGTGTGTAGAACTCCACCGTTCCGTAACTGACATACAGGCAGTGCTTGCTGTTGCCCTGGCCATTGAGGTTTTCTCGTGGGTTGTTTTGTTGTTGTTTTACTTTTTATTATGAAATATTCTAACATGTATGAATTTAGAGAATAGAAAGAATCTCTACATACCCCTTCCATAGCTTCAGCAGTTGTCAACACGTGGTCAGTCTTGCTGCATCTGGACCCCCACCAATTTCCTGGTTCCACACACTACCAGTTTTTTTGACTAGTGGGCTTTTTTTTAAATCTTTGTGGGTTTTTATCTGATTTTCAAATAATAGTTCTTTTTTTGTGTGCGTTTTTAAGCCGTCTCTACCCCCAACGTGGGGTTCAAACTCACGACCCCAAGATCAAGAGTTGCATACCCCACACACTGAGCCAGACAGGTGCCCCTCAAATATTTCTTACAAAAATTTTAAACATCACAAATGTACAGAACAGGAGCACCTGGGTGGCTCAGTTGGTTAAGCATCTACCTTCAGCTCAGGTCACGATCTCCGGTCTTGGGATGGAGTCCATGTCAGGCTCCCTGCTCAGCACGGCGTCTGCTTCTCCCTCTGCTCCTCTCCCTGCTCATGCTCTCTCTTTCTCAAATAAATAAAATCTTAAAAAAACAAAACAAAAAAACCCACAAATGTACAGAACAGAGAATGTGAAAGCCTCCTATAATCCCACATTTCTGAGCTAATCATTGTTTGTAGTTTAATGTAGGTTTTCCAGATTTTTAGCTGTGCATATATTAAAATTAAGCTAATTAATATTTTCACAATATTAATAACCATATTTAATCTGTTTTGCAAATTGCTTTTTCCGTTTAACAATATATCTTGGACATGCAGATCTACCTTGTTCTTTTTCTAAGCTCTTTGACAGCCAATTGTATCTCCCTATAAGCCCTTATTGGTGGACAGTTGAGTGAGCAGTTTCCGTGTTTTCCTTACTACAAAAGACTTACAGCAAACATACTTTTATGTATTTCTTTCTGTATTTATGCGAGTATTTCTATAGGAAAGATTCCCAGGGTGGACTAGTTTGATCCACAGGTAGAGACACCTTAAATTTAAGCAGATGCCGTAAAATATATGAAAGTCTATAAAAGTATTTTTGGCCACATTCCTGGATATAATTAATCTATCTGATCTTTGCCAGTCTGATCAATTTAAACGGATATTTCATTATAGTTTACTTTTGTGTAATTCTCTGTGAATTTGAGCTCTTTTCATCAGTGAAGCAAACATCCGAACTCCACAAGGAGGAGAGAAGAGGAACAATGGTAAGGCTGAGCCGGGAGAGGTGGGCAGACTCTAGCCCACCAAGTGCCCAGAGCTTCAGGCTGACGTGACTGTGAATCAGACTGCAGGTTGGAAGGTTCAAACTAAGGAGTGACTGAGGTCACATTCTCTGCATTCAGGCTTGGTGTCCTTCAGTAGGGCCTGAAAGCCCCCGGCCTGTCTCTGCCTGCATTTCTGGGAGGAGCCTTTCCTCAGAGAAACCCAGCTTCTGACCAGCCACCTCCCCACCTCCAGCCACAGCCTTCCCTTTTCAAATGTACTAGTGCTCAAGTAGGGCTTCAGTCAAAGATGGTGGACTTTGGGCTCATTGGAAGATTGAGGTACTTAAATCATCAGTAGAGAAGATTTTTGTAAAATTGTAATCCCTGAATTCTTCTGTTTCTCAGTGTGTCCAGTAATTAATAAAAACCAACACCAGGGCGCCTGGGTGGCTCAGTTGGTTGGGCGACTGCCTTCGGCTCAGGTCATGATCCTGGAGTCCCAGGATCGAGTCCCGCATCGGGCTCCCTGCTCAGCAGGGAGTCTGCTTCTCCCTCTGACCCTCTTCCCTCTCGTGCTTTCTATCGCTCATTCTCTCTCTCTCTCAAATAAATAAATAAAATCTTAAAAAAAAAAAAACCAACACCATTTGCTGCATAGGACCTGAATTGAGAAAATCCAGTGTGCATCCACGAAATTAATTCACTGAGTTTACCAGTGTTTCCCAAAGGCTTCCTGAGTGTTGCCAGGTATTACTGCTGCTAGACACAGGGATGCAAAGGAGAACAAAAGAGACTTGGTCTGGGGGGAACGACTTTTTAATTTCAAAATAAACTGTCAATATCCAAATATTATAAACAGATGCAAAAAACACCTGACGAAAAGAGAGTGAGCCAGCAAGAGAGACATCCTGATCTGTGTTCAAAATAATAAACACCTGGCTGACAGTGGAGCAGGCGACTCTTGATCATTGGGTGGTGAGTTCAAACCCCATGTTGGGCAAAAGGTTACAAAAACAAACAAAACCCCCCCCCAATCCAAGACAAACAAAAAAGAACACTAAATGCAAAAAAATGTATTTTACCATGTTGAAAATTGACCAAAATAGTACAAAAATGTAGAAAATAGTGTATTAGAAAATAAGCTGCAAATGAATATGAACTGTAATGAAAAAATTTGTTTCAAAATATGACTCACTTGATAATTTGGTTATACTATACAAAGAAGCATGAGCAGTTAAAGGTATTTTTTATCAAAAATGCATAATCTGAATCGAATCACGAGGAAAACATCAGAAAACCCAAACTAAAGGAAATTCTATGTAATAATTGGCCTGTGATCTTTAAAAATATCAAGGTCATAAAGACCAGGTTGAGGAATTCTTCCAGATTAAAGGAAATTAAGAAGACAAAACAACTAAATGGAGCCAGGATTGGATCCTGGTCTGGAAACAAAAAAGCTATTAAGAGCTTTATTGGGACAATTAGTGAAATTTGAATATGAACTGCAGATTAGATAACAGTAATTTAACAATGTTAAATTTTCTGAATTTGATAATTGTACTGTAATTATTTAAAAGGCTGTCCTTAATGTTAGCAGCAAAGATAGAAATATTTAGGGGTAGAAGTCTAAATTTGCCCTCATAGTTCGTTAAAAAGGTACGAATAGTATATGTTGTATACAGAGAGATAAAGCAAATGTAGCAAAAATAACTGGTGAATCTAGGTAAGGAGTGTATGGGATTTCATGAATTGTTTTTGCAAATTTTCTGTAAATTTGACATTTTTCAAAATAAAAAAATTTGAACTAAAAAAGCCTTTACTATATGCAAAAATATAAAAATATCTCCGCTATCTCTGGTCTGGTTGGAGTCATAGTTTCGAGTGGCTCCCTTACGCTTTCTGGGGAGAGGGGGTTAAGCCATGTGAGTAGAGTATCAGAAGCCTGAACACAGCCCTCCTCATGTCACAACGATGTCCCTTGCTCATGAAATGTGGCTCTTCGAAAACCGAGACTGATGGCGAAGCTCCAAAATGCAGTTAGCTTCGAGGACAAGGTTTAATTTCGTACCTCTGGCCAATTTTACCCCTGATCAGCAGTAATATATGAGACACCTGGCAGCGTTGCCTCGCCTGGCCCACCTCTGCTCAAGGCTGTAAATAGTTCTAATCTCTCTTCCTCTGCCTTTTTTTAAATTTGAATTTTCTTGGTTTTTCCTGGTGAGGCCAGGAATGCTCCAAAATCTCCATAGATTAGAGTTAATCATTTGCATGACACAATCTGAGCCACCCGGCTCTCTGCTGTTAGAAAGGGACTTTCCTTTTCCTCCCAGGCCCCCGAGAAGACAAGTTGAGGGTCTTCCAAAGCGGACCCAGGCCCTGCGGATGGGGGCTTGCCCGTCAGCCCGCTTAGTGGGGACCCAGAGCACAGTGAGTCTGCCCGGGGCTGGGCTGGGGCTAAGCTGGCTGGGAGGCTAGGGGCGGATTTCTCAACTCATGTGCTTTTGGATGTTGAGGCTGGTGACCTCTGAGGCTGGGATATGACTGTGAAAATTTACTACGTCTTTGTCACAGTTTGAATGTGACTGTTTTGTGGCAAGTGGCATAAGTTGATAGAAATCGAGAATGTTTTTTCCTTGTATACTGTGTAAATTTACCTACAAGAGCACAGGTTCTTGGCACTCATTCTCAAGGTGGGTGGGACTATAGTCACTGAACAAGAATCTGGTGGGTGCCCACTGGGGCTTCACGGAGTGAACTAGATGAAAGTCATGGTCCCTGCCCTGAAGGAGCTCAGAGACAGAAGAGTCGGTGGGTGCGGACAATAGAGTGTGTTATCGCACAGAAAAAGCAACTGTTTAGAACCTAGACAATGAATTTTTTTTTAAGGGTGAATGGAAAAACCACCCAAAACTTAAAAACAAGTGATAAACTGGAGGAAAAATACATTTGCATATGTGTCAGCCCGAGGGCTAAAACAATGCAAAAAAAAAAAAAAGACCCACTACTCAATAGAAACTGCGGCCAAAGGTACTTGAGCCTACAATTCAGTGAAAAAGAAATACGAATGGCTCTTAAACATATGTAAAGGTGCTCAACCTCACTCATAATAAGAGAAATGCAAATTGAAATTTCAATGGGCTACCACTTCCACCTTAGCCAAGAATAAAAGGTTGATAATTTTATTGCAGAGAGCTGGGGAAACAGGCTTTCCCAGTATCTGTGAGGGGGGTGTGCATTGGACAACCTCTCTATGGGGCAAGTTGGCCGCAGTTTTCAAAATGTAAAATGCACATCCTTTGACCCAACAATTCCAATGTTAGGCTCTCATCCTGCAGACACACTTAAAACTTGTAAAATATACTATTAATTGAAAAAAGCAAGGTACAGAACAGTACATATCATATGCTATCACAGAATGTATTTATAAAACCATACCATAATTTTCTTAACTTTTCTACTAATGCTGGGTACATGGCTGTGGTTTCCATGTTTTCATAAGTAATGCTAGATAGACTTTGTGTGTGTGTGTGTGTGTGTGTGTGTGTGTGCGCGCGGGCGCGCGCGTGCACGCAAACCTTTTGTGTATGAATCGCTCTCCACATCTCATCGTATTTCCTTGGGACAATCCAGATTACCGGGTCAAAAATTTATAACCATTGCAGCAAGCATCACTGTTAAGCAGCCTATATTTTTTCTCTTCCTACAACAGCCCTGTGAGGTAGGGAGGAGCAGCCCCACTTTCCTCCTATTTGAGAAAAGGGATTTAAAAGAGGCAAAGTCACTTGCACAGCTGCAATGGTGGGTGGTCAGGACTCTTATCTGCTTGGCTCCCAAGCCCCTGACTTAGAGCCCACTCATCTGAGTGGAGCGTTTGCAAGGCTGTCAATAAACTTTGTCAGATCACTTTCCAGAAGTCTCATACCAGGTTAGACTCCCAACTGAGTACTAATACTAAATTTGTCACACACAGGCCGGCGTTTAGAATTCCATATTTTCATTTTGCTCTTTTGGAAGGGAAAAAAAATACTGTCTCACAGGTCTTCAGTAACTAGTGAATCTGAACATTTTTCATACATTTATTAGCTGTTTTGTACTTTTTCGTCAAGTGTTCATGGTTGACCATGTACTTTTAAAATATATTAAACTTTCTTACAAATGTAACCTGTCGATTCTAACCTAGTCTCAGCTGAAGACACCCGCTAGCGTGGGCAAAAGCAGCAGCCGGGGCAACCATATGGGGTGTTGTGGCTCTGTGGCCTTGCCGGGAAGCTGGAGAGCCAGGTCTAGGAGGCCTGGGGCAAACCCCTCTGGGAGAAATCGCGCACATGCAGATTGAGGCAGGTGGCAGCAACGACTTGGGTGTGGTGCTTAAAGAAAACCAACACTAGGATGTACTAGCTGTGTATCGCTTTCTGCTAGAGCAACAAAGGATGATGAAGGTCTGGGGCCATCATCACTGGAATGGCCCTTTCCTTCTGTTTGTTGATGTCGGGCTGGTGATGGCCTCGGGACTTCCTAGGCTGGAGTGCCCGGAGGCAGGCGCACATTTTCACAGCGCCTTATACAGCTCGCCCAGGAGCAAGCCTGTCCGTTTCCAGAACCTTCTGCCTGCTTTCCCCAGCCACTGGGCCGGGCGAGGGCTCCCGGACTGCGGAGGGCGCAGAGGCCATGCCAGGCCCATCCCTCTTCCTGGCTGGAAGGGGGCAGGCGCACGGCCCGGCGAGGCCGGGGAGGTGGTGGCCCCGGAGGCGCGGGGTTCCGGGAGGCAGGCCCGCGGGGAAGGGAGGCCGAGTAACCAGAAGCGGGGAGGGCGAGCAGGAGGCTTCTGTCAAAGCCCGCTTCTCACTGCGAGTTTTGTGCGCCTGACAGCGGCCCTTCAGCAAGGGGAATTCTTTCGGAAAGGGTCGCATTCACACGCTGCCAAGACATCCGCGACCTGTTCTTGAATTCACACAAAAATTAAAAGCAAAACAACAGCCCGGCTAATTTAGCAGCTTGGCGAGATGCCCCTGGTGCTCCTTCGCGCGCGGACACTGCCCGGCCTTCTGGCCCCCGCCCCCGGGCCGGCCGGGTCTCGCTGGGATGACTCCGTACCCTGCGGCTCCAGGCTGGATTGTGACAGCTGAGTGACTTAGCGGGCACCGTGCGATGCGGAATGACGGGCGCAGAGCATCGCCCGGCGCTGGCGGGGGAGGGCACGGCGGGCACCGGCCCTGCGCTGAGAAGGCCCTGCCCCCGCCGCTGCCTGGGGGAAGCCGTAGTGTCTTCGCCCCTTCGTCTCTCTCCCTGTAAAAGGATTCTTGGAGCAATGAAGTGAGAGGCTTTTGCAAGCCCAGAAGTGGTTATTACAGCGTCCTTACAGCCTGGAAATGGTTGGGCCTCAGGCTTCTTCAAGGCCTGGCCTGGGACGGTTCTTTCCTCCGTAGCTGCCCCGGCACCTTCTCTCTCCCTCTTTTCCGACACGTGCCGCGACGCCTTCCTTCCGCCCCAGACACCACGTTGCCCTCCCTGGCGTCCCTCCTCCGTTCGTTCCGATCATCGGTGGCGCCCGTCTCCGGTCTGGCCAGGGGCCTCGGGCCTGCGTGCCTGGGTGAGGGCGTCGGTTCTCAGGGCTGCCCCTGGCCCACGGGCGCCGCCCGGGCAGTGCGGGAGGGCGGGTTGCGCAGTGGCTCTCCGCGCTCGCCATCTGCCCCACACACCCCGCAGCGGCGGCCCCAGAGGGTAATGTTGAGCCAGGTGGGAATTCTGACCTCTTTCCAGCTGCTCAACACCTCGGGGCCACAGTTTCCTTGTTTGTAAAATGGGAGACAGTAGCAGTATTTAAAAAGAAATGTGATGATCAAATGAGGCTATTCGCGGAAATGACTTAGCACTGTAAGTACTGCCCAAGCGCTAGCTATTATTAATAATAAAGTTACACCGAGGAGCACCCTAAAGCCATGTTCCGCAAACATGCTCTCTCAGTCCACTTCAGCATCCCGAGTTCCCACACTGTTTTTTATCTTTAGAGGTTTTGTGTGGAGCCACAAAGTATACAACCCAAGGACCAACAGGCGTCCCCCTGCTCCTTTAATTAGCAGGAATAGAATGTGCTTCTTGCCATGTTGCACATCAGCTCCTTGGTTGTTCCTCATTTCTTGGAGCTCCAGGACTAGGCTGAGGAGATGCAAGGAGGCTATAGAATGGACTGGCGCAGAATTTCTCTCTCAGAAGTAGCCCCTGTCTTCCCAAGGAATGTCCATATTTCAAAAAAGCTCAATTTATACAGTGGTGAGAAAGTTAATTATTTGGAAGCCAACGTAGTCACACTGAAGCGCTAAGGTTATTCTGACTTGCTTTTCTCCCCTGTTGGGGCAAAACGGTAGATTCTCGCCTGAGAATGGACACTCCAGCTTCAGGCTTTCCCAGGTTTTATTCACATGGAGAAGCAAATCCACTTTTTAACTCTTTCCATCTCATCAGTAGTTTTGCTGAAGTACTGTGGGGAAGTTCCAACATAACTTGATAGAGCTGACGTATCCATCACAACTCTGGCCACTGGGCTGTCAAGTGGGGTACTTGGAGGAAAGGATAATTTGTGGGAAGGGAAGTGCTCTTACCTCAGTGACAGCCACTGAGATTTAAGAAAGGTATTTGTAAAGTATTGTATTTTCGGGAATATATTAATTTAGCTTATGCAACACTATTGCCTACTGTAGTAGACAAACTTAACATCTCTTTGGACTCACCCAACCATGTTTATTTCTCCTATTACATGTCAAAGCAAGTGGTGGGGTGTGTGTAGGAGAAGGTTAGGAAGAATCTGCTCCATTCAATCACTTAAGGGTCCAGGCTAATTATGGCTCTGCCAACTTGTAGCTCCTCCTCTGGGACACATGGCTTGTGAGATGCTTCGGAAGGGAAAGAGAGGAATGGAGAATGACCACCCTGGTTCCTTAACTCTCTCGACCCAGAAGTCATGCATGCCACTTCTGCTCATTAGCCATTGGCTGAAACAAGCCACAGGGTTCTAACCTAATTGGAAGGAAGGCTAGGAAATGTAGGGGAGCACGGGGAATATTTGGTGAATGTTAATCTCTCTGCCAGAGATTGAGATACTACAAACAAATAAACAGAACTTAAGAGTTGTTATTTCACGTCATCTGTTACGATTCAGGAAACAAAATCAGGAGCCATTATAGACTTTACCGAAGGTTATCACTCAATATGTGGCATTACAATTGAAAGAAAACAGAAGATCTCCATCTCAGCTATTAGATATATATGTCATCAGCCACTGAAGAGCCACATGGAGTGGATTAATAGGCCACAAACTCAATAGAGGAGGCACTTAAAACCTTTGTGGGGATGGAGAGGAGCTCCGTCCTCTCCAAAGGAGAGGAAGTATGGAACTCTTGATCTTAGTCAGATGGAACTGGCTCCAGTCTGTGTATATACATATATAGCAAAAAAAAAAGCAAATGTAGTATATAATAAATAAAACACGCCCATTGGTCAAATGCTAAAATGTTAAATGTTTAAAGATACTCCTCAACAAACATACATAAAAAGTGGTTTTCGATTTGGTAACAGGAAGTACTCTTTTACAGTGGTTAGGAAATGTATCTATCCAAACTTCATATATTTCCTGAATGCTTATGATGTGTAAAACACTGCATAAGAAATCTTTAAGCTTATGAGGTTTACAATCTAATTCATGAATTTTGGAACAGATTCCTTTTTTTTTTTTGAAGATTTTATTTATTTGAGAGAGAGAGAGAATGAGAGACAGAAAGCACGAGAGGGAGGAGAGTCAGAGGGAGAAGCAGACTTCCCCCTCAGCAGGGAGCCCTGTGTGGGACTCGATCCTGGGACTCCAGGATCATGACCTGAGCCGAAGGCAGTCGCTTAACCAACTGAGCCACCCAGGGGCCCTAGAACAGATTCCTTACCTCTATTTTAATTTTACTCAATATCATTTATTATTACCATGGTGCAAGGCAAATTGGAGAATATAAACCAACCCTGGGTCCAACCCTGAAGGAATTTCTGGCAAGGTTGTTATGATCAAGCTCAACCATGTTCTCCCAAGAGCAGTTTGTTGCTAATACCAGGAAAAGCAGCAGGCTGGTCTTATGGTTCACCAGGCCGATCCCCTTGGCTTTCTTGGGGATGTTTTAGGTTTGCTAACTTGAATGATGGGAGGTTGAGTGCATTGAACACCTAATAGCTGGAAAGACTTACGTCAGGATCTCTGTCTGTAATGCCATTGAAAAATTGGTATTTTTCCAGACATGGAATAATAATAACCCTCTGATAGGCTCAGCATTCTAGTAAGTTCTTGTAAGTTACTCTTTACTTCTAGTTTCCTTAGCTGAAAATTTTATCTCAATCTCCACTAACAATACAAATCTTGACTGAGGTAAAAAGTTAGAAGAAAATGTCCCAAAATATTATCTTTCGGTGTAAGGACCTACAACTAATGTTTCTCCTTATTTTCCTTCTCTTTCTTTATTATCCATACTTTCTATGACAAGTATGTATAAAAAGTTTACAATTAAAAATGCAGTGGGAAAAAAAGTTATTCAGAAGTTTCATTCTTTCATCAATTCTTTAGGCACTTTACGTACAAGAATAATGACCTTTTAGGAATCACAGGGTAAATTAATAATAAATTAATAAGGGCAGAGATTTGTACTTTACTATTTAAGTTGTAGGATTTGGAGCCTTGGTTAAGACCATTTTCCATATATGATGTAAAATAACCCCCTTGATTTAATCTCTTCATTAATGTCACAAATATTTCTTGAGCATCTGTGATGAACCAGGCATTGTGTTAAGCTCTGAGGATTACGCTGCCCACATGGGGCATGCTATCCCAGAAAACCCAAGTTTTAAGATAACACTACTCCGTGATTTGCCAAGAACACACATTAGTTGGTGGCAGAGATAGGTAAAAATCTGGTGTCCTACTTTTAACCTGATGCTGTCTTCCATATACTCTTGCAACTGGCCCTCTAAGCTGTGTATTTTCTTTCTGTATTGAAGATAGAATAAGGGAAAACCACCTTTGATCAGTTGAGCACATTGCATAAGGCATATTGGAGAAAATTGTTAGTGGTTAGATTCTCAACATGATGTATAGTTTCTTAACCCCTGGAAAAGTATAGCTTAGTGATTTCTAAATGTACTCCGGTCAGCTAGCCAGACTTGAGATAAGATTTCACTGTCTGCATTGAAAACGGGGGGTGGGGGGGTGGGGGGAGGAAGAAAAATTCTACATGTTGATGTGAAGTTGCCCACTTTCATTTCATGGAGGTGGGGGGCTATCCTTTATTCAGAGAGTATGTTTTTCTTACTATTTTGGGAGCTAAAATGCCCTTTCTTCTATGAGATGATGCAGATAGTAGATGGCAGTTCTTTTTAAAAATGCCCTTATTATCAAAATGAAAAGTTGGCAACTCTGTCAGTTTCCCCAAAATTTCAAGATCCAAACAACTGGGAATCATTAAATTAACCATTGGGGTAGTTCTAATTTTCTTAGGGATAACCTGGTGCTAAAAACTGAATCTTTATTAAGACTCATGATTAGTAAGAGGCCACCACACCTTTGAGTCTCAACAAAAATGGAAAGATCCCTGAGAACTCTGCCCTCTCTAAAATTAGCAACATTTAGCTAATTTTGAGCTCTTTTACCATCCTCCTTTCTTCTTCAGTTTCTCACTTAATTTGAGGCATCCTGCTGGTTTATATAAATCAAATTTTTTTTACTCTGATGGCACAGGGTGCTTTAAAAAAAAAAAAAAACAACCTAAGGGGCACCTGGCTTGCTTGGCTCAGTAGAGCATGTGACTCTTGATCTCCAACAGGAGTTCAAACCCCAGGTTGGGTGTGGAGTCTGTGTAAAACACCAACCAAAAAACCCCCTAAAAAACCAAAACCAAAACGAAAACAAAAACAAAAAACAACCCTGATGAATGGGCCACATCCCCAGATATTTTTTTCAAAGATTTTATTTTTTTATTTGAGAGAGAGAGAATGAGAGATAGAGAGCACGAGAGGGAAGAGGGTCAGAGGGAGAAGCAGACTCCCTGCTGAGCAGGGAGCCCGATGCGGGTCTTGATCCCAGGACTCCAGGATCATGACCTGAGTCGAAGGCAGTCGCTTAACCAACTGAGCCACCCAGGCGCCCCCATCCCCAGGTATTTTTATTTAAGTGGCCTCGGGTGGGACTTAGGCATTAGGCTGGTTGAAAAATTCCTCAGGTGATTCTAACATGCAGCCAGGCCTGGGAACCACAGCTATGTACTCATTGTGTTTCTTTAATTACGTAGCTTCTATGTGTCAGGTAATAGGGCAGTTACACAGATGATCAAGCTGGTCTATTCGTAGAAAAGCTAATGCGGCAAACAGAAGGGCAAAATATGAAAAGAGAGTGTGGTAAGCACTTTCATTTATTCTGTAATTCAACAAATAATAACAGTGCCCTTAACAAGCGCCAGGGCTGGAGTAAAGGTATGCTCAAAGTTCTCCGGGCTACCTGCAAAGATCAGGAAAACTTCATAGAAGGGGCAGCAGCCAAGCTGTGATTTGGAGGACTCCTTCTTCAAGGTCTTCATCAGATAATATAGGGAGGCAGAGCTGCAGAGGGAACTCTGTGTGCTGTGCACAGAGGAGTGTGCTGGGCTGGGAGAAGCTAGAGATGAGTAATCGGTTGTGTGCAGATGTACACAGCCTTGGAAGTAGATTAATGAAGGAGTGTAGACTTGATCCAGAATGCATTTTAAAGACATGAACGATTTTTAAGTGGGAACACACAAATGGGATGTAGGTACAGAATACTGGTATTTAGGATAATATGGGCTGTTCATACAAAGCCATAGATTAAAATTGCTAGCCTATAAAAATGGATGATTTGAGGGGCGCCTGGGTGGCTCAGTCATTAAGCGTCTGCCTTCGGCTCAGGTCATGATCCCAGGGTCCTGGGATCAAGCCCCGCATCGGGCTCCCTGCTCAGCGGGAGGCCTGCTTCTCCCTCTCCCACTCGCCCTGCTTGTGTTCCTTCTCTTGCTGTGTCTCTCTCTGTCAAAAAAAAAAAAAAAAGTTTAATAAAAAAAAATGGATGATTTGACCCATCAAGGACCCCTCTGTCCTTGACTGATGTAACTAGACCTTGTGACCCTGTGGGGACACCGTTTCTGGTCAATGAAAAGAGAGGATTTCATGTGGCAGTGGGAAGTGGGGTGCAGACCAATGCTTTTTAAATGACTAACTGAAATAAGTAGATTCATCATGCACTGAGGTCTGGACAAATCAGTTTGCATTCCCTGCTTGCTGCCTCCTTACCTTATTTCCTCCAGAAGGACTTGTCTGTAGAAGTGATACCTCTTATCAGGCGGTTTGTCTGGCTTGCCTCAGAGCAAGTAAACAAACCCAACAGATCAAACCCTCCAGGTTCCCTTCAGCTCCTGAAGTTCCTCTGCATTCTTTTTTATCCTTCCTTACAACTCAAGGACAAATAGGTCAGACCTCGGAATCATCCCAGTACTGGAGATGAACTTAACCTGGTTAAGACATTGAGAGAATATACATTCCTTCCCAGCTGGGGAAGACGAGGATTCAGCCTAGCCAGTGGTTCTCAAATTCAGTGATCATAAGCTTCAAGTCAAGTTATGGGCTAAAAATGTGGAGTTGGGAGCCGTACTTGACACCTACTGAATCAAAATCTCTGGGGTAGGCTGAGGAAACTGTGTTTTAGGCACTCATGCCCAGATCATTCTGATGCCAGCGATCTATGGACCTCACTGAGCAGTATGAATGTCCTTGTCAGTAATTGTGGCCAGTAATTCTGCCAGGTGGCTACTGGCAGTGGTTTAGAGGGAGGCAGGAGGACTGGTTAAATGAGCCCCTGGATTCATAATCCTCGAACACAGTTAGCTTGCAACTTTTGCAGGATGCTTGGTTTTCAATCAAGTTATTTCTAGGTTACCTTCTTAATTGAGCTGTTCAGCTCAGCAGAGGACATGAGATACCACAGATAAGAGAAAGGTTTAGGAGTAAGCATTAAGTATCTCTGGCTATGTCTCTGTGGTCCTTTCCAGTTCCACTTAACTGAAGAGCGAAGATTTCTCAAAGGACAAGTAACCTCAGAGGGAAATATCAAGGGGAAAGCAACACATTCCCTTTCCTTGCCATGGCCGTTAGAGAGCTATGCTAAGAAAAGAATATCAAAAAACACATCAAGATGTTGGGTAAAGATATTTCTCTCTTCTGTGTTTGCCAGCTCCTGGGTTTACAGGAGCACAAGTTTAGGCAAATAAGGACCAATTCTCTCTAAAGGTGGCTCTTAAGGTGTCTCACTGGAAATTAATGTGGCTAACTCATTAGTGATAGCAAGTGTTAGATGCTCATAAATCTCCTACAATTCAATCTTAAATGTGGACTTTTTAGCTTTTAATGTCTTCGGTTGCTTCTTTAGCATACTTAAGTTTGAGTGTACAGATTTGGGGTTTTGAAACTTGTTTTTAATTAAGACGTGGTTTATTTTTATTACTTGAGATAAAATGCAGTCTGGGGGACTCAAATCTAAGTTACAAAATAAAGTGCATCTGGGCAGACCATAGGGGGGAAAAATAGAACATAAAGGCTAATGTGTCTGCCAGGATTCTTAAGTTTATGTAGTAACTTCTTGGGAGAAGAGAAACCCCAGCACCTGCATTTTTTAAAGAGCCTACCTTATAAATGTCCTACTCTTTGAAATACCTAAATGAACTAGGCTGAATTATGAACTAATGCTTGTAAAAATTCACCTTGAGCCAGCTACTGAAGATAACTAAATAAGAGAGAGAGACTGAGGAAACCCAACCCGCTGTTTGTTTATCAGTAATGTAGCTCAAAAGTAGTGTAGCTCAAAAGTAGCCAAGCCGGGGGTGGATGGGGGAACTTTCCCTGTGTTTTGTTTCCCTGAGCTGAGCCTGCGAATGCCAAGATTTAATCTAAAGAGGTTTGTGTTTTAAAAACTAACAACCAAGTAATAAAACACCTATAAAGGGGGTTTATAATGGAACCGGTGACAGTTTTGAGTGTAGTATTACAACTCCTCAGCTCCCCTCTCCCTTTTTCTATCCTTTCATCCAACTCTGTGCCCTTTGTCTTAGCTCCTTTCTCACCTTGTTGCCAAGAAGCATGTAAGTAGGGGCAGCTCACCCCCCAGAGGAGCAGACATCTTTACAAAGTGAAGTGTGTATTGTGCTCTGCATTTGTTGACAGGGTTGTGCTGCTTGTTTTGTCTGAGATAAGTTGCACTAACAAAGTACCTACCTAGTTTGCACAGTGGTTTTGAATGGGGAATTGAAGATGCTGCTGCAGTGTCAGTGGCATGGGGATGTTGGAGGCAACCAGGGCAGGAAGCCGGGGGCCTCTCCCTGGCACCTTGCCTCACCCTGCCAGGGCCCCAAATCTCCCTGATTCCAGGGACAGACTTCAGTCAACAGGTGGTTTTCCATCCAGGCCACCAAGCCTGGAACTTGGTTCTTTTACAAAGCCATAGTTCTCCCTCTCCCGAAGAAATGGCGCCTCAGAAGGGAAACTTCGAACTCCAACTCTGTAGGAGCCATTTCTCGAGCCTACTTTTCCTATTTTCCGAAGTCTCCCCTGCCAGCATCCCATCCATCCTCGGGAAGAGCGAGGAACGCTCTTTTTAGTCTGGAGGGCGCTGGGAGGCATGTGGGCAGCGTCAGAGTGGCCTCGCCTGGGCGGCCAGAGGAGCCCCAGCCTCCCTCATGTGGGCCTCAGGAACTCGGGGGGCCCAGGGGAAGCCTGGAAAACCGAACTTCGCCATCAGCCTTCTTTAGAGCGCTGGCTAGAGGAGAGGGGGGAAGGGCCCCCCAGCGGTCTTTCCCCCACTCCCCCCGCCCCCAGCACCTCTGCCATCCGGCTGCACCGCCCAAGAAAGCACTCAGAACGCAGCTCTGAGCTCTCCAGCTCATCGCAGGCCGGGAGAGGGCATCTTGAGGGGGCAGTTTTCCCCCTCCTGCCCGCGTCTGACATCCCCACTCCCACCCAAGGATGCTGCCGCCGTGCCCTGTCCGCGGTCGTTGAATGTCACTGCTCCCTCTTCCTCCTGATCAGGGTAGACACAGCTCCCGAGGCATCTCCTACCCCCAAACTGCTGCGATCACCCGAGGGTGTAAGGCCCGGGCGGAGGACGAAGTTTGGGGCCCACAGCGGCGGGAGGGGGGGCGCGTTGGCGAGGACCGCACCTCTCAGTCCCAGCCCTGGCGGGCACACTCCCCGCCCCAAACGGCCCAGGCTTCCCCATCCTCCCGCGGACACCGGCATCCCCGCCCTCCCCCGAGGGCGGCAAGCGGAGCCCCCCAGGGCGGAGGCAGGTACCCCCGGGGCGGGGACTGGGGCGGGCGGGGTCCAGGCTGCGCCCCCGGCCGGGCCGGGCGGGCTAGCTGGCGGCGCGGGGGGAGCGGGGCTGGGCGGCGCTGCCTCGGGCTCTGTGCGCTGCAGCCCGGAGCCGAGGAGGAGGAGGCGGAGGAGGAGAAGGAGGCGGCGGCGGTGGGTCCCGGGCGGGGGGAGCGCGGCGCTGCGGACCCGGGCGGCTGGCAAAGGACGAGGCGGAGGCTGAGGAAGGCAGCGGGGAGACCCGGGCTGCAGCAACAAAGGGCAGCAAGCGATTGGCCGGGCTGCAGGCGAGGTTAGCCGGGGACCGGGGTGGCTGGAGGCAGCGGCGAACGGTGCACGTGCTTGCAGACACGGGCGAGTGTGGAGCCGGGGGGTGCACGCCCGGCGGGTAGGGGGCTTGCTCCCCTTCGGCATGGGATGGCGAGGAGGCTGCAGCGACATCGTTCTGCCTGCACCCGGCCTGGGGCTTGCAGGGTAGGGGGGTGTGGGGGGTAAGGATGCGAGCCAGGGGGCGGGCGAGTAGTCGCCCGGGACGGGACGGGAGAGGGTGGAGGAGGGGGCGGGATGGAACGCTCCGGGCGGCGCGCCCGTCCGCGCGCTCCACCGCGGGAGCTGGCGACTGAGAACCTCGAATTTTAACTTCGCGTGCCCGCCCGCGCGCGCCCGCGCGCGCCCACCCCTAAATCCTGCGGCCGCCGCCAGCGATCAGCTCTCACACAAACTTTAGCTGCGGGCTAGGGGATTTGGGGTTGAGTGGGGGAGGGGAGAGGGAAAAAACCCTCTGATTGGCGTTGCTTTCAGCCAATAAGGCCAAGCGCTTCTCCTGCGAGTAGATCCAATCCATGTCTAGAGGTAGAGGGGGCGGGTAGGTGGCAGTAGAGGTGGCGTGGTGTCTGGGAGAGAGAAAAAGGCCTGGACCAATAGGTGCCCAGAAGAGGCGGGCTCCGCAGTCTGTTGATTGGTACTGGCAGTGGACCCACCCCCGGGGTGGTTCCGGAGGGGGGATGATGGGTCGAGGGGTGTGTCTATGCGGAGGCGAGATGACCGGCAGGAACCTGCCCCAATGGGCTGCAGAGTGGCTAGTGTGTGGGTGACGGACAGACCCGCAGGCCAACGGTTGGCCTTAAGTGTCTGTGGTCTCGTCCAATGGAGCAGCGCCGGGGCGGGGCCGCGGCTCGGGTTTAATGAGACTCCATTGGGCTGTAATCAGTGTCATGTCGGATTCATGTCAACGACAACAACAGGGGGACACAAAATGGCGGCGGCTTAGCTCCTACCCCTGGCGGCGGCGGCAGCGGTGGCGGAGGCGACGGCACCTCCTCCAGGCGGCAGCCGCGGCTTCTTTCTCAGGCAGCGGCGGCGCCCCCGGCAGGCGCGGTGGCGGTGGCGCGCGGCCAGGTCTGTCACCCACCCTGCACATTCCCAGGGGGAGGAGACTGGGCGGGAGGGGGGCGGAAGGTGGGGGGATCGGGGGCTTCTGACGCCCCTCCCACAGGCCTCTGCGCGAGGGTCACCGCGGGGCCGCTCGGGGTCAGGCTGCCCCTGAGCGTGACGGTAGGGGGCGGGGGAAAAGGGAGGAGGGACAGGCCCCGCCCCTCAGCAGGGCCTCTAGGGCGAGGGGCGGGGCTCGATGGTGGAGGGGGCGGGGCGATACCGGGGTGGGGCGGGGCTCGGTTGGTTGGAAGGCGGGGGTTTGGAGGGGTTTTCTGAGTGGGAGTGACCTGGTGGGAACGGTGGGGGGCCCGTGAATGTCTAGAAAGACTGAGGGGGTGGGTGCGAGAGGAAACGGGAGGTGTGCAAGCAGGTGCAAAGTGAGGGTAGGGAGAGGTGCAACATTGGAGATGTGGAAGGGGAACTGAGGGGTATGTGAGGACAGGTGAAATGATGCAGAAAGGTGGGATTGCAGTTATCTGGGGCAGCAAGAATAGGTTTGGGTGTGGTGGATATGGAGTGGTATTGAGAGCAGTGCAGAGTAGATAGTGAGGAGCAAGTACTGTTGCTGTGGTGGGAAGCAGGTATCTGGGTGAATTGGCACTGGAATTGAAGTCTGGGGTCTATGAAGCACTAAAAAAACATGGAAGAATGACATGGATATGCTTGGGAGACTCTTGAATGATGATAAGACAGCAAAGCAGAACTTGCATAATATCTGTAGCAGAAGATCTTACGGGGATTGAGAAAAGGTGGTGGATGTGGGGAAAAAAATGGGTGGGGCTGGGCAGTGGATCTGGGTGAATGTGATTTGGTTGACTGCACCAGGAGTGGGAATAGGGCAAAGAAAGGTGTTACTTTGGGAGACCAGGTTGTTGACAGGCTGGATTTCTTGGGTGAAACTTGAGCTGAAGTCTTGAAGGTCTGGTGTCTGGGCAGGGTGTCTGTCTCGGGGAAGCTCCAGTATTGCCTTGGGAAAGGACATTGTGTGTTTTTGAATTTATAAGTACTTTGGTATGGGTAGAGTGCAGGAAGTTGTGGGAGACAAGGGGCAAAGGAAGAGGAGGGGCTAGATTACAAATGGTTTCCTGTGCCCCATGAAGGAGTTTAAGCCATGCAATTGGGAGAATGTATTGGGATGTGATAAACAGAGTATTGGACAGAGGTTGTGAGATAATAGTGATAAAGAATTACAGATGTGGAAAATAAGAAAAGAGAACCATAAACCTAGTATCAAGGATGTTTGGGGCGGAGGTAGGAAGAAATCCAAGGTAGAGTATATAAAGACTCCTCTGTATATGGAGAGGAGATGAAAGTAGCAAATGGGAATTAATTATGTTGGGATAGTGTTCTGTGATGCTCCAAAAAAGTTATCATCATTACTATTTTGGTATAATTGTGAGTGAAGTACATTCTTCTGTCTTACTTGTGTATCTTAGATTTTCGGGGATAGCCCTGAAATAAAACACTCCATTCATTCCATTCTTACCCATAAATTCTTCACATATGTATCAAAATGAATTGGGGCAATCTCTTTATGTTTTTAAGAATAATAGGAAAATATTGCATGTTTCGGTAAAGGATAAGATTTTTACCTGAGAACCTCTACTTAGGGTCTGAGAACCTCTACTTAGGGTTGAAGGTTGGGGAGGTGAAATGATGACTTAGAGAGAGAGAAGATAGAGGAAGGTGGTAACATTAAAGGAGGAATTTAGGGGAATGACTGGTTGGGGGTGATAACATGATCAGTAGAAGTTTTACCTACCAGCCATACCTGGGCCTCTGAGTAGAGTGGGTGTTCTGTCATTGCTGTTATGCCAAATGTTATCTCATGTACTTCTTGTGAAGATAAGATTGAAACTGTCACATGTAAGGCATAATGTGAATGAAAGGTAAAATAGGGTGAGTGTGGAAAGGTAGCTGAGGAATTTAATAAGTAATTTTAATGTACTTCAAAAAACTTCATGGATTTTTACATACTGGTTAACCAACTGGTCTGGCTTTATTAAATGCCAGGATTCCTAACAGGTGACTTTTCAGACTCTTAGATCGTTTTCTACAAAATACCTTCAGTTTTCCACATGCATATACTTGCTTGTATTTGTATAAAGTAGGCAGGAAGAAAATTGCTTTATGAAAGTAGGGGATGTGTGAGCTACAGTTATCAGTCTTTGCTTGCAGAATGGTAATATTGCATGGTTGGGAGAAGTGTGATGAATGGATATTTTTCTTCCCTGAAAATGTTTTAATTTGCATTTCCAAAGCACCTTTAAGCACCTTTTTGTAAGACTCATAATCTTGCACAATTTTTTTTTTTTTTTAAACATCCATTCTACTGTTGGATATTTGAGTTGTTTCCAGTTTGGGAAAATTGTGAAAAGAGCTGCTGTGAGTGTTCCTGTACTTGTCATCTGGTTGCACACATGCATATGTTTCTCTAAGGTGTATACGTAGGAATGGAATTGCTAGTTCATAGGCAGGGTGACCATTTATGCTAGCTTAGTTGTCACAGTGTAATTATTAATAGAATACCTTTAATTCTCCAAAGTGTCTGGGTGATGAGTTGTATGGTCGCTCTAGTCAATGAGGTATGCTTGTCTTCAACCTGACTAGGTACTAGTCAAACTATTTTCCAAAGTGTCGTACCAGACCACACTTCCTTCTGTGGTATACAAGAATTCCCATTGCTTCTTGTCCTCTTCAAATCTCATATTTGCCAGCTTTTCAAATTAGCGAATCTGGTAAACTTTGCATTTAACTGGTTAGTAATCAGGTTGAATAGCTTTTCATACATTTATTGGCTATTTGAATTTCCTCATTTGTAAAATTCCTGTTCAAGTCTGCCCCTTATTTATTTTTTAAATTGGCCTTGTGTCTTTTATTGGTATTTCTCGAAGTTCTTTATTTACTCTAGATACAGATCCTTTGTCATGTGTCTGTGTTGCAAATGCCTACTTCCATTCTGTGGCTTGCTTTTTCACTTACTTTACGGTGTCTTTTAATGAACAGAAGTTCTTAATTTCAATGGAGTCAAATTTATTGGTCTTTTCTTTATGGTTAGTGCTTTTTGTGTCTTGTTTTAAGACTCTTTTCCTACCCTCAGGTCAAGAAGATATTCTCCTGTGCGGTATTATCTTCTAAAAGCTTTATTGACCTTAAAAGATGTATGATTATGAGTAAAATACACTGTTCTTGACCCTATCCTTGCCATTACAGATCTATTTTTGCTTTTGTTCACTTTCTTCTGTGTGCTGTCTTGAACTTTTACTTGGCTGCAACTATAACTAAGGGCCAGGTGCTGACTTCCCCTCTTAGGAGAAAATGATCATATAGACAAAAGTTCAACCAGATTAGAGTTTACAGGTCTCCAGCTGACTGTATTGCCCTTTTTCCTTTTATGAGCTAGCATTTTATTGTGTTCCTGCTATGTGTCTGCCACCATCCTTGGTTCTTTCATATTTGTTATCTCAATTATTCCTCTTAACAGTTCTGCCAAACAGGGATGTATAATCTTTTTCACCGAGGACAAAACTGAGACTTAGATTGATTAACATGTCCAGTATCCCACAGCTTAGGTAGCTGGCAAAGTGGGGACTTGATCCCTGAACTCTCTAGGTATGTCCCATCACAGCACACCACCTTGTTGAATAAGATTTCAGACCCCTATTTGATAATATCCAAAACCAATGAGAGTAACTTTCTTACTTATAATGTAACATGTCCTCATTAAAGCACACAGAGGGGTACCTGGTGGCTCAGTCGGTTAAGCGTCTGCCTTCTGCTCAGGTCATGATCTCAGGGTCCTGGGATCGAGCCTCAGAGTCACTTAGGCTCCCTGGGAAGTCTGCTTCTCCCTCTGACCCCCCCCCCCCCCCCCACCGTTCGTGGTCTGTCTCACAAAAAATCTTAAAAAAAAAAAAGCACACATAGAGATAGTTACTTTGAAACTCAGTAAAACTATTGACCTCTCTGTGTATATTAAAGTAGGTAGTTAGTGGGCCTTAAGGCGTCTTGGGATAGGTGATAGAGGTCCTATACACCCTTGAAATTGTATGCAAATGACTATATGTACATGTGTTCATTTTTAAAAATAGATCTATAGTTTTCTTGAGGTTCTCAAAGGGGAACCGTAATTGGTTTTCAGGCTATACAAGATACCCTCTTTGAAGACATTTTTAATAAAGCTAATGCAGAATTCTTAAGATCTGTATTTTCAAAATAATTTTTTAAATACTCAGATGTCAGATTTTTTTTCTCAATACTTCGTTCTCAGTCTTTGTCATTAAACCTGGTTAAAGCTAATTTATAATTAGGAAGAAATCTAGGGTTGAATAGGAATTTTTAAATGCCAAAAAAAGACATTCTAAATTTAGTTATTTCTTAAGTGAGAGTGCTTAGTTATAATAATATCATTACTAATCAGTGTACCCTGGCTCCAAAGGCCTGATGACTTCAAATGACTTTTCATCTTGTCTCTAAAATCCTCTGTTTTATAAGGGATCATACTTCCTGTGAGGTTCCTAACAGTGTGATTAAAGTTTAGAGACTGAAACTATTGAGCACTTAAATGTGGGGATGACTATGCAAACCTAATTCTTGGGCTTCACCAGGAGATTTGGGGGCATGTCTCTACTAATTTGTGATGATGATGTTGAAACTAATCTTTGCTAGGGATTATGGAAGCCGTAATAGTTTATTGATGGTTCAGTTATTGTTTGTTGAAGCAGCTTTACACAATTACAGTTTAATGACATAACAAGGATATTGTCAACTAGGAGAGCATGACATGAAAAATTAAACTTCCAATTAATATAATATGTATTAGTTGAAATGATAATTTTCATGGTGATTTAGGCTCTTAAAAATCCTTGGAAAACATTATTAGCTTGTGAATTGAACACTCGATGTTAATGAGTAGTGAGAAAGAATTTAGTATTATTCCTCAAAAAATGGGGAATTAAATACTCAATTCAATTAACATTTATTGAGTGCCTACTCTGGGCTTGCTGGTGAGTTAGGCTCATAAATATAAGTTGAACAAGATTGATATTGGGAGAGATGAAGTCCTGGTTGCTTTTGTTTGTGCAGTCATCCTTCCCTTCAACTTATATTGGATGGATACTATTGCCAGAGTGATTCAGACATTCAACAAATTTGTGCATGTGTGTGGGTGCACTTCACTATGCCGTATTGTGTCACTACTCCTGCATTGGCTTCCTATTACTTCATCTGTCATGTTCACACACCCCAGCCTGGTTTTTGTTACATCCAACTTTCTTACTTCTATTCAGCGCCTAACTGGCTCAAGGCATGCACATGGACTTGGTGTCCCTTTTTTTAGGCAGTTCATTCTTAGCTCCTGTGCCCTCTGCTAGATTCCCTTCATTCATTCACTGATGCGTTCATCTAGCAAATAGGCACGGCACCCCTCTCGTGTTCAAGCAGTGGTTCTAGGAAATCTAGGGGCAAACAAAGGTGAAATCAAACATGAATCCTGCTCTTAAGAATTTCACAGTTCTAGTAAGGGAGATGAGGTCAGGACACAAATGAGCATAATACAAAGTGGAAAATGAATGCTAAAATATTAAGATTGCTAAAAGCTTCCTGTTAGACAAAGAGATGTAGGGCTTCTGAGAAGGTGTCGGTTTTTACTCGACCGTGAAGAATTTGTATTTTCATTTCATTTGGGTGAAGAAACCGGGCAGGTTGTCCCAAGTTCTACCTTGTCTTTCAAGGTCCAGTTTACGTCCCATCCACTCAAGGGGTGTTGTGCCCACTCAGCAAGGTAAAGTCACACTGGTTTCCAGACTTTTACCCTTCTGTAGTCAGACGAACCCTTCTGTGAAGTCAAGCTTCAGGAGAAGCCTATTAGGAATGGGAGTGTTAAAATGGAGCTCCTTTGTTGGGTGCAAGGAGTTATGTAACCCTTGTGTTTAACCCACAGGGGCATCTGGAGGTGATACCTGAGGCACTTTCTCACAAGAGATCCAAGGAGTCTAATTTGGAAAGCCAGTGGAGACACAGGAAAGAGTTTAGGTTTTAACATCTGAAGTAAAATCATTCATGACTTAGTGATCTGAAGCGTTGACCGAGTCATGTCTCAGTTTTCTTTTTGCAAAATCGGGCAACAGTGCTACCTTACAGAGTTGTTTTAAGGTTTACTGATAATCTGTGTACATGTACTGATAATCTTTATAAAGTGCCTGACCCACAGTAGGTGTCAGAAAATGGTTGGTATTATAGTTTAGTGCTTTCTTCTTTTTTTTTAATGACTTAGGTGAAATTTACATAATATAAATTTAACCATTTAAAGTGAACAAATTCAGTGACATTTAGTACATTCCCAGTGTTGCGTGACCACCACCTCTATCTAGTTCCAAAACCTTTTCATCAATCTACAATAAAATCCCTTACCTATTAAGCAGTTTCTCTTCATCTCTCCACTCCCCAGGCCCCACCAATCTATGTTCTATGTATGAATTAATCTATTTTGGCTGTTTCATATAAATTGAATTATACCATATGTGACTTTTTGTGTCTGGCTTCTTTTGCAACATATTTTTAAGGTTCGTCCACACTGTAGCATGTGTCAGTATTTCATTTCTTTTTATGACTGAATAATATTCCACTGCATGGATATACCATCTTTTGTTAATCCATTCACCTGTTTGTTTTTAACTTTTTACTTTATTGCTTTTAAAAATTTTTATTTTACTTAAATTCAGTTAATTAACACAGTGTTATTAGTTTCAGTGTATTATAGTGTATTATTACTAGTATTAATACACTAACATTAGTGTATTCTTAGTTTCAAGTAGAGTTCAGTGATTCATCAGTTGCATGTAATACCCAGTGTTCACTCCATTGTGTGCCCTCCTTAATGCCCATCACCCAGTTTCCATTCAACTGTTGATGGACATTTGGTCTACGTCCACTTTCTGGCTATTGCGAATAGTGCTGTTATGAACGTGTGTGTGTGTGTGTGTGTGTGTGTGTGTGTGTGTGTACTTATTTGAGTAACTGTTTACAGTTCATCAGGGTATATACTTAGATGTTGAATTGTGGAGTCTTATGGTAATTTCCTATTTATCTTTTTGAAGAACTACCAAACAGTGCTTTGTTGTTTTTGAATTGCTTCTTATGCCTCTAGTACCTACCATAGGGCTGCATACAGGGAATATCTTCCTAAATTTTGTTGGTGGTTCTTTGATTAATATTTGTATCCTCTTCTTCCAATCCACATATTTGGGGCCTTGAGCATTAATTTTCTGGGAAATAGTTATATCCAGGACTTGAAAGTTAACAAATGGGATGATGTTTGATGTTGTCAGGTAGCAGATACTTGTTAACTGTGGACACTGTTTTGAGCACGTGTGCAAATAGCCTGTGCTGAGTGGTTATACAAGAAAAAAAGTTAAGGTCTCTTCCCTTAAGCACTGTTTATGTTCTGTTTCAGAAGATACTGTTAAGATTTGTGGATCCTCACTCAGTTACATAATAGGCTGTGAAAGAATCCAGGAGCATATAAAAGTGAGAAAACTAAAAATAACTGTTAGGAAGTAAAACCCAGGATGACAAAAGAGTGAACTCTATTGTTAATCTTTATTTTTTTTAACCACTGTTTTTGGCTCATCTATGATACGACTCGAGTGTTAATGACATTGATTTTGAAACAACACACAGCTTTAGTGAAAGCGTTGAGGAGGTTTCACATAATATTTATAATCCAGGGTATTTTGACTCCTCTTATGCTGATGTGAATATTTCTGAATAGTGTTGATATTTATATAATACTAATGAAGCCAAAAGCTCGTGTTGGACTAAGCATTTCTCTAGATCTGTTTAGAATAGTTTGTAATGAATGATGTAAATACATCCATACAACCATATAATTTACTGATACTATTTTGTAGTTAAAAATAAAGTGATTCAAAACCGTAGAAAATAGAATAATTTAATTTGATGTCGCATGAGTCCCCAGAATTAATTTGGAATGATTCCCTCTCTTTTTGATAGCCTTTTAGTCCAACTTTCATTTTAGAGAAATAAAATGAAAAGAGAATAATGATTTTTAGGGTTGTATGTCTGATAGAGTGTCCTATCTACATGTAAAACAAATCCTAGTGCTCTGAAAAAGAGAAGTGGTGTGGCTAATTCCAAATCGGGGAAAAAAGCATTTCTATTTGGCTTTTGAATGAATTATGCATTTTTTCTCCTGTAGATTTGCCTTTCTAGTTAGATACTGCTTAGACTAAAATTAAATTGGTTTTCAATCTATTCTCTTAGCATATACCAATTTATAGTGGGGCAGCGGGATGTCAGTAACAAACCTGCCTAAGATTAAAAAAATTTGCAGTGGATAAGATACATGTGTTTAGTTGAGAATTGGCTACAGATAAGCGACTACTGATTTTGTTCCTCTCCTAGCTCTGTGTGTGTGTATGCTTTAACACTGATTCTGGTTGTAGCATAGAGCTGCTGAGTTACATCTGCTTCTGCCTAATTAACTCTGTTGGTTGGTGTCAGATGAGAGCTAATTTTAAGATTAAATTGAGGAGTGGGGTGTGTGTGTGTGTGTGTGTGTGTGTGTGTGTGTCTGTGGCTGGGGGAGGGGAAAAGGAGGATCTAAGGTTGCTTGGTTGTTTTGTATAAGATCAAAAATGCAGTTATTCACAATGTTGTTTTAAATTTATTTTTTGCCTTTGAAGTGAAAATGATCACTGTTGTCCTGAAGTGACTCTTGAGGAAACTGGTACATCCTTCTCTTAGGTGCAGTTATTGGCCATATCTTGACATTCAGTCAGTACATAGATGCCAGGTGACCTTTGGGACAAATAGTGAATGTTTCCTGGAAACTTAGTAACTGAGCTTCAAACAGCATTTGACTTTCTTGTTTTCAGACAAAATGTTATACCTGCCGGGCTATTTGAGTAATACCAAGATTTTTTTTTCCCCGTGATAAGATTCTTTCTTAGACTCTATCACAGCCTGTTGTTGTTGTTGTTTTGGAGTAGGCTCCACACCCAGCGTGGGACTTGAACTCAAAACCTTGAGATCAAGAGTCGGACACTTAACTGACTGAACTACCCAGGTGCCCCTATCACAACCTGAGTTTTTAAAATTTGGGAAACATATCTGGTCTTAAAGTTAAGAGCAAAATTTTTTCTTTTTTTTTAAGATTTGATTTTATTTATTTGAGAGAGATCTCGAGTACAAGAGGGGGTAGGGTCAAAGGGAGAAGCAGACTCCCTGCTGAGCAGGGAGCCTGATGCAGAACTCGATCCTGGAGCGGGATCATGACCTGAGCCAAAGGCAGTCGCTTAACTGGCTGAGCCACCCAGGCATCCCCAAATTTGTTTCTTTAAGCACTGCTTTGGGGCTTCATTTCCTGTCCTGAATTCATGTTCTTAAATACCCGTAAGTGGTAGGAAAGAGTTAATATAGCACCAAAAGTAAAGTGCTAATAAGTTCATTGCAGTTGTTGTATTGGATAGTTGTGAAGATCGATAGATGGTTCCTGAATTTGAAGGATGTCTTTCTGCCCAAATTAACATTTACTTTTTTTTCCTTTGGCAGATTTGCTTGAAGATTTGGACAATCTTCTTTTTTGTCATGGACTGTTAATACATTTGGAGTTCCAGTTCTGGTATTTTCCCTTATTATATTTTAAGATACAGAATGTCAGTCTTAATGAAATGTGTTGTTAATGGATATGAATGATTCTGTTGATTGTAAAGATTGTGGTAATAGCTTGTCATGAAGGTATATTTTGAGTATTTATTAGTTTTTGTTTTAAGGTATGTTCATTTACTTGTGTAACCAAAATACCTGAGACCACCTTTGCAATATTGGATACTTCTCTGTGACCTCTCCTCTTGCTTCCTGTAGTTGTATTTTGTACAATCAAATTAAACTAGTTGATTCATCCTGGGTAAATGAAGAAAGATGAAAAAATTATTTGGACATAGTGAAATGTCTTCTAATGAAATTTTGCCCCAAACTGTTTTACTTTGAAAAGATGTGTCCTGTTCTAAACTTAATAACACAGTGATTCCCATGTTCTATCTCGAAAGTAGTTGCATTATGACAGTCAGTGAGTTCATTCCTAAACACACCATATTCCAAGTCTAACATTTTTTCAGTGATTTATATAATGACACAAAGGGGAGTGCTTATTAGATTTGTAGATGACATAGATGACAGAATCGAGATTCAAAATGATCTAACAGGTTGGAAGATAGACTCAAACCACCAACAAAATGAACTTGAACTGGAGTAAATTTTAAATTCCAGCATTTATATTTGCACAAAGAAGGGAATAGAAAGACTCAGCTTGACAGCATTTTTGAAGAAGATCTGGGATTTTTAGTTGGACTGCATGCTTAGCATGATTCAATTGTGTGGCAGGGCTGTTAAGAAAGTTCATGTAACCTTGGATTACATTTATACTTGGATAATGCCTGGACTGCCAGATTTTAAGATGGGCATTAGCCAAACTAGGGAATAAGCAAAAGAAGGAAGGAAGTGCTTGGAAACCATGTGATGTGGAAGTGTTAAGGAACTGGAATATGAGTGGTCTAAAGTAGGGCGGGAGGTAGAATGGAGTTCAGTTTTAGAGGTTTTCAAAAGTTTCTTTTCATTTTTTTTTTTAAAGAATTTATTTGTTTGACAGAGAGAGACACAGCGAGAGAGGGAACACAAGCAGGGGGAGTGGGAGAGGGAGAAGCAGGCTCCCCTCTGAGCAGGGAGCCGAATGCGTGGCTCGATCCCAGGACCCCGGGATCACGACCTGAGCCGAAGGCAGACGCTTAATGACTGAGCCACCCAGGCGCCCCAAGATTCTTATTTTCAAATACTTGAAGGCCTGTCATATTAAAGAATTAGTAAGAATTCCTTGGGGTTGTTTTAGGGAAACCAAGACTAAAGGGTAGAAGTTATGGGAAGACAGATTTTGGCTCCTGTGAGCAAAGAATATATTATTAGAGTTAGAGCTGTCCAACAGTGGAGTGAACTGCCTCAAAAAGTGATAAATTCTCTGTCACTGGAGGTATTTTAAGACTGATGGCCCATCTCTTGGGGTTATTGAACAAGGGATCTTTTACTGGATAACTAGAGATTAGATGGGATGACCTCTCCAGTCCCTTTAGCCCCAAGTTTCTGAATCCGAGGGGAAAAAAAATGGAGTGAACCTACAGTTTACTGATTGCAAAGAGGACAGTCCTTTTTAAATTGCCTCTTTCAAGCTGACTGATCAAGTATAGTTCAATGGCCCAGTTTTTCAGCAACAGAGCAAATGTTATGTTTTTCATTATATCTGGCTAAAGTTTTGAGGAAAGATGTTATTTTTTCCCTTGTAGGTACATTAAATAAATAACCAGAGATAAATTTAATTTTTTTATGAGGTATTTTTCAAAGTGTACAGACATTGCATTAATGGGAAGTGAGGATAGCTACTGTATGTTGACTATTTAGATATCATATTCACGTAATTCTCTTTTAACACTCCTGTGAGGGATATACTATTATTGCCCTACAGGTAGGGTGACTGAAACTTAACTCATTTACCCCGGGTGTCTCCGCTAGGTGTTGGTAGAGCTAGTATTCATACCATTAGTCTGATTTCAGAGGCAGGTGTGGCTCAGGTGAGGATAGCGCTGGACTTGGGTTTTTTAGAATAATGGCATTTGAGCCTTAAGTTTACTATAGACTGTTAACTTGAGTGAGTTCCATCTTCCCCTGAACCTCAGTTTACCCATAGAGTTGTCTTGCAGATTAAGTGACAAATTACATGTGAGCCTACTCTGTAAACTTGAAACTATAAAAAGAGTTCATATGTGGATATTATCAGTGGAAGGCAAGATTAGAGCCCAGGTCTGACCAAACTCCCGGGCCAGGGCACTTTCTCCTGGTGTTCTTTGCAGGTGCACTCAATACAGACTGGAGATGTAGGGTGGTTTTGGTGTACACCAGGAGGCTTTCAGAGAGCAGTACCACTGTTTATCTGGAATCGGATTTGTATGCACCTTCCTTGTATTGGGCAGGTATTAAGATACCTAGAATGGTATATTATTTAAAAGGTGAAGGGTTATATTACCATATTAGTTTCAGTTTTCTAACCTGTGGATTAGACAATGTCACAGACCTTTTGTAAAGGGATGGGAGGATATGATTCTGTAGAAGTGGCTAGTTGGGAAATTTTCTTACATGTGAGACTTGGGAAATATAATATCTAGCTGAAAGAGAATCAGGATTATTGCCTTTTTTTTTTCAAGTTTAAGATTTCTTGAAGTAAAGTTAATGTACAGTTGACCCTTGAACAACATGGGTTTGAACTGTGTGGGTCCACTTACACGTGGTTTTTGTTTTGTTTTGTTTTTGTTTTTTGATAATAAATACAGTGCTGTAAATGTATTTTCTTAATAATGCTTTCTTTTCTCAAGCTCACTTTATTGTTAAAAATGCAGTATAAAATACATATAACATACAAATTGTGTTAATCAACTGTTTATGTTGTGTAAGGTTTCCAGCTAACAGTAGGCTATTAGTAGTTAAGTTTTTGGGGAGTCAAAAGTTATACATCGATTTTTGACAATTCCCCCCATTGTTCAAGGGTCAGTTTTACTTTCCTCAGAGTTTTTGTGTCATAGACTTTTTCTTTGAGGTTGGTTTTATGTTATGATAGACATATATCTTGAACCATTCATGTAATTGTATTAATTTCAATAAGGGTTAATCCACTAATAACTTAGTATGATCTTTTAAATACCCCATAAATGACTTCATATAAATAACAAATGAAAATCCTAAAAAAATTTCCTTCTGAGACTATGACCCAGTTTCTGGTTAGGAAATTTAGTCAGTGTGGCTTTGTTACATAATACCTGCCTGTCATTACTTCTGTGGTCCTTTTGCATGTGAAAAATAATACTAAAGAGCCTTTTATTTTTAGAAGTTCCATTATTAAGAGCCTCTTCTCCCCTTTTTATCCTTTAAGGTCTTGATTTCCTTGTTAAAGATGTTCTTCGCCCAAATGCAGTCTTTCCTGTTGGTCAAATAAGACAACTATCAACATTGCCAGTGTGTCCTGTTTTTAATCTCTTAAGGATGGATGTTTGTGAGGTTTTGCTTAATAAGGTCTGGAATATTCTGCCCGTTTGTTGAGTTGTAAATGACTTTTAAATGTTAAAGTTCTGTTAAATACAAGGAGAACCTCTATGGGTAACTTTGGTATTGAAGAAGTCATTTGTCAACCATGGTAAAACTTGCAAACCCACTTTACACAGAGTGGATTCTTGAAGCTATACAGAAAATAAAAAAGCAAAAGCAAAGGCCCTCTGAAGAGAGAATCTGCCATGCAGTCAGCACTTCCCATGGGTTGGATAAGAAGACAGTCTCAGAGCAGCTGGAGCTCAGTGTTCAGGATGGCTCAGTTCTCAAAGTCACCAACAAAGGCCTTGCCTCCTATAAGGACCCAGACAACCCTGGGCGCTTTTCATCAGTTAAACCAGGCACTTTTCCGAAGTCAACCAAGGGGTCTAGGGGATCATGTAATGATCTCCGCAATGTGGATTGGAATAAACTTTTAAGGAGAGCAATTGAAGGACTTGAGGAGCCAAATGGCTCCTCCCTGAAGAACATCGAGAAGTATCTCAGAAGTCAAAGTGATCTCACAGGCACCACCAACAACCCAGCCTTTCAGCAGCGGCTGCGACTAGGGGCTAAACGCGCAGTGAACAACGGGAGGTTACTGAAAGATGGACCGCAGTACAGGGTCAATTATGGAAGCTTAGATGGCAAAGGGGCTCCCAAATATCCCAGTGCTTTCCCATCCTCGCTACCACCTGTCAGCCTTCTACCCCATGAGAAAGACCAGGTAAGTGAAGAGAAGGTTAATATGTTCTAAATACTGCCCATCTGACTTGCACAGTTTCAGTTAAATTTTATATGGACAAAAGTCCCAAGGGAAGTTGAATAGAATCAACTGTTTCCTTAAGCGCAGGCTTTCATATTTTAAAATGTATACATTGTTTATAATGTAAATTGTTCTATACTGTTTTACTATGTATTGAGGGCTTCCTTGCCGGTCAATTAAGAATTTAGTGTGATGATTATGTGATTTGTTTTTTAAACTAACTGGTTGAATACTTGAAGGGACCTGGGTAGAGAACTTTAATCCTGCTTCATCAAGGCAGGACCATATATATTTCAAAAATCTAAGAAAGACCATCGTGTATTTTCTCTCTTAAAATTTTAAAATTATTTATAGTTTATTTTTTTCTGCTTTATTGAGGTATAATAATATCAGAGAAGACGACTATGGACTAGTTATGTTAATACTGATAACCTTTGCATTCCTGGAATTGTTTTTAATATGTGACCCAAATCCTGCCTATTTAAAGTCATATTACTGTCCACTTCTCAGTGGGTGAAAGTGAATGTTTGTTTTGTCTCATACCGTATCTTTTCTTACAGTCTTTCGTTTCTTTGGGTCTTATGTTATTTCTGTAGTATTTATATATGTATGACAAATTTCTCTTCAAGTGACGGCTACAATTTTAAGTATTGGAGTAGGATTTTTGTTTTCTCATTTCAAAGCTACTGAGGTTACCTCCCAAACTAAAACCAAAGTAGAGCAAGAGCAAATTGTTTATATTTGGGCCTTTCATTGTTGTTAGAAGGATGGTTGTATGTGTTGACTACATTTCTAGAAGTGATGGAAACCCAAGTGTTAAGAAAAGTTGTGTAGCTGGTGGCTTGTTTTTCCTCTTTGGATACTGCCAGCTCTTGAGATGGACTCTGCTTCCCTCAGTGGTTTAAGCTGATAGAAGCCTAGCTCCAGAAACTGGGTAGGACCAGGTGATTTGCCTTCCACAGACTAATCTAAACCCTAGCATTTATTTCTTAATCGTATTTTTATTTTATTAGTTTTCCTCAGGTTTATTTATCTTCTGGTGGCATTTGTGTTTTGTGTAACCAACCCTCAATTCTTTGTGAGAAAATGTGGGCATAAAGAAAGAAGTAAACCTACAAAGAAATTTTTTTAATAACATTTGTTTCAAAAAAATGTACTGAGTGACTCAGATCCTAATTCCTGTGTCTGACAGTCACATTAAGCACTTCTGTTTCTCATTAAATATTTTTATAAAAGCGTATACACCATGGGGAAATTCCTTAAGGGAATGTAGAGCCATTTCTTTTTTTTTTTTTTTAAGATGTTATTTATTTATCTGACAGAGAGACAGCAAGAGCAGGAACACAAGCAGGGGGAGTGGGAGAGGGAGAAGCAGGCTTCCTGCGGAGCAGAGAGCCCAATGCGGGGCTCGATCCCAGGACGCTGGGATCATGACCTGAGCCGAAGGCTGACTCTTAATAAGCGACTGAGCCACCCAGGCGCCCCTGTAGAGCCATTTTTGATGGATTTGGGTATCTTTGTTTTTAAAACCTCTACATTACCCTGAGGTATATTAAGGTTTTATAATTACCAGGTACATGGACTAATTCAGGCAGCTTTAGGCAACTTAATAGAATGTTTCAATAAATTTGTGAACCAGGGGATATCTTTACTTGTGATAGAAGTCACTACAAATTTTCCACTGTCCCTTTCCTATCCTTCTCTTTGACTTAGCCCATCATTTCTTGCTAACCTTATCTTTTTTTTCATGCAGCATCTGTATGGAAGTATTTTTAGTCTAAAGGAAAATTCATGTCTGAAAGTATCTAGAATTGAGAACACAGTAATTTACTGCTTAGCCTGCAATTGTTACTGCTCTTTCTATGATGCTGATCTTTTTATATTGTCCAGTTAGTATCATCATCGAACAAGGAAAACAGAAAAGGTGTCCTTAAAATTTTTACTTGATGGAATTTGGAGACCAATTGTAGTAATAATTTAATCATAATCTAATTCTTAAAAAAGAACAAATAAAGCTTAATAAAAATCATATCAAATCAATTTGACCATAAGCAAATATATTGTTTGTATTGTATATTGCAGTAGTATTTTTCCTTGAAAATGTAATATTGCCCTTTAAGATTACAAGTGGTAAATAGTTTACAACCATGTAGACTTGCTAAGTAAATGTAATAGAAGTTCTTAACCTGGGCCCATGAATGAGCTTGAGATAGATGGATAGGCCACAGAAATCCAATAGAAAGTCTCTGTATCCACACGTTTTCTAAGGTTAGGGTCTATTGTGGTTTTTTGTTTTGTTTTCATCTTACCAGATTCTCAAAGGGATCCAGAATGTCAGATAGCCAATGTGAAGATTTTAGTACTCTAGAAGATATTTTTTGTTTCTTATACTAAAACCATAATGTGCTAGTTGTTGGCTTTTGATTATTCTTACTTTTATAGTTGCTGAACATGGATCTCAATCTAGACTGGTTGTACTACGGTTTCGTGTACATAGTGTTGTTTCTTATACTAAAACCATAATGTGCTAGTTGTTGGCTTTTGATTATTCTTACTTTATGGTTGCTGGACATTGATCTGAATGTAGACTGGTTGTACTATGGTTTTGTGTACATAGTACTTTCTCTAATATATTCGAAGGGCAGATTATCATTGTTCTTGATGTGCTAGAAATCCTTAGTGTTTGTATTGTGGGAGAATGTTTATGATATAAATGACAACTGTTTGTACAGAGATGGAGTCATCTCACAATTTAGCCAACTGATGTCTCTCAGAGAAGCTGTTACTCTAGTTACTTTTCCTGAGTAGTTCATTTAATTGTGAAAATGAAAACAAAAATTGTAAAAATAATAACTAACATTTTTTAACACTGACAGTATGCCAAGTCCTTTACATTTATTGTCTCCTTGACTTACACAATAACTGGGAGAGCCATAGGATTATTATCCTTATTTTGCACATGGAAAACAGACTCAAAGCCTGAGTAATTTGCTCAAGATCACTGATAGAGGTGGTGAGTGGTGAAGCCCAGTTTCTAAGGAGACAGTGTGACTCCAGACGTCTTTACTGCTGGGCTGTATACTGGTCAGCAGTGGTGGTGGCTTTTCATTTAACAGTAAAAGTCTCTCTCCCATTTCCTCAGATGTTTAGAAGCAGTTTCCTTCAACAAATAGATTTCCGGCATTTTAAATTGTGGTAGTTGCAGTGAGCTTATTACACTTCTTAAAGCAGGTACTATTTGTAATATTAGCAATATGGGAAAGCAGTAGGGAAAGTAGTAAATCTGTGTCTAATTAGATTTAACATCATCATCATTCCTATGCATGGCTGCTAGGAGGAATACAATGCAAGTTAAAATAGAAGGACTCCTTCCTTTCTGAAATGTAATTGCACATCTTCTGATAGTCTAGAATTCAAATTGGATATTACCACACTGTCTCCTTAGCATAACTTCTTTGTATTTATTTAAGAAAACTCTCTTTGGTGAGGTGATATGGAAATGAATTAAACCACCGAAGATAAAACTTTATCTCTGACTTGGTGAGGGAACTCCTAAAGGATAGTATTAGTGTTTCTCATTAAAACCGGTAAAGCTCAATTAGGTCAGATTATGAGGTCTTTGGAAAGTCAAATATTCTAAGAGAGACTTCAGTTATCACCACACACTTTGTAGCATTAAGATTCCATTTGAATATTTGGGCTTTAGCATTTTTATAAAATCAGTTCAGTTTTAAACAGATTGCTTGGTATTTCACTTTATTGGCGATATTTTGCTGTAATTTATTAAGTATCAAATATTGTTTCCACTACAGTACATAATATGGGAACTCTCATTTTAGGCTGCTATAGTTGGAAAGGGAGATGCTTCTAATATCAGGTAGGGCTTTTGATGTTTTTTTTCTTGGAGAAGTGAAATAACTATTAGAGTCTGCAAACAGAATTACAAAAACAATGATACTCTCCATAAGAAAAAAGTAAAGATGAGTTTAAAAAGGAACACAGACTATCCAAAATGGGGCTGAGAGGCAAAACTGTGTTAAAAATCACTTGTGGTCCTGGCTCATTCAGTTGTTTATTCTGTTTGTCCCCCGACTCCCTTTTAGGGAGATATTTTATTAGGGCTTTTGGCAATGTTATTAGTATGAAATATTTCCGTAAATATAAGATTAGTGTACATCCTACATTGCTTTCTTGTGTTGTGTAAATGCCATAAATAAAAGAACTTTATTTTTAGATCCCTTTCTTTGGTTTTCTCCACTTTGTCCTCGCCTCTCCAGTCCCATTATCCCTGCCCTGGAGAGACCCTCCTGTCTTTCTCTGGGGCTTTTCCAATTGCCTGTACTTTGTGAAGGACCATTCACTAGTCCATATTGTTCTTTGATGTGGCAGGCTTCCAGAAGTCTCTCGGCCCTAGGGGAATCGTTCATAGTCTCAGACTCTGGATCTTTTTGGCAGAAATGTGTGTATTTTTTATCTGCTAATTATAGAGTCCAAGTGTCCTCCTCTCTGTTGACCTTCTTAGTTTTCCTTTGAATTGGTGTCCTTTGTATTGCAGATGTCACATTTCTCAAAGAGTGCTTAGCTATGTGTATTCAGCTGAAAGTGGGATAAAGCCCTAAACATTGTAGAATATACTCTTCTGTATAACCTGAATTTTGGAATTGGTATGGATGAAAGTCAGTTTTAGAATGACTAAAGTTGGACAGAAACCTATTACAATGTAGAAGTCTAGCTGGATCAAATACCTGCTGTTTCAGGGTCAGGGAAGGAAAAATATTGTAGTTTATATTGTTCCTATAATTAAGCTTCGGTAGTTCTTCCAAATAGCAGACTATCTGAGGACTACTATTGTGAGCAGATAATACCAGTTGTTGAGGCGTTATTGAGAGAGCACTTAGATTGTCTCAGACTAGTTAGTTGGGTCAAGGGAGAGAGAAAATGAAGAGTGAATGAGTCTTTCTGTTGGACTCTGAGGGGTATGACAGCTTGTTCCACTTTTGAGCTTTGATCAAGATGGGACTGTCTAGACTTCTAATGAAGTGGCTTCAGGTAAAGTAGCAACATTATGTCAGAGGATCTTAAATCCTCTGACATAATGAGTCTTTTTTTTTTTTTAACATTTTATTTATTTGATAGAGATACAGCGAGAGAGGGTACACAAGCAGGGGGAGTGGGAGAGGGAGAAGCAGGCTTCCCGCTGAGCAGGGAGCCCGATGTGGGACTCGATCTCAGGACCCTGAGATCATGACCTGAGCCGAAGGCAGACACTCAATGACTGAGCCACCCAGGCGCCCCTGACATAATGAGTCTTTTTTTTAAATAATTTTTTATTGTTATGTTAGTCACCATACATTACATCATTAGTTTTTGATGTAGTGTTCCATGATTCATTTTTTGTGCAAACACCCAGTGCTCCACGCAGAACGTGCCCTCTTTGATACCCATCACCAGGCTAACCCATCCCCCCACCCCCTCCCCTCCAGAACCCTCAGTTTGTTTTTCAGAGTCCATCGTCTCTAATGGTCCGTCTCCCCCTCCGACTTACTCCCCTTCATTCTTCCCCTCCTGCTATCTTCTTTTTTTTTTCTTAACATATATTGCATTATTTGTTTCAGAAGTACAGATCCGTGATTCATCAGTCTTGCACAATTCACAGCGCTCACCATAGCACATACCCTCCCCAATGTCTATCACCCAGCCACCCCATCCCTCCCACCCCCCACCACTCTAGCAACCCTCAGTTTGTTTCCTGAGATTAAGAATTCCTCATATCAGTGAGGTCATATGATACATGACATAATGAGTCTTAAACATTCTTTTTAACTCTTCGGATCCTAGATGTACTTGATCCTGGAGCTGCCTTTTCAACAACACATGATCCTGTCCTGGATGATCTATATGTAGATCAGTCTGTTTTCTGATTGCCTCATGTCATTTTCTTCCGAGCCTCAGGGACTCCAAGGGGTGTGGATTTTTGACTAATTCTGGATATTTTCAGCAGCTTTCAGGAACTTACCTTTGTATTCCACGTACCTGTTTGGCTTATAAGAACCACATTTGATACACTTGCAGTGCCAAGAAGATCTATGTTTTATAGCTTTGAAGTTATTTAACAGTTAAGTGCTATTTGCTGATTCATTCACATTGTATGTGGAATGGCAAAGATTTTTATTCATTCTTTCTCTACAAACTGTATTTTAATAAGTAGTACATTTTAAGGTTTCTCAGAATGAAGGTCTCTGTTCTTTTTATGTCTTTTCTTTGTGCATTAATCATGTACAAAGGGTACATGAGAAAATGTCATTGTTGTTATCACTGCAATGGCAAATTTTGATTGTCAAGTCCATGACTTTTTGTTTAGTTTACAAACTGTTTTCTTGGCTAGCTCATTAAACTACAGTAGATTTGATGAAACTGCTCATCTCTAGTTACACCAGCATTGTCTGCATCTTCTCAGGTACCTTGATCTCTGTGATCTATTGATGTTTCTGAGTACATAAACATCAATTAGCTGACTAAATCAAAGTTAGCATATGAGTCAGCCATGTAATTTGTTTGTGACATTTTGAGTTAGCAGGGCCGTGAAAAAAACCCATTTGTATTTGTGTGTAGGTGCCCTTATCTAACGGTCCTCAGGTGGTGATGGGGGGTTTGTACACGTAAGAAGAGGAGGTATGGCAGTGCATTGTGAAGTGCTAATCCGTTATTAGGCTTCTGCTTGGTGCCGGACTGCTTTCCCACAGCCGACTCCAGGAGCTGCAGACTGTATACTGTTGTTTTTCCTTTTATATGTGAGCCTTTTAAGTCACAGAATATTAACGGAGAGCAAAACTTTTTGCTTTATGAAAGGTAGTCTTTTGAAAAATCTGCAAAATGAACTATAGAGACGAAAGCTCTAGAGTGAATGTTATTAGATTTAAACTGAGAGTCTGGTCTTTACAAAGCTACAAAATAAATACTAATCAGTGGTCTAAGTAAAATCCAGGAAGGATTTGTGTTAATTTGACAAGTAGGTTTAGAATTCTTGAGCCATTATTTTTTAGAAACCAGCTTTGTTCAGACATCCTTTCTCTAATTTGCTTCACTTTTGATCTTTGATAAAACCAGCTGCAATTTTGTTTCATTAACAAACTTAACTGTTTAACAGATGTTTGTTTTGGCTTGATTGTGTCCTTTCTATTAGAAACAGCATAACATACATAGAAACCATGCTGGGCCTTTTCCTGTCTGTAGCTAGACAGGCGTTTCAGAAGAACAACTTAATTTTATTTACAAGTTCAATTTTTGTTCCTCTGTACTATTATGGTAGGTATACAAACATTTTAGCTCTTGTTCCCCCTGTCAGGGAGGTCTTTTGTTCTTAATCCTCCATCTGTTAGTCCAGTACCCTCCCCCACTCCCCCTTATTTTTAGCATTGCAAAATCTTAGCATGCAGGGAAAAAGGTATTGGCGGGAGAGGTAATTGAGATATCAGTGACTCTTCTATACAGTTCAAGGGAGGGAAGGGGACTAGCCTGGTGAATTTAGATAATTTCTTCCATCTTCTTTGATGTCAGTAAACTGCCATATGGACAGCAACGAGGCCTACAGGAAGGAGGTGAGCTTTGGTCTGGGCTGCCTGTGATACTCAGAAGTGATGCGGGCTGGGATCCAGAGGCAGGCAGCACTTGAATGTTTCTGTAGTGGTTTCTGATGCGGCCAGTCCTGATTTTTGTCCATGGTTTACTGCCATGCTTGTGATTCTCTCAGATCATAAATGGGCATGATGAAATTCAAGAAATAGAGGTTAAAGATTGTATGGGGTAAGAGAAACAATATTAAGAGAGGCGAAGAATGCTTACACGCAAAGCCAGTATTAAAGGACATCAAATGATGATTCCTATTTGATACTTGGTCAGCTTGTTTCCAAAAGTGGTATTTTAGTATCATGTAGAAGCTTCTACCTTATATCAAAACCCAACCCTAGTTATTGAGCCTTGAGGTGTAAATAACGCTGCAGAAGACATGATCTCCTAGTGGAAGAGTATGGGCTGTTTGAAGAACATGAGTTATTCCAGTTAGGTTGCTGGCGGCTTGTGAGGGGACGGGGGAAGGTAGGCAGTGAAGGGAACCAGGAAGGTATTTCCCCCTTAACTTTGTATCAGAAAAGTTGAAAGAGTAATAGGATAAGCGCTGTATTTCTTTCACTTAGATTCACCAGTTGTTAACATTTTGATCCATTTGTTCTTTCTCTTTCTTCTGTGTGTGTATACAAATACGTACACATAGTCATAATTTTTGGCGGAACTGTTTGAAGATAAATGGCAGATGTTATGTTAAGATGCTGTATTAAGTCATAATAATAATTCTATACTGAGGAACATTTTCCTATATAACCAAAATATTACTATTTCATGTAAGAAATTCAACAGTGAAGCAGGAGTGTTACCCAGTAGACCATATTTTCCCAAATGGTCCTAAAATGTCATTAATAACTTTTGTTTTTAATCTGGGATCCAGTTAAAGAGTGTGCATTGCATTTGGTTGTTATATCTTTTTTTTTTTAAGATTTTATTTATTTATTTGACAGAGACAGCGAGAGAGGGAACACAAGCGGGGGGGTGGGGGAGTTGGAGAGGAAGAAGCAGGCTTCCCGCTGAGCGGGGTGCCCAGTGCGGGGCTCAGTCCCAGGACACTGGGATCATGACCTGAGCCGAAGGCAGACGCCCCTACACCCAGGAGCCCCGGTTGTTATATCTTTTTAAAACTTTTTTTTTTTAAAGATTTTATTTATTTATTTGAGAGAGAGAGAATGAGAGAGAGAGAGCATGAGAGGGAAGAGGGTCAGAGGGAGAAGCAGACTCCCCGCTGAGCAGGGAGCCTGATGCGGGACTCGATCCTGGGACTCCAGGATCATGACCTGAGCCGAAGGCAGTCGCTTAACCAACTGAGCCACCCAGGCGCCCCCGGTTGTTATATCTTTAATAGGGAACGGTTTTCCCTCTTCTTTTGCTTTTCACATCAGTGGCTTTTTTTGTGGATTATTTTTTTACAATTTTAAAAAATAATTATTTTTATTTGAGTATAAGTGACACATAATATATCAGTGACATTTTTGTCAAGTCTAGGACAGTTGTCTTATGGGATGTCCCCAAATTAGTGTTTATATGATTGTGTCCTCATGATCAGATTCAGGGTAAACCTTTTTGACAAGAATACCATATGGGTGATGTCATATCAGGAGATAAATCCTTTTAGGTTGTCTCGTTATGTTGGTGCTTATTTGATCAATTGACTAAGGCGCGTTAGATGTATCTTTGCCATTTGAATGGTGTGTATTAGTTTTTTCATTTGTGTGTATTAGTTTTCCGTTACTGCTGTAATACATTACCACAAACTTAGTGAAACAATGTGTATTTATTGTCTTAACAGTTCTGTAGGTCAGAAGTCCAACATGGGCCTCACTGGGTTAAAATCAAAGCGTAGATAGGGAGCCTGTAGGGAAGAATGTGTTTCCTCACCTTTTCCAGCTTCTGCATGCTGCCCGCACTCCTTGGCTCTGGCCATCTCCCTCATCTTCAAAACCAGAAGTGTTGCATCTCTTGGACCATTTTTCTGTAGTCGCATCTCTCTCTGACTACAACCTGGACAACTTTTAAAGGATTCATGTGATTAGATTGAGGCCATTTAGATAATCCAGGATAATCTCCCCATCTCAAAGTCCTTAACTTAATCGTACCTGTAGGGTCATTTTGCCATATAAGGTGACAGATTCACAGGTTCTTGATATTAGGAAGTGGACAGTGGTGGGGGGGGTGCATTATTCTGCCTGCCACCCAGTGGTGTTGGTATCCTCACCTAAATTAGTTTTTACATTGGAGGTCGCAAATCTTTGAAGGTTTGGGGGCTATGATGTAACACGGTGTATAAATCTGCTTAGAAAAGAATGAATCACAGTTTATGGGGTTAAAGCTAGCTGGAGGTTGGGAGGCAGGCAGCCTGAGCTCTAGGTCTGATGGTACATCATGAACAGGTCTGATGGTACATCCATAAGAACAGGAACAGGGGCTACCTCCTGCTTCCGCTTAGTGTTTCTTGACTCACGAGTTGAACTGAAGGATGGATTTGGCAGTTTTTAACAATAGGAGTTTGGATATCCAAACTGTTCCCTGAGAAGTGCATTTAAAGTTGTAGAGAAGGACCTTTCTTTAATTTCCCAGAGTGCATGAAAAATATATATAAGACAATAAAGATAGGCTCTTTGATGATATTTTAAATACTAAGTATCATCAGAAGAATTATATGTCTGTTATTTAAATTTGAATCCTGAATTAGAAAACTCTAAATAGGCTGAAAAGAAACTGCCTTACTTAAAGAACAATATCATGCTTATAATATTATGTCAATTTTATCTCAATAAAGTTGGAAAGTAGAATATGCAGGTGGATATATATGGTATTCTTTCAGTTCTTAGGTAAATATCAGAAGAAAAGATAAATATCAAATCAAGATTCACAAAGGCAGTTTCCTCAAGGATTCTTTTTCTTTCATTTCTTCGTGTTTTAGTAGAATCTCCCATAGTAGCTGCACTTAGTTGGAATGTTTTGGAAATACTGACTGTTCCAATTGTTAAAGAATAACTTTAGTTATTAGCCTGTGAATGTGCTCTCTAGAGCTGATAAAAAAGATGATCTTGTCATCTGATGAGCTCTGACCCTCTGTAAACCTTCTAACTTATCTCATTTTCCACCAGCTATTGAAATATAACGAGATGCCAACAGTTACATCCTCATAAAGCATTTATACCAACTTATAAAATTACCTCTTTATTGGAAAATTGTGTAATATCTTGATTTCAATTTAGCATGGCATGTTGGTTAGCAATAAATCTTACTGGGGTATGCACACAATCCTGTAGGCAGTTTGCAGAACATTGATCGGGTGCAAATTGTATGCATTTTTCTAGCTTCTGAAAATTTCAGAGCAAAATGGAATAAATAGATATCACCAAGACCACCACTTTTTGGGTTGTTTTTAATCTGACACAGTAGACATCACCATGAATCTTGCAGGAAGTACCTTGACTCTTCTAAAATTCATTATTTGTGTTTTTGACTATTTTAAAGTTCCCCATTTTGTCTGTGATATACAACAGAAGCAAAAGAACGTGGTTAAAACATGTACCTTTTTACGTGTGCATAATAAACAGTTCATATTAGATTGGAAGGCTCTATAGAAAACAAGCAAGAAATTAATATTAAATGCTCAGTGCTTACTATATGCCAGGTAACATCTAAGTACTTATTATATACAAAATAATATTACATGAACTCTGAGAAGTAAGTACTGTTACTAACGGAATTTTGCAGATGAAGTAACCGGCCAGAGAAGGTACCTTTCCCAAGAGTGCACAGGAAGTGTTGGAGCTGGTGTTTTAATCTTGGCACACAGGTTGGAGGATAGCCACAGCATCACTTTCTAGGCTTCTCATTTACTTGGATGAAATCAACACATATCTACAGAATTCTAACACATAAAGCACTGTACGAGGCACTGCAGAAATTACAAAGTATAAACGATATTCAAATGGTAATTAAGAGTGTAGATTGAAACATTCCAAGACATGCAGCGATAGGATTCCTTCTCAAGTGACCAGTGTGGTCGTGTTCATTTACAGAGTGAGTGAGATCTTCTTTTCTATAGAAACGAATAATAACCACCAACATTTCGGGCCGCCTGGGTGGCTCAGTCGTTAAGCGTCTGCCTTTGGCTCAGGTCATGATCCCAGGGTCCTGGGATTGAGGCCCGCATTGGGCTCCTTGCTCAGCGGGAAGTCCGCATCTCCCTCTCCCTCTGTCCTGCTCGAGTGTGCATGCTCGCTCGCTCTCTCTCTCAAGTAAATAAAAATAAAATCTTTAAAAAAAAAAAACCATCAACTTTCTGTATTACTGTGAGGCAGGCACTACTTAAAGTGCTTTAGATATAGTTAAGTTGCCTATGAGGTGGTACTTCTTTTCATTCTTAGTTTACAAAGGAGGGAATTGGGGCACATGGGGTTAAAGGAATTGCCCATGGTCACAGAGCTGTTGTGTAGTAGAGCCAGGATTCAAATCTTGGCTCTGTAGTCTGTACCCTTAACCACTATGCTATACTATTTCTTACTTGCCTTATGAAGAAAAACCTCTTTTAAAGGTATTGAAAAGAGTTACCCAGGTTCCTATAAACTTGGACCTCTAAGTGCCTTTTCAGTGTTTATAATAGGAGTCACTGAAAAGACTTAAAATTTATAGTATGACATGACATAAGATGGCTTTTCCCAAATGATGTTCTGAGGTAGAATGAAGTACTCTTTTTAAGATGTTCATGATGCTAATAATGTTCTGAGATTCCAAGCCCCTGAGAAGTTCTGATATTTAATTTCCTTAACCCTCAGTTTCCCAAGATGACTTGATGATGGGCCCTCCCATCTCCCTTTCTCTAAATAACAGCCATTCACGTGTCTAGACATCTTTGCATTTGGTTAAAAGGAGTTTGGATTCTGCTGAAGTAAAGGTTATACAACTAATCTCTTTCCCCATATCTCCCAAATACACATCCCAAAGATTAATTGAAGTTGTAGTTTATGGTTCAGAGTAGAAAACCAAAAAGCATCACATTATTTCTTGTCTACCATGACTTAATTCAGTAAAACTGTTGTATGATTAATTCTTCAACTGAAGAATAAGATTTTAGAGTTGAAGATGAACTTTAAGATCACCAAGTTCATATGTTGTTTTTACAGATTTATTTATCCATTTTAGAGAGCGAGAGAGTAAGAGCGTGTGGGGGAGAGGCAGTGGGAGAGGGAGGGAGAGTCCCAAGCGGACTCTGCGCTGAGTGCGGAGCCTGACGTGGGGCTTGATCCCATGACCCCAAGATCATGACCTGAGGCGAAACCAAGAGTCAGACACTCAGCTGACTGTGGCACCCAGCTGACCCCAGGTTTATGTGTTTTAAGCTAAGGTCCAAAGACTGTTTGCAGGAGGTTGTGAACCTCTGAAATTTTATGCAAGTTGTTGGGCTTATATGCTTATGAGTATTTTTCTGGAGCTTCTCCCCTCTCCCCTCCTTCAACAAGTCATTTGACTCAGGCCAGTGGTTCCCAGACTTTGCTGCACATTTGAATTATCTGAGAAGCATTTAAAAATTCTGAAGCCCAGATCACAGCCCACACCTACTAAATCAATGTTAAGGGTGGAAGGCAGGTATTAGAACTACTTGAAAAGCTCCAGGTAATGCCAGTGTGCAGCAAAAGTTTGGGACTCACTGACCAAGGCTAACTTACTTTTTTTTTTGTTTTTAAAAGATTTTATTTATTTATTTGACAGAGAGAGAGGGAACATAAGCAGGGGGAGTGGGAGAGGGAGAAGCTGGCCTCCTGCCGAGCAGGGAGCCCAATGAGGGGCTTGATCCCAGAACCCTGAGATCATGACCTGAGCTGAAGGCAGTCGCTTAACTGACTGAGCCACCCAGGTGCCCCTAACTTTCTTTTATAGATGTGTAAGAGTCTACACTCAGGTGGTTGAGGAAACAGTCTAGATGTGTTAATTGGGTGAGGCCCTGGTTTTTGCTGAAAGGGATCTTACAGATCATTCTAAAGAAAAAGGCCCTGGAGCCAGAATGCTTAGTGCAGATCCTGACTTCTCTGCTGGCCAAGTCCACCCTGTGCCTCAGTTTCCTCAGCTGACAAATGGAGATAATACACAGACTGAATGGGGGTTGTTTGCTCCAACTGCATAGCCCTCGGATATCAAGGTAGTGAGCTTTTCCTAGGCCATGATAGAAAGGGCCACTGATCAGAGTCCAGGTTGTGGAAGGGGCAGCGTCCCTTCTGCTCTTGAGGGAAAAGTGTAAATTGGTGTCCTTCATCACCTTCTAATGAAGACCCTCCTACTGGATGCTTGCTCTGCTCACATAGGCCACTAGTGGCTAAAATCCACATTTCTGTGTTGTTGCTTCCTCACTTCTTGTTATTTAAATAGTTAGAAAAAGAGTATGTTTTCAGAGTAACACATGTTCCCTGGATAGACTTCGAAAAATCCAGAAAGGTTCAGGGGCGATACACCATGACTGCAGATTTCACTCCAAAGATAACGACTGTTAAAAACTTCGTATGTTCTTCCACTCTTTTTTTAACCCCTACATGTATATATTTGTTATATTTAAATAAAAAGAGGACTGTATTAGCTATATAATTTTTTTAAATTTTATTTTATTACGTTATGTTAATCACCATACGTTACATCATTAGTTTTTCTGATGTAGTGTTCCGTGATTCATTGTGTATAACACCCAGTGCTCCATGCAGTATGTGCCCTCCTTAATACCCATCACCAGGCTAACCCACCCCCCTCCCCTCTAGAACCCTGTTTGTTTTTCAGAGTCCATAGTATCTCATGGTTCATCTCCCCCTCCGATTCCCCCCCTTCTTTTTTCCCTACTTTTTTTTTTAATCATATAATATATTATTTGTTTCAGAGGTACAGGTCTGTGATTCAACAGTCTTGCACAGTTCACAGTGCTCACCATAGCACATACCCTCCCCAATGTCTGTCACCCAGCCACCCCATCCCGCCCACCCCCCACCACTCCAGCAACCCTCAGTTTGTTTCCCGAGATTAAGAATTCCTCCTATCAGTGAGATCATGTGATACATGTCTTTCTCTGATTGACTTATTTCTTAACTATATGATTTTATATGTTGCTTTCTACATTTAAAATCTGTTGTGAGCCTCTTTCTATATTGTTGATTATCCTTTGCAGTGTGACTTTAAATGGCTGGAAGTATTTATGCTGACTTTGTTTTTCAACACATAGGATGTTCCTAACTGTTTTGCTATTACAGATAATACTGCTACTGAAAATCTGTGTATACAGAGGTAATTATTTCCCATAGGATAGATTATTGGAGGAGGTATACTGGAGCATAAACATGAATTGTTTTCCTAAGACTTTTGGAACATAGTATCAATAAGTAGGCAGATTATGAGAGGCTTTGGGCCTCCACTTGGCTTCCTAGCCCCCCTTTTTATCTTGCTAATGTGGTAGAGGGAAGAGTGAACCCCTGTTACTTTCCTTTGTGTTTCTTTGATTATGAATAACTCCAACATGTTTTGTGTTTATGGTCATTGTTCAATAACGGTATTGTGATTATCTCCCCATCCTTCCTCCTGTACCCTGGAGGCAGCCATCCTCAACTCTTTCAACCATATGTAGTTATTTCTTCTGGAAGGCAGAGTTCTGTATTTTTAAACAACATTCTTATAATGTTATTTCTTAAGTTTCAACTTTAGACCTTTTCTTTTGACTTCTTGCTGAGCGAAAATAAGGGTAAAGGTCTCTGGAGTGCCTGGGTGGCTCAGTCGTTAGGAGTCTGCCTTCGGCTCGGGTCGTGATCCTGGGGTCCTGGGATCAAGTCCCACATCGGGCTCCCTGCTCCACGGGAAGCCTGCTTCTCCCTCTCCCACTCCCCTCCCCCTGCTTGTGTTCCCTCTCTCGCTGTCTCTCTCTCTGTCAAATAAATAAATAAAATCTTTACTGATACACATATTCCCTTCCCTTTCCCGTTGTCTTTCATCTCAGTGTTAAACCTTCATTTTTGCTTAGGTCAGTATTTGTATTCAGTGTTTATATTTTTATAAGTATGCAGATATTACTCTGGTGGAGCCATGAAGTATACTGTATACTATTACCAATTTTTGTGATTTTCTTTTTTTTGGTTATTTTTAGAATGTTCTTCTCCATCCTGAGTTCAGAGAAGGCATTTACTAGTATTTCCTTTTAGTTTGTTTGTCTTTAGTACTGTTACACTTAAGTCATTAAAATTGTAATTTTTCTTTTGGTAAATGGTGTAAGGATCTGTTTTTTGTTTGCTTTAATGGTGGACCGATTGTTTCAATATCATATAATTCTTACTTTCCCCACTAATTTATGATGTCTTCAGAAAATTATATAGTAACTTTGTATCTATCAGAAATCCAGATCTCTCTTAATACAGTTTCCTTTGAAAATTTTAATTAAGTTAACTTTCCAACTTCTTTTTCACTTAACCCTATTTAACCTGTGGAGCTCTCTGTCTCTAGTTTTACTTTGGAATGTTGGGGAGGAGGGTAGAAGAAAGATGCAGTGGCCTCCATGGTACAGTATTCCCATTTCCAAGGATTTCTGGAATAGATATATCCCTTGAAATCATTTTCCCTTAAAGAGGCACTAGAGGGTCTTAGCTATCCCTGTATGTCAGCCAGCCTGTTTCACTAACTTCTTATGATCATTTTGTGAAACTGAGCATTCTGAAAAGGGTTTATTTTAGCTGATTAGCTATTGTAATGATGTAAAAGTGGATTTGTCAGAGATCCTTCCTGTATTAAATCTGACACCCTTAGAAGAGTGGTTTCTTGTTGGGCATGCCTTGAGCTGTTGCCCATCACACTCAGGCCCCTTCCCTGGCCCCTGACTTTTCCAGCTACCTCATTCTTCTTTAGTGTTGCTCAGAGATTTAGGCTGGGCTGTAAATTTCCTAAATGTACTTTTTTTTTTTTTTTTACTGGTTTCTAATTTCATTCCATTGTGTCAGAGAACATCGTTTGTATGATTTCAGTCCTTTTTCATTGATTGAGACTTGCTTAATGGCTTAACTTATGTTCTGTCCTGAAAAATGTTCCATGTGTACTTGAGAAGAAGGTGTATTCTGCTGTTGACTGGAGACGACTGGAGACATCTATAGATGTTGATTAGACCTAGCTTTTTTGTAATGCTGTTCAAGGCTTCTGTTTCTTGATCTTTTATCTGATTATTATTGAAAGTATAATATTGAATTGTTCTTTCAATATTGCCCATTCTTCTTAACCTATTTTGAGGCCCTCTTGTTAGGTGCATATATATTTATAATTGCTTGTTTTCTTCATTTATTGACCCTTTCATAATTATGCAATGTCCTTTTTTTCCCCTAAGGAAAAATTTTTTAAGATTTATTTATTTATTTGAGAGAGAGAGAGCAGGGGGTGGGGAGAGGAAGAGGGAGAGGGAGAGAGACTCTCAGACTCTACACTGACTGCAGAGTCTGACATAGGACTCGATCTCATGACCCTGAGATCATAACCTGAGCCAAAACCAAGAGTTGGACCAGACAGTTAACCAACTGCACCATCCAGGCACCCCTCTGGTAACAACTTTTATGTTAAAGTCTGTTTTCTGATATTAATGTAGCCATTACTGTTTGCATGATATGGCTTTTTCTATGATGTTAATGAATACTAGTGATAGTGAAGATGCTTTTGGGGAATACTTCAGTATCTCCCCGTTAAACATGATGCTGGCTTACGCAGTTATTATGCTAAAGAAGTTTTATTAGGTATGGATTTTTAATTTTACCAAATTTCAGGTTTTATGGCGATACGATTTTTCTCCTTTAATCTTTCATATGATTAATTATAATAACCAATTTCCTAAAATTTACCCATCCTTGCTTTCCGAGTATGAATCCCACATGTTCATGGTATATTATTAGTTTAATGAATGACAGTCCTTTGAGTAGTAAATTTTCCTGGCATATTTTAAAATTTCTGTCTTAATAAATAAATATACCCCCAACATTTTATATACATGTCTATTCAGTAAAGAAGTGTTCTTATTAGTAAGCTTATTCCCTGTTGCCAGTCCTTTTGTTATGCTTATATTAGGGGACAAGATTTTGTGTGTGTGTGTGTGTGTGTGTGTGTGTGTGTGTGTGCGCGCGCACGCGCGCACTTGCGTGCATGCAGGTTGTGCATGGGCACGTTTGTGTGTCAGAGAGAGGGAGGGGGAGAAAGGGAGAGGGGAAGAGTACAACATCATACAAGAGATAAAACACCATCCTAGGTTTTAGAAGCTGTGATGTAATACATTGTAATGCATGGTATATCCAAATCTGTGTTGTAACAACTATAATATAATAATTTATAATTTAAACTAAATATTTTTTACCATTAAATCAAAACCAGATGTCTTAATGGGTGATAATACTGAAGGCATACATGTGCAGCATAATATGATTGAAAGAATATGGGCATTTTAAATTTAAAATTTGCAGTCTTGGACTTCTAAGAAGTTATAAAAGTAATACCTAATATGGGCATCTGGGTGGCTCAGTCATTTAAGCATCTGCCTTCAGCTCAGGTCATGATCCCAGGGTCCTGGGATCAAGTCCCACATTGGGCTCCCTGCTTGGTGGGAGGCCTGTTGCTCCCGTTCTCCCTGCTTGTGTTCCTTCTCTGGCTCTCTCTCTCTCTGTCAAATAAATAAATAAAATCTTTAAAAAAAAAAAAGTAATACCTAATGTCAAAAATGTTAATGTATAAAGTAAAAATTAAGAGTTGTTCATTGGCCCTGCATGTTCTTCCCCTAAAAGACAACCATAGTTAGTGATTTGTGTGTATTCTTCCAAGCCCTTTTAAAGCAGTTGTAAATAAATACTATATATACATTTGTATATTTACTTTAACAAAAAATAGATTCATACTTTTGGTGGTTTTTTGTTCTTTTGAAATTCGTTTTTTTAGGTATGTAAGAAATGTATGAGTGCATTCTTCTTGCGGAAGTTCTAGTGATAGAAAGAAAACAATGACCCATACAAACTCCCTGAGTTTTAGTCATCTCATCTGTAAAATAGGAAGAAAAAAATATTCTTCATGGGGCTGTCAATTAGGATTTAATGAGCTGATGTATTTAAACCCCTAGCAAGGTGTCTGTTCAATAAAAGAGATGAGCTAGTTATATTGAACATGTATCAGCTCTGGAATTTTTAATGAAGCACAATTTGGCATATAACTGTATGATCTGACAGTGATCTGTTGACTTACTTTTGTCTTCGTTCAGGGTCCTGTAAAAAAGAAAAGGTCTTAGATATTTTCCTTCATAGCTTTGTGTGCTATCAATATGAGTTTAGTTTAATAGCAGAGGTCTTTTTTCCTTCTTTATTAATTATTTACATTATTCTTCTCCTCGTTCCCCTCAAGCTATTAATCAGTTCATTATTTTCAAACCAAAATGTGCCTCCTTCACAATTTCTGCTAGCTTCATATACTGTCTGTATTAATTATATTTTTAATATTTTCTTTCAGATTGCCTCACTAAACAGGTGTGACAAATGAAATGCCACCCATGAACCTTGGTTTCTGGACCAGATATTGGGGGATAATTAGATAATGTAAATTTGGACCAAATATTAGGGGAAATTAAGGCATTGATATTCATATAATAATGGCATTTCGGTTATCTGAGATCATGTCCTTATAAGTTAGGGTATGCTTTCTGAAATATCTAATGGTGAAGTGTCATGCTGATGCAACTTACTTTTAAATGGTTCAACAACAGCTATGTGTGTATATGTATGACTAGAGTTACAGATGTAGCTAAAGATAGGAGGCAGAAATGTCAATTGGTGGATCTAGGTGAAGGGTATACAAGCATTGATTGTACTACTTCAGCTTTTCTGTAGGATCAAAGTTTTTTCAATATGTAAATTTGGAAAAATAAATGTAATTAGAATACTTACTAAAAATTAAATCGCCTCACTTTCTTTACTTTAATAGATCTACTGAGAAAGGAAACTCTGTTATTGCCATTAGTAGAAAACAAGCATTCCTTGTCATAAATAGAAGGTAACTGTAAAAGTTACTTTCAAAGGTTTTATTAAAATGTGGCTGGATACTTTTATCTGCCAAGGCTCTGAGCCTGAGGCCTGCTCTCTCAAAGGAACATTAGCAAACATTACAGAGGTGTTAAAGACATATTAACACCAAACTGAGACTTTCTCCTTGACTTAATGAGAAAGTATGAAAGAAAATTGAAAAGGGAACAGCTTTATCACTCTCTGTGATTCAGGTCACCTCAAAGCATCACCATGCTTGGGAAATAATGCCTCCATTGATGTAGGTGTTGTGTGTTAGGGGGAAAATAAACTTCTATATTGAATTCTGTTTATAATGCTCTTCTATGTTGATTATCATCATCATTTGGTAGTTTTGATCAGTACAGATGAATGTTTAGCTGAATGGTATCCTGGCTAAAGGCAGATGTCAGGTTTGCAGTCTAAATTGTCACTGGTTATTTGCTCTGAAGTTGCTCTTGTGGTTGGGGTTTTGCTGGTTCTTTTCTCCCTCCCTGTCTACCTCCCTCCCTCCTTTCCTTTTCTCTTTCTTTGCTTGCTTTCTTTCTTTCCTTCCTTTCCTTGCTTCCTTCTTTTCTTTTTTCTTTTTTTTTCTTTCTTTTCTTTTCTTCCTTTCCTGCTATATTGTTCCTGCTGTTATTTGGAAGCCACTAGGTTGCTTTGCCTCTTCAACAATGCGAGTCTGCGTCACATTTTGTTATCCCAGTACAAGACTCAATTGAATAAAACATATTACCCATCTGGCCTGGAAATCTCAGTGGCACTCAAAATAACTTACTAACAAGTTGTTGGATCATGATATCTTGATTTTTTGAAAGTTCAGCTTCTTTTTAGCTGTTGCTAAGAGAGAAATTTCATTGACATGAGGGACACGAGGACATGTCTGCATGCTGCCAGTTGTTTTATAGGCATTTGGCTCTGCCGCCTTGCAGATGGTTAGACTCTGGGTGGTGGGTAAATGTGTGCTGATTATCTTATTGAATTAAGGTAACCTTTTGTCGTTCATTGAATTCTGCAGACCAGTTGGTCAGTGAGCAGCTGCTCTGTGTGGCTTGGTTTGAGTTTTGAAGTACACAAAGACTATCTTAAAGGGTGGTCAGTCTAATCCAGGTATTCAACAAAGCAATAGTGAGCGCCTTCTTCTCTTTTGACACTGTTTTCTGTTCTGATGGAAGTGAATGAACAAAAATGTTTTTACTTTTTGCTCAATTAACTAAATGATTAAAGTAATGTTTTTTTGTGTTTGGCCGAATGCTTCAGAATTTTTTTACCTGATGTTTTAAGTTGAAGAAAATACCCTAATACTTGATGTTAGAAGCATTCTAATTTAATGGCAGAGTCTGTTTGAAGATGCATGATAGAATGATAGACTGATGGGATTGTTGTTTTTTAAGTTTATTTTCACAGTCTGGAAACTAAAGCATGTCTTAGTGATGTCATTTCTTGGCAAATTCCAGCTGTGTAAATTACCATATTTTTATATGGATTCTACCTCAATTGCTGGAAACTGTTTCAGGAGGCTTCTTCTTTTCTTTCTTTTTAAAGTAAATGTGGGGCTCGAACTCAGGACCCCAAGATCAAGAGTTGCATGTTCTACTGACTCAGCCAGTCAGCTGCCCCAGGAGGCTTCATTTTTAATAAAGGCGTCCTTAATTGTTTTTAGTAAATTGCTGAAATTTTGTGGCTCATTTCTCCTTTAGGAAAATTTTTTCTTGGACTGATCTTTTGGTTTTACTCAGGATACAGTGTAGGTATCCTCAGAGAAAATGAATGCAGCCACTCATTGATTTACTTACTGTCAGAGAGAAATCATTTAATAGTGATTGGTGAGGAGCCATCTCATTTCTCTGGTTTGCTCATCTGTTGGGCCTGGGAGACTTTTGATTCAGAGCCCACTTTTTCATTTGGATTGATACGCGAGTGATGATCATAATGCCTATCAACATTTAGTAAGCACATACTCTGTGCTGGGCACTGGACTGAGCTCTCTATGTTCTTTCGTTCTATCCTCAATAACTTTATGAGGCAGGTCGTATTAGCTCCATCTCAGAGATGACAAAACAGCCTCCCAGGGAGGGTAAGTAACTTGTCCAGTATCACACAGCTAATTAGAGCCTGGGCCATATTGGAGTCCAAGGTTCTTAGCCTCCAAGGCTCATACTCTGTCCTGCCCTGCTGTTGTTGTTTTAAAGATTTATTTATGTATTTGAGAGAGAGAGAGAGAGGTGGTGGGGGGTGGGTAGAGGGAGAGAGAGAATCTCAAGCAGACTCCCCACTGAGCTGAAATTAGGATGCTCAACTGACTGAGCCACCCAGGCGCCCCTGCCCTACTGTTGTTTTAATGAAGATCAGTGTTGTTACTTAGTTTTTTGGTCAAGCTTAAAGGCAAACTGAAAGTTCTCTTTTAGGGTTTCAGATTCTGTGTCGATGCTTGTCACAATTACGGTAAAAATAATATAACAAGTTGTACTAAAAAACTTTTTTGAAGTGTGAACACTGTTCATAATCTTAGCACCCTAACACAACTATTTTGTTTTTGGTTTTCTCTTCCAGATTTGTCTATGTGCATGTCCTTTTCCATAACTATAACCAGAGCATATCTGCAACTGTCTTCTGCTTTTGAAAAAACACTATTATTTCATAAATATTTTCCATTTTATTTTATTCCTAGAGTTTATTTATTTAAGTAATCTCTGTACCCAACATGGGGCTCGAACTCACGACCCTGAGATCAAGAGTCACATGCTCTTCCGACTGAGCCAGCCAGGCGCGCCAGTATTTTCCATTTTAAATGTCATTCTTTAAAAAGACTTTTCCTAATCTTTTGAACCTCCCATCTAAATGAAGTCTCTTTAGTAATTCCAAGAAAGTGCCCTATACTTTTTCTTATTAGCCTTTTTTATTGTCTATAATTATGTATTTATTTGTCTTGTTACTTTTTAACTTCAGTCGTCCCGTCCAGATGGAAAAGCTCTACAAACACAGAGACCTTATCTCTTTGCTCACCTCTTGTTGAATGAGTGCAAGTAGTTACATTATTTATTAGCCAAAATTAGGTTTCCATTTGTCTCTTAACTCCAGCACAGAAACACACAATCTGTCCAGAAACTGTTGGACAGATTTTCACCAAACTTGGAGGGTTTATGGAGAGTGTGTTTAGGATGATCAGGAGACATGTGTCATATGTTTCCTGATCCTGTGTTAGAGGTACTATAGAGACATTTTAAATGTGAGACCTAAATTGAAAGTCCTAAGGGCAGGTTATTGGAATGGTAGACCTTGGTTTGCATATCACAGTTGAAAGCTTCTCACTTGGAGGATGAGCAGCAGCAAGAATCTATTTAATGATGACCAGTGGATCTCCCTATCAGATACCAGCTAGTTTCAGATAGATCCGTTTGATCTCTTCATTTTCATTTTGCTGGTTTGAACTTAAATTATCTGTTAAAAGAGATTATTTTAATTGCCATTTCTCTCCTGCGAAACACTTTGATGAGCTAATGAAACAAATTAAACAGTTGCAAATGTTTGTAGTATAAAAGATATTAGGATTTGTCACTATCTGAGACTAGAATTTGGTTGAAGGAAGAGACTGTGTTACATGTAACCCTGTGGGGTATATAGTGATTTGGAAGGTCTAAAATAAATCAGATACTTCAGGTGTGTAAGAAAGCTAACTGCCTGGTATTATAAAAATCTTACTAGGTTAATGTGTACATATCTGCAGATGGAAAAAAAAATAGGAAGAATCAAATGAAAACAGTCATATTTTATATTTGACATTTAAAAGAATAGTTTTGAATTGAGGGGGTGGAAGATCAGCCTTTGAGTCTTTGGAGAACAAATGGAAACAGGAGTTAATTTCAGTCACCCCTCACTTTAATTCTGCAGGCTTTGTACCGTGTACCCTCTGCTGCCAAGATCTGCTTATTTCTTTCCTTCTCCTCCTGCCCCCGTGGAGTTTTCCACAGTCCATCCTCTCTCCTTTGTACTGCCCCATGCCATGATCCGCGTAGCAAATGCTATATATGTATTCTTTATATATTTTGGATACTAACACTTTGTCAGATATGTCATTTGCAAATATCTTCTCCCATTCAGTAAGTTTCCTTTAGTTGTTGGTTGTTTCCTTTGCTGTACAGAAGCTTTTTATTTTGATGAAGTCTCAATATTTTATTTTTGCTTTTGTTTCCCTTGCCTCAGGATACGTATCTAGAAAAAAGTTGCTAGGGCTGATGTTAGAGAAGGTACTGCCTGTGCTCTCTTTTAGGATTTTTATGGTTTTAGGTCTCACATTGAGCTCTTTAATCATTTTGAACTTATTTTTGTCAATGGTATAAGAAAGTGCTCCACTTTGGTTCTTTTGCTTGTAGCTGTCCAGTTTCCCCAACACCATGTGTTAAAGAGCCTGTCTTTTCCCATTGGATATTCTTTCCTGCTTTGTTGAAGATTAATTGGCCATATAATTGTGAGTTTATTTCTGGGTTTTCTATTCTGTTCCATTGATTTATGTGTCTGTTTTTATGCCAGTACCATACTGTTTTGATTACTACAGCTTTGTAATATAACTTGAAGTCTGGAATTGAGATGCCTCCAGCTTTGCTTTTCTTTTTCAAGATTGCTTTGGCTATTCAGGGTCTTTTGTGTTCCATGCAAATTTTAGGATTCTGTGAAAAATGCTGTTGGTATTTTGATAGGGATCACATATCTATAGATTGCTTTGGGTAGTATGAACATTTTAACAATATTTCTTCTTCCAGTCTATGAGCATGGAATGTCGTTCCATTTCTTTGTGTCATCTTCTATTTCTTTCATCAGTGTTTTATAGTTTTCAGAGTGTAGGTCTTTCACCTCTTTGGTTAGGTTTGTTCCTTACTATTTTTGGTGCACTTGTAAATGGATTTGTTTTCTTAATTTCTCTTGCTGCTTCATTATTGGTGTACAGAAATGCAACAGATTTCTGTAGATTAATTTTGTATCCTGTGACTTTACTGAATTTGTTTATCAGGTCTAGCAGTATTTTGGTGGTCTTTCAGGTTTTCGTATATGGTATCAGGTCATCTGCAAATAGTGAAAGTTTTACTTCTTCTTAATGATTTCAGTGCCTTTTATTTCTTTTGTTGTCTGATTGCCGGGGCTAGGACTTCAAGTATGCTATTGAATAAACGGTTTGACAGTGGACATCCTTGTCTTGTTCCTGACCTTAGGGGTAAAGCTCTCAGTTTTTCCCCATTAAGGATGATGTTAGTTGTGGGTTTTTCATATATGGCCTTAATTATGTTGAGGTATGTTCCCTCTAAACCTACTTTGTTGACGGTTTTTATCACAACTGGATGTTGTACTTTGTCAAATGCTTTTTCTCCAGATAGAGACTAAACTTTTATCATCCACGTTGCTTACCACAGGAACATGCTTGATTCAATTTTTTAAAACATTATAGAATCTCAAAAGTTGAAAGAGACCTTATGAGCCATGTAGCTGAACCCCTGCTTGAATTGCTTCTGCACAGTCCTCACAAATGGTCATGGAGCCTCTGCTGAAATGTTGCAAGGTTGGCAGCCCCAGAAGCAGCTTTTGTCTTTAGGGTGTGTTATTGTCTGCTTGTCTATTTGGAGCTGCTCTCTGCTCTGGGTCCAAATAGGGCTGAATAGGAGGGAGAAAGGAACTACTGAGTACCTAGACATGCCAGACACAGTCCTGGACATTTCACTTACCTAACTGGGTTTGTGTGCGTGTGTATATTTTTAGTTTTTTATTATAATTCCAGTGTATTTAACATACAGTGTTAACATCTGTTTCAAGTGTACAGGATGGTGATTCCAACAATTTTGTATATTACCCAGTGCTCATTATGATAGGTGTTTAGGTTGCCTTTTTTTTTTTTTTTTTTTTTAAGGAAGCAAGAGCACCTGTGAGCGGGGTGAGAGGGGTGGGGAGGGGCAGAGGGAGAGAGAGAGAGAATGTTAGGTAGGTGGAGCCCAATGTAGGGCTCCATCTCACAACCCTCAGATCATGACCTGAGTGAAATCAGGAGTCGGATGCTTAACCAACTGAGCCATCCAGGCACCCTGGTGTTTAGGTTACTTTTATTAAGGGATAATTTACTTCCTCCTCACTTCTGTTCAGGAGCCAATTTTCATTTTAGGTTGAAAGGGCCTGCTACTCACTCTCTTGTAGCACCCTCACTTCTCAGATGAACTACGGAGTGGACATTGTCCTCACTAAACAAATGAGGAAATTGGGGCCCAGAGAGTTACGGTCACACATATAGGAGTCAAACCCCATCTTCTGACCGCAGAGCTAGCCCGTTTTTTTATACCACTGTGGGCTTTTCTTTCAAGCTGACCATGTGTATCTTTCCAGCACTGTGAACCTCCTTGTTCTGGAATGCTGAACCATCTTGTTCTTACTCATCAGGGTAACCTTCACAGTGCTCATCTTAGGGTGGGTGTTAATGTTGAATGCTTCCCAGTTGTGACTACATACTGTACTGTCTTTCCTGTGGAAGAGGAGGGGTCTTGCTGACTATACCTGTCAGTGTGCAGTCTTACCCAGGGATGTCATTGACATATGGCCTCTTCTCTTTTTTAGCAGTTTATTTATTAATTCTTATCTCTATTTATTGAGTAGACTCTGAGCCAAGCGCTCTGTCTCTGTCTCTGTTCTCAGAGACACCCCTGCTTTCATGGGATTTATATTCTACTGGGACAGGTGATGATAAGCAAATAAACCAACAAGGTCATTACAGACTGTGTTAAGTGACAGAAGGAAATCATGAGTCAAGGGAGAGAGAAAAAATACCAAGGAGTGAGGCTGTAGACATCATGCTCTGGAAAGTTCCCAAGGAGAGATGAAGGATGAGAAGGGGTCAGTTGTGGGAAGAGCTGACGAGCTCAGGGAGAAAAGGCTTCAATACTTGTGTTTGAGGAAGAAAAAGGCACCTCATGTGGCTAAAGCAGAGTTTAAAGCTGGGGAACAATACAATTCGGTTTGTGTTTTTAACATCACTGAGACACATGACAATTAAATGTATGTTTCTGGATTGGGAAAAGAAAGTTGCTTTAAAGGACAGTATTAGGACTGTCAGCAGCATTTGAATGGCAGCATTTGACTCTGCACCAAATATTAGATGACAGTATTGTATCAGTGTTAAATTTCTTGAATTTGATAATCCCTTGTGGTTATGAAGAGAATGTCCTTATTCTTAAGAGGGGTGAAGGGTCATGATCTTTGCAGTTTATTCTCAAATGGTTCAGGATAAAACAGGAGGAATCAAAGATGGCAAATTGTTAAGGGCATATGTGTGTATATTGTAATGTTACATTCTTGCAACTTTTCTCTAGGGTTGAAAGTTTTTCAAAATAAAACTTTAAAGGTCACTGAGGCTGCTGTGTGTGGAAGTTCTGCGGGGGAGCTAGGCAGGCAGGCTGGCCAGCAGGAGGCTGTTGGGATGATGGCTGCATGCACTGGGGTGTCACAGTGGAGAGGGAGAGAGGAGGACAGGTGGGGAGTGTGTTTTGGAGATGGAACTTGACAGAGCTTGCTGGTGGATTGGATGTGATGGCCAACAAGAAGAGGGGGACATAGAGGTTGCCTCTGGGGGCTCCCTGATGGTTATGAAAATTCCGGTAGCTTTCACCCCCAGTCTGTTTTACTCCAGTCAGCCCCTCTGTGGGTAGTTACCACAGGGATTTATTTCACAGGTGAGGGGAGGCTCAGGGAGGAGAAGTGACTCATTGGAAGTCAGCAGATAGAGGCAGAAAATTTACTTTTTTTTAAGATAATTTATTTTCTTCACCCAGAAAACCCAAATAAAAGCATGGGATTAGTGCTCTTCAAACTGAGTTCTTTCCCATTAGGTGGTTGTGAAATCAGTGTAGTGAATGGCTACTTTATCATCAAACAAACAAACAAACTGAATAAACAGCATGTCCCATGTAAGAAAGGGTAAGTAAGGTCTCATGGAACTTTATTTAAATACGTATATGTGTATATACTAGGTCATCAGATAAAATGTATTTTTTACTTTGAGTTACAGTCTAAAGTTGGAAAGCCACGCAGAGGATTATTGTAAACAGAGGTCTTACAGTTCCCATGGGAATAAGAAAGCAAAAGACAAACTCACTTGGGTGGCTACTCTTGGCTGTCTTCTGTGGTTTATTTCTTTTATGATTGATGGGCTATAAGTCAGTGTTTTCTTAGTTGACTTTGTAATCATCCTTTACTTTCAGTCTTTAAAGTCAACAAATATTGAGTGCTTGCTGTGTGCCCGACATTGTTCTCAGCAGTAGACATGAGCAGGACAGACATGACCCTCAAGGAGCTTACATTTAAGTATGTCACCAAGTAAAACCATAATATTCCTTGAGGTGTATTAAGCGATAGGTGCTCTGAGGATTCGATAGGACTGGTCTGGGAAGGTGACACTTGAGCTCAGACCTGAGTGAAACTGAAGATACTGCTTTGCCTCAGGGAAGAGCGTCTCAAGCAGAAGCCCCAGCCCAGGTCAAAAGCCGCGAGTTGGAATTAAGCCACAAGGTGTTAGAAGGACAGAAAGATGGCCCTTGAAACTGTACTGTGGGGATCTGGGGAGAGTGGAGGGGAGAGGAGATCAGATTTGAGATATTTTTTGGAGATAAAGCCAACAGGACTTAATAATGGATTGGATGTAGGATACAGAGGAAAGGACTTAAGGATGAATCTGGGTTGGTAATGGTGCTGTTTACTGGTAGGGAGGGCTGGAGGCTGATAGAGAAATGTGATTTGAAAGAAAATAATCTGTAGTTCTGTATCTGGCCATGAAGTTGAGAGTCCTCTTGGACATCCATATAGAGACTCAGTGTGGTCAGTTTGATAACTGGGATCTTGGGTAAGAGGTGTGAACTATTAACTACAAATTTGAAACCCATGAATGTATAGCTGGAATGGGGCTGATGAGCTTCACCAAGCTTACCTGGGTGAAAGTGTAGATTGGAAGAGCAGAGGCCTGAGGCCAGATTCCCAGGACAGGTAAGAGAAAGGAGCACCAGTGACAAAGGAGGAACCCCATGTGGGAGCCTAGAGAAGATGTTTGGGGTGGGGGCGCTTAATCAGTTTATATAGAGTTGACTCCCTGCTTTTGAGCTCTGGACCTACTTATCTTGAGAACTCACTCCTCTGTGTAAGATATATGTGTTTTTAATTTTAAAATGTTTTATTTAATAAATTGGTGATAATAGTACTCATTTCACAGAGCTGTTTGGTAAATTAGATTAGTTAATACACAGAGAGTGCTTCAAACGGTCTCTGGCACATAGTAAGAATTCAGTCACTGTGAGTTGTTTGTGGCCGTGGTCCTTATTATAAGAAATCAATTTGGGCCTAAGGTCTAGATTCCAGATTAGTAGAGAAGAAAGATAGTAGTAGTGCTAGCTACTCATCTGAATGTGTTATGTGATAATCAATTTTGTTTAGCTGGTTCCCTGAGTAGCATATTAAAGCAATCTTGAACAATGAGGGGATCTTGTTACTAGATTGCCATTAAATGGTGATAGTAAGTGACCCTAAAAACAAAGTAATAGAAAATGGTCTCCTTTTTCTAAAACATTTAATTTGCTGTTTCTTCATCACATATCATTCTTTGTTACTTTCAAGGTCAGGGGGAGATGATTCTTCACACAAATTATCATCTGAAGCAGCTTCTTTATAATTGACAAATGAACTCTCTTTTCCTTCCCAGGAGGAACTTGTTAAAACCAATAAAGTTCAAAATTCTAATTCCCATTCCTTACTAGTGTGCACCATTTTATTCATGTCAAATAAACATACAACCTCAAGCATCCTACTAGGCAAATAGATTCCTTTTTAATTAGTGGCTCTATACACAGAATTTTATCGTCGTGAAATTTATAAACCAAGAGGGAACAAATATTTACACTTGCAACTTCATGTCAACATTGCTCTGAAAATGTAAATGTATCTCCCATGTTTCTGCTATGGCAGTAGGAAAATAAGCTTCAACTTCTTAGGAGAGTGTCTGCTCTGTTAGGTAGGGAATGTGAAGAATTTTATTTTGAGGAGTTACTGCTTTTGTAGTTATCATACAGAATTACTTCTCAATTTAAGTAGACCTTTTATTCCAAGGCAAAATTAAGCCAACCACAAGGGTTTCTGGGAACAGGATAATGTAGAGCTAAGTCAGTATGTGTGTCAGTATGGGCAGTCTAATGCTGTACAAAGGAAGATTTTAAATGACGCCTAAATATGTAATGGTTTAAAGATCCCAATTAAAATGAAAAAGCTAGGGCGCCTGGGTGGCTCAGTTGGTTAAGCGACTGCCTTTGGCTCAGGTCATGATCCTGGAGTCCAGGAATCGAGTCCCACATCGGGCTCCCTGCTCAGCGGGGAGTCTGCGTCTCCCTCTGACCCTCCCCCCCTCTCATGCTCTATCTCATTCTCTCTCTCAAATAAATAAATAATATCTTAAAAAATAAAATGAAAAAGCTAGTTAAAATGCATTGAAATAATTTAGAAAAGGGGGGATGATATTGCCAAGATTTGAGATAAATAATTTTTTTCAAGGCTTTAGTGCAGTTTTGATCAAGCTACATTAAGTGGCTCTGCCTAATTTCAGCCATTACATGATGCTTATACTTTGCCTGCATCCCAAAATGATTTTAGGTCACTAAGGTTATTAGGATATATTTAGTATACTAATCTGTTTTTCAAAGCATCAAAAATAAGCTGAAGGAACAGATAAACCCTGTGTCTAGAATAATTTAGTTCTAGATATCCTAGAAGCTAAGGAGAAAAGAGAATGATGTGGTTTTTAAGATTTTCATCCTCAGACAGGGAAGCATAGAAGTTTGAGAAGAGAGAATTTTCCCCCTGCTTTTTCTGAATTTAAAGGCAATTTATTTTGGATTCTAATCCTATATAGTCAACAATGAGTAACACCATTGACAGTCTTTCTTCCTGCTCTTCTCTCTCCTCTTCCCCGAAAGGGAAATACCTGATTGTAAAAATAATGTGGTGCTGTTTATATATTTCAGACAAGTCAGAAATACATGTATTGGAAGTTTCCTTGAATGATGCTATTTCTCAGTTCACAGAAAGGGGTGACAGTAAATCATTACTCAATGGAGGTGTGCTTGTTTTATTTATTCATTCGTTTAATTTAATTAGGCTCCACTCATAACATGGGCTTCAACTCATGACCCTGAGAAGAAGAGTCTCATGCCCTACAGACTGAACTAGCCAGGTGCCCCAATGGAGACATTTTTGTAAGGGGTTTTGATAATACCTTTAGCAAACATTTATTGGGCATCTCAGATTTGCTCATGTTAGGAATATAGAAATGAGTAAGAGAACTCTTTCCCTTGAAAGGATTCGTGGGGTTCACTTACAGTCAGTATTTCATCTGATATTCCATATTTATTCACTGAGTACCAGTATGGGTATAGTAGGGTGTTTAGCTGGGGTCTAGTAGGGTGGGTGCATCAGTAACGAACCATACAGCTAATGCTAATGTTGTGTACTGAGTGCCTGGGTTTGTAGTGAACGAATTACCTTGAGAGCACGAAGGAGGAGAATTTTGTTTTGTGGGGGAAGGCTTTGCAGAGGGAGGAACTTTTAGGTTGCAAGTTAGTATCAGAGTGCACCAGATAGCCCAAAAGTGGGAGGGCGTTCTAGGCAGAGGGAACAGCAAGCCCAGAGTTTTGGAGGTGTGATCCAGATTGCATGTATGAGCAATGGTAAGTAGTGGACGGCGGAGCAGTGTATGGCTCAGGGAAGTGTGTGGGAGATGAAGCTGTGAAGATGGTAGAGTTGTGTCCAGGAAAAAAAAATTGGACCTTACTCTGTAAGTGGGCTTTTAAGCAGAGGAGGAAAGATTTATGTTTTAGGTATAAAACAGGTAGAAGCGTGAAACATCGATTGTGGGACGGGGGATTGAGCTGCTAAGTGAGGTAAGGGAGAACCGCTGCAGAGCAGTATCTGCGTGGGTTGAGAGGATGGATCAAAATGCAGAGACGTTTCTAATCTAAATTGTATGGGATGAGAGCCAGGATGATGGTTGCGGAGGAGAGAACCGGTCTCCGGGAATACCGACATTCAAGGAGTAGTCGAGGAAAGGGGCCTGTTTGTTTTACTTCGTAAGTATCTTTTACCAAGTTTTACTTGGTAAGTATCTTTTTTAAAAATTAATTTTTATTCAGTATGAAAATTGCTACCCTCTTGCCCTTTTCCAGGGACCAAACCCACGATGTTGGCGTTCTGCCACATTCTAACTGAGCTAACTAGCCACCAGCTAGCCCTCTGTGTCAGTAAATATCTTAACAGAAATTTTACTTCTAACCACATGATACCTCATTATCTAATACATATAGATCTTTGAGTTTTTAAGAGTAAAGCCTCTTTACAGTACAATCAGACTTGTCTAAAAAACTTTTTTTTTAAGAAATCATGATGAAGTTTTATGTGCCACTGTGTAGCCTCCACATGCCCTCTCCTCGTTTAGACTGAGTGATGCACCTTTCAGGGCTTTCTAGTCCATGCACCGCATCCCTGGGCCAGAGGCAGGGGGAGTCTTTGGGCTGATGCTAGATTTGGATACTGGCTCCTCCACCTTTGAACTCTGTAACTTTGGGCCTTTTACTTTATCTTGAAGTCACAGTTTTCTCATCTGCAAAGTGGAAAGATTAGTATCTATCAAAGCTTCAAAAGAAAAGCATTTGTTGGTTCAAACCGGAATATCTCCAAGAAAGCTACCTGACATTTTGAAGAAGCCGTTTTGTGATTCACACCTGTTTCCTGACCATGGAAAACAAACTATTCACCTTTCAGCTTTTAAAAAATTACCCATCTGTATACCCAGCAAACACCCCTACCCCCTGTCTGACCCAAGCCTTATTCATCCCTGAGCCTTCCCCCTACCCCGTTTTTCCTTGGTAAAATATACATACCTGCTGGAAAAAAAAAAAAAAAGAACAGTTTACTTTTTTGTTTACTATGAGTACCTTTAAGCCAGTAGTGGCCTGCTGACTCTTAAGAAGTCTCACAATTAATATGTTAGGGATATAGTCACCTCAAATAATGGGGAGCTTCAGTGGAGAAGAACATGGGAGTTCTTTGTCTCTTTTTTTTTCTTTTTAAAATGTATTTGGGCTTTTTATTGCTTGAGTAGAAAGTGCTCATTACTTATTATTTTATGTTTATAATACAGAAATTAAAAGAAACAAAAAAGGTTTTTGGAAATGGCATACATCGCACTGTTGTAGTGGTTGATTTCCTCAAGATTGTCTTCTGTGGTTTTGGTGCAGTGGGAGGAGGCACAGTTGCAGGTCTGAGAGGGGAAACTGACTGTGGCTTATTCCCAGCGGGGGCCCCCCCCTGCCGTTTTCCAGTGGAAAAGGAGGGAGGGGGTGGAGGGGGGGGTCTGGGTGAGGAAGCTTCTCTGGTGGGTGGACAGGTTCCCGTGTAAATGGAACTCCCTGTTATTTATGTTGGTCCGGGTGTCACAGTCGGGACAATAGCCATGGTATTGCACTTTCTCATTAAACCGAACTAGTTCCCGAGGCCCTGCCTGGGGGCACCTGTCTTTTTCAGGTCTGTGCTTCAGAGGCCTCCTGGGAGCCTTGTACAAGGTACCAGTGGGTATGCCTCCGACGACTCCATTTGGAATTTTGTTGGGTGCCCCGGGGAAGCCTCCATTTTCACAGGAGGGTGCCATTCGTTTTCACAGGATTGACCGTCAGCGCCCCTCTCCAGGGGTCTTCACACTTCACAGGGGTCAACCGGGGGAGGTGGCGAAAGGTTTGGTTTTCTCAGGACCTTGAAGATAGCAGACAGGTGTGCTGGGGGCTTGATGAGGGGTGCATGGGCCTGCACTTTGGTCTTCTCGATACTGGAGGCCGTTGTGCTGCTGGAGCTACTATTCAGGGTGTCTGTTTTGGAGCTGTCGGTCATCTCATCCTCCAGCTGCAGGTTGGAGGTCAGGGTATCAATCTGGTTAACCACCTCAAGTTCCTTGGCCATGTCCTTCAGGTCGCCCAGGACTAATTCTAGATTCTCCACGATGATCTTGATCTGTTCCTTCACCTTGGTTTTGGAGGCTGCCGGTGGTCCCTCGGCTGGAGAGGACGAGGAGGGGGTCCCCTTGGACTTGGCTGACATTCGGTGGGGGCAGGCGAGGCAGGTCAGCACAGGCGGGTGAGCGGAGGCTGCTGCGTGCCCCCGTCCCTGGCGCTGCTGCTGCGGCCGCTGCCGCCCAGATACCCCCACATCTTGGACGCTCCCTGGGCTGCGGCGGGTGGCGGCGCTCGGCGCTCAGCTGGGCGGCCGCACAGTGGTGCCAACTCCCCGAGACACTGCGCTCTGCGCGGGGCTGCAGACGGGGCGAGCAGCGCGCCTGCGTCTCCTCCCGCCCGAGTTCTTTGTTTCTTGCAGCAGTCTTGGGGAGGAACTCCGTGCAGAGTGCCATCCAGACTCAGGGCCTTTGCATGTCTCTGCTTCACCATCTTTAGCATAGAGGTTTTTCTCATGCTCATCTCCTTCTCACAAAGTAAATTCTTTTTTTTTTTTTTTTAAGATTTTATTTATTTGAGAGAGAGAGAGAGAAGAGGAGAGGGAGCATGAGCAGGGGGAGGGGCAGAGGGCAAAACAGACTCCCTGCTGAGCAGGAAGCCTGACCAGGACTGGATCCCAGGTCCCTGGGATCATATGACCTGAGCGGAAGGCAGATGCTTAACCAACTGAGCCACCCAGGCACTCTTCTCACAAAGTAACTTCTTTGTGTTTAGGCATCACTTCGTTGTTCCAGCAGGGAACAGAGGGAATGGGCCAAGGGTAACAGCAAAAGCTTTCTCCTGGTGAGGCTTTTCCTTATTCAGGAAATGAGGCAGTCCCCTTCCCACCAGGGGCTTCTTATTTCATTATCCTGAGGTGAGTCACATGGCCATCCCTTAGCTGCAGGTAGTCAGGGAGGTCAGGAATTTAGCTTTCCAGTCTTTTTGGTTAGAATGCAAAGGAGAAGGTGGTGGGAGTGGGTTTATATCAGTCTACATAGTATCTATTCTTAGGGCAATATTATCTTGGTATAGTTACCAACTTCTGGATCTTATTGGGAGTGACGGGTGTCCTGGTTTGCCTAGGACTGAGACATTTCCTGGGATGTAGGACTTTCAGTGCCATAACCTGGACAGTCTGTAGGAAAACCAGGATGATTGTCATCTTAGTACTGTCCTATTCTCTTCGGTAAGTGTGTCATCTCTTGAGGATGGGGCCGCCTTCACTAGGGTTACAAAGACTGAAAAAATAATAATAATATGATAGTAACAATTAAAAATTATACAAAGTAATGACTAAACTATTAAATAATATTTTAATAATTTACAGTGAGAAATAAATGATACTGAATCCGTGGAGCAGATTGGAAGTGGAACTCCATGTTGCTGCTTAGTGCATGTGAGATTTTGACCAGGTGTCTTGGGGCTACAATATTACCCAACTCTAGGGGGGGCTTTGCTCATAGCAGCCTGGAATTGATTCTGTAGTACTTAATTGACTTATTATACTGAAAAGAATTGTATGTTATCTCCGGCAAGTATACATGTTAAACCCTATGTTGCAGGTATGCACTCACTAGCACACATGGGGTAGACTATTAGACACCAGAGGCCCTCCTGATGCCAGGCTTCCTGCTGAGGTTGACCTTGAAAGTAGACCCTTCATGGGTGACATGGTCGGGAGAATAAGAACCTTTTTTCCCTTCCCCATCTCTCTACCTGAAGCTGAGACCTGGGCTGAATGTGTCTGTTGGGCCCCCAGGAGTCAGGAGGATCCTGGAGTCTTAAAGATTTTCCTCTGCTGTCCTCCCTTCCCTGTTTGAACAGAGATTCCTCTTACTGTTAATAGGAACCTGGCTCACTGCCTCTTTTCCTTAACCTCATCCTAAAACTGTGATACATATTTAATATTTTCTTGCATGTTTGACTTTTAGTTAATATTTAACGATAATTTCATTCTGTAGCCATCCTCTTATCTGGTATCTTGGAACTAGTCCCTATGCCTCTCAGTTTTAGCCTCTGATGATTAAGTTCTGTTAAAAAAAACAAACAAACATGTGCTATTCGGACATACTCTTTTATTAGTAAAGGCATTACTTAGTATGTGACTAACGCTGTGCATCTATAACCCGTTGTTCTACCTCGTGAGTACCAACGTAATTTAGAAAGAATTCTTTCTTTGTCAAAGACCTTTTCTAGGTGGGCCACATGTTTCCAGACCTATTTCATAGTAATTTGTGGTTTTTTAGGTATGTCAATAGAGATGCTGTAGCCAGAATGCCTGGATTCTGTTAGATAAACATTTTGTAAGAGTGCTTACTTTAAAAAATTGTCTTGTTTAAAAAGTTAATTTCTTCTCTAATGTCTCAGTGAAGACATTTTTTAGTAAATCTGATAAATTCTAGTTAAAAATTTTCTTTTTAATATTTTAAGCCTTTTAACATTTTGTTTTTGATATTTTAAATCTTTTAAGCCTCTTTTCTGAAGGTTGATATATTAATACTTTTTAGTTCACATACTTTCCTCTGAATTTTAAGAAATCTGTGCTAGAATCTGTAACATGCTTAATATATACTTTTGTTGATCATATGGGTTTTTATTAAAAACAGCTAAATAAAAATTTCCATGACTGATAGTGTGCATATGATAATATATTTTTCATCATTTATATACTGTTGGGAGAGTGACTCATGCACTGTTTTCTCTTGAGTTCCTGAGAGTTTATAAAATTATTACAAACAGTTGGCAACAGAATTGAAATAATGAATGTATAAAGTGGAGGAAAAAATGTTTCTCATTTGTTCCTCTCTTACCTTGATGAAATTTTTACCACTTGGAATTTTCCAGTAAAGTCAAGGTCAGTATGTGAGTCTAATATGGTTCTATCCATCATGGTCTAAGGATTTCCTGTCTTGTCATACAGCATGTGTGTTCCCAAAGGAGAAAATACAGTTTGATTTTATGATGATAAATAGCTTTTCAAGGACACTGGAGTCGGGTATAAAAGGATGATCACTGTTTGAGGACCAGGAGATAGTGCAGAGGGGAAAGGGTGACATGAAAGTTAAAAGTTGACATCACTAAGCTCCAAATTGTTGGTCACCCCTAATATCTCTAGCTGTCCTCCTGGCAATATTTTAGGGATGTATTTCCTTGGATCTTTACATTAGTAGGATGTCATAGGCCTTAGGATCCAGCATAAAACTGAGCTGAAAACAAAGTAGAGTTGTTTGTGACCCGCTGGGGTGGTCCTTCAGGTAGTACACATTCTCAGGTGATAACTGGTGAGTGACCTTGGGCAATTAAACCTTAACATTGGACAGTGTCATGGACAACCCAGTGAGAACATCACAAATACTTCAAAAAAATGTGTAAAAATTCAGACTCCAATGCATTGTTTTATACCTTGACACTCCTGGATAAGTTACCTTGTGTTTTACCCCCAGGCTTCCCCTTCTGTACATCGTTATCCATCTGGGTTTTGATTTACTTTTCATTGCACACTTATTATCCCTCTCATTGCTTCACTGTGGGGGAAAATCTTTTTTATTCCAGAGCTGTAACATTGCTGCCTGGGCCTTTTACCTTGAAGTTTCAATGTCCTAGACGTCTATAAAAGAAATAGAAGATCCCTTTACTTTAACTCCCTATATGTGTGTTTTATCTGTTAAGGCATGTTGGCATTTAGTGGGGACGGGGAGGGAGGATGATCCACCTAGAAGCTTCCTTTGTTCTAATTTACATAATTTCTTAACGTATTCATGGCACCCTTTCCCTTAGCTTCAAATTTTGAGCTTTTAGAAGACTTAGATGTTTTGGTTTTGTATGCATACATTTTGAAATCCCTGGGTTGAACATTTTCTAGATGTTTGCACACTCTATTCAGCCTAGGGCTGAGCTCCCTAAATGACCATTAACCAGAAGTCTTATCTGTCCAAAGAGAGGATTCATGCTCCTCCAAGTATGCATTGCCCTCTGCATAGCATATTAATTTTGGCAACCAGAGATAGATGAGAATTTTGCTGCATTTAAATTTTTCATTGTGATGAGACAAATCTATTATTATAAAAGCTCTCTACTCATCAGTGAGAATGTTTCCTTCTGTTTTAATTAAAGGAGCAGTATATTTTTAAATTTAATTACGGCATCTTTGATGATCTGATACTGGCTACAAGCTAAGAATTCTTTGATTCTTAAGATTTATAATGTGCCTAGAGCAAAAGAATGATGGAAATGTTCAGTATCTACACTGTTCCGTAAGATAGGCGCATGTGGCTGTTGGGCACTTAAAAGGTGGCTAGTGGGACCGAGGAATTAAATTTTAAATTTTCTTTAAAACTAAAATTTAAATAGTAGCATGTGGTTAGTGGTTACCATATTGGATAGCAAAGATCTAGAGCATGTAGAAAAACTTCCATTTAGTATAATGGCATCCTGGAATTTCAAATTTCCTTGGTTTTGGTTGGGAAGTTGAGGCTGGTTAAATTTGAAATTGATAATGGATAGTATTGGTCTTAGCCATGGAGAGAGACTTCTTTAACAGAGATGTGAGTTTATTGGACTTAAATATATTAGAGAGAAGGCAAGTATCCATTCCAAAAATAATTCCATATAATGAGTTGAACAAATATTTGGAAAATATTTCCTGTGTATAAAGAAGTATACTAAATATGGAGGCTAGAAGGTGAGTGGAACTTAGGTCATACCCTCGAGGAGCTTTCTATTTGAGTTTTCCTCCAGAAGCTTTGATAGGCGCACGGGTGAGCTCTGCCCTTGTAGAGCACAAAATGCCAAGTGGGGCATTGTCATCAGGGTTTGGCTTCATTGCTTTACAGGAGGGCTGGGGCTCAAGGAAGAGCTGTTTATATCCCAGAACATAGAGTTGCATATCAACTCTGACATGCAAGATTAATTTCAGTCGCCAGAGGGTTGAGGTGGGATTGGGATTTCTTCAGGCGTGTGCTGCAAGAAGCTCTGCTGAGTTCCAGGTGTGTTTGAGCAGGCCCCTCAGGTCTGCCCCATTTCTGGGAGATGGACTTTCCCTGGGCTCTGGAATGCTAGAGAGACATTGAACATGGACCCTTCCCCATCCATACTCCTCTCACTGAGGTGAGGAGGAATTCTTGATAATGCTGAGTTTGGCTCAGCAACCAGGACTGTCTAATGGAGATAAATATTCCCTTAAACAAAAGTATAGAGATTGTTGGGCAAGCCAGATTTTTAAAAGTCACAGTAAGAATTCAGCTTTCTTTTACTTATTTTTTTTCTCCCAACTGGTAAGACCCCACCTGAGTTCACTTGGCTGTGCTCTTACTTGGAAACCCAAGGGCCAAGGAAAAGCCACAGAAAAATAGGCCGCATCTGCTCCTACTCGTACAGCCACCTTACTTGCTCACTAAGGTCTGTGTTTTTAGCTAAATAAATCATGAACTTACAGCAGAGGCTTGTGTGTTCCTACCAGTCTATTACCCACGGAGCCACTAACCAGAGCTCACTTAACGCTGCTTGGAGTCAGGGAACTCGGAACCTAACTGTCCTGGGCCCTCTTTCTGGCAGTTGGGTGAGTCATGAGAGCCTGAAGGGTGAAGCTCAGACAGGCTGGAGCAGTAGGTTATGGAGTAAGAAAGGGAGACCATGTAAACAGTGGTGAGCTGGAAGCAGAGGAATTACTGATCTGATCTGGTGCAAATGTGGAGGGGGAAGAGCCAGGCTTTCCCCCTTGGCTCCTGGGGACAGGGGACTTGTGTCACATGGACTTGTGTCTTGGCAGCTGGGACCCTCAGGATCGAGTCAGCAGAGTTACCCAGTGCACCTGGGGTTTGTTTTTGCCAGGTCCGGGAGGCAGTTCTTCAGACAGTCTGTTACAGCTGAGACTGAGGGAGAATGGGGGGATGGGTTGACAGTCTTCACACGAGGTGTCCAGACACTCCTGGCTCACAACTCAGCCATGGATAGTGGGATGCTCGCCTGTCTGTGTGCTTGGGTCCTTGATCTCTGGCCTTGGGCTGTGATGTTAGCCTGACTAGGTTGGCACATGCAGCCTGGAATGGTTTGGCACACATAGCCTGGAATGGGTTAGGCCTCTGCTTCAGCCATTAAGGAAGGGAACTGGCCAGTCTTTCCTGAAATAGTGCCCACAGGCTGGCAGGGCCCTGACTGGCACCTGCCCCTTTCAGAGGTGGGCTCAGGATAACTGTGTGGAAATTTTCCAGTGTGTGGGTTGTGGAACGATATCCCATCTCCCTTCAAGCACAGCCAGGCCAGAACATCAGTGGCGTTTGCAAAGAATGGGTTAACTATTAGAAGAAAACATTTCCAAAAGTAAGTAATTATGGGTACAGATGGGAAAAGATGGGTAAATTTGACTTTTTAAAGATCTGAAATGTCTGTATCACTAAAGGCAAAACTGCAAATATTACTAAAAGACAAATGGGAGACTGAGAGAAAATAGGCCATGTGTAATAGACAAAGGATAAATACAGAGACTATAAGGAACCTTCTGCAAAATAATCAGGTATGATTTTGTCCCACTAGATTGGCAGGAATTAAAAAGATTAATAATCTGTTTTGGCAACAGATGAAAAATGGGTATTGTTTACATATGGTGAATGTATAAATTGTTCAGACCTTTTTGGGGGAGCAGTTTGGCACTATCTATGAAAAAAGGTCAGATATCTTTGATTCAGTAATTCTGTATCTAGCAAAGATACCTACGTGTATACTCGTATCCCTTTATTGTTAGTAATGGTAAAATATGGAATAACTGAATGCACAGCAGTACAGCTGGCATATGAAATATTATGCAGCACCTTAAAAAATGTGATAGATGTGTAGCAACTGATGTGGGAAACTCTCCCTGATACATTTTTCCTGAGAAACATAAATGATAAAATTATCACAATTTATGTAAAAAAAAAAAAACTCCTCAAAACTAGATGTATTTCTATATGTATTGCATTTTATAGATTCTGTATGTGTTGTGCATATGAAATCTATATATATCATGGATTCTAAAACATGTTTTTCACATGTTAGAATTTCTAAAATCACTATCTAACAATTGGCATAGTTTAATAGTTAATTTTTTTTCTTTCTTTGTGAAGCATAATGTATATTATAAGTGATACTAGATTTAATGGCAGATGATACATAAATGAACTGATAAAGGACTCGAAGGACTGGGATGGGATTGAGGAGATGACAGTAGAGATTGACTCCATCTGTATCATCTGTATTATTTGAAAAGATTTATTTAGGGTTGGCTCAAGTCAGTTAAGCATCTGCCTCTGGCTCAGGTCATGATCCTGGAGTCCCGAATGAGCCTCTTTCTTGAGAGACAGAGAGAGCACATGCGTAGTGGGGGTTGGGGGGTGGGGGTGTGGACAGAAGCAGAGGGAGAGGGAGAGAGAATCTCAAGCAGACTCCTCACTGAGCACAGAGCCGATGCAGGGCTTGATCTCACAACCCTGAGATCAGGATCTGAACTGAAACCAAGAGTTGGATACCCAACTGACTGAGCCACACAGGCGTCCCTGAAATTCTTTTAATGATGAAAATGAGTTCACTTCTCTGAGCTCTTTCTCTCTACCTCTGCCATTATATTTGATATTCTGCTTCTTCTGAGAACTTTAATCCCCAGATGACTGAGAGATTGTTCAACTCCATTAAGAAGTTAAATAGCTGTAAAGATTTCAATGGGAGAGAATTGTGTGCTGAGGTCCAAGAAGAGGGGGAACAGGACTCTATAGAGACCAGGGCCAGTCATCCCATTGTAACCTTTCCTGTCTGTGTGAAGAGATTGAAGGCCTCAGTCTACAAGGTGGTGCCTGGTTAACCCAGGTTAATTACTGCCGGGTTACCCATCCACCCATCCACCTACTGGGCAAACCCAGTCGGTGGTATCCCATCCACTCTTTGGATGAAGGAATCCTATGGTGAGGCCAAAAATAGGTCAAACCAAGGAACATTACCCAACAACATTGAAAGGAGGCTGCATTGTCCGGGTAGAAAACTGAGACATAGTGGGAAGAGTGAAAGGAGTAAATGGGCTTTTATATCCGAGCGGTGTAATGAGGCAGGTAGGAGATGACCTACCATAGGTGGGAGGTTGGGTGTGCTTCGCTCTGGCGGCTGGACCCTGGGATCCTTAACAGGGTGTAGTGTGGGTGTCTCGCCATAAGTGAGCGCTGCATTGTGAAGATGCACACTCAGAGTTTAGTAGTGACACTATCACCAAAGATGACGATCGTTTATCGTTAAAACAGGCAGAGCTGTGGGAGCCAGAGGAAGGAGAAAGCAGCCCTTGGAAAATCCAGGGAGACTTTTTGGCCAAGATGTCATTTGGGGTGGTAGAATTTGGACCTGTGTTTTTTAAGGAGGGATGCAAAGGAAAGGAAGGAAGGCACAAAAGAATATGAGGAACTGTGAGCAGTAAGTAGTTGCCTTGGTCCAGGCACACAAACAGGCATATAGAACCAGGTGTACAAAAGGGAAGCAGTAGGAAGTAAGATTTAAAAAGGTAGCTTATGGGCAGACCACAGAGAGCTGAGAATGTCAGATTTGGGACTTTGACCTTGACTCAGTAGGCTCATGTTTTCTCTTTAATCTTTTGGTTACCAGGTATTTTTGTAACATCATTGGTTTGACTTTTATTTAATTCAGTCACTTCAAGTTTATTTTCTAAGGGTTTATGGTAGAGATTTAAATCTTGTGTTAAAAAGTTTGTAGACCATAGGAGTTTTTTTGCATGTAAAATGCTGAATTTCAAAATTACATTTGTGCTACACACTCTGGTTTTGCTCTCTGCCTGGCAGCATTTGCAAATAACCACTTCACTTTCAAAGGAGATGCTAGTATTTATCCTTATCCAGTGAAAGTCAAGAAGTGAGTCCTGCATGAAGAGGTGAAATTCAACATGAAAGATTTATGGAATAAAGTTAGTGAGAGACAGCAAAGCCATGATCCTTGCTCTCTTTCCTATAGCATGATTTGGAAAATCTTTTGTCCGGGCAGTTCCTTACAGCCTTTCTTTTAAACCTGGCCACCTTTCCATTGCCAGCTCAACTTCCTTGTTAGCTGATGCTACTGCTTCAAGTTCTGGCTTTGGCTCCCCAGGTGCCTTGCTGAGCTGAGCTGACCTTAGGAAATCTGAAATGTCGAGGGTCAGTTGGCAGTAGGGAAATGTGGTAGCAACCCTTGCTTTTTCTGCCATGATGTAACTTAATCAGATTCTCTTGTTTTTCCTTGAATGGTACAAGCAATTGCACTGAAATGGTTATTCATCTGTGCCTGTGATGCTTTAAAAAATAATTTCACTAATATGTCACAACATGCATTATTTATTATTTTAGTAAATGGATTTTTAAACAAGCAACAATTTACAAATTTAAACATGACAATTAACATGATATGACATAAAAAATTAAATAATCTCCTGGTGTCTTTGTTATCAGCATTGCATTAATGATCTTAGCCCTTCTGGGAGCTTTCATTTTTTGACGACTCTGACGGATGATGGCAGATTGTGGTGATGATATGCTTATAACTTATATTTTAGACAAAATGATATTGGCATGTAATGCGGACTGCCAGAAATAACATCGTTTGTCATTGCTAGTATTGTTTCAACTTACATTCTGAGTTCTTTAAGGAGGATGTCCACTATCTAATTATGCACTGGTGGGCCTTGGTAGGGTTTACCTTCTGCTTGGAAACCAGTTTAGGCCCAATGAGAGTGTTTCCTGTTCTTTCCTCCTGGGAGGTATGGGGTGGGCTCACTACTTTGGCTCAGTCTGCTGACTGCTCTTACCCTGGAGTTTGAATCTGGAGAGAATGTTCTAAATTGCAGGGACAGTTAGTAGTAGTGGCAGAGTTAGAAAAATTACCAAGATTTCTTTCCTGGATAGTCTTAGTTGCACACATCAGTGCTAGTAACAGTGTTTACTTTTAAGTGCATTTTGTGCTGATAGCCCCTTTGTGCACATCATCAGAACTTCCAGCACGGTCACACTGCCTGCCAGCCAACAGTTTGCTTTCAGTAGTGTTGCTGTCTTCTGTGCTTATTTGTGCTGTTATTTGAATATTTAATAGAGCTGAATTTCAGACTGTCCTCTGAAGAATTTTAAGCCTTGCGAAGGTACCCTTGGGCACCTGATAACAGAGTACCTCAGTTGGATGACGTCTTAATGGTTTTTCTCTCCTATTACTATACAGGTATATTACGGTAGGTTAAATGGGAGTTTTCCTATTGTCTAAAATTTTGACCCAGTTCCCAGAGCTGTTGTCAGTAGGTGGTAAGTACCCACATTGTTTGAAGAGAGACTCTAGAAACATCCATTGCAGGATTTGTTAAGAGGTGGCCAAAGGCGTCTAACAACTATTACATCCTCCACCCTATAACCCAGGCTGTGTCAGGAAGACTAGAAAGGATTCCATGCAAGGAACTCCTGGGAGTATAGTGTGCTCTTCCCTGGGGGAAGTGAGTTCCCTCTCTCTATCCTCCCCACAGTACATTTGAGAGAGGCCCAAGCTGGTATGAGATTAGAATGGAATCCTAAGAAAGAATTCTTGAGACTGTAGTGTGAATCTCCTGGAGTTTGGAGATGTCTGTGAACACAGTGATGGGAAGCAGCCTTGTGGCTGGAGCTACCCTGGAGTGGGGGGTGGGGAGAGGGGACGCCAAAGGCTTGACATTTCCTGCTGGCTAGGAGGTCTGCCTGGAGGGCAGCTGTGAGTCATCTTGAGAAAGACAGTCTCTGGTACAAGGACTGCCCCCCACCCCCCGGCCAGCTGTAGGACCCCAGCAGAAAGAGGCTGTGGGCGAACTGCAGGAGCAGGAGCTGAGAGGAGGTGGTAAGAGATGAGCCAAGGGCCCCCATTGCCTGCATCAGGCAGCGTGGGGGTCCCAGTGAAGGAGTCACACTAGAGGGAACCTGCATTTGAACTCCTGCAAGTGGCAGCTCTTTTACAGGCCAGGGGATCATAGACGAGTGAATAGACTTCTCTGTTTCCTTTTCCTCACACTTGCCTCTTTTCACTCTCTGAGCCCTTCCCTCGCCTCAACGGCTGGTTTGAGGGGAAAAGCTTCACATTGGATGAAATTAGTTTCGGTTTAGACTAGATTGGACTTTTTTTTTTTTTAAGATTTTATTTATTTATTTGACAGAGAGACAGTGAGAGAGGGAACACAAGCAGGGGGAGTGGGAGAGGGAGAAGCAGGCTTCCCACCAAGCAGAGAGCCCGATGTGGAGCTCGATTCCAGGACCCTGGGATTATGACCTGAGCCGAAGGCAGACACAAAGAATGAGCCACCCAGGCGCCCCAGATTGGACTTTTTAATAACTGAAAGTTTGGCTGCATTCACTTGAGATCATGATTTCTTTTTTAAATTCTAGCTACCAATCAGTAGTTGTAAGTTACTGAGCCCTGAAAAATCCTTCCATGATGGCACAGTCAACAATCTCAGCACCAGTTGACTAGAGCTGGGTCTTATAATTATGTGCAGTTTCATTTATTTTTTACCCTGCAGATTTGAGGCATACAACTTGCCGGCAATTACTGTGTCATCTGAGAAAGTTGAAATTTCCCTATAAGCGGAACACTTTGTAAATTTGATAACTCACTATATAGCCAATACAGGTCATGCCCCCATAATGGCATTAGGGACTCCTTATGAGTTAGCCTGGAACTTTGCAACGTTTAATTGTAATTTTTTATTTTTGTTATTGGTTTGTTTTATAGTGGTGAAAAACAAAACAAGATTTATCATCTTAGCCATTTTTAAAGTTAAGGTATATAGTACAGTACATTTTAAAATCTTTTCTTAAAATAGCTTTATTTATTATAGAGAGAGAGCATGTGTGGGGCAGTGGGGAGAGAGGGAGAAGGAAAGAGAATCTTAAAGCAGACTCCCCACTGAGTGTGGAGCCCAACCAGAAGCTCCATCTCATGACCCCCAGATCATGACCTGAGCCAAAATCAAGAGTTGATGCTTAACCAGCTGAGCCACCCAAGCATCCCATTAATATTTTTATTTTTTAAAGTAATCTCTCTGTTGAACATGGGGCAGGAACTCATGATCCCAAGATCAAGAGCTGCATGCTTTACAGAATGAGTGAGCCAGGAGCCCCTTATCATTCTACTTTCTAAGAGTTTGATTACCATAGATATTTCATATAAGTGGAATCACGTAAGATTTGTCTTTTGTGACTGGCTTATTTCACTTAGCATAATATCCCCAAGGTTTATCCATATTGTAGCATATGACAGGATTTCCTTCTTCTTTTAAGGCTGAGTAATGTTCCAATGTATGTACATACCACAGTTTTTATTCATTCATCTGTTAATGGACATTTGGGTTGCTTCCACCTCTTGACTCTTGTGAATACTGCTGTAATGAATGTATTGCAGATACCTTTTTAGGATCCTGTTTTCATTTCTTTTGGATATATTCCCAGAAGTAGACTTGCTGGATGATATGGTAATTCTATTTTTAATTTTTTTGAGACACCTCTATATTGTTTTCCATAATGGCTACGGGAAATTACCTTCCCACCAATAGTGCACAAGGGGTTCTGATTTCTCCACATCCCCTCCAGCACTTACTCTTTTCTGTACTTTTGATAGAGACCATCCTGATGGTTGTGGGGGTGTTTCCCATTGTGGTTTTGGTTTGTATTTCTCTTAGGATTAGTGGTGTTGAGTTTCTGTTCATGTACATGCTGGCCATTTTCAAGTCCTTTGCCCATTTGAAAAATCATATTGTTTAGTTGTTGAGTTGTAGCATTTCTTTATATATTCTGGATATTAATTAACCCCTTATCAGATATATGGTTTCAAAATACTTTCTTCCATTTCATAGGTTGCCTTTTCATTTTGCCTTTATATATTGCAGTTAAAACAGTATGATTACCAAATGCTTTGGAATACTGAAAAGTTTAGTAGATAATATGACAGATTTTGATCAGGTCTTCGGTATCTTCCCAGCAAGCCCTATTGAGTAAGGCATAAAACTTGAACTAATTCCATAGTTTGACTGAAACACTCTTCATAGTCTTCTTCCCAGCTTTGTACACCCCATCATCATGCCTTCTTAATCTCCCCCACTCATCTGTCCACAGATTCCCTAAAATACTGTTTGATCCTGGGTACCCTTTCACACCCTGTTGTTTCTTACTTTCCCTCTTGTTTTACCTTGTTTTTTAGACTCATTCTCCTCCTAGAAGACATGGCTTAAATGTGGAGATTCTCCACTCAACCAGTCAGTCACAGCTTCCTTCTCCCGTAGCTTCTTAGATGCAGCTCGTGTTAGAACACTTGTCTGGAGGTAGTGTGAGGATTTTTCTAACCCTCTCCCTCCCACCCCAGCACCGTAAGCTGCTGGAGCATCCAGCTTGGTTTTCTGCTTTTTCCCCTTAATTCCTTAGGACCCACCACTATATCTGGCCCATGATGTTTCTCTACTTCAAATGATTATGGGTAGAAAGAAAGAGCAAATGCCTTTTTTAAAGGAACAGCAGAACTTTATACCAGTTGTGCTTCTAAATATCCTTTCTCCTCTAATTTTATCTGGTAAGATTTTGGCAGCTAATTGTGGATTTTATGAACTTATATTGGGTTGCTTTTGTCTTCTGTTATAAAAGCAATAATTAGAGGAAATGATCCTTTTGAGAGGTTGCTTAATGAATTCTGCTTCATTTAAATGTGCTGCTTTAAATCTTACTTCAAGTAAACTGTACTAATACCCAAATTATTTCACTGTAGCTCAGTATTGAACCAAAGTATTATGATGATTAATTTTCTTCTGTTAAATTCCTTATAGTCTTCTCTGGTAGTGGTGGTGGGGCTGAACAATCAAAAAAGAATTTATTGACTTTACATTTAGTATGGTTTACTCTGCTTGATTATATCGTTCAAGTATGAATTTGTGTGTGGTATAAGATTGCGCTGTACTGGAGTTCTGTTAAACAAATTACTTTGTATTTTATTAACTATTGGTGTTTAAATTTAATGGTTTAAGAATTCAAAAAGCCTTTTTTCCTAAGTGTTCGAATGCTTTTATTATAATTCCACAGCCTAACCTTCTGGTTTCACTGCATCCTTCTCCACCCTTGAAACAAGCCCAGGCATAGACACTCTGGCACACACACCAGGGAGCCTTCCCTCCTCCTCTCCTCCTCACCCCAACATGACTTGAAATGTCTGTCTGAGATATCATCAGAATGTGCACCCAGAGTGGTGGCCAGTCTAGTAGCCCTTGTGCTGCAGTCCCCTCACCACCGTGGCAGCCCCTCAGGCATCCATAGTTATCACCCTTGGTCTGTAGGTTGATTATTTCCTTGAACTTCTATTAGGCCTTGTGGGCAGGGAGCACCCAGTGAGTCATGACTACCTGGAGACTCTCTTTTTTTTTTTCTATTACCTACTAACAAGGCATGTTGCTCACATACTATAGAAGATAAAAGATGTGGTGAGCATGTATTTTGTGTCTTAGCAATGAGCTTCATCCAGGATGGACTTGATTTTTAAATGATTTCGACTTACGTCATGATATAAATCACTAGTCAGGAAATTTCAGCATTTCTATAAAAAATACATCTTATTAAAAATGTAAATATAGGGGCGCCTGGGTGGCTCAGTCGGTTAAGCGACTGCCTTCGGCTCAGGTCATGATCCTGGAGTCCCGGGATCGAGTCCCGCAACGGGCTCCCTGCTCAGCAGGGAGTCTGCTTCTCCCTCTGACCCTCCCCCCCTCATGCTCTCTCTCTCTGTATCTCATTCTCTCTCTCAAATAAATAAATAAAATCTTTAAAAAAAATGTAAATATAGTCATCATGGTTTACATTCAGTAAATGAACACTATGAACCTATAAGTAGGGATCTGTGTTGCAGTTTTGGCTCCAAAAGTTGAAAATTTGGGAACTATTTTATTTCTTAGAACTTGAAAATTCCATAGGAAGTTAACTAGAATTCAGTTGCAGATATTTTTGCCATGTTAAATGAGTTTTTTAACCATACCAAACCTAGCATGGATACTGTAAAATTTTTTGTTCAACAAAACACAGTAGAGCCTTATGTATGTTTGCTGGACCTTTTCTTTGTCAATAATAAACTGTATTTAATAAAAACAGACAAAAAATAAAGAGCCTGTTATAGAACTTGTATCTTCTCAGCACATGTGAAATGCATTTGTGAACCAGGCAAAGTGACGTAGAATTTGGAACCTCATGAGTGGAGGTACGTAACTTCCTTGTTTTGTAGTCACTGAAGGCAGGACTTTGATGGGGAGCAGTGTGGGCCCTGAACAGCTCTGTACAAGTTAGGATTTACCTCTTTGAGCTTTATTTTCTCATTTACAACATCGAAGAGGTTTAGGATCATAGCACATGATCTTAACTAATTTATTTTTTCTAGACAGCAACTTCTATGTGTGTATTGCTTTCAGATGTTGAAATGTCGGTGGGTTTCATTTCAATGGGTCTTCTGCCCACTTATATAGTGGGTAAGGTGGGCATTACTCTTGTGCAGCTAAGAAAACAGGTTCAAGAGAAGTTTTGTCTGTTTTGTCTTCACATGGTCAGCTGGTGGCAGAGCAAGAACTCCTGCTTGGGTCTCCTGGCTCCACATCCCGTGGTCTTTCCACTGAAAATGCTATTTACTGTGCTGTGGCAGATAAAGAAGCATAAAACAATTCTTTACTTACAGTCACCTTCATTTTCCAATGTAATTACACCTTTGGGGGAAAAAAATGAACCTTTTGATTTTTCATCTCCCAGATTATTCCTTAAATTAGACAATATATCACCATTCTAAATGGATTTTTTAAAATTCCATAGTCCAACAACTGGTTCTTGAATAATTTTTCTGTAGCCTCAAATTGGATTGTGAAGATTTTATTGTGAGGGATCTATGCAATGTAACCACTCTTCTTTGGGTGAGAAGTTGATCTCTTCTTCTGAATAAGTGAGTGATCATCTCTTTTCATGAAAAGGAACCTGAATATATGAGGTATGGCAGTATTGTGGTGAAACAGAACTCCACAAGTAACACATTAATATCAGCATCTTTATTTTTGGTCAGATATTACATAGCTAGAATTTATTATGCCTATCCTAGTCTATACTGAACTAACTACATAATTTAAAATATCTTAGATTTAAGCAGCCTTTATATTCTTTTTAATATACAGCAATAAGAAATTTAACATTTTAAATCAGTTATACATATGAAATCAAAGAAGGCATTGCAAGGTAAAATCTCTAATGTTGTAGGAGCTGAGGTTCTGTAGAACCTGAGAAAAGAGAGAGATCGGTAGGCTTTCCTAGAGCAAGCATGCATTTAACTGTACCTTGGGTCAGAATACCAATGTTAATATTATCTAGAGACGTCTAATATTCAAAACAGAAAGGGGAGGGTGGACTAAGCTCAGTTGACTTCTGTTGCTCAGAGGGTGTGGTCAGGGCTGTTGCTCTGCATCTTAAGCTCTGCTCTCTCTCTATATATAATTTGTGTATCTGCTCTCTTCTTGGGGGTGGGAAAATGGCTGCCCATACGTCCTGCCAGGTGAGCAATTCCAGCCACCAAAGACTTTTTCTCTCAACATGGATACAGAAACATACAGAAAGAGCCTGCCTGAGGCATGTGCCCAACGCTTAGACCAGCTACTGTCACCAGAGGCCTGGGGACTGTGGTTTGGGGGTGTGTTTATTTGGTGGGTTGGGGCCAGTGGCCCTGTGAGTGACAGCTCTCCAGGACCAGGAATGGAAGTGGCACTCCCCAGAAGAAATGGGGTGGTGCACCGATGGAAGGGGAGAAGGTAGGAAATGTGCACAGCAGCCGCAAAATATAGGTGGCCTAGATAGTACTGCAGTTTTTAAATTGTTCACTGGGTTCAGTTATAGGGGACACATACCTGTCCCCCAAACACATACCTATCACGCATGACATAAACCTGTTGGGTATGGGGGACACAGAAGTACTCTAGGTAATTCTAGACTGTTTTTCCAGGTGTCATTCCCTGTTATATAGTAGTTTTTAAAGTAGCAAATCTGCAGCTACTCTTTTACCTAATGCACCATGAGTGTCCCAAATGTTTGTGCTTTCAAGTATTTATTATATGTGCCTTTTATATGTGTGCTTTTTTTAAGTTAAAAAATGTAGTTACCTTGGCCATCTATTTGGATGTGACAACCCTCCATTTTATAAAATAATTACTGTTGAATCAAGATTTCTGCTCAACGTGTGCTATCAAGTTACCTATCAAAGCCAACTGAGTGAATGATTAAAAGGTTCAGATCAAAAGCAACTGGCTTAACTTCATGGAGGTTTTCATCCTTTAATTTAAAATGTGTCTATGTCTAACTGATTATCTCTCACATTTGTAAAGAAGTATTGACGTCCTGTAAAGTATGCAGTGACCTCACTTCTGGCTGTGTGAGCAGGTTTCACTGCAGGCCTCGGAAGCATTGATATTCCTGTAACCTTTGAGGCAAGATGTGTGTATAGTGTATTAATGAGCTGGTTGAAGTGATGTACAGTAATTTCATCCTTGGGTAAAAACAGATGTGAAAGATTCTGTTTTAATATTTAATCAGGCTCCAAGCCTCTGTTGGCTTGTTTAAGTTGACCTGACAGCATTATACCTGGAAACAGTTTGAATTAAACTCTGAGTGCTTGACCTTGTTCAAACAGTTGTAATTTAATAAGCCTGCTGTCTTGGTGGAGATAGCATGGCTAATAGGCAAATCCTTTTCTGGCTGGGATTGCTCTGTTTGTGAGTGCTGGGGGTGGGGAGATTCAGAGGTTCCCGGATTCCCACCAGCCTTTGGGAGGAACTAGATTTGAAGAAGGGGGGAAAAAACCCTAAATTAAAAAACTGTCTTTTAGAAGACCTTTGAAAACATGTCTAAAAAAAGTAAAAAATAAATAAGTAAATAAAAATAAAAAATAAAAAACATGTCTATCATTTTAATTTTTAGCCTTACAGAAGTAATATTTTTAATGTCATTTTAGTTGGGCTCATTTTGGTCAAATGGAATGAAAAATCATTTATTAAAAAGGGGCGGCTGGAAAATTCTCAGAGATCAAAGGCACCTTAGGAGACCTGGACACTAGCTAGCTCTGGCTTTCTGTTCATCAGTCCGTCCATCCTTCTCTCTGCTGGTCTGTCTGCCATGCACCCATCCATTCTCCTCTCGTCCCATCTGGTTTCTGTCTTTGCCTTCCTCTGCCCATGGCTTGTTCTGCTCCCTGCTCTCCTGTTGCTTCCTCCCTCTCCACTCAGGAGCTTTTCCTCTACCTGCATAGCATTGGTTTATTCATCATTTCTGTTCTGTGCTGTCAGTTTATTGTGGCCCTTCCTAGTCTCCGCTCTAATTTTTGCTGTTAACAAGTTTGTTTTCTTGTTCAGATTTCAGATAGTGGGTCTCTACTTGCTAATCTTTTTTTGTGCTATATGAAAACTGCCTGTGTTTTCTAGATCAAGGGGCTATGTACAGGACAGGTTTTAGCTTGAAAGAAAGATTGGTTGGACCAAATGCCATGACTTGCTCAATATAAATATTTGTTTGCATATATATAAGTTCCTCCATGTTATGAAAATGCTACATGCTTATTGAAAAAAATGAGAACATTGAAAATACTAATAAAAATATAGTTAAAATATCCCATAATCCCACTATTCAAATTAGCTAACAACTTTGGTTTATTTCCTCTTTTATTTTTTTCTTGTTTACACATAAAAATTGTATACACAGGGGCACCTGGGTGGCTCAGTCAGATAAGCATATGCCTTCGGCTCAGGTCATGATCTCAGGGTCCTGGGATCGAGCCCCACATTGGGCTCCCTGCTCAGTGGGGAGTCTGCTTCTCCCTCTGTGTGCTTGCTTGCTGTCTCTCTCTCAAATAAATAAATCTTTAAAAAAAAATTGTATACACATTAAACACTGCCTAAAATTTAGAATCATATTGGCAATTTTTTCTTCATATTGGTAATATTTTAAAGGTCTTCATATCTACTAGTCACCAGTGACATTTGTAGGAATACTTCTGGCTATAAGCATTGTTTTAAAAGCTCTGCAGTTTGGTGTGAATATTTTATTAATTCTTGGACTCCTGACTGGCATCATTAGTCTTCTCTTAGAGTTGCATTACTATCAATCCCTTTGAGAGGAGTTAGGTATCTTTTTTTTTCAAAGATTTTATTTATTTTTTTGAGAGAGAGAGTGCACAAGTGGTGGGAGGGGCATAGGGAGAAGCAGACAACCTGCTAAGTGAGGAGCGGGACATGGGGTTCAAACCCAGGACTCCGGGATCATGACCTGAGCTGAAGGCAGATGCTTAACTGACTGAGCTATGCAGGTGTCCCATGTATATTTTCATATTATATATATTTTTATGCTTAACATAGTGCCTCATAGTAAGTGGTTGTCCAGTGTTTGGTCTGTGCTTTTTGCTTAATTTTACTAAATGTGATTTCTCTGTGTGTTCAAAATACATCAGTAAAGGAAATATCCTTAATTGCTTTAAGATGAATGCAAAGTTTTACTGTCCATGTGGTGTATGAGATGCCTTCTGTAAGAAGCTGGCTGGTTCTTCTCTTTCAGGCTCCCTCCCGGGGTAGCCTTCGTTATCTTGTTAGATTTGCCATGGTCTGGTGTGATGGGCAGAATTCTAAGAATGACCACGCAGATGACCCTTGCCCTTTGTGTAACCCTTTGAGTTTGGGTCAAACCTGTGAATATATTGAGATAGCATTCCCATGATAGCATTTCCTTGTATGGCAAAAGGGAGAATATCCAGGTAGGCTAATCTAATTATACGAGCCCATTAAAAACAGAGTCTGTTCTGGTTACTGGGAAGAAAAAGATTCAAAGCATGAGTAGGATTCGATTCAACGTGTTGTTGCTGGCTTTGAATATGGAGGTGACTTGTGCCAGGGAACATAGGTAGCTTCTAGAAGCTGACTGTGATTCCCCCAGCGGACAACCAGCAAAGAAACGGGGACCTCAGTTCTATAACCACTGGGAACTGAATTCTGCCGTCAACCTAATTTAGCGTGGAAGTGGATTCTTCCTTAGAGGCTCCAGATAAAAGCCCATCCTAGCCAACACCTTCATTTTTGGCTCTGTGAAACCTTAAGCAGAGAACCTAGTCAAGCCTGGATGTCTGGCCTATGGAACTGTGAACTAATGAATGGTTGTTGTTTTAAGCCACCATTTGTGTCAGTGGAAAACTAGTAACAGTTCAGATCTGGCTGATTCTTAGCTTTGTCAGATTATATCCTGATTTTCTCTGGATGGTAAGGGTAGAGCTCTCTTGTAGGGACAGACTCACATTAGCCCAGCTAAAGAAATGGATATATGAAGTCAGGGGACCAGTGTATTTATTTGTTTGCCTGAGAAGTAATTATCCCAAGGACCAAGATTCTCAGTTTGAATGGTCAGTATATTATTTCTGTGAAGGGAGACCTGTGTATGAAGCTAATCTTGTATTAGTGAGCATGGCATCTAACCAGAACAGGGATGCCTTCCCTGTGTCCTGGACAGTGTTTAGATGGGCACTTCAACTTATCTGGAGATTTGCTGTATTAGTTTTCATTTGCTGTATTGAGCAAGTCACCACAATTTGGCAGCTAAAACCAACACATTTATTATCTTATTCTTCATAGGTTGAGTCTAGGTATGGATTAGTTGGGTTCTCACCAAGCTGAAATCAAGATGTCTGCTCAGGCTATGATCTCATCTGAGGGTTGGGGTCCTTTTCCAAGCTCACTGGCTTGGGCAGTGTTCAGTTGCTTGTGGTTGTAGGACTGAGGCCCTGTGCTCCTAGAGGCTGTCCTGCCACATGGCCCTCTCCACAACATAGCTTTTTGCTTGTTCAAGGTCAGTTTGAGGATTTCTTATATGCATCCCATCTTTATAATCTCTGATCCTTTTCAAAACCTCAGTCTGATTAAGTCAGGCCAACCCCGGATGATCTTCCTCCTGATGGGCTCAAAATTAATGGATTTGGGGTCTTAATGACATCAGCAAATTCCCCTCACCTTGGTCCTACAATATAACCTGATTGGGAGTGAAATCCATCATATTCATGCTCCTGCTCACACTTGGGAGAGAATTCTAGAGGATGTATGGATGTATATACTAGAAGGCCATCTCAGAATCCTTCTAGACATTAGTCTCTGCATCCACTGCTGACTGACCACCTTGTTGTCTGACACTTTCTTTCTATAGCTGTGTTAATATATCCAGCGCTTAGAAGTCCAGGCTTGGAAGTTATTTTGCACCTCTAAAGTTACTACATAGTTCTACTCATATTCAGAATGTGTTGATCTTAAAGTTTAAGTTTGTGAAGGCAATTTTATTTCTCTTTCTCCCTTTAGTAGTTGGGGGATGTGATGACGGGCAATGTCTTCACTGTAATTTCCAAGGTCCTGACAGCAGTGGCCTCTGTTTGTAGTTTTATGGTCTAAAGATTTTAGATTATTAGACAAATTCTACCCTCGCTGAACTTTTGAGTGTTATAACTTAACATTCTACTTAATAGATAGATAAATTGAGAAGAAATGAGTTGCTTGCAGTTAAATTTTTAACCATTGAAGAAATGCAAGTACATTTCTTTTTACTTATTTCCTGCATTTTTCAGTGTGGTGACTTCCAGTAAAAGGCATAGTCTAAATTGAAGCAATTAAGAAAAAGTTTTTCTATTATGGGGATTTTGACAGTATATAAACATAGATGTCTTTTGCCCATTAAAATGAATGCTAAGGAGTCCAGAATGTTTTCATGAGGTAGATTTTTACCGTTGCCCATCTGTTGTGAGAGATCATTGCCTCAGGCCATGGTGGCCAAGAATGTGGCAGAGTTAACCTGCCTCACTCTCTAGGGAAACTGTCAAGAAATGGGCAATGAATTAATAAGTGAAAAGTGGTTCTGTGAGCTATAGGCAGTCAGTTGTTGATTGTTGGAAAAGGTAGGAGGTAGGGTAATGGAAGATGACATTCAAACTTAGCTGTTAACTCAAGTTGAGCTGAACTTGGGGTATCTGCTGTCATTTGCTCATTTTCCTGGAGTGGTAGTAGCTTATAGGTTAAATAAGCAGACCTGGGAATCAGACTGCTTGGAATAAATGCGCATTCTCCCGTTTGCCCCACTTTCCCGAGCCTTTCTTCTCCTGTCCGTGAAATGAGGGTTAAAAGAGACATGCTGTAAAACACTTTATAGGATGCTGAGCACTAGTACTAGTGGTGGACCAAGGAGAGGTGGCTGTATGGAGCCATCTTGCCCCAGAAGGGAGACATTAGAATTGTTTAGGATTGCCAGTGCAAAGTGATAATAAAAAGCAGACTGACTCTTAGTTTATTACTGTTTTTAAATTTTCTACAGACAAGGTACCCCCTTATTGCCTGAACCATGGGTGGACCACTCCTTCCATCTACCCCTTGAAATGCCACTGCCTTGCATGTAACTGTTCAAAATGTACGCTTTTATTGTCCTTCTTACATCTGAGCTGAGCTCAGATATTTTCATTAATAACTTTTCATTGTGTTTTCATTAGAAAGGAAATGCTGGGTGAACATGGTCTAATAACGTGTGATAGAAGTGTGTACAAAAATTGGTGAATAAAAATGAGACATTTTTAGTATGGATTGTAAACCATTAAGCTAGAACGTAGTAAAATCTGACCTGAAAAATAGAAAAATCAAACAACTGATTAATCAGAACATATTTTTGCTTTTCTCTTTGTCTGAATCCTAAACATTATGATTATTTACGTTTCAGACGTGTACATGAATACATGACATATGTCCTTTAGTCTTCCATTTTGTCTATAAACCATGCTTAAAAGACTTCCGTGAACAAACTTATAGTGTAAGCCTGAGCTTGGCAATCAAGATGATTTCCAGTCTTGGCCTCAGCCTACTTTCCCTGACTCATCGCCCCAGACTCTCTGTTCAGCTAAATTTATTGTCTCCCTACTCTGCTTCTTCTGGAGCTTCAGCCTCTGGAGCGCTCTCTACTGTGCTTGTCCCAAATTAACCATCCCTACCCAACTACCCAAACCTGCCCAGTCACAGTTCCGCAATCTTAAGTCCCTTTAGCTCAGTGAAGCCTTCCATTCCAGACCCCCTAACTGCATTTTAGTGGTGCTAAGTCCTGACTGTACTTACAGACTTCATTCTTCCTGCCTGCAGATGTTGGTTAAGATTACATGGCATTCAGGGCAGGATGATCTGCAGGTTCTGTAGAGGGTAGGCTGACGCTGGTGGAGATGGTTATTTTCTTGCCTTCCTGAATTTCTCTAGTCAGGATCGTTCTTTTCACATCTGCCTGTCTTCTCCACTCTCACAGAGCCAAAGCTACCAGAATTTGCTTAGTCTCAGTGGTCAAGAACCTTCAGAATAATTCAAAAGGGTTCTTAAAGATCAGTCACTACAGAAGTCTCTTGAGAGAGGGTTACCCTGTTGTCTTTGCACACCTCCAGTTCCCAGTTTGGCTGCCCCGTTTGTCAGGTGCAACCTTCATATTGAGCACTTAAAAATTCTCTTCCCTCTGGTGTTCTCCAGTGCAGTTACACCGATTAAGTCAGTCTTTCCCAATGCAAAATGCGTTACAGTGTATGTTCATTTGAATCTTGTAAAGTTGCTGATACCTGTTTTTGACCTATAAAAATAGCAATTTTATATAGGTCAGCCTAATATATTCCTCCTGATGATCTGCTTTTTTGTTTTATATATTCCTCCAGTTAAATAACATCCTATCATTTAAGTCCTTAATGTAAATTCTTTGTTCCTTTTTTCTTTTTTTATATATTTTTTTATTTTATGTGTATCCTTACTCTGATAGGCCCCAGGAATTTGACCCACTGCAGCTCAAAGTCTGCCTTGGCTCCTCTTCCCCAGATAAACTGTGAATTGTTCCCCAAATTCTCGAGTTTTTGGACTCTGAACCAAGGTTTCTTAATCATCATGTCCACAGATATATGTATGATGAGGTCAGGAGTGGTGGGAAGTAAGTAATGGGGACATGAGAAATCTGTGAAAAGTAATAGTAAAAGATAGGTTATCTTGGCCTTACTAAAGTGTAAATGAGGCCAGTCCTGTTCCCTAAAATCAATTGTAGAACTTATCCTCTTGATTGTGCAAAGGAATGGTTCCTTGTCCAATTCTTTATTGACCGGATACCAGCTCTTTCCCTTTCTCTTGCTTCAAATGAAATTTTGTGGAGTAGTTGTAGTATTCATATGATGAGCAGAGTGCCCAGCTTCCAAGCCCCACCCCAAACAACTTAGATCCCAAACCACTTTGAGGAGGCTAATATATTTTGTATTCTGCTGTCTCTTTCCCCTAATGTTCTCACTGTTTCCTCTCCCACTGTGTTGAGGTCATGTATCTGTTGAGCAGGATGGGACAAAGGAAAGAACTCCCATCGTAGTGCCTCTATTCATCAGTCTACTTTGGTCATAGTATAGTCGTTCAGTCAATTAGTGAGTTCATCTGTCTTTAAGCTAATTTTTCTCATTTCTCCATAATTCTATCTAGCATGAAGAGAATGTATTATCTGCCTTTTTTGGGTAGCATTTTCTGTGACTAAGTTCCAACAACCTGATCAAGTGAAGAGGTTTAGTGCATACTTGACTCCATGTTGGCTTCTAAAGATACTTAACTTCAGAGTACTCAGAAGGAATGTGTTTAACTTTTCTCTAAAGTTTTTGCAGAGAGTAAATGCAGTATTTTCTTGTCTGTTATTTTCTGAGTTTTCCTTCTTTGTGTGTGCATGTGCATGCATGCACACACAAACCATCTGCTTCCATTCAGACTTCTGGCACCTCAGCCACTCCCCTTGACTTTTCAGACTTAATGGACTACAGATCTGTAACCTCCCTGGTAAATCTTCTCAGATTTAAAAGGAACTTTTGTCTAGGCCTGGATACTTGAACTTCTATAAAGCAGATAGCACCATCATCATTTACGGACAAAGGGAATATAAATACATATATACACAGAAGCTGTGTCCTCTCTTACCATTTCTTCTCCCATCTTGGGCTTGAGTTATTTATCCTGTCTAGCCTACTCCTCGCCATTTTCAAGATACTTTTCTGTGATTCCTGAGAGAGGATTTTGTGTATTTTTCTTCATTCTTGAAAGAATATTAAAAAATATATTTTGAGATTGGGTACTTTATTTGTAAAACATCTTTCCTCTAAAATCTTCAAAGTAGTATTTTCCTTTGATTTCTATAAGTAGCCTAGCAGAATATGATATCTGTGAGAATATTTGATAAACACTGTTTGGATTCCTCCAGGATTTATGCTCTTAAGTGACTGCGTATATGTGTATGTGACTGTGTGTATGTGGGAACATTTTTTTTAATTGATTGAACATAATTTTTAGGCCTTAGTCTACCTGCTGTTCATGCCATGCTAATAGAACCATGTCAGTGGTTTCTCGATGCTTTCTCTTCTTATTATGATTTATTTTTATTATTTTGTGATATTGGGGATTCTTGCATCCATTTCAAATTATCTTTCCTTTAAAAATTTTTTTGTACAAAGAATGACTGTATTTTGTCCATAAACTGGGGGGAAAACATAGTGTTTGTGATTACTTTTTTTTTAAGGATTTATTTATTTATTAGAGAGAGAGCGCACGCACACGCATGTGAGCGCACATGAGTGGGGGGAGGAGCAGAGGGAGAGGGAGAATCTGAAGCAGACTCCCCACCGAGTGTGGAGCCTGATGCGGGGCTCAATCTCACAAGCCTGAGATCAGGACCTTAGCCGAAATCAAGAGTCAGATGCTTAACCAACTGAGCCACCCAGGTGCCCCTCTTTTTTTTTTTAAGATTTTATTTTTAAGTAATCTCTATACCCAATGTGGGGCTCGAACTCAACATTGAGATCAGGAGTTGGCATGCTCCACCACCTGAGCCAGCCAGGTGCCCCTGTGATTACTTATTAAAAAGCAGATTTTTTTCCAGAATTATATTTCCTTTTATATTTCTACACTGGTTTCCTTCTAAGCCATATCTTTAATAGCTATTGAGTCAGCCTACAAATATCCTAACTTCTAGGCTACTTGGGCATGTTCTCAAATGTCGTGCATATATACATATGCTAGTTAAAGGTTGAAATGGGGGAAAGGGTTGGAGGAGGAATTCCAACTTATAATAGATTTTCTATTAAATAGGCAATCAGATATGTAACTTGCTGTATTGTGAATCTGTTTATGTAGAAGTTCAGCCATGTGTCTTGTATTTAGCTCTCTGCCTATACTGAAGAAAAGTTATTATGTGGGCAGTTTGCCTTCTCCTATTTCTCCCTCTTTTAACATCAGTTATAACACATACAAATGCAGTTTATAAAATGGGCATCCATATCCAGTTTTTAGGCTTTCAAAATTGCAAGTGCAAAGGAAGCTGTGATGTACTGTCCTGTATTTGTACACATATTGAGACACTTTCCCTCATTTCTTATTCTGTGGCATTGCCTAGTTATGGCCAAGTTCATTAATGACCCGTGATTTAGTGCTCTACCTGATGTCCGCGTCTCTGTGATGGAGAGAGCAGAGTGATGGTGTTGCACTGCGCCGGCCTGGCAGGGGCTCTTTAACATGGCTCCCCAACATCAACCCAGGGGGAGCCAGCAGCTGAAGCAGCTGTCTGCTTTTGACAGAGTTTCCTTGTTGCTGTTGACTGGGTAGTTCAGTCAAGTGCAAAAAAGGGATCTCACCATAAATGGTAGTTACATGATAATCCTGGAGATAAATAAGTGTAATGTGAAGTATTACTTGAATTTGGGCTATAAAGAGAGGGAAAAGAGTAGGCAGAGTAGTTAGGGTTGGTGTAACAAGGTATTCAGTGTAGTTATTTTGTATGTTTGGGAAGTCTGCAGATATCTTTTATTAAGAGGACTCTGTAGTTAAGCATCCTCCTGGTAAACTTTCAAATAGATTTTTAAATACTCTCATAATGTTAATTGCTTCTAGAATTCACAAGGATTGAATTAGACTTTGATCATGCTAAAGAAGCACATTCCCTGACATTAGTAAAGCAAAAGCGTATTTTAGAAATTTGCATTTTTGAGAGAGAGTGCACAAGGATGAAAGAAAACTTGTATGCCCCAGGCCCGCTAATGTATCTGCTGCTGGAGACATGAAGCAGCCTGACCTGTGGGGATCACCCAGGGCTTCCCCAGCAGAGAGCTGTGCCCAGCACCTGTGTCTCCTGCTTCTCTAGTTCTCTCAGGCAGGTACAGGAGACCTGTCCTCAAGCCTAGCATGAGCTTTAAGTGTTACTTATTTAGCAAGACTGTAGCATTTTCTTCTTACAGTGTATCACTGTGCTTTCTCAAAGTATAATTAGTTAATCCAGAAATTAAAAGTCCTAGGACAGAAAACAGATGCTGTTCTCTCACCAAAAAAAAAAAAAAAAAAAATGAGAAAGTTCAGTCAGATTTATTATTTAAATGAATTCTTTCTAAATTGAAGAATTGTTATGTGGATAGCTTTCAACATAATTTTCCTGATATTAGATGCTTAGAACTAACTTGGATTTAGTTAATTCAGTATTTATGATGTTTAATTTTTATTTACTGCAAAGATTAAAGCAATTTATTTCTTCTGGAAAATTTTAGGATCTTATGAGTAAGGGACTTCAGCCAAAATTGGTAACTTTTTCAAGCAGCTGGCTCAAGAAATTAGGAATTTCTTTAATAATGAGCCATCTTTTTTTGTATTCAACAATTTAAAGGGCCTGAGTAGCTAGGTTATGATTCCAGTGTACACTCAGTACAAATTGATTAGTTTTTCTCTTGACAGATTCTGCTTTGTATTCAAAGCCTAGTTTATACAGATTCCCTAAAAGCAAAGAAAACATATTTGAAAATACAGCTTTTCATTAAATTATATACTTACTTTGGCAAAAGTAGTGGTAATCATAATGATAAATTATTACTTTGTGTGGCTTAAAAGAACTAGTTGTTTAAAACATCCGTATAAGTCTCTCTCTATTTTTGAGAATCATACTGCAGGCTGATGAATGCATATTCTACCCACTGTATATTCTAGTGTTCTCATTTTCCTCGCTTCCTTGAATAGACCATGTTCCATATACTTTGAGATCTCCTTTCACATAAGGTACCTCATTGCCAGAACCCTACCTCACACCTCCATTCCTTTTGTCTAGCTAACTCTTAACTCATCCATTAGATCTCAGTGTAAATGTAACTGGAATCTGGGAGGCCTTCCCTGCCTAGATTCTGAGCTTCCATTGCCTCCTGTTTGTAACTAACATAACACAATCACATTTACTAGTGTTGTCTCATTGTAAACCCCAGTAAAGTGAGGGCTGTATCTTTCTGTATTCCCCAACTCTACCACAGGGACTGACACATAATAAATTTCAGGGAATATTTGTAGAATGAAAGAGTGTTTCCTTTCTTCATCATAGTTCTTTCAGGTAAAGAATTACCTAGTTACCTTTGTCTGAAATGGAAACAATTTCAAAAGACTGCGTGTGCTTTTGGATCAATTCAAATCTACCACTCCAGTATTGCTGCTCATTGCCACTGTTATCAATGTTCCAAAGAGGATTTAAAATTAACTTATATTGCTTGTGATTGTACTATTTTTTTTAAAGATTTATTTATTAGAGAGAGAGAACGTGAGAACGCGGGGGTGGTGGTACAGAGAGAGACAGAAAGAGAGTCCTAAGTGGAGCCTGAGCCGAAAACAAGAGTCCAACACTTAAACAATTGTGCTACCCAGGTGCCCTGTGATTGTAGTATTTAAAATCTATAATTTTTTATACTGGTGTTGCCATCGTAGTGACCCTGTGAGACATCATAATGCCTTAATGGTAACTTGTCTTGTAGATCACTTTTGCACTTTCACTTATATCTATAGTTCCAAATGTTTTACTGAATTGGTGCTTTCCCCGATAATTTGTATTTTTCCCTAAGTTAAACTGACCTCTCACATTTGTATTTTTATAATCTTAACAATTTTATCAATGGCATAGCTTTCGATTCTGTTTTGTAGCATGGCACAGTGCTCTCTAGAGCTTGGTTTTATGTAAAGTGATGTATCTGAATGAAATCCCTGCCCAGTAGTGCTGGATTTCATGTATTATGATTTGCATATTCTTCTGTGTATCTGTGTATTCCCAAATTCCACATGATCCAGAGAGTGCTTATGGTGGTGGCTCAGAGTTGTGTATCTTTATTGAGTGCATTGGCCATACACATATTTGCAGCTATATTAAACTTGCTTGGTACATCTCACATAATTTATTTGCTTGACTTTGTTTTTTTAATTATACTTAATGCATGTTTACATGAATTTATTCTTGGTAAAAATTCAGATTGTATAGATATGGCAGTGGTTCCTTTGATCTGTCCCATTATTTATTTACATTGTGCATCTGAGCAGTTTGTATAAAACTGAACATTTCCTTGTGACATCTGTAATTTGATAAAATAATTCAATTCTTCAAGCACCTTTTTAAAAAAATTTGAAAATGTACAAAAATAGAAGATTGATATATACCCTTTACCTGGCTTCCCCCAATGTTAACCACTTACTTAACCAATATACAGTTATCAACCAGAAATTCATTAGCATAATGCTATTAAATAAACTTTAGTCCTTACTTGAATTTCACCAGTTTTTCACCTACTGTTTTTTGTCTCCCAGGATCCAGTTTAGGATCCCACATTGCCTTTAGTTGTTGCTTCTTCCTTATCTCTTCCAATCTGATGTATTTCCTTGTTCTTTTTCCTTCATCACCTTAGCCAACAGTTTGGAATGCTTACTATGGCCTAGTCACTGAGATTGGTGCTTCGAGGTAGGGAGATAAATCAAATCTGTTAGTTGGGCATCTGCCTTTGGCTCGGGTCATGATCCCGGGGTCCTGGGATCGAGTCCTGCGTCGGGCTCCCTGCTCTGCGGGGAGCCTGCTTCTCCCTCTCCTCCCCACTTGTACTCTCTCTCACTCTCTCTCTCTCAGATAAATAAAATCTTAAAAAAAATTTTTTTTTTAAAGAATGGAAAAGACATGACCCTTACCTTCTAGCTCTAACGAGGTAGAAGACATATATGCAAGTACTAGCAACACAATTCCTTATAGTACTTTTTATAGAAGGCTTTTGTACTCTCTGAGTAGAGTTATTACCTCTTTGGGTGTCAGTTAAGGCAGGCTTTTCAGAAGAAAAGACACTGGATGTAGGTCTTACAGAATGAAGTTTTGTTTTGGGAGAACTCGCGTGGAAGAGGAGGACATTGTGGACTGAGGCAGCTGTATTTGGCATGAATGCATGCGTGAAAGATTGGTGACTTTGTAGACCAGCAAATCACTGAATAGGAATGGAGTGTAGGGTCAATGGTGAACATAGTGAGAGATGAAACTAGAAGTGTAGTCAGGAATCATCTTTTTCATTTTTATTTATTTAAAATGAATTAATTAACAAAGTTTTATTAATTTCAGAGATAGAATTTAATGATTCATCAGTTGTATATAACACCAAGTGCTCATTACATCACATGCCCTCCTTCATGCCCATCACCCAGTTACCCCATCCCCTCCCCTCCAGAAAACCTCAGTTTGTTTCCTATAGTTAAAAGTCTCTTACGGTATCATAGGTCCCCTCCCCTATGTTCATTTGTTTTGTTTTTAAATTCCACATATGAGTGAATTAAATTTGCTTTGTACATCTCACATAATTTATTTGTCATTGCAAATGGCAGGATTTCATTCTTTTTGATGGCTGAGTAATAATCCATCACACACACACCTCCCCACCTACCCACCGTATTGATCCATTCATCTGTTGATAGACGTCTGGGCACTTCCCATGTTTTGGCTATTGTGGACATTGCTGCTATAAACATAGGTGCCCCTTTGATTTTCATTGTTTTTTAGTAGTAGATAAATATATTCCCATACCTATGAGGCAAGTTTTGGCTTTTTTTTTTTTAATTTCAAGTTAGTCATACTTGTGCATTTAATTTGTGATTAGTGTTTATAATTCTAGAATGCACATTAAGAATTTATTGTCTTTTTGGAGAAACAGAGAACAAGTTATTTTCAAGTCTCCTGGTAGCACCTAATTATTTTAAAAGTACTCTTAGTAATGAGACTATGAATTCATTTTATAGTATCTATTGAACACCTATTACATGATGACACTATTTTTAGGTGAGGGACATAGCCACAAAGAGAACAGAAAAATTCCTGTTCTTGTTCTAATACATTCCAGTGGTTCTGGTTCTAATATAATTCTATCTTTATTTCACATTCATTCTTGCCTAGATACAGATTCTGGGTGGTTATTTACTTTGGACACATTGAAGCTGTTCCATTGTTTTATAACTTCATTTGTTAATCTAAGGCAACTGCCTTTTCTCTGGTTCCTTTTTAAACTCTTTTCTTTGGTTTTTATCTTTGAAATTTTGCTATGATACAGATGTCATTTACTCTGCTAGGGATCTGAGGATTGGTATCTTTCATTAGTTTAGGAAATACTCAGCCATTATTTATTTACATATTGTTTTTGCTTCATCCTCTTTATTCTCTCTTTTTTGGGTTTCCAGTTAAACATACGTTACAATTTCTCACTGTATGCCCTATGCCTTTTACCCCCTCTTCTGTATTTTTCATCTTTTTATCTCTGAGCTATACTCAGAATAATTTCTTCTCAATTGCAGCACAGTTGTATCCAATCTGCCATTAAACTCATTCATTAATTTCCTAATTTTAGTTAATTATATATTTGTGTAGTTTAGATACATAATTTTTATGTAGTTATTTTTCAAAATTTTTTTACATTTTTATAGTTGACAGTTGCCAAATTTTTAAGCTTGGTTTTTATCTCTGAGTATAGTAGAGGTAATTGTGTTTTAGTCTTTGCCTGTGTTTTCAATATCTGGTATTTCTGTGGGTCTGATCCTGTTGTGTATTGTTTCTACTAGTTCTGGCTCATGTCACCTTCTCTCTTGAGGTGCTTGATTATATATTAGGTTTTTTTTTTTTTGGAAAAATATTCATAGAAATAGATTGAGGTCCAGAATTTTTATGTGCTTCTGTCTTATGCCTGGGTTGAGCATTTCAGGACCTCTCAGTCCAGGTTCAAATTCAGGTGCTGTGATTTGGACTACAAATCTGGTTACTTATAATTCATGCCCCCAACCCCCTTATGTGTGGCCAGCTCACAAGTAGGGGTTAGCCTACTAGAGACCCCCAACATTTTCAGCCTTAGAAGCCACCACAATTTCATCTCAGCTTCTCTTCCTGGGTTGGTAAATAACCTCAGGACAAAAGTGGCTCTGAGTGTTGGGCTTCTTGATCCAGCCTCCTTTCTTCACCAATCTTGGACAGATAAGTCAACCCCATCTCAACATTTACTTTGTTCAGCTTTTTACATCGTCTTTAGCAGGAGGATTGGTGTGAATTGTATATTCTGCCATCACCAGAAGAGTGCCTCCAGCATTTACTGCCTAAACTAGATCGGTATTTTAGTTTCTGTTTTCTTTCTTTCTTTTTTTTTTTTTTAACATTTGTTAATCTTAGGTCTTCAACCAGATCATAAGCTTTGTGGATAAGGGCTCTGTCTTAATATTTCTTATCCGTATCGCCTAGCATTTATTACAATAGTAACTGGATAATTGGTTCTTTGTAACTATCCCTTGGTCGATTGACTGATTAAATCAGATTAAAGCAGCAGTTTGAACCTCTGATGTTTTCTCCTCATTGTTCATAAGGCTGCTATTGTTCCTCAAAAGGAGATTTGTTACAATTTAAAAATAGCCATGTCCACTTTTCTCCTCTCCTTTACTGTCCCACCCCAAGGTGGGATAACCCCAATTAAAGTAACCACTAAAAGCCTTGTGTAAAGGAGCTTTTCTTAATATTGATTTGTACATATTCTAAAAGGAAAGATTATTTGGAAGTTTTAGAAATCCAAAGTTTTGCTAATGAGATATTTGTATAATTTATTTTGAGTTTGATTTGTTGTTAATTTATTTTTGTTTCTTACATTTTGCCTTAAGTCAAGTCGTTTCCTAATGTAAATGGATTACTGTAATCTAAGTATTTTTAGCCTATAGATTTTGTTTAAACTTGCAGTTCCTGAGTACAGTTTCTTGCTCTTGTTTGTGCACCTACCCAAGTGTGTTGTAACCACTGAGTAAGAAGGGTATTACCTGTGAAGCTATAGCTGTGTTTCTCTTACTGTCTCCCATTAACATGCCCTGAATACTTGGTATATTCAAAATGGACTTGCCTGTTACATTCTTGTTCCCCTTCCAAATTCATCCTTGCTTTGATGGGGCGGGGGGGCGGAATCCCCAGACCAGGACTGCAAGACCCTTGTAATTCTTCCTCACTATTGGTCGTTAGGTACTTTGGGCAATTCTCTAGTGGCTGCTTGAACTATTGGTTGTCAGACTAACCTGATTTGTTTCACTTGTAGACAAAATGGCTTAAGCCACTGCTGATTTCTGTGGCAGCTCAGTTGCCTGGAGCAAGGTGCTAATGAGACACAGGTCATAGGTCCAGGCTCTGAGTGGGTTGGTAAGCTTTGCTCTGGCCCATGGCCACAGACTCTGACTCCCCCTTGCCAGCTGTCTTGCACATGTATGCCATGGCTCATTATGGGGACAGAGCGGGGGGTGTAGATAAGACAAGGCAAATCTATCATCTCTGCCAGAAAAGACAACTCCTACTGATAGGTCAGTAACCTTTTCGTTGGAAGAACAGCACATTAGTATTAGCTTCCGTAGACATGTCCATCTGAGGCTTTTTCTTAAAATAACTCCTGTGATTGTATGGGGTGTCTGAGTCAAGTCTGGAATACTGCTCAACATTTTAAAACATTTGAGAATAAGGATGCCATTTTAGGTTGTAAAAGATCTTTGTTCTCAAATCAGAGATTCTTACGTCAAATTTGATAAAGCACTAGAAAGAAACTACAAAATTGATATTATGAAGAAATCTATCAAGTTTAGGAACTGTCTTCCAGGCACCTCCCACCCTAAAAAGAAAGGCGCCTTTGCCCCTTCTTAAAACAAAGGAAGGAGGGAACTAGTGAGGAAGGAAAGAAGATACATACATACATGAATGGAATGATGCTCAAAGAAAGAACTTTTCTAGAAAAACATGCAAGTTTGGTCTTTACCAGAGCATTTTGTTTTTTTATTTTTTAAAGATTTTATTTATTTATTTGAGAGAGAGAGCAAACAAGAGCAAGGGGGAGAGGCAGAGAGAGAGGGAGAAGTAGACGCCTCCCTGAGCAGGGAGCCTGATGTGGGGCTCTATCCCAGGACCACGGGACCATGACCCGAGCCAAAGGCAGACAGACGCTCAACCTACTGAGCCACCCAGGTGCCCCACCAGAGCGTTTTAGCAGATGATATCTTGTAAAACGACCCAACAGATAATTCAACAGATTTTCCCTTTAGGAGCTTGGTTTTGGTGGTCTAAATGAATCTGGCTAGAAAATTAAACCTTCCTTCATGATGTATTTCAAGCCCATAAATGATCTGATTCCATTGTGATTTGAATTCTTATGTGGTGTAAAGCAAAGGCAGGCAGCAGGGAGTGTGTATGGGTGGAGGGGGGAGCTTGGGGTGACTTCCTAAAGGTATTGCAGGCTCCAGGGCAAACTTTTTGGCTTATATCAGTGAATCCTAGAGTGTATGGTATTGTACCACTGGTCGTGGACTGTGGACAAACACTTCATTTCTATGTCATACTTTTAATAGTATGAGGGGTGGGGTGGGGGAATGCTTCAAACCTGTCATTTCAAGGATATTATTGCTTAAGATGAGTTTTCTTTTTATATATACTTCTAAAAAGAACAAAAGTGAGTCAGGTTAAACAGAAAAATAATAACACAGGTGATGTGTGGATGAAGCAAAATCACTGAGGGGTCTGGGAATGACTACCTTGTGACAGAAAAACTTCAGGCACTCAGAATTCAGGCAGGGGTTATTGGAAAGATTCAGGTCCCTTATTAACCAGAAGGTGACTAAGTTGGTTTCTTAAGTTCCTGTTTGTTTATTGCATGCAGGCTCAGGATAGTACATTTAAAACAGATCAAACTCAAGACAGTTATAAATTCAAGATGATTTTATTGAGGAAGTGTAGGCAAACAATTCTATTGTTAGAAGTAATATGGAGAAGTGGGAGAATGCTAGCATGCATGCATTCATTCATTCACTCGTGCATTCAACCAATATTTCCTGAGCACTTGCAGTATGTCAGGCACTGTTGTAGGCACTGGGGATACACCAAGGAACAAAACAGGCCTCTCCCCTCGTGAAAGTCATTTACATTCTAATGGGAGGAGACATAATAAGTAAATATATAGCATGTCCCTTGGTGATAATTACTATGGAGATAAAGAAGGGTTAGTGAGTGACAGGGTTGGGCAGGCAAGATTGCTCTTTAAATTAGTTCGATTAGAAAGGCCTCCCTGGGAAAGTGACACTTGACTCTGAAATGAGCATGCCAGGCTCGGGGAAGGAGTACTCTAGATGGAGGGACTAGCCAGTACCAAGTACTCTGATAATGAGAGTGTGCTCTTACATGTTTGAGAAACTGAAAGCAGGCCAGTGTGGCTGAAGTGGAAGGAGAAGGGAGAGGAGCAGGGGATGAGGGTAGAGTCGGAAGGGAAGGCCTCCGGCTTGGCTTGGGAGTAAGATGGGAAGCCTTTGCAAGGTTTTGAGCAGATGAGGGACAGGATCTGACTGATTTGTTTTAACAAGGTTCCTGTGTTGAGAATAAACTATAGGGTGGCATCAAGGAGGCCAACTTAGGAGGGTATTGCTGTATATCAAGCAAGAGATATGAGGGTTTAGACCAGTGTTGATGGTGGAGAGGGTGGTTGGATTCTGTATATATTTTGAAGTAGAGCCAACAGAATTTGTAGATAGACTTCAATGTACAGTATTATAAAAAGAGAAGACTGGGGTGCCTGGGTGGCTCAGTACATGAGTGTCCGACTCTTGGTTTCTACTGGGGTCATGATCTTGGGGTGGTAAGATCAAGCCCCGTGAGTCTGCTTGAGATTCTCCCTCCCCCTCCCCCACTCATGCTCTTCCTTGCTCTCTCTTTCTCTCTCTCCCCCCACCCCAAATACATGAATAAATCTTTTTTTAAAAAAAAAAGAGAGAAGACTTCAGGGTTACTGGCCTGAGTAGTTGGAAGGATGCAGTTACTTGCTGAGATGAACAGAGCTAGTAGTGAGAGCAAAGGGGAAAGGATGCAAATGGTAGAACGTGGGCTGTACCTTTAAATTTTTTTTAACTTATTTTTATTTAAAATAGTCCCACTCCTTGCAGCAGTGCACACAAAGGACGTGTACTTGCTTTTATTCTGAATTTGTTACTGTAGTTTTCCTGGAATATCTTTAAAAACTATAAATAAGGTCATAATATAGCTCATTTTGCTCAGATTTTTTTTTTTTTTTAAACTTGCTTCATAAGCTCTTGGCTTCCAAATAGCAATGTATTCTGCCAATTTGGTGACTAATTGGGTTAGAGGTTAATAGCAAGACATTCTTATAAACATCAATGGGAGTGGTGTATCCAAATGAAAGCTTGTATTAGGCAAAGATTCAAAGAATGGGAATGACTAAAACACATGTTCCAAGCCAAGTGAATATTAGGAGTTTAAACTTTGAAAGGAAGGGACATTACTCTTGGAAATACCTATCTTAGTTGGATGTTCCTGACTTAATTCTGGTCAGGTTTTAAAAATGAAAAGGTATTCATTACCAATGAACACCACCTTCAAACCCTGAGATTGACTTTTTAAAATTAGAAATTCTACAACTTGCTCCTCGCTGTGCTGATTGGACATTGTAATCCTTTTGCCAAAAAACTAGAATGTTGGATTGTGTGCCTTCCAGCCAAGAGAACCATTTTTCTATCTCTCCATAGGCCAGTTAAATGTTTCCTACTGCTCTGTGATGAAATCAGATGATGGAATCTGTCAGTGTGCTCTATTGAATTATTTTTTTCAACTTTGTTTTAATTGAGCCTTTGGGACATAAACTATTTCTTAACATCTGAAAGCTGAAGGTCTAATATTGGAATTTACGGGATGCTAGAGGAGATCTTTTAGCCTCTGTATCCAAACCAAAATGTAAAATCTCTCTCTCTCTCTCTTTTTTTTTTTTTGGTGGGATAATCATTCTAAACTTACTCCCTCCCTAGGCCTCACCGCTATCCCCCCAACCCACAAAATTTTCAATGAAGAGGATTTCCTAAGTAGGTCTAGGGTTAGTCTGTTCCAGTCTTTCTTTATAATAACATTTCTTTTTGATAATCCTCACAAAGGCGCTGGTAATCACAGCGGTTGGCAGAGAATAAAGCATTTTGTGAAAACTGTACCTGGATATTGAGTCATTTTTATTGCTTAAATTTCCTTCACAGAATAATATAGGTTCTATTGGATGAGTATTTGTTACAAAAGCAAATTATTAAGAGGCAGAAACTGTCTATATAGGGTGTTATGTAGGAGGATATCTGAACTGCATTATTTGTTCCTTTATCTGTGTTTTCAAAGCTCTTTAACAATGACTCTTACAGCTCTCATTACATAGTGTTATCATTAGTTTTTGGGTGTCATTCTGTTTTGAAGAGTAGAAATTCTTTTATAACACAGCGCTTGATAGACATTTATTCATTCACTGAAAGAATGTGTTGAGTGCTCATTATGTGCCGGATGTGGGTATGGTATGTGCTCTGCGGACAGCAGTGAGCAGAACAGATGCAGTTTGTACCACACGGAGCTTACATAGCCCATGGTGGGCTGGCGGGCAGGGCAGCCAGTACGCAAAGCATCACATAGATAGCCATGCAGTTACGATGGTAATAGGTGCAGGGCACAGGGAGTGTGTAACTGGGTACGTAACATGTATACTAATAGGTATATTGTGAACGCGGTAAAGAATTGTTGAATTTGCAATTGGATAGACCCTTGAAGATTTAGACTAGTCAAAAAAGGAATGTGTTATCAAAAACAAAACACCGTTGTATGTCTATCACTTAGAATAGTAGACTTAGACTAGGCTTACACTATTCTTAGTAATGTCTATTGCTTAGAATAGTAGACTATTACTACTTATCCTACTTAGTTTTAAAAATAACCTGACCCGGGGACGCCTGGGTGGCTCAGTCAGTTAAGTGTCTGCCTTTGGCTCAGGTCATGATCCCAAGGTCCTGGGTTGGAGCCCTGCATCTGGCTCCCTGCTCAGCAGGGACCTGCTTCTCCCTCTGCCTACTTCTCCCTCTGCCTGCCGCTGCCCCTTCTTGTACCCTCTCTCTCTCTCTGACAAATAAATAAATAAAATCTTTAAAAAAAAAAACAACCTGACCCAGATCCTTTCCTGGGTTCATGCCTCTGAACAAGTTGCACATGTTCACCTAGCAGTGCCCACTCACCCTTTGAGACCCAGCCTACGTGCCACCTTGTTCCTTCCCTGGCATCTCACAACTCCTTTAGGACAAGGATCGTGTTACATTTATCTACGAAATCCTAGAGCTTGGTCCTCCACTTCACATGGAGGCATCAAAGAGAAATTTCATGAAGGAATGTATCTGTTTCCATAGCTTCCTCAGTATACATCGGAGACCTCTGCTTAGCTCTCCCAGGAAGGAGTGACCTCTAGTCAAGTCAGCTCTATGTCTCATTCCTTCATCTTGGGATATCTGTCCTTCCTCTTACACAAGGTTGTGAAGATTAAATGTAGTAAGTGAGAGTTAAGCATATTCAGTAAATGTAAGGCAGTGGAATCCTCATAGTCAACATTAATTATTACTACACTACTGTTGTTCCTTAGAATGCACATTCCAGAAATATAATTCAGAATCTTACTAAGGACACCAGTGTTCTAGGTTTGACCTAGTTGTTGCTGTAATAAACAGTTCTCTACCACTTAGTGTGTTGGCCCAGCATAGGTGCTTGACAAGGCCCCTTTCAGGCTTCTGTACATCACTTCAAACCCCTACCCCAATAGTACAGACTTCTAATGAATTAGGAGTCCTATCTCTCAACTGGCAAGGGACTGCTTAGAGCAGATCCCTGTGGAGTGAGACCTCACTGTTTCTGTGAATATAAAGAAACCTCTCAGGAAAGGCTGAATGATTCAGGAAATCTGAACTGGGGAGCCAGCGGCTCAGCAGGAGGCACCTCTTCTTGGCTGACTAGAGCCTGCTGTAAGAAACATTTTTTTGGCTCTGACTGACTTGTTGAGGAAATTGAAAATCTCCATTTAAAAAACAGATAATTTAAATCCTTTCTGATTCAGAATATCAGGAAGTAATGATGGGCTAGATTATTCACTGGGCGTTGAGGGGCTGAGGAAGCCTCTGGGAGCTCTGGGTTCTCTCAGCCACTCCTCTCCGCAGCCCCTCACCCCTCATCCTTCCTCAGGTGTCTTTATCATGTGGGCTTGGAGTGGTTGCCATGTTTCTTAACCCACTTGCCTTTGTTGATGTCCTTGGCTGTTTGCAAGCATCCAGTACCACTTCAGTGCATCTGGAGACTGTGTGGCAGTTTCCACAGTGATCTTTGCCTTTGGACCCTGTGCTCTCCAGCCTAGGAAGCATGCAGATCCAGTGGTCTCGTACTGCTTTCCAATGCTTGTAGGTAGAGAGACCCTTCGAGCTTAAACTGTAGAACTCCACAGGCTTATTATGCCAGCTAACCCAGATCATGAGTCAGACATCTGAACTCACCCCCAAAGAGGGCTCCAGGCAAAAGAAATGGTCTACCTGGTATTTGATTATTTGGAAATTTCTTTTAACTGGCAGTCCTCTATTTCATCAAGGGTAATAATGCAAGGGTGTACATTGTAAAACTTGAGGAAAATAAATTGTGTTTTGTATAGCTGTAATACCATATTCTTTACTCTGCTCAAAATGTGTGAAATTGTTAATCCTACCCTGTGAGCCAGGATATTTGAATCAAGCAAGTATCCCTTGCTTGTGCCAGATGCAAGAGTTTGCTTTCTCTTTGCCTGGTTAAATTATCACTTGCCTGATAGATAAATAATGTTTTGAAAGTGTTATATCCTGATGGTGCATTAGGCTGCAAAGAGGATGTAAAAAGTGTAAGACCCTCTCTCAAGAAATTAGTGATATGAAACAGAGAATGCTAGATAGTTTGGGAATCAAGTGTAATAGTGCATGATTTCAGTTTTAAGTACTATGCGTGCAGAAAGGAAGGAAGATGAAAAGTAAATATTATTTAGTAAAATCCACTACTACAGGAGCAATAAATATTTGTAATATTTTCTATTCTCTCAGTAAGAAAAACTTGGATTACCTCTTTAATCACTGTGGAGAGCCTGGATTTTATTCTGTACCTTAAAATTCTTAGCTCATTTATGTCACTTGACATATGAACTTAACCTTTTTTGGAGAAAGACATCTTTAGTTTTCATACATAGTTTGTTAAAACTCCAAAAGATTTCATAGCCCTTTTTTTGAAAAATTAAGATATCAAGTCAGCAAGTATTTACTGAGCACTGACCTTGGGCCAATGCATGTACATTTTTTAGATTTTAGACAACAGTAGAATAACCCTAGAATAATGCCTCTTAAGATGACTTTGATAAGTACAAGATGGTGAGTTGAGCATGAAGCCAAGAACCTTGGTTTTCCCTTGCTGAGTGTTTTTCTCTTTTGTTGTGTGGTAGCACTTAGAAATGTTCGTACTGTTTTTGTCCAAGGTGTGTCCTCACCCTTGTCGGGATTTGTGTAGTGATTTATAATTAAATAATTTGCAAAGCCTTTGGGGCTCTGTGATGGGAAGTGCTACATAATACGAGGTGGTAGTGATTTGGGCCTCATCATACATCTGATATATGTCTTTCACGATTCTATTCCTGTTTCTACCAGAGATTCTTTCCTCTTAATGGAATTTGAAAGTAATCATTTATCTTGAATGAAATTGGTTTCTTCTTCTACCTATTGCTGGGGAATTTAGTTTTCTAACTGGAATGTGTGATCTATTTTATGTGCCAGCCAAAAAAATCCCCAAATACTGGCCGCCTGAGTTCTGGCTAATGTTTCCAGGCTCTCTGTTTTGAAAACATTCCGTTTCTACCCTGTGTTACAGATGCTCTTGCATACAGTGAAATCCTGTGATAAATATTTTTCAGAGAACATAAAGTATTTGAAAAATAAACGAATGGTAGTGTTATCATTAGTCATACATTGACTGAGTGCCACCAGTGTATTCATCATCATGTATAGGACATAGTCCAAGACACAGTCCCTATTTAGTGGTTTTATAGTCTAATTATCTGTGAAATGGTCATGTCAAAAAAACCAAGGAACCATCAGTTGAACAATTTGTTTCAGTTGTGATTAATAACCTGCTCTGGGTAATTAATGGGAAAATATATGTGGCGCTTACTAGGCTGCTAGCTTCAGATATATAAGCAGTAAGTGTGTACCCAAAATAATTCATAGTAAATAAAATAACTCTTATTAATACATCCGAGGTCTCGTTCTTACCTGTTTTAACACACTCAGGGAAAAGAGTGAGCACAAGTAGGTGGTTTTGCCATTCTTTATGGTAATGTTACTTAGGTCTTAAAAGTCCATCAGTAACATATTATTTGAAAAATGATTGTTTTTCACAGACTGAGTATCCTTGCAGTATTTATCCTTTCTTGATTATTTTATGATAACTGTGAAAATACTTAATATCTATTTAGACTTCTTTGTCTTACATATAAAATATTTTGCATTAGATAAAATGAAAACAGATTAAGGATGGGTCTATACAATACAAATATCTATTTAAGTTCAGTATTAGGTGGAAGTTTTGTGGGCAAAATATTTAACAGTGTTTTTGTAAATTTACCTGTTATTTTGACTCATGTAGACTTAGCTGAAATGAGAAAAGACAGTGAGGATAGATATAAAAATTTATGTATTTGACTAGGATTTTCCCCACTTGTATATAGGTGAAGTTTTTGGTAATTTTTTTTCCAAGAATGATTGTATGGTCCACTTGATTTCATTATAGAAGCATTTTTTTTTTAAGATTTTATTTATTTATTTGACAGAGAGAGACACAGCGAGAGAGGGAACACAAGTAGGGAGAGTGGGAGAGGGAGAAGCAGGCTTCCCGCGGAGCAGGGAGCCCGATGTGGGGCTCGATCCCAGGACCATGACCTGAGCTGAAGGCAGACAATGATTGAGCCACCCAGACGCCCCTATTATATTAGATTTTTTATTTAATGTGGTAAGAATTGGTTGGCTAATCAAAATGTGTGTTGAAAGGAATTAAAAGTTATATATATAAACATTTATTTATTAAAAATGACACAAACATACATTTATATATTGTATGTGTGTGTGTGTGTGTGTGTATGTAGGCTCCATGTCCATTGCGAGCCCAACATACGGCTTGTACGCATGATGCTGAGATCGAGTTGAATGCTTAACCGACTGAGCCACCCAGGCGCCCCAATAAAACATTTAATTAATATTTTAACTTATAAGATGTATATATTTGCCAGTTATATAATGGGGGCTCCAGGCTTTTTTTTTTTTTTTTTTTTTTGAGCATGAGCTGGTGTGTCCCATCTTTTTTCTCAAGAATTTCCAGCCTGTTTCTTTAGAGGCACTTGTGAAGCAGTCTGAGTGCAGAATTTCTTCTAGATTGTAATTTTCTCCAAATATTGTAATAATTTTTTTTCACTGTTAGTCAAACCGATCTAAAAACATTCACCTAAGTGTCCATAGAGGCTACAACTGTTGTTGTACACATAGGTTATTGGATGTTGGAGAACTGTGTTTGCTTAAGGTATTTAATTATAGTAACAGGGATAACTGACATAAACAGATTTGAAAACAATCATGATTAAGCACAGAACTCAACAGGTGGAAGCAGAAGTGCACAGGTGTCCTACACAATAGCTTATTAGCCACTAGTGGTGAGCATTTTGTGGGGAAATGAGCTCTCTACTGCCGAGGCTGTCACATGGTGGTCAGTTAGAGAGCACAGGCTTTTTGTTTGTTTTTTAACTTGAGTCTCTTGCCGTTTTGGCTCTCTATCTGAAGGACCTCCCTTTTTCTCCAGTCCCTGCCTGAATCCTTGCTCAAGTGCATATATTTTAATCGCAGTGGCCACCACCCCTCCCTTTTCTATCCATGTCCTTAACCTCTGTTCTTTGTTTCTAACTAAAATCTCTCCCACCCTCCATTTAAAAATTTGCATCAGAGTTCACCTCTTTAAAGAAGCCCTATGGATTGATTTGACTCAACTTTTATACTTCTGTTGATAATTTATGTTCTATCTATACAACTTTAATGGAACAAAACTTCAAAAACCTGAATTTTAGTATCAGGTATGATGTCCTGTATATAATAAGTGTGCAAATATTTCTTTAGCCATATGAACTTAGATAATAGGACAACTTTCCCTTGTACTCTTATTGAGATACAATTGATAAATGTAACAGTTCTTGAGATGTTTAATTGTCAAAACTATTCACCATACCTTTCTTTTAAAAGGGGTGGGAGGGGGGAAACGTGGTTGAGGAACTGGCCTTTTAGAATGTGACAAGAAACGTGTGTTTGTGGAATTTTGTTGTCTGAAAGTATGTTCGTCAATTGTATATGTATGATCTTTCCCCACGTAATGTGTAAGCCCTTCAAGGCATGGGTTATATGGTCTCATTCTTTGAATTGTGTGTGGCATAGTGGATAGAGAGTCTGTGCTCTTGTACCATTTGAAGTAAGTAGCAGGTCCTGAAAAAAATCTACATCAAATAACAGTAACAGCTCATAGCTGCTAACATCTTTTTTTTTTTTAATTTATTTATTTATTTGAGAGAGAGAGAGAGAGAGAGAATGAGAGATAGAGAGCACGAGAGGGAAGAGGGTTAGAGGGAGAAGCAGACTCCCCACTGAGCGGGGAGCCCGATGCGGGACTCGATCCCGGGACTCCAGGATCATGACCTGAGCCGAAGGCAGTCGCTTAACCAACTGAGCCACCCAGGCGCCCGCTGCTAACATCTTTTGATCCACATGCTGTACACTGTCTTTAAGCACTTTATAAATGTGATCTCATGTAATTCACACAACTGTTGTTATTCCCATTTTACGGATATAGAAACTAAAGGAAGAGTCAAATACTTGTCTGAGGTCACACTAGAAAATGGTAAAGCTAGGAATCAAACCCAGTGAGTCTGATTTCAGATTCTATGCCCTTAATTCCTTTAGTACAGTGTGGGCCAACAACCTTTCAGAAACTTTCTGTAAGAAGTTCTAAAACATAGATAATATATACATTTTCTTTTAACCAAACTTAATGAGAAACTAAAAACTAATCCTTAGTGGAAGTAAATTTTTGCCAAATAGGAAGCCACGGGAAGACCTCATTAGAAAATGAGAGAGACTAGGAGACCACACTTGGTATTGTCTGCTACCCAATGAGAAAAATACCTGCTTATGCTGTGAACCCTTTCATGTATACATATAACACCTGAATGAGGATGGTATATTTATCAAGCTCTCACATCTCATTGCTGGGCGACATCAGGGAGCTCTTTTTTTAGGATAGCTGTCCATCTGTTCTCCTCTAGGAACTCCTGGATCTGTGCCACCGCCACTTGGCTGCTGGCTTCAAGAGAGCCTAAATCAGTGAGTTGCTCACACCAGGGAGAACAAACAGGCTCTTCTCCTTTAAGTGTCTGTAATTATATGACCATAATTAGAAATAAAACCTTCTTTATATAATTTGCAGCTCATGAGGAAAGACTTTCTGCTTACACACCACTTTCTCCTCTATTGTCTCACATGCTGATCAGGAAATAGGTTACTTGGCCTAACAATAGACCATTGAGTCTAGTGGAGAGATCCAGATTCCCTGCACCCCCTTATTTTGCCACATGGCCTTGGGGTTATCCCTGGCCCTTTCTCAGCTTTTGGTTGGTAGTGTTCCATGATGTGGCTAATGCAGCAATGTAGGAGGTGTTGCAAGTGGCAACCTTAATTCCCACTCTTAGTTCCTTGGAAAAAAAGAGGTAACCTAAAAATAAATAACTCTTAAGTAGAGGTACTAGTTTTGTTGCATGTGGTTGGGGTTTGAGTTTGTTGTCATTATTGTAAACAATAACATCGTTTGGGAGATTCTACATTGTCAAGATTTAGGTCACTGTTGATTTTTGCCTGATGCTTTGGGTTTGAGTAGATGCTGATTAATTCATGAGCCCCAACTGCAAGGTAGATGTTCAGTATTGATTAGATATGCCCCTGGTTGTATGCTGTTAAAAAGGACTCCATTGTGAAATACTCCTAAAGCTAAATCAATAAGCTACTAAAGTTATCCCCCCACCTTAAGTGTTTATATTTTATCCCTTTAATGAAATGAGAAGGACTGGTAGGAATTCTGTGATCTGGACTGTTAAGAAAACTGGCTATATCTTTGGAACAGTATGCTCATATGTTAACCGTTCCAGGTGAGTATAAATTATTCATAATGTACATCTTAACTGAGAGTAACTGACTTAATGGAGTAGACAACAATTTTCTTTGGAAAATGATCATCTTTATTCTGGTGACATGGGTAGAGAACTTTGCTCAGAGCAAGCCCAAATAGCATTAAAATTTTTCAAGGGCTTTGAGACATAGTTCCTCATGGTGTTAAGGCTTTTAAAATGTCTACAGTTTCTCTTACGCTCATGGCCAGTAACTGCTAAGCAATTAGCTGTACTGGCAAAGGCATTAGGAAGTTTTCTACCTTGTCAATATTTTTTGAAGATTTTATTGAATTTAGAGCAATTTCTGGCTTTTTTCCCCCCTCAACATACAGACTTGTCCAGAATAACAGCGGGCTTTATGAAATCATCATGGAATCCACTAAATTGAGTAGCTTCTAGACCTGTCCATCTCCTCTCCTTGCCTTCTCTTCCAGGTTCCTAGAGTGGGTGGTTACTCCTGCTGTGAGGACTTCCTGACCATGCCTACCCCTTCCTTAAATCTGTACAGTGTTTTCTCATTTCCTTTTGCATCTACTCTAGCTGTTCGTCCCATGCGTCAAAGCCGGTCACCAGCAGGCTCTGGAGTATCTCATTACTCTCATCTGCTACTTAGGTCCCCAGCCTTTTCATTCTCTCTTCCTCTCCCACCTTGCTTGTGAACTCATTCCATTAGTCTTTTGAGCCATCTTCCAAGCACTGTCATTTTCTTAGACTCTCTTATTCTTTTTTCTTCTCTTCTAAATAACTCCTGAAATCCCATCTTCTGTAAAAGTCAGTTTGAATTAAGCAGAGAATTGCTGATGGTCTTCTCTTCTCTCACAATAATAGACCTCCCATAGCTTCTTCCTCTAATATCCACCCCCATTATAAACTCACCTCTGCTTCCTACCTCCAAAATGACCCTTGCCCTTGACTTATGTGTAATAACAGTATATCCCATCCCTGTTCTTGTTACTGTTCCTAATTTAGAGACTCACACGGGGGGGTGAACAAAGCAGGTTTTAAGGTCAACTGCCTGACTTGGAATCTGAGCTCAGCCGCTTGCAGCTGTGCTCCTTTGGGCCCATTATTTGAGCTTTCTGTGCCACAGTTTCCTCCTTCATAAGATTGAGAAAATCATAACACCTACCTGAGATTGTTGAAATAATTTAAGCGCTTCGCACAGTACCCGGCGCAAAATAAGTAGGCAATAAATACCAGCTGTTAATGAAAGGTACACCACCGTATTTTATACACACGTGCACATACACATCTACACATCCACATACCTAGTTACGTAATTTGGAAAAACCTTCAGAATTGTGATGTAACTTCTTCTTCCCCCCTTTTTTTTAAGGAAATGAAAAAATACAGAGTTGTAAACGTGAAACACACAACATAAAGTTAACAAAATCTTGGCTGAGGCAAGGGTTTAGGAGGCACTGTGCACTGTGCACATCTACTAAAGATCTGGCATTTGTGGTTTGGTCTTTGCCTAAGAGTGCCCGAGCCCCATATGTGTTTATGGGCACTTGCATGCTTTTGAGTGATAGTGGTAAGGGTGACAGATCTTCCTTAGGACAGTTTCAAAAGCAGACACTAGTCACCCAATTTAAGTAAGTAAAAGAAAAACTACTTTTTTAAAAAAAGGATAGTGCGAAGGACAACACCTTCTTTAAAAATGACTTGGGGCAGGGACTGTTCAGGTAAATCTGCATCTTTTTATGCACGCCCCTTTAAAGCCGCATATATCTTCAGTACAGCTTGTATTTGGCATGAAGATAATTAATTGCTTTTGTTTTCCTAGTTTTGTTGCTTGTAAATATTCTGTTAAGGAATTTTATAAACATACTGAAGGTAATCCTGGACCGATAGGTCTATTTCCTTTCTATCTCTCTCTCTTTACAAATTTTTGATATTTTTATTTCTTTAGAGTGACAGAGAACACGTGCAAGTGGGTGGGGGGAGGCGCAGAGGGAGAGGGAGATAGAATCTTAAGCAGGCTCCAAGCCCTGAGGCGAAATCAAGAGTCAGACGCTTAACTGACTGAGCCACCCTGATGAGTGTATTTTCTGAGTAGAATACTTACCCTCTTATATTGATTATTTATATTTTAAAATGTTGACTGTAGATATTGGTGGATTGCTTTTAAATTAATCCCTTGTTCCTGATTTACTATGGAATGTATCAGTGAAACATTTATTTAGAAAACAAATAATTTTAGATAGGAAAACAGAATCTTCTAAAAATAGCAGTAAATGATTTAATGTACCGGTATTGTTGGTGTGATATTGGAGGACCCAGAAGTATGAAGTGTGCATATGACTAATAAAGTCATAGTAAATATATATATATATTTTTAGTGACATTACTCATATCTGAGAGGTTGCTACTCTTGTTGGTATAAAAATTACTTGGATTTCCTTATTTTACTTTATTTATGTAACTTCACAGCTTATATCATTTCAGGTTTTATTAATGCCTGTTTTGTAAAATGAAATTATTAGAGAAATTATGAAGCAGTATGGCATGAAAGAGGTGACCAGAGCTACACTATTTCATGTTTGTAACTTTCATTTCTTTTCAAATGTAGATTTATTCCTAGTGATACAAATTGCTGTTTTCTTTGGCAGGCACTAGAAGCAAGTCTATGTGAAATTATGTAATGTCTGAAAAGTTATATTCATGATTAATTGGCCTATCCGAGAATGGTATTTGTGTGGAATAAGGCGATCATGCTTTTTATTTGGCATTGAGTTAAAGTGCCCCCGTTCAGATCAGGTTACTCTACAGGGCTTTTTGACTGAGAACTTGTTTAGCTTGATCTCTAAAAAGCGTAAAATGTAGATTCGAAGCCAAATATGCTGGAATTCATATTGTAACCAAAGTTAATCTTCAGATAACTTCAAAAGCAAGCTCTTTCACTCTGTCACACTATAGTTAACAAATAGAGCCAAGAGATTTAAAAACAACATTATCATGTCTGTGGCCTCTGAACGCACTGCCAGTCTTGATTATTCAGGGGTAGATTATCTTTAGTGTCCCAGGGTTTAAAATTCTTCCTGACCTTGACCCAGAGTGATCAGTTACAATGATTGGTCTATTTATTTATCTAAGCTGGACTTTACAGGAACTAGAAAATAAGGCATTTAAACAGTTGTCCCCTCCTATGTGTCAAGTTGAGAAATGATGACATCCATTACTACACAGTGATGGTGGACTTGATAACCAGACAGGGTTCTGCAGTGGTCCTTGAGCATAATGGTCTTGGGAAAATTAACTCCATTTTCCTCATCTGTAGTGTGGAAATAACAGTACGTACCTTCTGACATTTTAGTGGTTGATTAAGTGCTTACCCAAATACCTGTTCCTAGTGAGTGCCCTTTGGATGCTGGCTGTTGCCAGTTACTGTTGGTGCTGCTGCAACTGACCACTGTTGAAACAGCTCCCCCTTCAGGGCATTCACTTCAGGGTTCGCTCTTCTGTGAATCCTCATATTGAAATGGAGAATCCTATCCCAACGTTGAATATGAGTAATTTGGGGGTTACCGTTTAAAAGTATCTTTATTCTTATTACTTGAAGATCAGCAGTATCTGTATCACCAGGGAGCTTGTTAGAAATGTACACTCTCTGGCTCCATCCCAGAACTGCTGAGTCAGAATCTGCATTTTAACAAGATCTCTAGGTGTTTTGTTTGCATATTAAGGTTTGAGAAGCACTGATCTACATAATTTCCTGTCACCACCCCCCCCAAACTATCTTCAAAATCATCTGAATAATTAAGAGATCACTACCAACAGTGGACAACCAACAGTCCCACATGAACCAGGCCTTCACAATAGACATGTGGTAGGTAATTGGAAAGAGGGAAGAAGGAAGGAGAGAAGAAGAACCATGCCTGACAATACTAATATTATAAATCTGTAGATGGGTCTGTGCTTACTGATTTCAGATTGTTCTTTGTCGTGACACTGAATATGGAAAAGAAGAAATTTTACGGGCTGATATCGGTCAAGCTGGCTTTGGAGAGTTTCCTTTAACTCGCAGTATCAATAATTATTATACACCCCTTCTTTTTTTCTCACATAGACACACAGTGCAGTTCTCTTATAATCTTACTTTAATTAATGTTTTGGTGTCGAGATGATGTCCTTTATGTGATCTTGCAAGATCATTGGATGGGAGAGTAGCATTTCACTTACCATTCTCTGTGTTGTTTGGCTAGTGCTTCTACCTTTGTATGGTTTGTTTCCTCCCATGTAAAAGTTGTGAGGATGTACAAGAACGCTGATGAACCATGAATTATGAATAGTTGTGGAGGCACAGTTTTGTTTGTATTATCATATACTAGAGGATAAGGAAAAAATGCTCATTTCTTCCTTAAAGTATGACTTCTGAATCCACTTTCTATCAAGTAATTTGAAAAAAGTTAAAACTGACATGGGAAAAATTGATAAAATGTTAGGAATATGCAGTGGCACAACCTCAGGCAGTTAAAAGGGCGTATGTTCTGTGACTCAGCAGTCTCATGTCTAGGAATTTATCCTAAAGGTATATTTGCACATGCGAATGCACACAGGTACATTTTTGTAGAAGCAAAGGATGGTATTAACTTCTGTCTGTTAGAATGAAAATAGTTTAGTGTAACTCACTTTTGTTTTTCTTTTTAAGATGCTATATGTTTGCATGTGCTAGGCCTGTCAGTGAAAATTTGGAAAGGGATTTGAATGTCCAGGAATTAGACATAGCTGGGAGACTTCTTTTCCATTCTGTATATCTTTGTACTTTATTTTTGGTAACCATGTAGATAATGTAATTTTTATTTATTTATTTATTTATTTTCTTAAGATTTTATTTATTAGAGAGCAAGTGCGTATGCATCAGGGGAGGGGCAGAGGGCGAGGGAAGGGCAGAGAATCTCGTAAGCAGACTCCATGCTGAGTGTGGAACCGGATGTGGGGCTCAATCCCATGACCCTGAAATCATGATCTGAGGCTGAAACCAAGAGTCGGGCACTCAAACAGCTGAGCCACTCAGACACCCCCTATGTAATTTTAAAAACAACAAAGTAACCCTTTCATTGAAGTGATTTAAGCCATGTCTTTTTTTTTTTTTTTTTTTAAGTATACTCCATTCCTGATGTGGGTCTCGATCTCATGACCCCAAGATTCAGAGTCACATGCTCCACTGACTGAGCCAGCCAGGTGCCCTTTAAGCTGTGATTTTTTAGCACTTATGTACTTTTTTCTTAGTTTTAAAGCATGTTCATATAAAATCATTTATGTCTCTGGGGCCCTTAGACCTACAGTTGTTAAGAGTAGGCAGTGAATGTAAATGGTGAAGTCTCTCAAACATTTAACGATGCAGGTGTTAGATAAATTCTTTCAGAAAGTAGGAGGAAACACATCCCAGTTCATTTTATGAGATCAGCATTACTTTGATACCAAAACTAACCAGAGACATCGCAAAAAAGGGAAACTATAAAACAGTATTATTCGTGACATAAACACCAAAATCTTTCAAGAAATATTGGCAAATCAACTAGAAACCTATAAAAAGGATAATATATTATGAAGTTTATCCAGAATAGGATTTATCCAGAAATGCAAGGTTGGCTTAATACTCTAAAATGAAGACATTTGATCATCTCAATAGTTACAGGAAAAGCAGTTGACAAAACTAAAAATCCATTCATCTTAAAAAAAAAAAAAACCTCTCAGCAAACTAGGAGTAGAAGGAACTTTATCAGTCTGATACAAAGCAGCTTTATTTTTTTTTAAGATTTTATTTATTTGACACAGAGAGACACAGCGAGAGAGGGAACACAAGCAGAGGGAGTGGGAGAGGGAGAAGCAGACTTCCTGCCAAGCATGGAGCCCGATGTCTGGTGATCTGAAGGCAGACATTTAACGACTGAGCCACTCAGGCACCCCACAAAGCATCTTCTTTAAAAAAAAAAAAAAAAAAAAACATAGCTAACACCATTAGTAATGGTAAAAGACCAACCACTTCCTAAAGTCAGGAGTAAGACAAATATGCTCCCTTTCATCATTTCTATTCAGCATTGTACTGGAGTTCCTAGCTAATGCATTAAGGCAAGGTAATGAAATGAAAAGCATACAGATTGGGAGAAGGGCTAAACCTGTCTCTAGTTTGAGATCACAGTTATTTATATTACAGAAGATACTAAGGAATCTTTAAGAAAGCTACTAAAAGTAGAGTGAACTAAAGCAACGATATAAGGTTAACATACAAAATCCCATTTTATTTCTGTATAGTAGCGATGAACATTCATAAATTGAAATATCATTTACAGTAGCACCAAACAGTATGAAAGTATATAGGGATAAATTTAGCAAAATATGAACAAAAGGTGTACCCCAAAAACTGTAAAGTATTGTTGAAAGAAATTAAAGAAGACCTAAGCAAATGGAGAAATATCTATGTTCATGGATCAGAAGACTCAGTAAAAGTCAGTACTTTCCAAACTGATCTGTATAGTCAAACACAATCCCATAGAGATCCCAGCAGACTATTTTTTCTAGAATTGACAAACTGAATTTTAAAAGTATGGCAATGCAAAGAACCTAGAATAGCTAAAACAAATTTGGAAACAAAAGACCAAATTTGGAGGACAAATTCATGGGAAGAAGAAAATTCTCTCAATAAATGATGCTGGAATAACTGGATATACATATGGAGAAAAGTGACTCTTGATTCTTAACTCACTCCACATACAAAAATTAACTAAAAAATGGATCATAGACTTAATTTAAAGACTAAAACCATGAAATCAGAAGAAAATACAGGACAAGGCCCTTGCAACTTTGGAATAGGCAAAGATTTCTTAGGTTGGACACAAAGATTAAAATTGATAAATGGGACCTCATCAAAATTAAAACCTGATGTTTTTCAAAAGAAATTATTAGGAAAATAAAGAGACAAGCCACAGCATGAGAGAAAATATTCACAATACATACTATTATATATACACATACATACAGAGGACCTGTATTCAGTATACATATCTAAGGATCTCTTACAGCTCAGTAAGACAACCAAATTTAAAAAATAGGTGTTACAGATTGTGTTCCTTGGCTAGCAGGTTCTGAGATAAAAGTTCTGTGTGTAGAGTATTTATTAAGGGATGCCCTTAGGATTATCACCAGCATTGGGAGGAAGAGCAATGAAGCTGCATCGTGTAGAGGGAGGAGGGGAGCAGTGACGCAGCTCAGTAACAGCCTTGGCTGACTTCATATGTAGCTCTGAAGCTAGCTCGGTTCTTCAGGGTTAGACAGAATTGGGACAAGAGTTGGGTCAAGTTGAGCATGCCTTTATATATTTCTTTATCAGTCCATGATGAGGACTTGTACCACTTGGATGCGGGCCACCCTGGGAAGGGGCATGTCACATGTCCTTAGGTGACATGACTCTCTGCAGCTGAAGCAATCCTTGAAGGGAGTGACAACTGAAAACTGACTGCCTGTAGCATTCTCACTAGCTGGGACAACAGATTTTTCACTGTAAAAGGATCTGGCAATAGATTGCAGTAGACCATGGTGGTGGGCAGAAGAGTCTAACAGAAACTGCACAAAAGAAGATAAATGAATGGCCACTAAGCACATGAAAACATACCTAACATCATTAGCTGTCAAAGATATGCAAATTAAAAGCACAACAGGACATGCCTACGCGCTGCCTAGAATGGTACTGGCAATACCAAGAGGAAGTCCTGGGAGTGTAAAATGGTACAGACACTATGGAAGAACTGACACTTTTTTATAAAGTTAAACATGCACTTACATTATGACCCAGCAATTCCACTCCTAAGTATTTACCAAAGAGAAATGAAAACACATACAAAAAGACTTACATGAATGTTCATATTGGCTTTATCCATACAGCTCAAAACTAGCGTGCAAATGTCCATCAACAGGTGAATGGATAAACTAATTTAGATACATTGATACAATGTGATACTATGTAGCATTAAAAGGAATAAACTACTCACATGCAACAACATGGATGAATATCAAAAACATGCTGAGTATAAAGAAGTCACAAAAGAGTACACACTGGGGCGCCTGGGTGGCTCAGTCGGTTAAGCGACTGCCTTCGGCTCGGGTCATGATCCTGGAGTCCCAGGATCGAGTCCCGCATCGGGCTCCCTGCTCAGCAGGGAATCTGCTTCTCCCTCTGACCCTCCCCCCTCTCATGTGCTCTCTCTCTCTTTCATTCTCTTTCAAATAAATAAATAAAATCTTTAAAAAAAAAAAAGAGTACACACTGTATGATGTCATATATGAAATTCTAGAACAGCCAAAATAATGTATGATGTTAGATAGCAGATCAGTAGTTGCCTGGGTCTATAGAGGGAACTGCAGAAATGATTGAGGGAACTTGTTTTTTGTTTTGTTTTAATTCTGGTATAGTTAACATACAGTGTTCTCTTAGATTCAGGTATATAATACAGTGATTCAACAATTCTATATGTTGGTCAGTCCTGATTACAGTATACTCTTAATCCTCTTCACCTATTTCACCCTTAAGGGAACATTCTGAGGTGACAGAAGGGTTTTGGTTCTCTCTCATTGTGGTAATTATATAAATATATGTGTTTGTCCAAACTTTAAAAGGGTACATTTTATTATATATAAATTATACCTTAGTAAAACTGATTTTTTTTTTAAAGTAAAATTTAAGAAGAAAACAAATTGGGGTTTATGTTAATGAGAGATACTGGTTGTTGTTTAAATTTTCTTCTACGGTAATGTTTTCATCTGATTTTGGAATCAGAATTATGCTGGCCTAATAAAATTAGTTGAGAAATATTTCCTCTTTTTCTGTTTTTTTCTTTGTTTTTGAAATAGATCATGTAAGATTGGTATTGCATTCTTAAATATTTGAAAGATTTCACTGGCAAAGGTGTCTGGGCCTGGAGTTCTTTGCAAGGGCTTAAGTTACGAATCATTTTCTTTGGATTTAGAGTTACTGAGATGTTCTATTTCCTCTTGTGGTGTTTTATTAATTCATTCCATCAGTGAAGTTGCCTGTTTATCTGAGTTGTCTAATTTATTGGCATAAAGCTGTCCCTGATATTTCCTATCATTTTAATGTCTTCAAGATTTGTAGTGATACCCCCTTGTTACTTCTTATTTTGGTAGTTAACTTTTTTCCTTTTCTCGATTAACCTAATTAGGTTTTTAATAAAGTTAAGCATCTTCCTACCTTATGACCCAGCAGTTCCACTCCTAGGTATTTACGCAAGAGAGATGAAAACACATGTCCACAAAAGTACTTATGTAAGAATGTTTATAACAGTTCTATTCATTTTAGCTCTAAGCTGTAAACAAATGCTGATCACCTATATAGAGAGAATAAACAAGTTTTTGTGGATTTTAGAACAAAATATTATTCAGTAGTAAAAGGAAATGAATTACTGACATATGCAGCAATGTGAATGAATATGACAGTATAATGAGTTGAAAGAAGCCCCACAAGAATAATTCATCGTTTGGTTCCATTTACATGAAGTTCTAGAGCAGATCAAATCAAACTGTGGTGGTAGAAATCAAGAGTAGTGGGTGCTTGGGAAGGACAGTAGAAAGGACTTGACTGGGAGGGGGCAGGAGAGAACTTCTGGGGTTATGTAGTCTATATCTTGTTAGAGATGTGGGTTTACATGAGTATATACATTTATTCAGAACTTTGTCCATTTCATCATGTGTGCAATATACATTATCCTAGTTGTACAACAATGTGAATGTAGTTAGTGCCACTGAACTTTACAATTAAAAATAAAGTGGTACATATCATGTTATGTATATTTTATAATTTAAAAAATGTAAGAGGTTGGGTGTGAAGATTCAAAATGGGCAAACATTTAAAACGTATTTATTGTCCCCCATAACCACATGCTGTTCTGTTATTATTTCTTTACCATTTATAAACTAAAGTAAAAATGAGAAAGTACCAGGTATGAGAAATAATGTTAAATTTATATATTCAACAAATACTTATCAAACATCTACAGTGTAGAGTTCTTCATTATGTGTGCTAATTTAGGTAAAGAAACAAGGGTCTCCTTCAAAGAGGTCACAGTGTACTAAGCTTTGACTTAAAATATACAAAAAAACCCACAAAGATTTCACAAAAATAAAGAGCTTTCTTCTACCTACTGAATACCCTGTAGTAGGCTTCTATAAGACTTAAAGTTCTAGGAAATTGAGCTTAAAAATCTTTGCCCTTGGGGGGAAAGCCTGTGACATCTGGTGTTTCCCTTCCTGGCCTTGCTGTAGCTTGCATTGGTAGCGGGGAGGCTTATGTTTTGTACAGTTCCCACACAGCCTGCCACGATGCTGGAGCACCAAAGAGCGGAGTGTCACTAATAATGTTCATGTAAGTGCTCAGTTCGTGCTTGTCCTAAAGCATTAGTAGATCTAGAACCTCCACCACAGAGAAGTTAGGGAAGAGTTTAAAAAGACAAGGTCAGTAATTACCCAAACAATTCTCTTCTCCTACTGCTAATGACTACTGTAATTGAAAGAGTCAAAGGTAGTCTGAAAGTGAGGAAAACAAAAGCAGAAAAGTCAAGGGCATGGAAATTCTGTACACCAGATGGTTTATGTGCCCACAGGGCAATTGAGAATTAAGTGTGGTAATGGAATTACAGTACTTCTATTGGTTCTGTGACGACAAGCACTTGGAGTACCGGTTACATTCTCCTTGGCATAGTTGGGTGCTGAGTAAACATTAGTAACTTATTGAATAGTACATAGCATCTTAACTGACATAAATCTCTGTGAATGCAGAACATTGTCAGGGGTGCTGGTGATGGTGATGATAATACTGAGAAAATGACTAATACGACTTTTCTAGTTAGAATCTACCTACCTATGTCTCCTCTCGTTGTTCTACTTCCCTTTTTGGATCTAATTACAATAAGCTCAGTAGCCTGTGTCTCTGAGGAGTTAATGCAGGTTTCTCTTGGTGGAATTGGTAATGAGAATGGCTGCAGTTGTGCCTATGTGGGGTATTTGGCACCACATCTAGATTAAAACAGATGCCTTGGGGCAACCAAGAAAGCTAGTTTTATTATTCCAACTATATGACATTTTGGAAAAGTTAACACTATGGATACAGTAAAAAAGATCAGTGGTTGCCAGGAATTAGAGGGGAGGGAGAGATGAATAGGCGGATTTTTTAGGGCAGTGAAAATACTCTGTATGATACCATGATGGTAGATATATGTCATCATAAATTTTTCCAAACCCACAGAACGTATAATGCCAAAAGAGAACCCTGATGTAATCTGTGGGCTTGGGTGATTTGATATGTCATTGTAGGTTCTTCACTGACAACAAAGGTACCACTCCGGTGGGGGGATGTTGATAATGGGGGAGACTATGGATGTGTGGGGCCGGGAGAGATGGGAAATTTCTCTACCTTCCTCTCAGTTTTCCTGTGAACCTAAAACTGCTCTTAAAAAAAAATAGTTTGGAAAAAAAAATTAAAGATTTGTGACACTTGAATATGAATTTATTTTAAAATTCCATTTTTCAAAACCTAGGGTAGAGTTTATATTATATTGCTAATATTGTGACATGCTTGCCAGAGAGAATAGTTTGTAAATCCTAAGCAGACTTCCTGTAACCATGTGTTGAATTTCCAGCTGTGTTGAATCAGACTTTGATCCCTCTTAAGAAGATAAATGCAGTATCTGCAGTTTCTAATGGTAGGGGTGGAGGAGAGACGTTCAGATGAAATCTTAAAAGCCAAGTCCCTGTCCAGATAAGAAATTAAAGATGCTGGGGAAGGCAGTTGGCTTCATTGGCTTCCCCACCCTCTGCAAATTTGTAGGCTCTATCTGCAAAAACAAAAACAAATAAACAACAACAAAAAATGAGCTGCTGTTGTTAAATGCAGTATGCCAGATTAGATTTGTTTCCTTCCAATAGAATCCCTCTCCTTAATCAGCACTCTTATAAATGGCACACCTGCCTAATTAGAACAAGTTCTAGAGTACATACAGTGTGGGCATTTCAATTAGCTCCACACAATTGATAACTGTTGGGGCTGATGTTCTTAGAAAGTCTTTCCTTCTCTCCTTTTCTTATTTCTTTGATGTCAAGCTTTTACTATTTTTTGCTTCTGAATCAGCCTCTGACTGTGGGCATTTCCCAGTATTCGTCCATTGATATTGTTTTTGTTTCTGAGTGATTCTTTAAATGAAAAAAGAAGTGACATTTATGAATATGTATAGGAATGCTTTTAAATATTTTTATTTTATTAGATTTAATTTACTTGTCACTCTTAAAATACAGAGAACACTCTTCACTGTGACAAGGAGGTAAAATATAGCAGTCACATTTAAGATCTCCATACATTAGCAATAATAAATCCCTTTGCCCAGAGTAATGCAGAAACTCAGTTCAGAGCCAGTGGGGATAATGTAGTGCTCCCTCACAGAACCAATTACCCACAGAGAAGTATAATGAGCCGGGGAGGTGATATAACAAAAATCTATATGGCGAGTATAAAATTAGGGTAAAATTGTTACCTGTGAGAAGTCTTATAGTAAGTGTATCTCCAATTATCTTCTGGAAGAAATTATGGCATCTGTTCAGGTCAAAATTCATAATAGAATGGCAAGAATAGCCTTAGAATAAAACAAAAGGGTCTGTGACTGTAGAGAAAATGGCAACAGACATGTCACAAACAAGGTTCTCTTGTGCCCCTGAAAGATGTGAAGGAGCCCCAGTATGGCCATGAGGGCAAGCCAGTCACCAAACCTTCCTGCAGAGGCAGGTCTGTTACTGACCACAGTTATGTGCATGCCGCTGGGAACAAGATAATGTTCTTAAAATCCTAGACAATTTAGAGCATCACAGGAAGTCTCTACTTTTAGAGTTACTGTATTTTCAATACAGTAACATCTTAGAGCAGAATTGCCGTAAAGGGAAATGCCAAGTGTGCGTGATCTATATCTTAGTTAGGAGCGGGCTTGATCAGTTGCATGAGTGGGTTAAGTGGCAAGAAATGAAACTTAGTTCTTTATTAGATAAGTTCAAAAAAAAAGTTTCCCTAAAAACAAAACAAACATTTTTCAACCTCTGTGGTACCCATGCTATCAGTTGCGAAGTTTGTGGGAAATCATTCACTAGCAATAATAAAGCCCCAAAACTTGTAAAATATTTTTAAATAGATTGAACAGATTCATGCTCTTGTTATAATTTTGTTATTCTCACTTCAGTGTATTCATCTTCCTTGACTCCTCCTCCTCCTTTTTTTTTTTTTTAACTTACATTCTTTCTTGAGAGGAAAAAAGGTAAGGAGGCTCACAGTTAGGTACTAGCAACTGGGCACAGCCCCAGATGTATTTTACATACAACTTACAGTGACTATCACTGAGCGAGCCCCAATAGTGGTGGAGATAACTTCCTCCCAGCTGATATTTAAATTTTGGTTCTCTCTTGTCAGGTTATACCCAGAAAATAAAATTAGGCCCAAATGGTCATTCATTATAAGTGGTCAGAGTAGAATAAAAGCCAATCTAAACAGTGATGGAAGCCACCGCCTTGCCATTGATGGTTGCTTAACACGTCATATTATTGTTATTAAGGATACATGTGAAAGAACAATAGTCTTTGGGACCTTGTTGAACCAGAGGAACCACTTCCTAACCTAAAAGCAGTTTGTTCATTTGTTCATTTATTCAACAAACGCACTTTGAAGCTGCAGCTACAGCAGTGAACAAAGGCTCTGCCCTCAGAATGGAGCTTTGATAGTTTAGTAAGTGAAACAAAATAGACAAATGATACAGAATATGTCAGGCAGTGATGAATGCCATGCAGAAAAATACAGCAAGGCCTGGGGGATCCCGAGTGGTGCTGGTGGAATGCAATTTCAGAGAGAATGGTCAGGAATAAGCCTCTCTGATAAGGTGATATCTGAATCTGAGCTCCAAAGGAAATGAGGGACCAGCCATGGAAGAGTGGAAGAGCAAAGGGCTTGCATTTGGCAGCCTGGGACCCTCTGTCTTGATAGGTATGTGACCTTAGGGAGGCATTTAACTTACCTGTAAAACGGAGACAGAAAAAGCCGCAATCCTGTCTCGTAGGCTTTGTGTTTGTCACTTGTGAGACACTTGAGGAAAGCATTTTGGTAAACAGCAAAGCATTACTTAAACTTCAGATTGCAGTGCAAGATGATAAAAGGGTGCAATTTGAAGAGATGCATAAGCCTTAAAACCCTTTTATACAACGCGTTTTGTAGTTACCGAATTAAGTTGTCAGAGCTGAAGTGTAGAGAACACTCTCCAAAGATGAACTGTTTGATACTCGGGTATAAAGGATTTATATTCATCTTTGTTTACTTTTGTAGTATATGTTTGTGCTTTTCTTCCTTTGGCATCTTTTTCTTTGACCTTTCCTTTTATTAAATCAGGGCCTCTTGGCTCTCAATTGAGACATTTTCTTTCCTGTTCTTTTACTCCTTGATGAATTCATTAAAAAAAAAAAAACAGCGTAACAACCCTCTAAGATTAATATTTATCATGGGGACTCTCAGAGCCAAAGTCTATCATAGAATAATTCTAAGCTCCACCACAATTCATTTGTGCTGATGTTTGTTAAGGTCTTGAAGTTGTTTGTTTGTTTTTTGTTTTTATAGCTGAAGTGAATTTTGCAATAATCATAATATTTGAATAGAGCTTTATAGTGTGCAAAGTGCTTTCACACACTCATATTTGAGCTTTAGCAACCCCAGAACTAGACAACGCAGACACTATTGTGCCCTTTTACAAATGAGGAAAAACGGCTCAGAGATCAACATTTAAATCCAGGTCTTACAATGATACAGGTATGAATATATGAATGAAAAATACTGAGTTGCTTTTAACACCAGGAACTACTAAAATGGTGTGGGGGTTTTTTTTCCCCTAAAATGGTGTTTTTTTTTTTTTTAAGTAAATTCAAGAAAGTTCTAGATGACCGGAGGAGATGAATCCATAGGGGATAATGGAAAGAGAGAGGGCTGTGTCCCTGATCATTGTGAGTGGAGATCATGGAGATAAAACCCTTTTTGTGTCTTCGTCAAAGAGGTTGTGCACCTGGCTCCCATCTAGCATGAACTTTCATTTATTTTTCTCCACTTACTTAGACTGACAAGATTAATAAACATGTTTCCTTCAGGGCAGAAACAAAAGTAACCATAAGCAAATATAAAGCTTCTCAAAATGAATTGTCTTGGAATTAAAGGATGTTTTCTCAGAAAAGGTTATTGAATTTTGAGGTCGAGAGTCCTGAAGACTTATTTTGAAATGTCTTTTTAAGTATAATAGAATCAATAAAAAATTAAAGCAGAGTTGGGAAGAGGCACAGAGATTATCCAGCCATGGAACCATTAAAATATGTGATCTGGAAAGGACCGTTGAAGGGTCCCGGATCCCCAGCTTGTGTGAGGTTGCTTTGTCCTCTGTGGCGTCCTCACCATCCTGGTCCAGCCTCTCCTATGGTGTTTTCTGATTATAGGGGCCTTCCAAAAATAATCCATTCCATGAAGACTATATGATTCCATTTATATGAGGTACCTAGAGTAGTCAAATTGGAGACAAAGTAAAAGGGAGTTAATGTTTAATGGGGACAGAGTTTTAGTTTGGGAAGATGAAAAAGTTCTGGAGATGGATGATGGTATTGGTAGTACAACAGTGTGAATACACGTAATGCCACTGAAGTGTATACGTTAAAAAAATGGTGAAGATGGTCAATTTTGAGTCAATGTATGTTTTACCACAATTTAAAAAATAAAGCAGGAAAAAACAATCCATTCAATTTTTGGACATTTCTGTTGGAAAGTTTAACTCCCTCTAGGATAAGCCCTGTTCAAGTTTTGCACTCTGGAGCCATGACGAACAAATCTAGCCCTTTCCCTGGGATGAAGACATCCAGCTTGTTCCTTCCCAACAGTGTGTTCAAAGCTGATTAGTCCCAGTTCCTTTAATGGGTCACCCTCTTTTGTTTTATTTTATACTTTATTTGAATCATTATCAAGGGGGCGCCTGGCTGGCTTGGTTAAGCGTCGGCCTTTAGCTCGGGTCGTGATCCCAGGGTTCTGGGATCGAGCCCCACGTCCAGCTCCCTGCTTGGCGGGGAGCCTGCTTCTCCCTCTGCTTGCCATTCTCCCTGCTTATGCTCTCTCTCTGCCAAATAAATAAAATCTTAAAAAAGAGAAAAAAAATCATTATCAGGATAAGGACCATAGATTGTGATTGGCAGATCAGTCTTAAATCTCTATTAACTTATTGGTTCTTATTCTGAATCTATTGCTCTCTCTTCCTTGCTTGCTCATTCTGTCTCCCTTTTAATATATTTGTTGAAGAAAACTGGGTCATTTGTCCTCGAGAGTGTTGGTACTTGCATCCCCCTGCTATACGGATTGACAGTTCCTCTGTCCTCTGTATTGCCTGTGAATCACTAATTGGATTGAGATACTTTATTTTATAAATGCTTGTAATCCAATTATATAATAATCCAATCCATTGTAGATCTTTTTTTAAGAGTGGAGGGGGTACTATTTTACACCCCCTTCCCAGTGTTTTGTTTGGAAAACTGTACATATGCAGAAAGATTGAAAGAATAATAAAATGAACACCCGTGTAAACTTTACATAGATTTGCCATCCTTTAACATTGTTAATACATGTACAGATACACAGTTTTTCCCCCAGCATCTTTTGAGCTTAAGTTATAGACATCATGACAGTTTACTCCAAAATATTTCAGCACATAATTGCCAAGAAAGAGGATATTCTCTCATATAAACACAATTGTGTTGACTGAAGAAATTTGTTCTATCCAGTTTATATATTGTCTACTATTCAGTGTATATTTCCCTAATTACCCAAATAATGTCCTTAATAACTGTGGGTAAAGTTTTTCAAAGATGTGTGTATGTATGTATTTGAGAGAGAGAGTGGGAGAAGGAGAGCAAGGGAAGATGGGGCGGACAGAGTCTTAAGCCTACTCTGCACTGCGATCAGGACCTCAGCGGAAACCCAGGGTTGGATGCTTAACTGACTGCACCACCCAGCCGCCCCAAGGTGATTTTTTTAAAAACCCAGAATCCATATAAGAATCACAAATTGTATTTAGTTTTCGGGCCAGTTTAGTTGCCTAAATTGGTTCTGCCCTTTATTGGGTCTTATGTGTCATTGACATTTTTCGAAGAGTCCAGGCCAGTAGTTTTTCAGAATGTCCCTAAATTTGGATTTGCCTGATTGGTTCCTTATGGTTAGATTCAGGGTGAATAATTCCAGCAAGAATCCTGCATAGGCTGTGCTGAGTCCTTTAATGCCACACCTGGGAGGCGCATAATGTTAGTTTGTCACATACTGGTGATAGGTTTGATCACTTGGGTAAGGAGCTCCATTGTAAAGGTACTTTTCACCATTGTAATTAGTAGTCTATAGGATAGTAGTGGTTGCTTTTACAATATTTTTAAAAACCTGCCATTGGTCCTGGGAGAAATAGGGTGGAAAAGATTATGAGCACATTAGTAAAGAGTTATTCCCACTGATGGAAAGATAATTTTAAATGTTTATTTTTCTGAGAGGAGAGAAGTCGGGGGTGGGAGAGTACTGAAGGTGAGAAACGGGCTTTGGTGAAGACAGACCTGTGTTTGAATCCCAGTTCCACAGTTGAACCTGTACAACTTTAGAAAAGTTACCTCACTACTCAGATCCTTAATTTCTTCCTTAAAATAATAATAATAATAATAATAATAATAATAATAATAATAAACATTCCTGGCAGGATTGTTGAAATGATTAAATGAGATAGTGTAAAGTGGCTTCTTACCTAGCAGCTATACTAGGATCATCGATTCCATGAGAGATGAGGAGGAGTCATTTCCTGAGCAGGTTGCAGAGTTTAAACCTATCCATCATGGGTGTTAATTCTCAAGATTAGTTTGAAATATTCAGTCATGTTGACAAGAAAATGTGATCAACAGGTTAGGTGCTTTTGTGAAATTTCAAAGAAAGTGGTTAAGAATTAGGAGATGTTTGGTTTCATTTTCAGACCTCTTAAATATGATTTGTCTGTGGTGGACTTGGGTCGAATTGAATTCCATTTATTCAGACCCCTTTCTGACTGCAGTCCATTTTAACCTATTACCAGGGATTATTTTTTGAAACAGTGTATATGAAGTCTGATTGAGAATAGTGAATCATAATAATTTTGTGACCCATTTACATGCATTACTGTAGAAGTTTCATTTCTTACAAGTGACAATTTTTTAAAGTTAATTAGACTCGGCTATAGTGAGGTTAGCAAAAAAGTGCTTTGAATTATCAATAATTCAGCAGGGCAGACATTTCTGTATAATGCAGTGGTTTTATAGAGTATTGTGAGATAGTTATTCCTAAAATAAATGGTTGTGAGCATACATCAGCCTGGTGGGGTTCACTTGAATGTAGCGTCAAGTGATAGCATCTATGCTTTCTATTATTGGGCAGAGTGTGGGACATCAGTCTTTCTGGCCATGAACTACTAGCAACCTTTGTCCTTTGTGTTACCTTTAGTTAAAAACGAAAAATGAGCGTGAGTGCTGGCTGATGGCCATGTCTTTCTTACAGCTAAAAATTCATCGGGGAAAGAAAAATGGGATTGCAGATTTGGATTTGTTTCATTGCATGAATGATACGTGACATTTTGTAAGTTATTTATCACCGCAAGGATGGCAGCAATGGCTTGAGCATTGTTACATCAAATGAAAGCAGGAATCCCATTAGTACAAGGACTGGGTTTTAGCTAGAATCTATCAGGGGAATGTTGTCACTTTAAAACGAGATTGTTCTTTTAATTGCTATTTAAAGGAACAGAAGTGTTCCCAAGGTACTGCAGTTGAGCAGTTGCAAGTAATAACTATGGATCCATAATTATGCAGTGCTGATTATCTGGCATTTAAAAAATTGTGGCTGGAGTCAGTGACCAATTTGTTGTAGCTTGTCTTTTTGGATTTTTCTAGTACAAAGTGTTTTACACTCTGCTTTTTAACTGGGGCTACAAAAACACATTTGCATAGCTACTTCGGAAAGTAAAGCCTGTGCATATTAAAAGAACAAATTAAACTGAAAATAAGGGCAAGATAATGAACACCCACATTGTAGGACGAAATTAACAATCATATTGAACAATTTTTCAAATCCTCAGTCATAAGATGAATTCTGGTTTTCGATGACATGTTTTCACAGGGAACCAAGACATTTGTTGGAATCATTATAACCATTTGAAATAGTGTCTTAGAGATGAGAGTTTTTTCTTCTAACTAGCATATGTTTCTTCCATTTATTCAGTTAACATATATTTTGAGTGCCTACTGTGTATCGGGCAATGTATTAATTAGGCATTTGGGAGACAGTAGCTGAACAAATGAGGTTTATTCTATGCTGCTGTATATTTTAAAAGTTAGACCTTGCAAAATCTCATTTTTAATTTACATTAAAAAACATGTATGATTATGCTAACTTTTCTTGCCCTGAATTTTTGATTCATGAGATTCAAATATAAATACGTTATAGTTACATTCAGATGGCTAGAGACAACATGTGTGAAGGCTTGGAATATGCAATAAAATTTTAATTTTCATACAGTTTTGGCTGTTCAGAATAAATGTGACCAGATCTGTAGGCACAGTCAACTATTTATGTGAATGGGAATATTAGCATTGCTGGTAGCCATAAATAACATTGGAGACATTGAGAGGTATGCAGACTTAATACATTGTTAAAAGCAATTACCTCAGTGAGAGGTGAAGAGTACTAGGGGGGTTAGACAAATGTTTTGTTGTTTCTTTTATTAAAGTGGGAACGTCAGAGATTGAGAGTTTACCTCCTTTGTGTGGCATGGTATGGTTTACTTTTGAAGACCGTCTTTTGAGCTTCCCAAGTGATCCTACAGAATTTTAAAATTCTTGCTTAGTTCTCACTCTGTTAAATGTCCCTGATATTTTAGGTCAAAAATTTAATAGATGAGTAGTAGTAACCTGCACTAAAACATTTGATAAAGTTGAGTTAATCTGAAATAACAATTAGAACATATTCATAAATTATAATAGATGAGTCAATTTATTATAGGCCTATAAATTAGAGGAATGATTGAGATTTCGAATGAATCTTTTTTTTTAAGTAATCTCTATACCCAATACAGGACTCGAACTCATGACCCTGAGATCAAGAGTCGCATGCTCTACCGACTGAGCCAGACAGGTGCCCCCAAAAGAATCTTTAATAATGTTCATTTTAGGAAAGTTATATAATCTATAAATGTCTTAGATTTCATTGGTTTAATAGAAATTACTTCTGAATCTTAAATGCATTATTCAGGTAGTAATTTAGCATCAAATAAAAGTTTTTTTTATTAGAAAATGTTGATTGGAATATCTTACTCAGCAGTTTTCTGTTGTTTTTTTTTTTAAAGATTTTATTTTTATTTATTCATGAGAGACAGAGAGAGAGAGAGAGAGAAGCAGAGGGAGAAGCAGGCTCCCTGCTGAGCAGGGAGCCCGATGCGGGACTCGATCCCAGGACCCTGGGATCATGACCTGAGCCGAAGGCAGACGCTTAACCATCTGAGCCACCCAGGCGCCCAGCAGTTTTTCTGTTGTTAAAGAAATCTTAAAAAAAAAAATATATGTAAGAAGCTTTGACTTTAATGTTTTGTTGTTAATTTTGAAATGGAAAACTGACAGTATTTTTTTCATTTTAATTTTATCATAGCCCCGTGCTGATCCCATTCCGATATGTAGCTTCTGTCTGGGGACTAAAGAATCAAATCGTGAAAAGAAACCAGAAGAACTCCTCTCTTGTGCAGATTGTGGCAGTAGCGGTAAGTTGGTATAGTTTTGTATGTGTGTGTACAGTGTCTCATCCATAGCTATAATGTTATTTATGTCTCTGTCAAAACTGCATTTGTTTTTTAAAGCAATTTTTTGGTTATAACATAGTTTTTAAATTCAAAAAGTAAGTGCAGGTAGAGGGGGAAAAAGTGTATTAGCCCTGACAAAGATATTATATGTTTATATAACACTATATATTAATATTTATAATTAAACTTTGATTTCATACATATGGAGTATTGCACATTGCAGGTAAATCCAGTGTAAAGAATTCTAAGTTTTCAAGCTGAATACAACTAGAATCACTTGTTTTCTATAACTCTCAGTCTCAATTTAAGAGATGCGGGAGTTGGAAGATACAGTGTTTCAGGGCATGACACCTGCTGGTGAAATGTAGTATTACAACCCAGCTCTTTGTGACTCTAAATGAAAGGGACAGTGTTCTGGAAATTGCAGGGATAGAATCAAGAAATCATCATGATGAAAAAATTCAAATTGCCTAGAATAAGATAGGAAAAAGTGGTCAAATAGAAGGTAATGTTGAAATCAAGGAATTGCTAGGTGGGGACACTGGATTGATCATTGGCAAACTGTAATATTTAAAATGCTCTCGAGGTACTGGCATCTCTGCCTTTTTTCAATCTAAGATTTTAAGACCGTACCTTTAAAATGGAAAAAAGAAGTCAAATTGTGCTTACATTAAAAGAATTTGTCTTACCAAGCTGGTCTTCCTTCTTGCTAATCATGTGATAGTTGCCTAGGTTTTATATACATAGGTTTTTGTTTTTGTTTAATTTTTATTTATTTATTTATTTATTTTTTAAAGATTTTATTTATTTGACAGAGAGAGACACAGCGAGAGAGGGAACACAAGCAGGGGGAGTGGGAGAGGGAGAAGCAGGCTTCCCGTGGAGCAGGGAGCCCAGTGCGGGGCTCTATCCCAGGACCCCGGGATCGTGACCTGAGCCGAAGGCAGATGCTTAACGACTGAGCCACCCAGGCGCCCCTTGTTTAATTTTTATTTACGAGAGAGGGAGAGAACGTGAGCAGGGGGAGGGGCAGAGGAAGAGGAAGAAGCAGACTCGACACTGAGCTGGGAGCCTGACATGGGGCTCGATCCCAGGACCCTGAGATCATGCCCTGAGCCAAAACTGAGAGTCAGGTGCCTAACCGTCTGAAACACTCAAGTGCCCCTATATATAGCTTTATATATAGTTATATATGTATACACATACACACACACCCAACAGATTGAGTGGTAGTTAATTGGATTTTTAAAAAATAATCTTTGTGTTAATCTTTAAATTTTCTTCTCTCAGCCTACTGAAACGTTTTTCCTCCCGAAGTGTTATTTTCACATTCATGACCAAGTATTTCTCTGATTATGGTTATCTTTAAAAACAACAACAAACCTGCAGAATACCATAGCATACCGTCATTTAGGAAGTCAGTTATAGTAGAGTGGTTAACAAAAACTCAAGAGCGAGCCATAGCCCGGTTCTTCTTACCTTGAGTTAGTTACTTAACTATTTTGTGCCTTGATATCCACACTAGAAAAATTAGATAATGGTAGCACCTACCTCTTGGATTTTGTGGGAGTTCAATGAGAGAACACCAGTAAATAGCCTAGCACAGGGTCTACAACAACTAGGGTAAGTGTGCTATAAATGTCAGCCATTGTCATTATTTGGCATGTTTGATATTGTCCTTGATTGCTGCAAGTAATTTCAAATCTTAACATCATTTTTGACAGCTGCTTGATGGTTGGATAGAGGAAATGTTTCATTCACTGAGGAATGACAGGGTTGTGTAATGATTCTTCGTCCTCCTATAAAGGTTTAACTGGATAAGCTCTATGTGGTTATGCTGCTCTCAGGACCTGACTGGGAGGGAAGCCTTGGAAATAAGACATTTCAAACTCTGCCTGAGAAATGCATTCTGACAATCTTTTTGATGGGCTTTACGGATTCATTAAAATTCTTTACCTGCCCATGGTATCATGGATAGTGACAAAAGGGCATGGAAACATTATCTGTATGTTCAGTTTAATAAATTTCAACCCTACAATCTCCCCCATTTTATCCTGCTGAGGTAGTCCTTCACTCATCAGTTCTGACTCTGAAGTTATCTTTTGGGTTTTCTCACGAGGCTCACTTTGAATGAATTATTCTTTTGTTTAACTGCCTGATCAATTTAGTGGTGTGCACTTGTCTGGGGTTTACCCTTTGTGACTTTTAAGGTGGTACTTTTAAAAACTACCTTCACTGTTTTATTTTTTTGAATACCTATTTGTCTGGGTGCCGAGACAGATTAAAAATGCACTTAAATGTGGGAAGAAAAGTTCCCTTCATATATTCCCTTACCTCTGCTGATACACTTACTTGAGCTGATAAGAAATTTGAGATCATTATCTACTAGATCATAACTTCAAGGCCTCCTTCACAAGGTATAAAGGTGTAATTCTAAACAGGTACATCTTAGATTTTCTGATGTAATCAATCTCCCTTCGTCTTTCCCAGACTGAAAACCTGCCAAAGGAGAAGTTTGATCTCCTTTGTACTTTGAGGTCATCAAAAATTTTTTTCCCCTAAAGTTTCTTACTTTACTAGGGTATGTAGGTGTAATGTTAGGTTTTCTCTTTTAACAAATGGAGAAGAATGGACTAAGGATACTGTCTTGGAAGGCTTATATAGCTAGAGTCATTCCGTGAGCCAGTTCTCCCCTACCCCGTCCTTACAATTAGAAAAAGCCAGAGGCTTTGGAGTCAAGGTATGGGTCATGGCCGCAGTTCAAGCCCTGGGGGCATCATATCCCTTAGTTTAGAATAGAGGATGGTTGAGAGAGCTTCTCTAGACTCCACCATGGGATCTGGCTCAGTGTGGAGGTTCACTTAATATTTCCTTGAATGTACTATGCCAATCTGGATTTAGCTACTTTAGTCAAGGAAAAAAAAACAACAACAACATTGTTCCTACCTCAGGGAGATGCACTGTAGACATTTAGTTCATCTGGTAGATCAGATGAGTAGACTTTGTTACGTGCTACTCTTTAAATAGATGAATCAAAAAAAATTAAAAAAAATAAATAGATGAATCAAAATCAAATATAGTTGTTTGGAGAGCCGCGAGTGGGTGGCATTCTTGTAGTTATAATGTTCTTTTGTGACACGTGATAATTAGAAGGGAAAAGTAATAAAATAAGCTGGCATGGCTCAACAGTACCCTCTAATAATGGTGGAAGCCCCATTGTCATGGTCTGGTCCAGTCCGGTTTCTCAAGTGGGAATTACAGAGTAGGTGGTACCCCTAGTTGGCCTATGGAAATGGCCACTGTCTCACCCTCAGAAGAGTCCATTGGTTCTAGGATTGAATCGAAACTGTAATGATCACAGGACTCCCTAATGTAAAATGTTTATGTGAAAAAAACACCCATAGCAGTATAAAACCAGAAAGAGGAAATATAGATGGCAGCCCATAAGGCGGATCATTCTTAAATGTGTTTCCCATATGTGCCTGTTGGTTTGTAGTCGCCTGTGTCTGAAGTACCATTTGTATGATGTCACACTTAAACTCTGCTTAGATTTCATAGATGTGAGTAATAAATGTTTTCCTTCTCCTTACATCATAAAGTAAGCCAATTAGAAATGTCCCTATTTTTAAGGTGGCTCAGTGCTGCAAATGGGCAGTATTTTCTTTAACTATGTTTTTCCTGCTGCAAGTTCCTTTGAAAAAATAATTCAAGTTTGCAGTAGTAAAAATATGAGGTGAGGGGCAGGGTGAATAGAGCCTCAAATATGGTTTTCCAGGTTTCTGCTTGCCGGCTGTGTAACTGCAGTTTTCATTTATCTGTAAAATGTGGAGGCTCACGTCTATAACCCACATCCACAGGGCTGTTGTGAGCATCCAGTGAGATCACGATGTGAAGATTGTCAATAACTATGAAACATTACACAGATGTGAAGGATTATTCATTCTAACCACTAATACGAATGCGGGAATCATCAGATAGTCATATTCAGGTCTTTGGAACATTCTAACCACTAATATGAATGCAGGAATCATCAGATACTCATATTCAGGTCTTTGGAAATGTTGGGCCTGGGAAGTGATTTTACTTGACTTTCATGGATCAGCCTACTTTGAAATTAACACTGTTATATTCTCTTTGCCTCATTAAGACCAAATTATCTTTAATTAGCTTCACATAAGTATTAGATATTATACCAAATGAAATTTTGTGTCTACTGCTCAGATTGCTGGGTGGTTAAATCTTACTTACAGATGAGTTGTGTGCATGTGTGTTTTCAAATTAGCAAATCTAAGATAAGTGTACAGTTCAAAATTACAGCATCAGTCTAAGTGGAAGCTCATTGAAACGGCGGCAGAGAGGCTGCAGTGAATAGAGCTGGGAAGGCGAGGAAAACACCTTTGTACGGCAGAGGGAATGGGAGCTGTGGTGCCAAATACCAGTCTGCCCTCAGGACGCCTGAAGTCTCTGCTGGGTTTGTCTTTATATGTGTGTCAACCCTGGAACAAAACTGGCCTGCCTTCTGCTCCCAGGATCAGCTGGTGGGTGCGACGTGCAGATAAATAGGTATATTTAAACAACACTAGTTTGTTACGGTCACTGTGAGACTAGTTGGTTGGCTAGTTATCCAGCTTCACACTGAGTAGACGAGGACTGAATGATTAGGTTGGGAGGGAGACCCTTGACTAGAGAGAAACCTAGGGATGGAATCTGAAGAGGAATACATAGGTAGGAGAAGGAAGGATTGGTAAGCCCCACCTTCCACAAGCCTGCAGCTGGACTGACCATCCAGGTGAGAAACAGGAAGCAGAAACCTTGCGCCCGGCCTTTTATTTCACTGAAATTGTGCAGGGCAGGATTACCAGGGACGTGCATGTAGCAAAATCTAAAGATCACTTTTCAGTCTGTATCAGACTCTACTGTACATCTTTCAGTTCACACCTGATAGTCCTCAGCCTATGTGGCCTGTTGAAAATCTTTTTCCTTAACCGTTCGTTTCCTTTGGCCTCTATGATACCATATTCTCTGTGTGTTTTATCACCACTTCCTTTGGCACAGTTTTTGTCTGCTCCTTTGTCTCTCTCCATCTCCACACGTTTCTTCAGGCTTCTGTCCTTAGCCCTGTGTTTCTTACTTTGCCTCATAGCTTCCGCTGAGCTCCAGATCCTTAGATATAAATGCCTTCAGAGTATCGCCACTTGGACGCCCCTATAGGCTTCTCAGAGTTAAGTATCCAAAATAGCCTGTCAACCTTGCAGTGCCCCCACCACCCGAAAACAACAGACACCGCAGGAACAGTGGAAATCTCTGCAAACTAACCTCTTTCTTCTCCTTAGGGATTTCCCATTTCAGCAAATGGCACCCCACTGGCCACTCATTTCCACAGGCCATCCTGTCCGGTTCTCTTACATTAAGGAATCACCAAAAATACATTGATTATATGTCCTAATCTAAATCCCACATCCTCGATATATCCACACACTCCCACCAGAACCACTCAGATCTGCTGTTACAATAACCTAAATCTAATCTTGACCCTCCTTCTCCTCATCCATTTTCAATGCTGCAGGCTAAGTGAATTTTTAAACTTCAAAATCTATTCACAGATTTATTTTAGTGGCTACCAATAACCCCTTAGGAAAAATTCAAATTCTTTAATATAGCCCCCAAACCCTCTTCTGGTTGGGCCCCTGTTAACACCACTACCTCCCTCCCCAATATTGTGCACACTGGTTATATTGCACCTTCCTCCGTAAGTGTGCCATGTCCCCCTCTCCCTCAGCATACGCCAGCTTCTACCACCTTTTCCCATCTAATGCCACTCATCCTTTGGGTTTCTTCTTTAGGAAGCCCTTCCTCTAACCTCCTGCTAGATTCATCCATTTCTCTGAACCACCCTTTCTCACACATGAATTCTAATTCTTAATGTGTCTCTTTCCTGCTAGACTGTAAGATCTGAAACGTTTGTGCTTTTCCTTACCGTATCTCGTATGGACAGATGGTTGGTCAGACAGCCGATCGAGAGACCCAGTGTCAGAGTGTTGATTAGTTTTCCATTGCTCGTGGAACAAATTACCATAAAGTTGTTAACAGAACTCAATTCCTTGTGTTTGTAGGACCAAGAACCGCATTTTCTTTCTCTTTTCTTCTCTCTTTTCTTTATTCTTTCCTTCCTTCCCTTTTTTTTAAACAAATACTTGTATATATATTTCAGAAAGTCATCTCCTTGTAAAGTCATCTCCATTATTTTCTAAGATAATGTTTCTTGACATTTAAAAGAAAACCACACAAGATAGATAAAATGGGATCTAATCCAATAGAGGTAAATAAAAAATGTCCAAAGAATTTAGCTCTCTGCTCCTCAGGAACCCAGTCTGGATTTCTGCCCTGATTCCGCTATAAATGTGCTTTCTCAACTCAGGATCAATCACCGGAGACTCTGTATATCATCTCCCCCCATACATTTGGGAAGCTCTTTCACCATGAAGCCAATTTGAATATTATGTTTCTGTATATATATTTTAAATTTTAATTTCATATAGTTAACATACAGTGTTAGTTTCAGGTGTACAATATAGTGAGTCAACAATTCTGTTACTCAGTGCTCTATTAAGATAGGTATACTCTTAATCCCCTTCACCTATTTCACCCATCCCCCACCTCCCTCCTCTCTGGTAACTATCTGTTTGTTCTCTATATAGTTCAGAGTCTTACTTTTTGGCTTGTCTGTCGTTTTTTTTTTCCCTTTGTTTCTTAAATTCCACATATGAATGAAAGCATATGGTATTTGTCTTTCACTGACTGACTTATTTCACTTAGCATTGTACTCTCTAAATCCATCCATGTCATTGCAAATGGCAAGATTTCATTCTTTTTTATAGCCGAATAATACTCCACTCCACACACACACACACACACACACACACACACACACACACACACACACACACATTTTTATCCATTCATCTAATGGACGTTTGGGCTGCTTCCGTAATTTGGCTATTATAAATAATGCTGCTATAAACATCAGGGTGCATATATCCTTTTGAATTAGTGTTTTTGATTCTTTGTGTAAATACCCAGGAGTGCAACTACTGGATCATATGGTAATTCTATTTTTAATTTTTTGAGGAACCTCCATACTGTTTCTCACAGTGGCTGCACCAGTTTGCATTCCCACCAACAGTGTACAGGATTCCTTTTTCTCCACATCTTCACCAACACTTGTTGTTTCTTGTGTTTTTTATTTTAGTTATTAGGACAGGTGTGAAGTGATACCTCATTGTAGTTTTGATTTGCATTTCCCTGAGAAGTGATGAGCATCTTTTCACGTATCTGCTGGCCATCTGTATGTCGTCTTTGGAGAAATGTCTCTTCATGTCTTCTGCCCATTTTTTAATTGGATTATTTGTTTTTTGGGTGTTTTGTAAGTTTTTTATGTGTTTTGGATACTACCCTTTATCTGGTCTATCATTTGCAAATATCTTCTCCCCTTCAGTAGCTTGTCTTTTAGTTCTGTTGATTGTTTCCTTCGCTGTGCAGAAGCTTCTTGTTTTCATTTAGTCCCAATGGCTTAATTTTGCTTTTATTTCCTTTGCCTCAGGAGACAAATCTAGGAAAAAAGTTGCTACAGCCAGTGTCAGAAAAGGTACTGCCTGGGCTTTCTTCTAGGATTTGTATGGCTTCAGGCCTCACATTTAGGTCTTTAATCCATTTTGAGTTTATTTTTGTCAGTGGTGTAAGAAAGTGGACCAGCTTCATTCTTTTGCATGTAGCTGTCCAGTTTTCCCAGCACCATTTGTTGAAGAGACTGTCTTTTTCCCATTGCATATTGTTGCCTCCTTTGTCAGTGATTAATTGACCATATAATTGTGGGTTTGTTTCTGAGCTTTTTATTCTGTTCCCTTGATCTATGTGTCTATTTTTGTGCCAGTATCATAATGTTTTGATTACTGCAGCTTTGTAGTATAACTTGAAATCTGGAATTGTGATACCTCCAGGTTTGTTTTTCTTTTACAAGATTGCTTTGGCCATTCAGGATCTTTTGTGGTTCCACACAGATTTTAGGATTATTTGTTCTAGTTCTGGAAAAAATGCTACTGGTATTTTGATAGGAATTGCACTAAATCTGTAGATTGCTTTGGGTAATATGGACATTTAAACTATTTGTTCTTCAACCCATGAGCATGGAATGTCTTTCCATTTCTTTGCATTGTCTTGAATTCCTTTCATCATTGTTTTATAGTTTTCAGAGTATAGGTCTTTCACCTCCTTGGTTAAGTTTATTTTGGGTTCAGTTGTAAATGGGATTGTTTTCTTAATTTCTCTTTCTGATGCTTCATTATTGGTGTATAGAAATGCAACAGATTTCTGTAGATTGATTTTTGTATCCTGTGATTTTACTGAATTCATTTATTAGTGCTAATAGTTTTATGGTGGAGTCTTTGGGTTTTCTATATAGACTATCATGTCATCTACAAATAGTGAAAGTTTTACTTTTTCCTTACCAGTTTGGATGCCTTTTATTCCTTTTTCTTGTCTGATTGCTGTGGCTAGGACTTCCAGTACTCTGTTGAATAAAAGTGAGAGTGGAGGGGGCGCCTGGGTGGCTCAGTTGGTTAGGCGACCGCCTTTGGCTCAGGTCATGATCCTGGAGTCCCAGGATCGAGTCCCACATCGGGCTCCCTGCTCAGCAGGGAGTCTGCTTCTCCCTCTGACCCTCTTCCCTCTTGTGCTCTCTATCTCTCATTCTCTCTCTCTCAAATAAATAAATAAAATCTTTAAAAAAAAAAGTGAGAGTGGACATTCTTGTCTTATTCTTGACCGTAAGGGTAAAGTTCTCAGTTTTTGTTTTTGTTTAAGATTTTATTTATTTATTTTTTAAGTAAACTCTCTCCCCAACATGGGGCTCAAACTCATGACCCTGTGTCTAAGAGTCACACGCCTCACTGACTGAGCCACCGAGGTACCCCAAAAACTCCACTGAGTATGATGTTAACTGTGCCAAGATCCTCATTTTCTTGCTGGCTGTTAGGTGAATGACATTCCCTGCTTCTAAAGGCCACTCATATTTCTTGGCTTCTGGTCTCCCCTTCTTTTTTCCATCTTCAAAGCTAGCAAAGCTGGGTGGGGTCTTTCATATCCTCCCTTTTTCATCTCATTTTACTAACCCATCTGGAAAAGATTCTCTGCTTTTAAGTACTCATGATTAGATTGGCCCTACCCAGGTAACCCAGGATAATTTCCTTGTCTTAAGACGTGTACCCTTAGTCATACCTGCAAAGTCCCGTTTACCATATCAGGTAATACAGGTACAGGTTACAGCGATTATGGCATAGACATCTTTGGGGGGCATTATCCTGTCTACTACAGAACCCATGTTTTTTTTCTCCCACAATACTTCCTCCAAAAATTATTTTTACTGGTTTGTGGTTTCATTGGTACTTGTTTAGTTATAAACAGTATTCCTTTGGTTTTGCTAGATAAAACTACTGTAAGTGACTAGTGCTTCATATGTGTTTGTAATAAGAATGAATGAGTGAATAAATACATACTGTGCTCTCAGATCTGATAAACTGCACATTACAAAAGTAAAACAAACTCCAGAAAGACAAACCACCATGAATTGTGTCAGAGAGATCCTACACTGTAGAGGGAATTGCTGAGTTTATGGAATGGTTAAACAGGAGGTAAGGAATTTCATTATCACTGGCATTTTTGTCCTTTATCTAATTACTGTAATTGTGTAGTGGTATATCAAGACTCAGTTACAGTCTTTGTGTTAAAGTGGCCGTGAGAAAATAAAATGGGACATGTTTCTTGATCCCTCAGCATCCTTTACAGAGTCATAGAAATTTAGAGCTGGAAGGGATCTATGGCCAGTTCTCTTGAGCTAAATAAGGGTAAGATTGCTGCCTAAAGGAAAGATAGGCTGAGGATTTTAGAATTGGACAGGGTAGCTTAAGTTGTAGTTTTGAGATACAATATTGCTTAAGGTGAGAGAAAGCAGTAAAAGGAAGAATATTCCTTGCTCTTGATTGGCAGTGGCTGAAATACATTAATTTTCAAAATGTGTAATTAATAAAAAGTATTTTCCATAGGATATCTGTGAGAATAAATAATAAACTATAGTAAGATGTGAATTACCTTAGTTACTGAATATTAAACTACAAAGTACAAAAACAGATTTAAATGTAGAGAAAAATTTAGTGCATGAAATCGAGGTCATATGTGCTAGTGATGTATGACTTACAGGAAGTAATAAAAAGGAGGAAAAAGAGAAGTAAATGGTATACTTTTAAGCTGATGGGACCTATTTTAAGGGTGGAATTTAAATTGCTGTTCTTTAAAACTTGAATTCTTACCCCCCCAACTATATAGCAGGGGGAACCCTGATCAAAGTAGATCTCTCCCCTCCCCCCTTCAGAGTATACTTCTTAAAGTGGACCAGCAAGCTGTCTTTGTTTGCTGTTCCTGAGCAGAAAGACGTGATTGATACCATTTGTATATATTTTAACTTCCTCCCCCTGTACTACTAATGTGAATGAGAGGAGCCCTTATAAAAGAATGGTGTCATGGGTTAAATGCATCTGCCTGGGTCTCTCTGCAGCCTGAAGTTGTAATCCTATGACAACATTTTATTTGCTCAACATCTTAAATACAGATGTTTGGATTTTTTTTTAACTCAGGAATAGTATGCTTTTATTAACGGTATTGATGATTGATTTTGAATGTTTTTACTTTAAAAAGCCAAATCTCCTAGTGGGTGGAATTTTATGAAGCACCTGTTAAGCTTTAGGGAGGAGGACCTTTTTGGCAGTAGCCCAAAATACATATTTAAACAATGAGCCTGCCAAAGTCAGGAAATTATAAAACAGTTTTGAAATTGCAGAATCTGCTTTTTTTATTACCCTCAGGTTTCTTTTGCAGCTTGGTTATAAGTTCTTTCACGTGGGATTTACTAATGTTCTTACTATTTTAAGACCAGATTTAGAAAAATAAAATCAAGTTTAGAGATCTCAGGTTTGTGTGATAAAAGACCATCACATTTTAAACTGAACTATCTTCCAAAGAGTGTGTAGGCTCATACTCCCTAAGCCTTTTGGAGGAATCTATGACTCTGTGTAGTCTGGGTGGCTTCCTTGAGTGGTGTTGCCCCTCGGGGTCTCCACTTTTCCTGTGTGATGTGAGCGAAGCTAGATGAAAAGTGTGCCCGAAATAGCGTGAAAAAGCCGGACACTCAGGAAAATGGGGGAAGCTTGCAGGGGTGTTGCTTCTTGGCATATTCCATTTGACCTGGATCTTCCAACTTCTTAACTCTCAAATTCATATACTTCCAGAATTTAAATGCAGGACCCAGAGGCAAGATGGCAACAGTATCTTCTTTGTATGTCCCAGCAATGGGATATTCTCTGTATAATATTTTTTTTGCATTTGTAATTGTATTTTTAAGCAGCCCCCTTTTTTTTTTTTTATTTAGCTATCATTTTAAGTTCTGTGATTTTGAACTTCATACTTTCCTCACAGTCCAGCAAACCGGCAAATTTTGTGTAAAGGGTGGTTGATGAGGAGGGCCAGGGCAGGAAGGAGACGAACCGAAGGCACAGGAATGAGAATGTGATCGGAGCATACGTTGTCTTCAAGTTCTCCGAGACTTGTGATGGGAACTGGTATAAATTTCCCAAATTTCTCTTAGGGAAACATTTGTATAGTTACTCAGTTACGTATAGGGTGGAAAAAGAGGCAGAAAGGGAAGCGTAATTCGGATTCTCTGATCTTTTTGTATTTTCCAGTTCTTTAGGTCTTTAACTGACATTATCACTCTCTGTTAAATATGAGGGAATGAGAGTTGAAAAAATCTAAAGCCGCATTCCCATAAAGCAATTTGCTTTTTATTCTTCTAGGACACCCATCATGTTTGAAATTTTGTCCTGAATTAACAACAAACGTGAAGGCCTTAAGGTGGCAGTGCATCGAATGCAAGACATGCAGTGCATGTAGAATCCAAGGCAAAAATGCAGTAAGTATGGCTCTCAGTAGTCTTATCTCCAGCTAAATTGCAAGTTTTCAGTGTTAAGGTTTTTCATTTTTGTAGACTGTTGCTCTTTTGTTTTAAAGATTTAAACACAATGTGATGTCAGATTTGAGCAGGGATCATGCTACCCCTTCATTATGTTTGATTATTGTTTGTCGGATAAGATAAGAATTTGTGGCCTTTTACAGCTGATTTCAGTCTCCATTACTCTCTAATATGTTATCTTACAGGATAATATGCTTTTTTGTGACTCCTGTGATAGAGGATTCCATATGGAGTGCTGTGACCCCCCACTTTCCAGAATGCCAAAAGGTGAACTTTTAAACCATAGTAAAAATGTGTTTTATTACATACTCATTAGCCTTGTCCAGCCCAGAGGTATACAGGTTCCATAAGCATTTATTCATCCCTCCCAGCCTCCTTGTTCCTATGGGTTTGGCACAGGTTGTGGATAGAGGAGTATAAAGCATTTAATTTAGTTTGCGGGCAATGTAAAGACTGTAATTCAGACACAGGGATAAAGAAGAGCATTCCTCTCCCCAAACCATTCCCTTATTAGAATAAATCTAGATTAGGTAGGTCAGAAGTTTAGAACATTCTCCATATTATTCAGTACCGGGTTCAGAGGTGAGAAATTACCTATTTTCCATAATGGTTGTAATGATGTCTCCAAAGTCCTATGACAGGAGCCATCCCACGTTTCTTGGCCATTAGTCGATAATGTGAACATGAGCATCTGAACTCTTTTATCTGGATGTATCCATATGGCATCTAGATTTTTGTCTCTATTTGTTGCGTAAGTAAGCCTAGCTCAGCCTCCTTCTCCTCATTTTATAATATATTAAACATTAAAAATAACGCCTCTTTATAAAAATTTATTCATTTTTTATTGTGAAAGATGAGTAAATACAGATTGACAAAAAGGAATAAGAAAATCAGAAATTCCTTCCCAGCTCCCTACACACTTTTTTTAGAAAAAGGAAATGAAACATTCTATACATGTTTTTGTAATCTTACATCTTTCCCATCTTTATAAGATTCTAACGTCCCCACATCACTAAATGTTCTCCTAAACACAGTTTTTAATGAGTGCATAGAAACTCTATAGTATAGAGCAGGCATTACACACCCATTGACTGTGGGCCGCAGTTAGGCTTTGTTGGGAACAACATACATCTATTGTAAGATTCCTTTAAATGCCTTACAGGCGAGCGGGCACAGTATTTTTAAAATTTTGAATTTGTGTCTTTTAGGTGGAGTACGCATGTTCCAACTTGCCCCAATCTCTCTCCTCCCTCTTGTCTTGAATTCCAGCTTGCTTCAGTCACATGCATTATCCCTGGGTGGCTCCTGAGCGTATTTGCTTGTGCAACCCCATGTATAAACAAACCATAACTTACTTAACCAATCCCCTATGGTGGACACTACAAATGTTTTCAATTTTTTCCATCCACAATTATTTCCTTAAGATAAATTCCTAGGGGAGGAATTGCTGGATCAAAGGCTATGTACATGAAATGTTGTATCAATTTTCAGACCGACCACCAGTGTGTGAGAATACCTGTTTTCCTGTGTTACGACCAACACTCACCATTACTATATGTCATTAAGTCTACAACACAGTTTTTAAAAAAAAAAATCAGATGCTTTTGTAGTCAATAGTGTCTCAGACTCAATGAAATACAGTGGTATTATTTAAAATTTTTACCAATTTGATAATAGAAAAAAGATGTCTGGTAATTTTTTTCTTTAAGCAGTGAGATTGAAAGCATTTTGTGTTTGATTATATTGGCTGTTTGTATATCATCTTTGTAAAATGCTTGTTTTTACCCATTAATCATTTTTCTCTTGGTGTTTTCACCTTTTTTCTTGCTGATTTGTAGAAGCTCTTTATATTTTTATGTAGTCCAATCCATGAATCTTTGTCTTTATGGCTTCAGTCTTAAATGTCAGTCGTGCTAAAATTAAATATCCACATATTTTTCCTGATACTTGTAACATTTAATTTTGTCATAATATTCATCTGCCTAGAATTTATTTTTATAAAGGATAGGAAGTAATTCTTTTCCTTCCTATAGATGGCTGTTTGTTCTATCACCACTTCATTGAGTCATTGCATCCTTTCCCCACTGACTTGAAATAGGACCTTTTGATATGCTAAATTTTTTTATAGGCTTGAGTTGTTTGGGTCTAAAAATTCTTGTCCAGTGACCTATTTCCCTATGCCAGATGTATAGTTTTAATTATTGCCATTCCAGAGTACTTAAAAATTCTGTTTTATTTCAAAAATTATCTTTTATACTGATACTTTCTTTTTTTTTTTAGTGTGGAAGAGTTCCAGAAAGAAATAAAACAAATATTTTTTTTTTCCCCAGAAATTCCAAAAACCGATTGACTTGAAAATGTGTCCCTCTAATTGAAAGATACATATTATCTGACAGGATCGGATTTTCCTGTGTGTTTGTGTGGTGGAGGGAGGTTTGGTGACATGTTGTGAAAAGCCTCATAGAAGGGTTCAGAGATAGGGGCAGCCCTCTGCTCTCACCACCTTGACCGGGGCGGGGGGTGGGGGGGCGCAATTGACCTTTAATGATGGCTTCCTGAGGAGGATGACACAAGGGAATGACCTACCTTCTGGAATAAAGTTCTGCATATGGCACCCTTGGGCAGCTTATTTCAGCTACAGTTTATATTCAATATCTTCTCCTAAAATGAAACATTAAAATATTTTTCTCATATATATATTAATTCAGGGATGTGGATTTGCCAAGTCTGCAGACCAAAGAAAAAGGGAAGAAAACTACTTCATGAGAAAGCTGCACAAATAAAACGACGATATGCAAAACCCATTGGACGACCGAAAAATAAATTAAAGCAACGATTGTTGTAGGTTGAGATCTTATCAAAAGAAATCTTTTATGTTGTGCTTTAAAATATAGGCGATTGTAACCCCCTTAGATTCCATTAACTTTTTAGCGTCATTTTACAAACTCAAGGGATGAGGAATAGTTCTCCTTTTGCATAAGCTGTGGAAATTTTTTGAAAATAACATTTTTAATTACAATTGGCATTTGGGGAGCTTCTGTTGGCAGTATCTGTGATGCAGCAGGATGGAAGCAGAATGTAAGAATTGGAAACAATCATTCTGCCTACTTTATTACTGGCTGAGCATTAGAAAAGCTTAATTATATAAATATTTTTATGGGGATTTTAAAACAAAAGAGGGATTTATTCACATCTATGAGTGAATCTCTTTTGTCACTCCAGGTAGCATTTTAGAAAAAAATACTTCTCTTTTCTGGTGCTAATTTAGTATTACAGCATTTAAGATCCCTTATATGAAATAGGAGCCTCTGAGAAACCTGTAAATGACTGTCCTCGTGTTTGCACACAAAGCGTTAGAGAGAACTGTTTGGTATGTGCACATGTGTGCAGACATACATACGAAATAATATGTTCACAGTGACCTGCACATCTACTATGATAACTTCATATAGTTGCCATTAAAGCCCAGTAGAACATTTAGCCGGAGTTACTTAGATAAGAGGAGAAATGGATGTGATTTTTTTTTTTTTAAACCTTTAGAATATAGAATTGACTATCAACGTTTAATAGGGAGTTGCATATCTAAAGGAGTTCTATCACTAAGACCATGGCCCGCCTCTTTAAGCTTAGTGAAAGGGAATAGATGCTCTGCACACATTGTGAACAAACACCAGATATCTTACTTACTTGCTACTCTTCCCCCTAATTTAACTGAAGCAATTCACTACCTTAACCTGCTCTCAGAAAAACCATCAACTCCTGCACCTCTGTCTCCCAACGGAGAAATAGAAAATGCATGTTCCTTTATAGGTATTTTGTTTTTTTGTTTTTTTTATGAAAGCCCTTTAACTCGTGGACATTTTTAAATGGAATTCTTGTTAATTTCTTGGGGCAAACATGAAACATTTATGAATAAAATCTTTCATATTAGCATCATTTGAAGTAGAAATTATATGTTTTTGCATTCATCCTGTGTAAGCATTGTTCTCAAAATGGGACTGTATCCTCAGGGCCCAATTAAAAATACCAAATTAGGATATAAACTTTCTAAACAAAGGACACAGCTGAAAATTGCATCTGGCACCAGTCCTAACTTTTTGTTTGTCCAAAATTGTCCTTTGAGCTTAGGAATTTTTAAGACAGTCTAGGGAGTTTTCCTTTTTACATGCTTTATAAGCATCTTATCCTTTCTGGGCAATCGATTCCAGATACAGTCCAAATGCAGCATTCTAATGGGAAACATTTTAGCTCCAATGATTGTTTATTGGTAACCCTCACTGTGACACTAGAGATCTCCAGTGTTAACCTGATTTGGCTGGATCATTGGTGTAGGGCAAAGCTCTTGGTGGTGGAGCTGCCTCAGATGAGCCCAGTAGCTCTCCCTGTTGCTGCACCAGAGTCCACTGCAGCTGACTGCTGAAATTGTTCGTTACTGTTCACGATGACCACTAACATGTGCTTTTCTGTTTGTAATTAAGATATTTTTATAATGGAGTATCATATCATTTCCAGGCTTCCATTTCTTCATTATGAGCCTTCAGCTAAATTGATAAGTTTTTAAAGTGCATTCTTGGGCCCCAGCACTGCCATAATTCATATGCAAATGTTTCTATTGTATAAAATTCTGCTGCAAAATGGGTAGCTTTCCAAGCCCTAGCCTGAGGTGAAGGCAGGCAGCTGCTGTTCCTCTAAGCAGCTGTGGTAGCGGAATGGCCACTGGTCTCTCTTGACCACACAGCTGGATGGGCAGAACCAGCCTCAAATGAGCTGAAATAGTGTATAAAGATTCTAATGCCAAGTATCTGATAAAGACCATGGTAAATGTGCTGCTTCTTCACCAGACTTTCCATGTCATGTCTGACCCGCTGTAGCTTTTCTTTAATCATTTCTTCAGTTTTTGCTATTGTTGTCCTTTTTTCAGCAATATTTTATGCTGTAATTAATCGTCTCCTCGACTTAGAGAGTATTATTGGTTATCTCACCGCCCTAAGCGTAAACTGCTGACAGGAAGAGGGTATCTTCAATGTTTTCTTTAACAACAACAACAAAGGACTAACTTATAGACCTACCCAAATTCTATTTATATAAATTTTCCAGTTGAATTAAAATTGCTTCTCACTATAGATTAGATGAGCTTATTCTTTCACATCTAGATAATACTTAACGACTTATGTCCTTTACTACTTTTTTTTTTTAAGATTTTATTTATTCATTTGAGACAGATACAGAGAGAGAGAGAGAGAGAGCATGAACAGGGGAGAGGCAGAGGGAGAGGGAGAAGCAGGCTCCCAGCCGAGCCAGGAGCCAGACGTGGGGCTTGATCCCAGGACCCTGGGATCGCGACCTGAGCCAAAGGCAGACGCTTAACCATCTGAGCCACCCAGGCGCCCCAAGTCCTTTACTACTTTTTAAAAGACGTAGGAAATCATAACGACTTGTGACCACACAGGGGGTACCATTTTTATTTAAGTATAATGAAAGCATTGCGTGTTCTTTGAGTCGCTTCAAAAATTGTCTTACTTCTGTGGCCCCTGGGTCCATGCGGCTTCTTCCAGTCCCTCTTGGCTGGGCCCTGGGAGGATCATGACATGCACATGTGGTGGCCGCTCCCCTTCTGAACAGAGAAACACCTAGATGGAGGTGCGCGCGCGTGCGTGCGCGCGCGCGCGCGCACACACACACACACACACACACACACACACACACACACAACAGTTCTGAGGGTTGCAGTTCGGCTTCTTAAGTTTAAGCACATTGAATGCATCTAGTTGCTATAGATCTGTTTTAGATACCTTTATAATTCTCTTATTAAATGCTGATACTATTCTCTAAATTTTTGCCTAGGTCTGTAACCAGTGATGAAGGATCCATGAATGCATTCACAGGAAGGGGGTCACCTGGTAGGGGTCAAAAGACTAAAGTCTGTACCACACCTTCATCTGGTCATGCTGCATCTGGGAAGGACTCAAGCAGCAGATTGGCTGTTACAGACCCCACTCGGCCTGGTGCCACCACCAAAATCACCACCACCTCCACCTACATTTCTGCCTCTACACTTAAAGTTAACAAGAAAACCAAAGGGCTCATTGATGGCCTTACTAAGTTTTTTACACCATCACCTGATGGTCGCAGATCACGAGGTGAAATAATAGACTTTTCAAAGCACTATCGTCCAAGGAAAAAGGTCTCTCAGAAACAGTCATGCACTTCTCATGTGTTGGCTACAGGTACCACACAAAAGCTAAAACCTCCACCTTCTTCACTTCCACCCCCAACCCCCATCTCTGGTCAGAGCCCCAGTTCACAAAAGTCCAGCACCTCCACTTCTTCTACCTCTCCCCAGAGTTGTTCTAGCCAGTCCAGTGTGCCCTCCTTTAGCAGTCTGACTAAGAACAGCCAGCTGAAGGCACTCTTTGATGGACTCTCTCATATCTATACCACTCAGGGACAGTCTCGAAAAAAGGGACACCCAAGTTACGCACCACCCAAACGTATGCGTCGTAAAACTGAATTATCTTCCACGGCAAAATCTAAAGCCCATTTCTTTGGAAAAAAAGATATTAGAAGTAGGTTTATTGCTCACTCCTCCTCCTCTAGCTGGGGGATGGCTAGAGGACGTATTTTTAAAGCAATTGCTCACTTCAAGCGAACAACTTTCCTTAAAAAGCACAGGATGCTAGGCAGATTAAAATATAAAGTGACCCCTCAGATGGGGACCCCCTCACCAGGGAAGGGGAGCTTGACAGACGGAAGGATTAAACCTGATCAGGATGATGGTAAGCAAAAGGTCAAAGCTCCAACCAAACCTGCGTCCCGTCCCTTTCTCCCCAACCCCGAAAAAAATGAGTCAATCAATTCCTATTTGTCACATAGGTCTTAGCTATTTCTCTCGTTCTCACTTCACTTTCATACAGAAGCAGTGAAACTTTGACCTTTTTCTAATGCTGACTAAACCTCCAAAATGTTTTTTCCCAACTAATACTCTCCCACCTTTTATTATTTATTTCCATCCGTAGTGACACTAGGACCCCCAGATGCCTCCATAGTGTTGCTCACGGCTTTGTAGTCCCGCATGAGTAGCCGCTGTCACGCTTCTGCCGCGTTCCCTGCCGTGCCGCCGCCTTGGCCATGGCGCTGCTTGCTTCTGTGCCTCAGTGCTTCCCGCTGCGGGGCGGGGCGGGGGGGGGCGGGGGTCAGCTCCTCATTGCCGCTCCCTCTGCTCCATGGCTTTCTCATGACCGAGTCCATCCTGCTTCCTTCTCCACAAAGCCTGATCTGTGATTCTGTGAAGTGTGCTTTTGGGTGTGTGTGTGTCTGTGTGTGTATTCACCGTAGGGAGAAAACGGATTTCATGATTTCATTTAACAAATTGGCCCGTTGCATTGGCTACCCTTTATAAACTAAAACAACAACAACAAAAAAGAACCAAAAATGTGTCATTTCGACAAAGCGGTAGAATTTTTTTTTTTTTTAATCTCAAAAGGGATAATGGGAATTCTATAACTAGACATTGATAGAACTTCTAATCTCGGCTGAGAAAGATGATTTTTGCTTTGTATTGCTCTTTCCCTTGTTTATTTGTTGAAACTATAAAAAGATGACAGTGGTAATTCAAATAAAAATTTGGGTACAGTAGGGAAAGGGTACTGCTGGATCTTTTGAGCAGTGCTTAGATATAGAAGCTTATAAAGCTTAAAAACCCTATTTGCCCACTATGCTAATTTGGTGCCATTTTGGTAATATATGGTGGTTACTCATGATTCAAGTCAGTGAATGCACTTTCTGCTGGTTTTAAATGACAGATACTGAAATCAAAATAAGCATCAAACAAGAAAGTACAGATATAAATGTGATTGGAAACAAGGATACCGTTACTGAAGAGGATTTGGATGTTTTTAAGCAAGCCCAGGAACTTTCTTGGGAGGTAAGGCCAGGATACCACATTATAGTAACAAGGATAATACCTGATTTTTATATATGTGACTATTACAAAATTACTGCTTTGATTTTACAGCGAATCCCCCCTCAGAATCCTTTGTGGTCCTTTAACTGTTACCATGATTGTTTTTGTTGACTCTATCTTCAAAAGCAGAGTGACTTTATAGAGTTGTCTCCACTCTCAAAATTTGATAAGGGCTCATCTGGTCTCAGAAAATAGACCGGAGTAGCAGTAGTTGAAGCAGATTTGGAAAAACGCTTCTAGGTATGAAGGACCAGATTTCTGATTATTTTTGTGGAAATGTAGAAAATAGCAGTTTTGAATGGTTAAAAAGAGTATCGCTTTTAAATTTATCAATGGTTCTTCCAACATAGATGGCCAGCCATATGAAGAATGTCTCATTTTAACACTTTGGCATTGATTAGGACAACATTGTGTTGTGTGATCAGTTACAATCACTTTTATTTTCATTGTCCAGTAATTTGTTTAAATGATTCCACTTAAAATAATAACTCCAGGTAGTTTATTGTCACCAAAACAGGTAACAGGTAAGGCTTTTGGACTTTCGAGGTCAGATTTATTAGGGAGCATGAATTTGTTACATCAGTAGACCACATCAGTTTCTATGGCAAACTGCACAGACAGACCTCACTTTCTTTTTGGTGTGGGGAGGGGGCTATCTGTAGGCTCTTAAGCTTTATTTTTAGGAGCAGCCACTTGGGCTAAATAATTCTGACAGTTTCTAATTTAAGGGGCTGTTGGATATTTCCGTTCCTCATCTGCCCCATCAGTATACTCTGTATTGTTTTCCTTTGGCTAAGATAAATGTCAGAAATTCCCCCAGTTTCTAAGATCTGAAGGCCTTAAATATTATCAAATTTTCAACCTACCTCTGCTGTTCGTAGATTAGACTTGATAAACAATAGGCCATTATCTGAAAGATGCTGTTAAATTTTAAGCCCTTCCTTTCCAGTACCGTAACACCAGCATTTCACTCAAGAACAGTTCTTGTCTGTATCAGGCAGGCACAGTTCTTAACCGCACGTGGCTTACTGCTTGGGGGTAAGGGAAGTAAGGGGAGGTGGATATTAAACAGCAGACTTTCACAATTGGTGATATAATTACAGTTGGGGTCACTGTTAACCTCACGGAGGAACAGGGGACTGTAAGAGTGTCTAACAGCCAGGTCATCTTCTAATTTACTCAGTTTTAATGCATTGCACCAAGTCATCAAATTCATCCAGTTCAATAGACAGTCGTATGTGTTTACCTTGTACTCATTTCCTGTCTTGGTAATACAGTTTCTTAGGGTATTAGTTTGTTTATTATGAATCTTACACCAAGTTGATGATTCTTTTACAAGGTCCTCTAATGTGTTTTCAACAACATGAAAATTCCCCATGAAGATTAGTGTCTGTTCTTGATAGATTTTCATATCCACTGGTGAAAGAACCAAAAGGTAAGTGAAGAAATCCACTTCTAATACACATATTTTATTTCCTTTCTTTTCTTTTCTCTGACAGAAAATAGAGTGTGAAAGTGGAGTGGAAGACTGTGGCCGGTACCCTTCTGTAATAGAATTCGGGAAATATGAAATCCAAACCTGGTACTCCTCGCCTTACCCACAGGAATATGCAAGGTAATGGAACAGCCCAGAAGGTATATAACTTGAATGTCATCTATGTGAGGAAGGAGAATTCTCGGTTCTGAAGCAGGAATTAGGTGATTTTTCAGGACATAAATTTTGGTAGTTGAGTCTAAGCACTTCCAAAACTGTTACTTCTGCCAGCGTCTTTTTATAGTAGTAGTCACTGTTCTATGTAAACTCCTTCCACTCCTTAGTTACACGGGCATTGTACATTTTGCCTTTGAGCTTAAGACCATGCCTTCTATCTCTGGTTAATTGGACAAATGTTGTTTGCGGCTGAAACCATACAAGGAGAAAAAAACACTGGCCATTGTAAAGTAGTTGGTGGTTTCTTCTCATTGCCCTGTTTATTTTCCTAATTAGGCCTGTTCATTTATCTCTGATATCTGACATTTTGTTTTCAAGCTTTTTACAGAAATGTAGCAGAAGAAGGAAAAATGAAAGAAAGTAGGTGGGGGTGGGTAGCCTCAAGAGACCCTTCCCGCAAATCTCTACTTTTAGAGCACTTTTAGAACCATTTGTGACTAACTTGTTAAAAATGAACAGAAAATAATGATCCTAGAGTTTTCTTTTGTCTTGAACTAAGATTAGCTGTGAAATTGTCTTGAACTAATATATCTAAAAATGGGTATCTTGTGAACACATTTCTTCCTTCAGGTATATCAGGGTATACTTTATTAGTATCTTCTCAAATGTTTTAGCCTGTGAAGTTTCTGATAATCACAAACTTGCTTTTCTTCTAGAGTAGATAATTGTCCTTTTCTCCACCACGTTGGTGTCTGGCCCATCATCTACTGGAGAAAATGGGGAGGGTGTTTTAGAAGTTAAGTGGCAGAGTAAGAGTCAGGGGTCTTGGTTTCTCTTTGTAGCTTATATCACTTGGCTTTGTGTTCTTGAACAATTTTTTAAAAACACCTGTGAGCTTCAGTTGGTATGGGTAATCATAAGTCATGTGTTCTGAGAGCTCTAGCTAACTTTCCCCAAAACCATTCTACCCATTCTTATACCCCAAAGACCTAGAAAGTGCTTCTAAACATTTTCTTGCAAGACTAACAATGTGTTTAAGTGTGATCAGGCACACATTAAAAATGTTACAATTTTAAAGGTGGAGAAAAAGTCATCATGGGAGAGAAATCTGTTTGTATAATGTTATTTAGAGTTGGTGGATCTTTTTATTTTTCTACATTTATTGCTTTAGATATATATTTTTATGATCAGACTTTGAAGTTACCTTATCCATCAATAGAAATGTTAACTAAATTCTAGGACTTCTCTGCCTTATATATAAGTACACAGGTCATTTTTTAAAATAATTCACTTCCCTCTGAGTAAAAGATGATTACAGTTACACCACTGACCATATATACTATTGACACTGTGACATTAAATCTGAAATTTGAAAAAAATACTCATGTTCACCTGACAGCAGGCCATCCTTATTGATTTTTCAAGTAGTGGTTCCAGGTCTGAAAACCTTTTTGTCTGTACAACATTTCTAAGGAAACAAATGATTTGTTCACAAAATGATGGCAGCAAATATTATTATATTGAAAAATAACATAAGCTTTGTACATTCTCTTTACTACTGGCTTCCTATTTTCTTTTTCGTTTCTTGAAACTACTTCTTTCAAATACTATTGTACAGCCTTATTATGACTTGGGGAAAATTGAACAATATTTAATATTTTTTCCTGAACAGTATAATCAATCTGATAGATTCTTTGATTTTAAAATTTTAACAGATTACCAAAGCTTTACCTGTGTGAATTCTGTCTTAAATATATGAAAAGTAAAAATATTTTGTTAAGACACTCAAAGAAATGTGGATGGTTTCATCCTCCAGCAAATGAAATTTACCGAAGGAAAGACCTTTCAGTATTTGAGGTAAGCATGTGTAAATAAAAAATTCAGCTTTTGAGACCTAGTTCTTCCAATTGTCGGTTATGTTCTGATTTGTTTCTAGAAGGTGCACAGTATATTCAATTTTGGCATTCAAATTTAGACTGCTCTTTAAAATATCTCTGTGTTTTGGAATGTTTAACCATATTGAACAGCCATTTAGATTGATGATGAATTCCTACTTCATCACATGAACTTTTTTGTCTTCCCCCAAATCCCTGTCTGCACCAGATATATTCACCAGTGAATTTATGATCTTCTCAGCGCTTTGTAAATTCTGCTTTCTTTGGCAGGAGAAATTAGCTTTGTTCAGCAGCTCCAGCCAATGTCTGGCAGGTGCTCACTCTTCCGGGGAATTGAGCAGCTGTACATATCTCCTCAATACACAACCACCTGTGTTTCCATCCATTTCTTGGCAGGGTGGATAATCCTTTTGGTGAGACCCTAGCAGATGTTGGGACTGCCCCCCTCATCTGGGTTGATGGCCACCCCTGGAGAACTCTGCTGTTCGCAGGAACCCCTTGTGGCCATGCGTCTGTCATTGTGGGTTCTTAAAGACATTTTGTGTTTTCAGAACTGATTTAGTAGCAGAAGGTCTTTGCCTGTATATCATTTCATTGTTTCGTCATGTTCTATTGTCAGTTTCAAGGATCCAGTTTAGCTGTGTCAATTGCACCCTGAGGAGACCAAGGCTTTCTTTCCTGTTCTTGCCTGTTCTCAGGGATTCTTCATTCTCTCCTTTATTCTTGTTCCTCCATTTGAACACTTCCATTGCTCTGCCTAATTCCCTTCTCTGTTACCTATGTTGGTTTTCATGCATGGGTGCTCAGAACAAGCCCTCTTACACAGCGGACATGATGTCTTTTTTTTTCTCTGAAATACAGTTTTACTTTAGGTTTCTATTTTTGAGTTGTTCAGACTGAAATTTATCATTCTGCCCCACATTTCACTTTAGTTTTGGTGGGTAATGTCTCGCATTATATTTCATATAGGGGAGGGTCGCACAGAGGTTTCTCTCATTGACTAAGCTACCTCTCGCAGACAAGCCAGGGCCTGCTACTTTTTCCAACAGCCAGTCAGAGAACACAGTAACTCCAACTGTGTCTTAGGCGTTTTTTAAAGACCTTCTTCGTGGTTGTATCAGGCTCTTTTGGTAAGCTTGAAGGAAGAAGGATATTGTTGCTGGGACGATTTAATGATACATTAGTACCTACGGAAGGATAGGTGCAGGGTTTCTCAACCTGGGCACTATGCACTTATCAGCCTAGCTAGTTCTTTGGTGTAGGGGGCATCCTGTGCATTTGCAGGGTGTTCGGTGGCATCTGTGGCCTCTACCCACTAAATGCTAGTAGTACCACATTGCTTCCAGCTGTAACAAGCAACATTTTCTCCAGACGTAGTGTCACTTAGGAGGCAAAATTACTCCCATTGAGGCCCCCTGGGCTAGAGGGAATGCTGAATGCAAGTCATTTAGTTCATCTTGGGATGTTACTCAGTCAGCCCCAACCAGGTGAGACAACAGAGCCATTCTCATTTGAGACTTAGAACTAATGTCACAAGTTCAACTTCCCTATTGGCTCCTTCCTGCATGCCTTGGATACTTTCTTAAAACTGAAATGAAATGAAAATCACTGTCTCTTTCTTTCCCAAAGGACAAAACACATTGTTGCCTTTAAGTAACGGTGAAGAAAATCAGCATGAACCTGCGCGTGGGGTTTAAGCTCTCATAAATCCTGGGAGAGTCTTCTCAGGGATAAGAGAGTCAATCTTGGTAGTCTGATAGCAATGGGCTGCAGGTGCTTTTGAACCATCACCGAGAACAGAGGGGAAAAATGAAAGACAAATTAGTAAAATTGATGCATAAAAATACTTGAAGGAATTGGATTATCTGTGCCAAGGTCCCTATTCTTGAATCCAAGTTAATATTTAGAGAACAACATACAGGAAACTTTTCTCTTAGCAGTTTCCTAAGTAACTTTTACAATAAATGAAGAGTAATCATAAATTAATACTTTCCTGTCTTTATCCCTCTTGAAAGTATGCATATTAGACCTTACACAGCTGATAAGAATTTACTTCAGCATCATTGTTTTTCTGGCTCATCAACACCTACATCTCTGTCTTTCCTTTTTGTAATGTCCTACCATTTCCGAAAGGACCATACTCTCAAATACATAAAAACTTCCTTTAATTAAAGAGAGAATTGTATCCTGTGTGTCCGTTGCCCATATTTGATTATGTTGCTATGCGTGGGACCTAGGTTTCATCCAAGGGAAATAGTTATATGAAGTCTAAAAATAATTTGCGCAATATGAGAACCTGTATGGTTCACAGGAGACTGGAGAACGGTCAAGTTCGTTGTTACAGAGCTCTGGTTAGCAAATATCCATTTCCCCTAAGAATAGTGCTAGGGAAATTCTTGAATCTGCTGTGCTTTTGGTTTTCAACAAGTAACTACATTTGATCAAAGAAATTGGCATCTGTGCCTAGCCTCCTGTCTATAACCATCAGTATCACAGCTTGATTCTTTTATTTTGAAGAGAAGTAGACTGTAATCATGGTACTTATTGTAGGTTGAAATTCATCTCACTTTCTCTGTAAGTATTCCCAACATAGAAATTTTATCTCTTCCAATTATATTTAAAATGATGCTTGGGATAAAACCAAAATGGAATCCTCTTTTGCTAATCTACACTTCCGAGGAATCAGAATAATACTGTTCATTTCTTTTATTTTTACATGAAGTCCTTTTGAAAACAACATAAATTTTGACTTACTTGAGCGGTATTTTGATGTGTTTACATTTCTTTAATTCAGATTTACTTGGTTCAAACAAAGAGGACATGCCTGATCATTTTTTACTTGTAGTAAATTGCAAATAAGAATGATGACTCTTTCATTAGTGGTTTCGGCTTTCTTCAGGTAGCTTAAAGAGAGATTTAAGCTAACTTAAAATTACCCTAATTTAAGAGAAAAAGTGGAATTCTTACTTGCCAAGTGATGGCTGTTTTCTGGTTGACTTCATGCTTGTTTAATGGAGTAGTTCAATCTCTCAGTTTGGGATTTGGAAATAAAATTATATGCTTTCCAAAATACCATATAAAAACAATTTTATATTGAGCGGTATTTTTATGTTAAATAATGTTGTCTGTTTCTCTTTGCTAGGTTGATGGGAATATGAGCAAAATTTATTGCCAAAACCTTTGCTTGTTAGCCAAGCTCTTCCTGGACCACAAAACGTTGTATTATGATGTCGAGCCATTCCTTTTTTATGTCCTTACAAAAAATGATGAAAAGGGCTGTCATCTGGTTGGATACTTCTCTAAGGTAAAACAAGAGCCAGTATGACCTTCATTTTCTTATTCAAAATGTTTTTGGTAGAGCCCAATTCTTTGAACAGGGTTTTTTGGTTTGTTTGTTTTTTTTTTATGACTGTAATTTGAGTAAGTGATACATATTTCTGAAAAGCTCAGGTTTTTGTTCAGAGCTTATTTAAAAAAAAGAACAAAACAAAACAGTAAACATGGTGCCTAGAAAGTGTGTAAAGGACCTCAGCAGTGTTTGCTGTCTTGACTTTCAGCAGCCATGTAACATTATAATTGCTGCCTTGGAGACTACGTAGCATCTTTGATTTTTTTAAATGTTAAGCTTATTTCCCTTGCCCCCTCTCAGTGGTGTCAACATGAAGGTTTCAGCGTAGTGTAGCATTTAAGAGATGGTTCTCATTTCCCCTCCTTGTATTCCCTCTGTGGTCATCAGGAGCTCAGTGAGTTGGAACACTGGCATTTGGACAGTCAAGGTTATATAATGACCAGGTTTACTCTTTTGTCTCTTAACTCTTTACGCTACTGTTTTAAGATCTAAAGTAGCCTTACCTTTAGAAAGCCTAAGTATCTCCAGCTGTTAACATAGGGAAGCCCTTGACATACCGAGTGGATATAGTTTGTCTTTTATCCTCACATTCCTCTGTACAAAGGCTTCTGATAATAACTCACATGCAATAAGGAAAAACTGAGTTTGGAGAGATTTACCAGGTAATAAGCTGAACTTTTCTTAGGCACCTAGGAGATAGTTTAATGTGCCAGGATGGTAATTACAAGACTTCCCGTGCACACAGTCAATGATCTGAACCCTGTATTTTATTTATTTTATGATACAGTTTTGCATATTATGTGATAAGTGAATTTTAATGACTCTACTCTTGCATAGTGTAAATGGAATGCCTTAAGGAAGTGTGATTTTCATGGAGTATCAAAAGACAGAGTATATATGAAGGTCCTTTGCAAACTGCAGTTTTTCTAAATTTTAGAATCAACCCAGAGGTCATAAATACAATGCATAAAACATCTTAACCGTTTGTATAGGTTTCTAAAGATCTTTTTCTCCAATGAATTGAAAGGAATAGTGGTCATGGGGCGCCTGGCTGGCTCAGTCGGTAGAACGTGCAACTCTGGGTCTCAGGGTTGTAAGTTTGAGCCCCATGTTGGGTAGAGGTTACTTAAAAAAAAAAAAAAGAAAAAAAGAATAGTGGTCAGGATGGTCCCTTCCTGTTAGAAAATGGCATTTCTTCGGGTGCCTGGGTGGCTCAGCCGGCCAGGGTCTTGAGTTCAACCCCACAATGGGCTCCATGCTGGGCGTGGAGCCTACTTGAAAGAAAGAAAATGGTGTTTCTTTCAATGTCTCTATGTTTATTTTATTTTATTTTAATTTTTTTTAAAGATTTTATTTATTTATTCATGAGAGATGGGGAGAGAGAGAGAGAGAGAGAGAGAAGCAGAGGGAGAAGCAGGCTTCCCGCTGAGCAGGGAGCCTGATGTGGGACTTGATCCCAGGACCCTGGGATCATGACCTGAGCCGAAGGCAGACGCTTAACAACTGAGCCACCCAGGCGCCCAATGTCTCTATGTTTAAATGTGGATGCTTAATGGTGCCTGCTGTCCTTATCTCAATGGGTCTACTACCGTTGATGGGGACAGTTTTAGTCTCTGCCTCTCTTCTCCCAGGGGACCCAGCATTTTACCTGGAACAAGCAAAACTTTTCTTTTACAGCATGGCAGCAGCCACTATCATTTCTTACTGTACATGGAAAACTCATTCTTCGGCAGTGTAGCAAAACAAAAATTAATCTTAAGAAGAACATTTTAAAAGTCTAGATACATGCAAAATAAGCGATATTCTAATGTGTCAATTGGAGTGTGAAGGACTATGGCCCATTGGGGTTACGCTTGAACCAAATTCTAGAGCTAGAGAATGGCCAACATGACCTAGAAAAGTTCAGCATAAGTCATTACAGGCATATGAGTTTCCAGGAAGATAATAGAGGACTCTAAACAGGTGGGAAAGAGGGAATGGTTATTTTATCCATAGATTGGAATTTAGCTGTTGTAACGTGTGTTAAATGGTGGGAGTGGGGTGCAGGGGAGGGTTGGGCTGGCTTATGAAATTGACAGGTAGGAATAGTTTGGGGCAAAGAAAAGAACGGCATAAAGGATGAGTCCTTTCAACCCAGAGTACATCTCTTTTTAGATAGAGTGACCCGTTTGTCTAACTTTGCCAAGAAGACTAATTATTTGAACACTAGCCTCTGTGATCCAGTTTCTTAGGGAAACTGACACATTATTTCTTCCTCCTCATCTCTTAGAGACTCCAAGGACAGCTACAAATGTGCAAATGTTGGGAGCACATCTTTTTCACAAATCTCTAATTCTGCCCTGTAGGGTTTTTTCCACAATTTCCTGTGATCTTTCAAATAGGTTCATTAAAGAGCTGGGTGTTCTGAAGTAATTCTTTCATGTGGTTAGTACCATTTGTGGTCAATCTTATTTGTGGTTTATATTTGGCCAGAGCATTCACAACCTCAGAAGCCTTTTCCAGATCTTCTCTGAGCAGGCTTTGGCTGCTTCTGTGTATTCTGAATAAAATATTGCTGCTCTGATGCCACGTCCCATGAAAATTGCAAATTTTTCCTTAACTATAAGAACTGTTTCCCGCCGTATTCTTCCCAATCTTCCTTCTGGTTTCATAGTGTTGGTAATATTTTGGCCTCACTTGTGTGTGGAGGCTTTGGGGTTTCTTATTGCCCCGGTCTTTTTGTTTTGATTTATTTTCCCAGTTTGAAATGCAGATTAATTATTTCTCTTGCTTTTTACTTTGACCTTTTATCCACAAGAGAAATAATATCTGCGCAGACCTACCTACTCATATACCGTTTTCGTTTCCCTGGGGCATTTGGTGAAAGGCAGAAGGCAGATTGCTGTCACAGTTTTAAGTTGTTCAGCAGGGTAGCCGGCTCAGTCCTGCCTTACCCCTCTGGGTGACTCTCTGGATGTTTGGTGTTCTTCCCCCGTCTCCCAAGTTGTTTGAGCAAGGAAATCATTTCTTGCGTACTGTCTGTGTTCTGTTTCATTTGGCTCATGTTTACTTGGATTCATGCTACCAACTTTCAGGCATAAAGGCGTAATTAAGAGGCGTGCCTGGAGTTGATGGTTTGTAGTTAGCTGGTAGTTTGATTGATCAACACAATGGGGGAATTCTGCTTGATCCTGACCTAAAACATTGGCTCACCTTAGTGAACTATTGTAAAAGGACGGTGGCAGGTGCAGGGAATTGCCCACTTCAGCAGAGCTCTGACATACTTGATCTGTTTCTCCTTCCCTCAGGAAAAGCTTTGCCAGCAGAAGTATAATGTCTCCTGCATAATGATCATGCCCCAGCACCAAAGGCAAGGATTTGGACGGTTTCTCATTGACTTCAGTAAGTGAAGTGCTTTACTTACTTTCATGACCCAGGGAGCTGATGGCTATTAAAGGAAAGAGTAACACATAAAACTTTATTTAACGTACTTTGTTGTTTTTATCAGTAGATAATAGGCTTTCTCTTTATATTTTACATAGGTTAGAAAATCTTCCTCAAGTGAAAAATTTACTGCTGCTCACTTATTGTGCTCTAGGAAATTGAGACTAGATTTCTCGGCAGTGTCACTAGCTCACAAAGCCATTACCCTGAATGAACCGGCAGAATTACATTCCATTCCATGGCGCTTATGCTCATTAGCACCAGAAGAGGCAATTATTTGTGATTAGAGCTAACGGAAGTATTATTTAAAAGGATTTTCAGCTTTCTAAAATTTTACCTATAATCTTATCAGTACAGAGCAAGAAAGGGATATTTCTACTTAGAAAAACAATTCTTTAGGTGGCTTATCCTTTGAGTCTTTCTAGTAGAAATAACTCTCTTTGTTAATTTCCCTTTTTCTATTACGGAAATTATTACAATTTTTTTTTCTAGAAGGTTGCCCAAGAAATATTTTTTATACACATTTGTATCTTTAGAGTCTCTTCAATTAAAATTGGAATGATATACAAAAGGATGCACAGGATAATGTAAAAAATATGGGTAGTTTTTTTTTCCTCCTCCTTTATATTATATGGGGTGTGTAAATGGAGCACTAAGGCTACATTGGCAGAATTCATTTCAGAATACCCAGATAACACAAAGGCCAAGTATCCATGATAATAGTAATTTCTGACCATGTAAAAATCTGTCACTAGGAACTGTGTGCTTCTTCATTACTAGATTGTAGTTTGTCTGATTTTAAACTGAAAGAAGGAAAATTTAGGAAATTGCATAATCTTCATAAGGTACATCAAATGCAAAAACCATAATATAAATGTGCTCAAGGAAAATCATGAAGAAATACACTGAGTCCAGATCTTTATTACTAGATATTGAAATATTAAACTTGGGGTATAAAACGACTGTATAGCAGTTTGGGACAGATTTGCACAATCTATTGACATTGAGAATATTGTTATTTTTTTGAAGTATTATTTTTCGACTATTTTTATATTTTCAGTTAACATTTCTAGTTATTAATTCATTTGCTTGGTCTTATCCTTTGTTTCCTGATCTAGTTCTCCCATCTTACCAGGAGGTCACCATTTTTATTTTATAGAATTCTGGATGTAATCGGTTCTATGGGCAAATCCCTTTTTTTGTGTGGCCACCATTTATAAGTTGTTCATAAACATTATGGTTTCTGATATGCATAGCAACGGTCCGAGCCTTAACCTTTGATACTTTTAGCATCTGCGTGCCTACAGAATAAGGCAACTCCAGAGCTCAGTATTCAAGGTATCCTAGCACCTACTTCCAGCTAATTTTTTTTAGGCTTTTTCATCTGCTAATCTCTTTTTCCTCAAATATTCTGAGCATGTTTCCATATTTCCATTCTTTGTCTATGCAGTCCCTTTCCTGAAGTGACCACTTCTCCTTCCGCAGCCTTCGTCTGTTCAGAATCCTACCCATTTTTAAGAGCCGGATCAAGAACCTCTTCTATTTGATCCCACCGCCTGGAGATTCATCTCATTCCCTTCTTGGCTCCTTATCTCTGTAGCATAGCACTTAGACTCAACGCCTGCTTTAGTGGTGATAACTGATGTGTCATATTTCCAACTGACTGTAAACTCCTTGGATACCTTCTTCTTTGTTTTCAGTAGTAAGACAGTATGAACAGTAATCTGCATTCCCAGTGTATTCTTGATTTGAATGGAATCTTCAAAGTGATACATGGTACTGCCCACAATGATTTTCTACCTAAAATTTAAAAAGGGATTACTACTTAACGGATAAAAACGCAAGTTTCTAAATACAGTAACATCTTACTTGTACAGCGTGATCTGATAGAGAAGCCTTTTACATAAGAGATCAACCCAGGAACAAAGACGTTCCCTTCTGTATTTGAGTCTACCCTGTATTTTAAAACCAGAACTCTGGAACCCGTTGGAACCTTTCTAGATTGCTCAGGGCCATCATGATGAATGCCGTTCATTAGGGTGTGTCTGGGTAGTACAGTGCTGCAGAGGGTGTAACCTGTAGATTTTTCTCTTTCCTGTACCCTTGACATTGCCCCTATGCTGGGGTGGGGTAAGGAATGTGGTAAATGATTTGAATAAAGTTGAAAAGGGCTTGGTGTTACTCCTTCAGGGAAGAGGAAACTGGGGGAAGAATTTTACAATACTCGATGAAAATGGGAACTGTTGTAAACCCAATAGAAATTCAGTTTAAAACAAAACAAAAAAAATCCTTGGCCACAAAGTTTTAAAGAAGATAGAGTAGGCTGCTGAAAAAATTGGTAGCATCTCCTTCTTTGGAGTTACTTAATAGTAGATAAATATCTTTCTAGAATGATTTAGATCCAATCTTGCAGAGTAGGGAGATAAACCCCATGACCTCTCATAATCCTTGTCAGCCTCATAATTCAGAACTCAGGGCAAAACAAATAACCAAGGTTACTGGTTTTCTAAAATGTGCTTTTTTTTTTTCTTTTTTTTTAAAGGGACCTTTTAATTGTTGGATTTCTTTTATTTCTGTTTTGTACATGAGCCTGAGGATCTTTTGGTCAGGGGATGTATTTTCAGTGATTCAAATAAAAGTTGGAAGGCAGGAAAATATTTTGTCTCTAGTAACTGCCAGTTTAGGAAGCTTAGACAAGAGCAGTGGGAAGAAAGCTGTAGCTGCCCAGCTGCCTACTTACACACTGGATTAGAGACATGGGTGCCATACGATGTGAAAATGTATATAAAAAACTGCAAATCCCAAAGGTTTGAACACTGTTCTCCAGGACTGTCCAGAGGGGGAATGGTTATCCATGGGACCAAATGCTGCCCTTGGAATAAGTTGTTGTCTTACTCTTCCTGGAACAGCCTGCCTGGGGTTTGCAGGAGAGGGCTCCCCCGGAGGTCATTTGCGGAGCTTGGCCAAAGTGACTAAATGGTACCAATTCCTGGCCTGCTCATAAACCACCTTACAGGTTTTGTGATTCTTTGCTCGGAACTTAAGTGGGTAGTGGAAGGAGTGACTGTCAAGGTTGAAGTTGATACCCCATCTCTTTTCTCCTGGCATCTGAGATTCCTTCTCGTCCCCATCTCTGTCTATACACATGCACACGTGCACACACACACCACACCCCACACCCCAGTCATGAGTTCATACTGTAACCTTGCATTCCAGATCAGCACCACCACAAGGTTTTATTCTGTCTTTCCACATTTCCATATTTGTAACTTAGACTTAGATGATCCAGGGCGCCTGGGCGGTTAAGGGTCCAGCTCTTGAATCTTGATTTCAGCTCATGTCGTGATTTTGTGATCGTGAGATCAAGCCCTGCAGCGGACTCCATGCTGGACGTGGAGCCTGCTTAAGATTCTCTCTCTCCCTCTGCCCCTCCCCCTGCTTGCTTGCTCCCTCTCTTTAAAAAAAAAAAAGATTTAGATGATTAACAAAAAATGAAAACACAAAAACTTTTTAAAAGTAGAAGAAAGGATATACAATTCTCTGGACTTCGGATGGTCAAGGACATCCTAGCACAAAGTGTTAATGCAGCAAAAGAAATCACAAAAGAATAGACAGATGGCTTGACTATATAAAAAGGTAAAATGTCTATATGATAAAACGTATTAATATTTAAAAGCAAACATAATGGGAAGGATGTTTGCAACAAACATGCCAGGCAAAGCTTTGACAGCTATAGTATTTAAACAAATATTTAAAAAGGAAAGGTTTGATAGTGTTAAAGCATAAACCTTAATAGAAAAATGAGGAGAGGCCATGAATGCAGAATGCACAGAAAAGGAAACTCCTTGGCGGCGGCAGCACTGCTGACATTTGCTGAGTGCCTACTGTGTGCCAGCTACTTTCCTAAGAGTCCTGGCTCATTCCACCCTCACGACACTGGTTGAGACATTTCAATCCTGCTTTATGGGTGAGGAAACAAGGCACAGCTGTACAAACATGGCATCGCTCTAGTTTGAGTCCAAGCACTTGGACTCTAGGCCACGATGCTCCAAAATCTGTCAAGTACAAATGGCTCATTAAAATATGAAAAAAAAAATCGTTGGTGATTTAAAAATGCAAATTCAAATAACTGCAAGATTATAATTTTTTTCCTAGCAAATTAGCAAAGATTTTTAAATATAGCCAAATCTAAGTTGACATAGGTGGGCTGTTATATTTACACTGGAGAAGGTGTAAATTGGTAGACATTTTCCAGAACTTTGACAGTATATATCAAAAACATCGGAAAGGAATTTATTCTAAGGAAACCAATATACTTTAGTCACTGTGCATTAATTTCATATTTAATGTAACGACATGTTTTGTGCTCATTTTTTAAAGAGTGGGCTTCCCTTCTCCTTTCACCCCCTCCCCCAGTTATAGCAGTATAAACTCATAGTAGAAAGTTAGAAAACATAGATAAAATACCAAGAGAAAATTAAATCCCTCACACTCCTGTTACTCAAAGAGTTAATGTTTTGGTCCGTTTGTCTGCCACAGTGTCATTGTTTACAGTAGAAACAAAAAACTGAAACCCTCTCAATAGTCAAAAGTAAGAGAGAACCATTCCCCTAAGAAAAATTATGGTACATCTATATAACGGAATATTATTAGCTATTAAGAATTATGTTCTAAAGAATTTTCAATAAAATGGGAAGATGGTTATGATAAATACGTGGCTTTCAAAATTGTATATATATATATATGTACTTAGTTACAAAAAAGTATATGCAAAGAAGGGAAAGAAACACTTCCAGATTATCTCTAGAATTAGAATTAGAGACAATTTTTTTTATTTTCTTCTTCATACTTTTTGCTGTAAATAGAAAGAAAACTAATTTAAGAATCCGCGAAGGCCTGACCTAAGGGAGTGGCAGTGAGGACACATGGAAATGAAGCAGGTATTTTCCTGTTCTGCAGCAGGTAGAATTCTGCCTGGCACCTCGTGCTGCTCAGTAAATGTAGATGAATGGATGAATGAACTGAGCTTGGAAAGGTAGCAAGTGCAGCTTTGGCCGTGTTGCCTTCACTGTGGTTTTGAACATCCACATACAGCTTTCCTTGAGAGTTTGGAGCTCAGCAGGGGAATGCATTAAAGGGAGCTACTGGGAGTGGTGGGCAGACGGTAGTGGGGCCACTATAGGTGTGGATAAGGACAACCTGGGAAAGTGTAGGGAGACAGGGCTGAGGATGGAGTGCTTGAAGTTCCAACGTGTTAAGGGCTAATAGAGGATGAGGAAGTTAATCAACGAAACCGAAAAGGGTATAGAAGTAGGAAGACGATCAGGGGAGAAAGGTGTCAGGGAAGCCAAAAGAGGTCAGCATTGCAACAACAATAGTCATAATCCTAGCTGACCTTTCTAGAGCACTTATTGTGTGCCAGGCACTGTCACCTGAATGACACAGGTCAATTTGCTTCATCCTTGCAAAGGCCTTAGGAGGTTGGTTACTGTTATCACTAAGAAACGTGTCCAAAATCACTCCCCAGTGTTCAGTGCCCCAGAGAAGAAGATTAAGGTAAGGTGTAAGAAGTATACTTTGGAGGACGGTGGTGTATCTAGAATTTTAAAAAGTGAATTCAGAAAGCTCAACCATCAAGGCCTTGGGGGCACAGGAAGCTGGTTTTTTTTTTTTTAAACTACAGAGGCTGGAGCACTGGTGGAAAGGCAGCCAGGGAGCAGGGATGAGAACAACAAAAAGTGATATCCAGATGAGTTGTTTAATGCAAACTCAGAAAAGGCATTTGATGAAATTCAGCATTCTTTCCTAATTTAAAATAATCAAACATACTAACTAGAATTAAAAGAATTCTAAATCTTAACTAACTTTCTTGTTTGTTTCAGCCTTGACATAACCTTGGGGAAGCTTTTTTTTTTTTTAAGAATTTATTTTTTATTTATTTGAGAGAGAGCAGAAGAGGGGGTAGGGTCAGAGGGAGGAGCAGACTCCCTGCTGAGCAGGGAGCCCAATGCAGGACTTGGTCCCAGAACTACAGGATCATGACCTGAGCCGAAGGCAGTTGCTTCACCAACTGAGCCACCCTTGGGGAAGCTTTTATAAAGGGTAGATGACAGTGGGTCCAAAAGTCTAAAAACCTAACACCTTTGGTCTTCTGAGACTAGTAGATAGTCAATAAGTTTATCAGTTACATAAATTATCCCTTAACTGTACATTTAAGCATTTTTTAAAATTAGTGTCTGTTTATTTGTAGACTAATCATGAAAGTTTGTAAGCAGGTTCAATTCTTGGCTTTCTTTATTCAGTATTAAAATATCGTGCAGTGTCTCAGGATTGTCCTTGGAATAGATCTCAAGAGGAAGTAGGAGTGATTGAATGAATTAGGCAATCATTTCAGGAAGTCCCCTTTGCTGACCTTTTCTGTGATTTCTCTTGAGGGGTTTCTCTTTGGCTTTTGTGAGGAATGTATACCATTTAAGAACTGAGTCTGTGTTTAGTGAGTATTGCTAGAAGATGAGTGCAGATAACCCAGTTTTGTGCCTACAAGTTATGACTTTGGTCATGTTGTAAGTGTAGTCAGTAATGTCCTTTGACTTCTCTTTTCTTAAAAATGGCACACACAATACACACACACCTGGATTTAAGAAAAATAAGGAATACAAGAAACTTAAACTTAGCAATATAAGAAAGATGCCTCTTGGTACAATTTAATATCTAGTTTCTTTCTCACTGAGAATTAATGGGTTAATCTTCCACACCTTCATTCTTTACCCCTTCTGGTTCTAATGACAGGGATCTCTCAGGTACCTAGAGAGTCCCAGGCTTGTCTTTTTTTAGCCTCCTTATAACTCTTGGCTGGTTTCCTGAGGAAGCATTCCTTAGAACAAGAAAGCATCTCTGTCTGGTTTCCTGCTTCCTACTTCTCAGAGCTCTTCTAGGTTCCTTAAGCAGAATTAGAAAGAAAGCCACATACCTCATCTCTACCTAGAAGGGTGTGATGTTCAGAGGGTAACCATATCCACTCTCTCAAAGAGAAAACTTCTTCTTCCCCCATATCTTAGATGCTAGCTACTAGCTTAAATATTGTAATATATGATACCTAAATTCAGGAATACGTGCCATAGTAGTTGAGGTCGTCAGTTAGCAACTTGGAATTTAAATAGTCTGCCTTCAACAGACTCCTTCAAAGGGCTACCACTACAAACTTTTCAAAACACAGTTTAAGTAAAACTTAACTTAAGATGAGGGGCGCCTGGGTGGCTCAGTTGGTTAAGCGGCTGCCTTTGGCTCGGGTCATGATCTCAGGGTGTTGGGATCGAGTCCTGCATTGGGCTCCTTGCTCAGCGGGGAGCCTGCTTCTCTCTCTGCCGCTCCCCCTGTTTGTTCTCTCTCTCCCTCTCTCTCTCTGACAAATAAATAAATAAAATATTTTTTTAAAAAAGATGACTTTTAAGCAGAGATTTAGAGTTGTTTCATCTTACCTGAAATTTCTTTTTTTGGAACAAATTTTTGATACTGACAGGCCTCTCTCCAATTAAGTAGGAGTTTTAATTTAGAAATCCAGTTGGTTGTATTCCAGTAAGCCATGTTTTACCTGAGTATTGGTAAACTCTTAAGTTGCTGAGACTGTATAGGGGTCCCTGACTTCTCTCTGACAGCAAGTTGAGTATAATTTCAGGGTAAGCAGATTCTTCCCAGGAGCTGGGTCCTGGCCTGACAGGCCCTAGTGACACATCCCACTTCTCTAGCAAGGGTCTCTGGGCATTACTGCCCTTCCCAGTGGGTAACCTGAGAATAGTTACAGGGAGGCACAAATAGCACTGTCTTCAGCCCCATGGTGGCCAGAACCCTGGTGCCTGTCACCTCACTGTGAGCAGCCTCACCTCTTACCCCAGCGAGACATGTGAATTCTGTCCTCTCCATTGCTCCATGATGACGTAGAGACCGTGAAGCACTCACTGTTGCAGTGTAAATATTTCACTTTCCCCTATTTCTGAGCCCCACAAGCCGAGCATCAAAGGTTTTGAGACACTGTGACAGTGTCTCTTGGGGACATGTTATATGACTGAAACCCTCTGGTTCCCTGTAAGCAAATTGAATGAAGGAGCTATAAATTTGAAATGTGGTATTTATTTCCTTATGCAACTTTTATTTAATAGTTTTCTCTTTTTTTCAGTGGCACTATTAAGAAATGCTAAAGGCTGAGCAAGTATAAAGTCATTTAGAAAGTTGCATGTGTCTTTTATATATTTACTGTTTATTGCCCATTTCCTTCACCAAAAGTAAGATTCCTGGGGATAGAGACTTCGGGGCAGTCTCACCTCCTGGAAGAGCCTGGCACTTAGTAGGTCCTTATTAACCAAATGTTGAAAGAATTACTATGAAAAGAGCTTTCTTAATGTACTTTCTCTCCTCACACGTGATTCTTATGAAGAATTTTATGTTATTAGAACATAATCAGTCAGCTGTGATTTACTTAACTTCCAAATGATGTCGGGTGTGCCCTGCCTCCTTTTGAGGGCTGTTGTTTTTGTTCAAGCACAGCTTCTATCATTCCAGCTGCATCAGAAAGAAGATTGCCACTATCTACTATAACTCCTGGGTGGACAGATGAGAGCTGTGACAAAATTCACATTTACACACAGTTGGCTGAAGAGAAACTTAATCTTTTCCTGGCTTTTATCAGATAATTCATTTCTTCATTCATTTATTTTGGAAGGAAAATTCCAACTTCCGAAGTCTTTTTTTCTTTGCAGGGCTTTCCCGGCAGCTCTCCTCCCTGGGTGAGCACAGCCCAGGCAGTCATTAAAGAATAATCAGTTATGCTTTTGAAATGGGGCTCAAGTCCTTTATAGCCTTTTTAAGATACCCTCCCCACACCTCCACCATGACACTTGTGGAAACAGGACCGGCAGCTGCGTCCTCAGACTTCTGCTGGGTTTTGGAAGATGTGTTTTGACTTACAGAAGAATAGGTAGCATGGTGACATATATTTTAATAGCATTCTAGTTTATAATATAATAAGGAAAATGGCTACTTTTCCTTATTTTCTCATTATGATATGTTGTGCTAAAAGCCTTTGTCATGACTGTTCTGTGACATTGGACTGAAGTGCAATATATTTTACTATGTTGAAGATAACATCAAGGTTGAAATTTGAGCTGTCGGTGATTTATTCAGAGGTTGACTGTTACCGAATGCATAGAAATAAGTTGCATGAGGCAGTGCAGCTAACGATTTATTTATGTATCTTTTTTTTAACAAAGCTTGTCATAAAGAGCAAATAAATAGCTCTTATAGAATAGTTTGTATTCATTGCTTCAGTGAAAGTGTTGTAAATAAGAAACATACGGTCTACAGCTACTGTTTTGCCTTACACAGCTCAGAATTTTTTCAAGATTTGGCATGCAGGTGGCTTGTTTTTACAGATATTTTGTCTGTGTGGATGTCTAACACTGACCGGCATTTGTAGTGAGTCATTTTGAAACCCTACTACTGGACAAATTCACATAATTAGTACGGGAACACCTGTCTTCAGCTGTAAATGGAAGCTTGACAGCATTACCATGAGGGCCAGGCTGGCTCACTGCTGAACTCCGAGCCGTGAGCACAGTGGGATGCACATAGTAGGTGAGCCAAAAAAGGGTTTGTTGTAGGAGTAAGTAATAAAGGAATGCAGACATCTCATCAGCACTCTTCTGTGTCCCTGACAGCACCTACCACATTCCCCTGACGGGCTTGTGGCAGCTGGTGCTTGACTCGAGATCTCTTCTCAGTCTGTTTTTTCCCCTTCTTTATTCCCTCATCACTTCCTTCAGTAAATGTGCTCTATTTATGCGGCCTGAGCCAGGAGCTGGCCTAGGTGATGAGACCGTAAGGATAAAGGGTCCCGGCCTGACCCACAGGTCAGTGGGCGGTCAGACACATGGGGGATTCATCCGAGGCGTGCGACACTGCATGTTTGGGTGGGACACGGGGCTGTCAGGATAGGAGAAGAAAGGCCTCCAACTCTCTTCGTTTTCCCAGTTCAGGCGCATGCAAGGGAAACATTTGTACCTTATCCAAAACAAGATCAAGAAAAATTCTGTTCTGATTGGTTGAGATGAGGACTATACCTGATTTTGGTTCCCAGGGAACCATTCCCCTTAAACATATTTTCCAGCTTGTAGTCTTACGTTTGTAGCACAATACCCTAAGATAACATCCTCCCGTGATGGGATTTCTAACCAGCACATTTATAATTTCAGCTGTCTCTGAGGTAGTATTATTTTTTTCCCCACATCAGTTTGTTTTGGGTAAAGCAAAAGATTTTTCTCTCATTTGTTTAGAATTCTGGTAGGAAAATACTAGTTAGGAATCTGATTTTTTTTTTCTCCCCCATCAATTTGTGGTTAGCTTGTTTTTACTCTAGTATTAGTGGTACATGCTCATGTTTACTAATATAAAAACCTCTGTTTTGTAATTATTTCTATTGAGTACTGCTTTGGGTTAACATCATAGATGTTATGCTCCTTTTTCCAACAAAATTGTTTTAAAGTTTATAAAGTGCTTCAGAATAGTTGAGTGGATTAAAAGCAATTCAGTTATGCATGTAACTATTTATCCATATTGAAAAAAATATGCGGTGTTATTATCTAAAGCAGAAAGAATTGAAAACATGTTGGTGAAATCTTCAGGAAATGTGATACAGGTAGACCTCACTGTATATTTGCATATATCCTTTTTGGGGGGCAGATTGAATCATTTAAAATGACATAGAGTTCTTTCTGTGAAAAGGAGTGTTTGGAATGCTTCTCCTTTCATACTAGATAGCAAGGAGGCAAAAATTTTTAGGGTCTTGTCAAAAGGACTCAGCATATAACTTGAAGAGGCTCCCACGGGACAATAAGTATAACAGTAAAGACAACAATTGCAATTGATTGAAACTCACCAAATATTATAAACTCACAAATTCATAATCTCACCTAAAATCAAATTTAGAGGATGATAAGAACCAGTTCATTATCTTAATAAATGGGTAAATAAAGCATTTAACTTGCCTTTCCTATATGACCTATACCACTAGGTAAACAAATAGTTAATAAGGGAAAGCATCTTTTTATAAACATATTCCAGCCAACAAATGAAATGAAATGATAGAATTAACACATGGCTGTTTTGCGATTCTGCCAATGAATTAACTGATCTAGACCTTGAACTTCAGCAGCAGCAGACATTATGAAAGGGGACACAACCAGAGATCATGTGCTTCCTGATCAAGGGACACACCATCACCTGTAGTTTTGCCAGAGGATGGAACCCAAAGTCTCACCAAGCCTCTGGATCCAGCTGCCATTCTGCAGGAACACAGAGGAAAGGGGAACAAATTGAACCATATCATGTGTATGCAATCAGCAAAATCCAGATTGTAGAAACTCTGTAGGTCAAATGGCCCCAGTTCGTCAGTAGATAAATTACAATGAAAAGAAAGGGGGTGGAGAGGGGAACCCATAGACTAAAAGAGACTTAAAAGATTTTTTTTTTTTTTTTAAATGAACAAGACTGTGTTTTAGTACCTGGGGATATGTTGGGTGAAAAAAGTATAATGAAACACTGTGAAAGTCGGGATAGTGGTTACTCGGGAGGGAAAAAGGAGGGATGACTGGAATGGGACAAATGGAAGGTTTTTCAGGGTGACTGGCAAACATCTAATTCTTGATCCTGGGTGGTGATTACAAGGGCGGCTGCCTTTCATTAAGCTATGTATTGTTTAATGTCATTTTCTAGATCTGTGTTTTATTTTTGCCTTTTTTATTTTTTAAGAAAGCGATGGTCTTAAAATGGGAGTTCACGCCCCATGGTATCTTGTGTTGGAGCTTAGATTCTTGTAACTCTTAAAATGAAAACTTTTTGATTTATTGGTGGCATTGTGTTAGTGATGTTTTTAAAAGAGATAGAGTTTTTTGGGCGCCTGGGCGGCTGAGTTGGTTTAACTTTGACTTTTGGTTTCAGCTTGAGTCATGATCTTGGGATCCTGGGATCGAGCCCAGCATCGGGCTCCACACTGGGCGTGGAGCCTGCTTAAGATTCTCTTCCTCCCCTTCAGCCCCCTCCCCCCAACCCCCTGCCAGCAGTCATTCTCTCTCTTAAAAAAAAAAACAACAATAAAATAAACAAAAAATAAAAAGTAAAATAAAAGAGTTTTTCACCTTTACTGTTTTAAAATCAGAATGTGACTATGTGGGTATTTGGTGTATTGGGAGCTTCTCAACATCAGACTTTATGTGAAGGAAATGTACTGAAATGTACCAGAATCATATCCTCTCAAGTGTTGAGTCTAGTCCATTAGAAAACTTCATTCCTGTAAATTGTGTTTCCACTCTTAAACCTAGAGAATCATAATTGAAGAGTTGTATGTTGACAGAGTGGTGATAAAATAATGCATTCAGACAAAGAATGGCCTTGAGGATAGGGGTGGATAGGAGAGAAAATATGATACAGAGGGGCCACACCAGCATTGGAACTTCTTATGTTCCTTGTCTGTCTGTCTCTCCCTTCTTCCTCCCTCCCTTTCTTTCTCCCTTTTTTTCTTTTTGATTTAAAATGAGGGAAAGCACCTTTGTCACTCCTTTTCCCAGAATGGTGGGTGTCAAAGTTCTGATATTTGGGGCAGATCTTTAGGGCACCAGAAACCGTGCTTACAGAAGAGAAAAGATGTTAAATGTTAGGCTTTAAGAAAGGGAAAGAAAAAGCTAGAATGTCTTAAAAATACGCTGAAACGAAGTTTTGCTGATTATTTATTGCAAAAAAAACAGGCTTCCTTCTTCTTAAGAAGAGGATGGTTCTCTGTTCATAGATTAGAAGTCCTGCCCTGTGGTTTGCCCAGTGTTGGAGCTTTTCCCCATGAATTTAAGAAAGTTAATGAGATTTTTTTTCCTACCAAAGCAGAAGATACGTCTCCGTTAAAAACTTGGAGACCATAATGAATATTGTTAGAGAGAAAATAAAATGAATGACGTCTGTGAATTTGTTTTAAATGTTGTTCATTTTACCAAATAATTTAGATAAATCTTTCCCGAGGAGGAATTGAAATCATCAGGTTTCATTAATAATCTGGAGCTTTTCAGAGGATTACTTTGAAATACCTCCCTGCCAACTTTTCATAAATAAGCATAAACTTTCTTTGACCTTATCACAGGTAACTAAATAGCTGTTGAAGGGTTAAAACCAACTAAAAAGTGATTCTGTAGCTCCATCCCCATTCTCCTGCAAAATTATACGGGAAGTTTCTTTCGGTTCTCAAGTAGGGTAATTACAAGAGACAGTTACATAATTTACAGTTTCAATCTGCTCGTCCATAATCACACACTTCCACCTAGTTGTATATACCCTCATGAGTATCTGCCTTGTACTTTGATTTGTAAATGATGATTGCAGTGTGATTGATTGCTTGCAATGTAGCATATTGAATTGATTCTTAAAAATGAACTTTAGCTGTTAACATGTCTATTTGAGTTCCTGTTATTTATGTAGTTTGTGGTTCTTGCGTTCAGCAGTTGCATAGTAGTTAAGAAATTACACTCGCAGAGATTTTTTCCTTATTAAATTTAGAAAATGGAGTGTCTGTGCACACCCTAACTAGAAAAGAGCCTGGAACCTCAGACGCACTCAACTGCTGAGCACAGGACTAAACCATTCCAGTCCTTGGAAAGATGAACGGAGATTCTTTGGTTAACAGTGACCCCACAGTAAAAGGCTCATGGGGATAATACTGTGGCCAAAGCCATGCTGATACTAATAAATTGTTATGAAGGCTCAGCCTTAAGCGCTGCGGCATTAGGGAGGCAGTGTAAACGGTGGACTTTGAGAAAGGTATCACCTACTAACTGAAGGCCTAGTAACGGGCGTCCGTTAATCAATACTGCTAGTGATGATATTTCATACAGTTTTGTTTTTCCAACCACTAACATCTAACTCTAGCCACTTTGGACTTTTAAGATTCCTAGGGAATTAAAGGCTAGATATCTACATGACACGAGATCTGCTCCCACCCCAGCCTACATGTGGGCTGCATGGGCTCGTCAGTCACCCGGTGGGGACACCACCATTTATTGCCAGAGGCTTTTTACCTCAAATCCTGTTGGAAAGCGTATGGGAGATACATAAAAAATAATTGAGAACAGAAGTTTTCGAGTTCTATGGGGTAGGACTGTGTGTCTCAATGACCCGAGGACAACTGGGGATAGTTCCTCTACCTTACATTTTTGACATTAATTGATCAGTCAGATTGGGCGATGGTGTGTGCTTTGATTTTCGAACGTTATTCCCCAAAACTGACAGATTCCCTTTGAAATGTAATCTGAAGACAAAACTTTCAGATTTGTATTCCCCACTTTTTCCTTTCTTCAGTCTTGCTGTAATGGGTGTTTGCTGTGTGAAAGCTTATCACTCAGAATTAGAACTCCAACATTTCTTTGTTCTGTTTCAGAAAATTATAGCTGGTACACACACAGACACAGAATTTTGGATGGGTTGTGGGAGAGCCAAAGGAAAGGAGAGTTGCTCTTCTAACCATTCCGACTCCCAGAGCATGATTCTGAAATCGTGGCAGTGTCCATTGCTGATGGAAGCTCTTCTTCTCAGTCTGCGGGTAGGATTAGACCAGATAACTAGCTGTGAACCATCCCAGCTGCCCCCACAGAACCCCAGACCTACAGTATTGGGCAAAAGAAACTCTAGTTGTTGCTTTGATTAGTTTATTTAAGGAAAAGTTCAACTGTAATGTTCTAGCAACCGGAGAATGGTCTTAGAGGTGGCATTAAAAGTATATGCAGTTCTTTGCTTGGAGCAGATGCTTTATTTGAAGTGCGTATGTGTTTATGCAATGTTTAAAAATCTTACAGCTTCTCAATGGTAAATTCCTGTTACCAGGATTTTGTTACTTAGGTGTGAACATTTTTATCTAGGTTTTAACTTGGAAGAATTATAAATTTGTTTCTGAAATAGTTTTTCAGATTGAATCTCCAATGTGGACTTTTGCCTATTTATAAGAGAGGAAAGAACTTTAAAATGCCAATTACTTCATCTTAAAAATGTTTTGTGTTTGAAAATTTGTTTTTCCTAAAACTTGCCAGGATTTAAAAGTGATTTGAACTGTGGACAATCAAAAAAGGTCAAAGACGAAGGCATTATTTTGACATGTCTAATTTCTCTCACCTCAAAGGCCATGGTCCTAGTGCTTTATCATTACCTAATAGAGGTGCCTCTGGCTGATGGATCAGAGCTTCAAGTTAGATTTGTAATAAGCATTGGGCTTCATGAAGAATGTGGTTACTTCCCGGTTATATTTAAGGAAAGATATTTTTGAAAATCCTTCCCCAGATGATTTCGTTTGGGAGTAAGTGAGAGTGACAGATCTCTTGCTCCATGACCATTTTAACCTTTGTCAGAGGTGCCTCATTTTCATAACGAAGAAATTGAGAGGCTGAATCTATTTCATATATGATCATCTTCTTAGAAAGAAAAATTATGCTTTACATAAAAGACCAGAACCTTGCTGGTGTGGTGACATGCCATACATAAACAAATATTCCTCAGTTAGGCGTCTAAAGAAAGAAAACTCTTGTGAAGTCTGTCACAGAGCTCTCTTTGCCGAGTGACCATCTCCTCCCTTTAGCCTCAACTCTTAGATGCTGCCTTTCCCCCCAGGATTCCCCTTCTACTTGGATCCTTCATCGGGCACGTCTGCTACTACCACAGCCCTTCGGGGTGGTGGTCCTGGAGCTGTGGGACCAGTGTTGCACCCTTGTTTAACATTCTGGCCATGGACTCATCCTCAGGACCCTTTGCTTAATATAACCTGTAATTCATCTATGACCAGTTTGGCCCAAGATAAGCATGAGTTGAGGTTGGGTAGGGTACAGACGTGTGTAGTTTTTAAAAGCCCCTGAATGAATCCAGTGTACAGCCAGGGTTGAGAAGCATTGAGCTAGACTAGAGGATAAAGAAAGGAGAACTAGAGACATTCTCAGTGAAGTAGATTATCAGTTATTGACTGATTTTTGGCCTGTGACTATCTCACCAGAGGTCTGTCTCTGGTCCTGGTCATCCCCAACTCAGGAGCTCGTTCACAGGTGTTCACCCTCCTCAGAGGGAGGCGCATCCCCTTTCCTGCTGCCTGCTGCCCTATTTGTGAGTTCATATAATAGGTGAGTTCATATGTTCCGCGGGTGACTGACACACAGAATGACCACCTCCTTCACACCCAGTTACAGAATCGTGGAGCTCTTCTGGTAAGTTCCAGCATGGTCTGTAGGTTTTTTCGCAAACACACAGCAGCACTGGGGTCATGCCCCTACCACACCCTCTTCCACTGAAGGCTGTTGAAGGAGCATCATTCCTCTCCCGAGTGGACCTGGCCAGGAAGGAGGCGGGTGCCGGGTTCAGTAAGAAAGACCAGTGTTGCCTCTGCATAACTGAGCCAGAGTTCAGCATTCTGAGCAGTATGCTGAGGAGCTTGTGAGAAGGGGGCTTAGATAGAGTCAGTCTGGTACATGACCCAGAGCAGCCAGCCTTCCCCCAAAGACCTGCTGTCTCCTTTCTCTGGGTTTCACTGGCTCAGACCATTTTCCCAGGGATAGACTTGGGTCTTCTAGAACATTTGGGTCTTTGTTTCATCTGTCCTGGGACTGTCTCTGGGTTCCTCTGACGCCCTCAAGCAATCATTGTTATTGTGGTTTGAAGTCCTTGCTGTTTTTCTGAGGATAGTCCTTGAAGTTAAGGACTTAAGGACCAAAGGGAATTTGGGGAGCTCAGAACTGTGCTTGCTGTGTACTGCAGTCGCCAATTCAGATCATTCCTGAGGCAGAATATGTTGGGGGTTTTTTCATGGCTTCTTTCTTTAATTAAATTTATATTTGGGTGGTTAGCTTGGGGGGGTAGGGAGAGGAGAACTTTTGTCTGAGGCATTGGAGTAAATGGAATGATTTTCAGGTGCCTAAGGCAAAAGTAGGAAAAGAGAGGTAGCTCTTCTCAATCTGATTCTATAGAGCAGTCTGTCTTCTTCCTTCTGTCCACATTTTCCACATTTTCTTCCATGTTTTCCTTCTTTGCCCTACATTCAGTATATCTAGTCACCCAAACGATCCCCTTGAGGTTTCATTCATTCGTATGTTGAATAATGATAGTAGCTAACATGTAGTGTTTCGGTAACATGCCAAGCACGGTTCTGCATGCTTTGTATTATTCATTTAATTCTTATGACATCCCTAAGAGATAGGTATGATTATTCTCCCAAGTTTTATGGATGAGGGACCTGAAGCACAGAGAGGTTAAATAATTTGCTCAGCCAACGTCACATGGTTTTGGTACATAGTGGACCCTGGATTGCATTCCAGGTGGTCTGGTTTTAGCACCTTTGCTCTTCCGCAACCTGTAGTCCCTTGTATGATCTGTCATACTGTATTAAATAAATGCCATATTGTTTTAAAATACCTGTGACCTTGTTGCCCAACTTTTAAAAATTCTTGTCATTTTTTATTTAATGCAGGTGGTCTCAAAAGTATGATCCAGGGACTCCGCGGGATCCCTAAGGCCCTTTTAGGGAGTCTGCAAGGTCATAACTATTTTCAAAGTAATGCTGAGATGCTACTTGTCCTTTTCACTCTTATGAGTGTACCTTGGAGTTTTCAAGTAATTTCATGACCTGTGATATCACAGCAGATTATATACCAAAGCGGATATGAGAATCTAGCTTTTCTCTCAAGCCGAACAGTGAAGAGATTTGCAAAAATGCAAAACTGCCACTGTCCTCGCTATTTTTTTTTTGTATTTTGGAAAATACAATTTTTTTCATAAAAAAAGTTACCACATAATGGATTTATTGGTTCTTAATGAATTAATAAATACTTGTCAAATTTCTCTATAAAATTAATAGGTATAACTCTTAGGAACAGAAGCTCTTAAATAATTTTTTAAATGTAAAGAGGTCTCGAGACCAAAAACCTTGAGAACCACTGATTTAATATATAAACCTTGCATTTCAAGTGTGGCCCAAGTTCCATAGCATAGGAACTTGTTAGAAACGCTGAATCTCAGGCCCCACCCCCGACCTGCCGACTGATTCAGAGCCCAGGTGCACAATGAAGGTTGAGAAGTACAGACATAAAATTTATGGACAAAGGCATTTAGCAGATCAGTGACCTCTTGCTAAATTTCTGCCTGGTGGGGCTTTGGATATTCCTGTCCCTAGTTCTCTACCACCGAGTTGCTGGGTGAGGTGTCCTTGCCCATCGAGATTCTCTAGTCCCACTGTCTACCCAGTGGTTCTCCTCCTACAAAAGGTGGTTTTCACATCCTCATCAAAAGCAGCAGCTCCATAGCAGAGTTTACAGCAGCTGTCCTCAAATTTGTGTGCATCAGAATCACCCGGAGGACCTTGTAAAGCAGAAGTGCTGGGTCCTGCCCCCAGTGTTTCTGGTTCGTAGGTCTGAGAGAATTTGCAGTTCTAACAAGTTACCAGGTGATGCTGATACTGCCAGTCTGGGAGGCCAGTCTTTGAAAACCACTGGTCGATAGGAAGTAGAGAAGTCTGTAGAAAAGTCAAGCAGTATTTATTCGAATTGTTTTATAATTATTTCATGCCCATAGAATTACGGGAGAGATGTCACATTCACATTTTCAAAACCAGTCTCTTAAAGTATAAAATAATTCAAAAATTCAAAATTTCCATTTTCGCTAGGGATGCATCTATATCTTTTAATAAATGGAAAGTAGTAAGAAATCTGGCAGGTCACGGGTCATTTGGAACACTACGGTTCTCTGAAAACAGTAGGAAGACTAAGGTTCAGCTTCCTTCCTTACTAATAGCAAAATCACCACAAGATTTCAGCAAGGAGACATAAATAGCCTGTCAGGTTCATTTATCACTATTTAAACTGATAACACGCCATTCATCCACTTGTTCACAGAGCTGCTTAACCCCAGAAACCAGTAACAGATGAGCACAGACGAGTGAATTTCCGTCCCTAGTCACGAGATACGTGGTTAGAGCCATCGGATTTCCTCTGCTCAAGAGCTGCCATAAATCCCTGGCCTGGTGTCAGTTCCCAGGCTTGCAAACCCAGTGCTGTCTAGTGATACGAACCTTTCAGCAAGGTTTGCTGAGCTAAACAGGTGTCTGATGAAGGGTGTGTAATCCTTGAAGATTATCTTCCCCTAAAAGCGGCTAGTAACCCCAGACTCACATAATCCAGACAGATGGGAATTGGGAGTAGCTTGCCAAAGTTCACACTTTGTATTTGAGGAGGTTTGTATGGTTTGGTTCCATATGGTAGAAGATGAAGGTGTGCAAAATGAGGGGTGGCTGCCTTTGTGGGGGGAAATCCTTATCCATTAACATTATTCCACTTCTGGTCCAGTCTACAATTTTGAAATATTACTAGTTTAAAAGGAAGGAATGTTTCATATTAAACAAGGGTTAACCTTGCACTTAATACACTGAGAGCTCAATTAATTTGGGAATTTAGGTTTGTAAAAACAAATCTTGACCTTGTCTAGATAGTTCCCTCCTTATCCTAATAGATCTGTTTCTACCACTTTTTTTCCTCTCCCTAGAATGGAGTTAACCATTTCAAACACGGGGCATCAGGGCTAGTTAACATGAGAATTGATTCTCTTACTACAAGTAGGTCAGCCTTTACGAAGTGAGGTAAATTTGGGTCCTATGCAGTCAGTACAGTTTAGAAATGCTACTTTTCACAGACATCACATTATTCTTAACTTTCCCCTTAAGCAAACACTTTGGTAATCTTTTAAATTAAGTGTGTGGTCCATACACTGAGACTCAGACCTCATCTTCCTTTGGATAAGTCGTTCCAGTAAAGCAAAAGAGAAAGCCAGCTTTCAATAGTATGAAGATAGTTGATGTGGGTGAGGGGCTTACAGGCCAATCAATTTCCAATTACAAGTCTCCTGATCACAGAATAAGTGCTGTTCACCAGCACCTCTGGCTCACAGACAATTTAAAGGGAATAATTTCACCAGCAATTAATTATACTGCAGCTACTGGGATTTGTCCTCCAAACACCACTTTGTTTTTAGCCTGAACAGCCAGGTTCCCCCAGGGATAGTTCAGGTTTTCTGATTGAAAGTATCCTCAGTTCAGGAAAGGTGTTCAAGCACTGTGGGAATCTGTTCACCAGTGGTGTATTGTACTTGTTTCAGATCTTCAGGATAATACACGGGCTTCCAAGTTAAGTGCTTTTTATTTCCCTGCATCTTAGATCAGTTACTTGGAATCTTTTTGGTAAGTTAAATATAAGAGCTGTAACATTAAACCACCGCATTGCTGTAATTACTCAATAACCTAAATGTTCTTACCAAAAATTATTCTGTCAATTGGCTATATAGTAATTATGATTTGAGGAGCCTAGAAAAAGGAGAAGGAAACAAAAGATGGCAAGAAATTCATTATTTAAATCATTCCATGTTAACAAAGGACAGAGGTAGGGGCGCCTGGGTGTCTCAGTCGGTTAAGCATCCGACTCTTGGTTTCGGCTCAGGTCATGATCTTGAGGTTGTGGGATCGAGCCCCACGTCGGGCTCTGTGCTCAGTGCAGAGTCTGCTTCAGGTTCTCTCTCCCTGTCCCTCTCATTCACTGTCTGTCTTTCCCTCTCTAAAATAAATAAATAAAATCTTTTTTTAAAAATAAAACAAAGGTCAGAGCAGAGCAGTGAAGTGCTACCAGCTCTAGCTTTTTTGAGGGAACATGCCTCCTGCCTAGTGCACCAGTGGGGTAGAATACACCATAACTTTGTCTTCTAAACTATACGTTTTAATATATTACAAGTGATTTCACTTAAGTAGTAAGGAATCAAAGAAATTAACCTTTGGTCGTTTTGATTGTGGAAATGGATTCCATTTAATTTTAAAATGTCCCCTTCAGGAGAAGACTGTGGACTTTTAAATGGCTTTCAGCTTAAGTGCAAGTTCCTTCCATTGGGATAAGCTCCCTGAGGGTCTCATGAGTCAGAGAAGGAAAAACTAACTTCAGGCAATGCAGCGATGCCTTCAGACAGTGGCACTGTGTGGTCTGAAATTTTGGCACACAGCATCCCCGGAAACCTGTTTGATGTTTTCTGGTTGGAGTTTTGGTTTGTAGTTTTTTTCTCCCCAGCACCCAGGAGGGTATCACTTGCTGGCAGATGTTGGTAGCCTTCCTGCTTTGTAGCCTTCACTGGTGTGGTGTGGAGGTGCTTGCTGGAAAGTCCAGTGGGCCCAACGGGCTCAGTGTATGCATGCTCAGTGGAGCTTGGTGCCCTGCTGCCGCCTCCCCAGCCCACCCCGGGCTCCAGGAGTCTCCTGTGGCAGTGTCAGTCACACACTGCACACTGTGTCCAAGGGGTTGTCCCAGCAGACCGCCACTTAACCGTGGTGGGAATTGCAGGTGCTGAGAAGTTTATGCTTAAATGCTCTCCACAGACCCTAGGCTGCCTGAGAGCTTCAGTGGCCTGACCAGTTTAGGCTGAGGCCCCAATAAAGGTGTGTTTGTACTACCCCAGGGTGTGAAAATATGAATAGCTATGTAGTGTAAAGTATGTTTTGGGGGGATTCTGGCTGAGCCTGGGGAAGGGATTGAGGGAGGAGAAGACAGAACAAAGAAATCCATGTGCTTCCTGGATAAGGTTGTTCCTAGTAGCGGAGAACAGAAGGTAGGAAGGGCACCTGCCGCCTTCTGACCGTGGTTGTATAGAAATCTTTCTGCTGGGCTGCGGGGGTGGGGCTTTCTGTCCCTAACTGTGGGGTTCAGATGAGAACCAGTGAGGGAGTAGGGAATTTCACAGTCACTGCAGGGGACTTTTAATTGTGGTCACAAGGGGCATAGTTTCATAGCCTGGATACTGTGGTCCTCTCCCCCCCGACACAGGGACAGAGCTGGGTCCTCTAGCCAACTGAGTAAATTTCTCAGCATGTGCCAAGCACTTAGGAGGCAGGTGACAGACGTGCCAATTATCTGTGTCGTGAGGTCTGGGCACCCTTTGTACTTGAGTGACAGAGAGCTCTTCTCCAAACTGACAGGGCATGATCTGGGCTGGATTGAGCACCGTGGTCATCAGTGTTAGCATTCCTGACACACTGCTCTTGAGAGCCTCAGTATGCAGCTGAATGACGTGTCGACAGCGGTTTGACTGTAAAATTTTTGTGGTGCTTGTTCACATTCAATCAACTAGGTTACACTTGAACATGAGTTAGACAAATAAGTCAAAAGACTTCAGGAAAGCCTAAAGTTAAATATGTGCTTATTCTTTATAATGACATTCAGATTAAAACTGTCAAAATGCAAAATGCTGTGGTTACACCCCTCTAGGGTCAGGTTGGATTTCTTTTTCTCTATTTCTGCATTATCTGCAGTAATTTTGAGGCAGGAAAATGCATCAGAAGCATGATTTCTCCTTCTAAGAAAAAATCCAAAATTGAGAAAATTCTTGAGAATGCAGCCATTTTGGAAATGTAGATAAAGAAGAAAAATGCCGAAGATTTGGGTGGTTTACAGAGCAGCATGATTTTGTAATTGCTGCCACCTACTGTATGTGGTTGATGTTTGTTTAAATTTAGGAAGTTCATGAAGGTGAGGCTATTGAAATCGATAATTAGAGCAAGGTAGACATTATTAGTTTGTAGCATTTCTTTACTCCATAAGTGGCTCTTAATTACCAAGACAGCCGCCAGTCTTCATTAATTACCTTCAAGTGGATTTAAAGTTTTAAATCATTTTAAAGTCCTTTTGCCAAGGAACCTTCACCGTAATGCTGTAGGATGCACATTCAAAAGCTTACCATGCTCAGGGATTTTCTGAATATACACGAAGAAACAGTTTGTTTTAAGGAGGTTGTTTTATTTGTAGAACCAACGTTCTGGGGTTGGATTATAAATTAATTTACATGAAAGAGGTGAAAATAGAGCTAGGGGAGCTGATGTGAGTTGCAGCAGTTGACATAAAAGACATTCTTTTATTAGTCCTAAAACAAAGCTTCAGATCAGCCGACTAGTTAAATGTAACAAGCAATATAGAATCTGAGTCAACAGAGACCCTTCTCTTTTATTAAGACCCAGCTGTCAAAGGGTCATTAGGTCCTTCCTGTGGAAAACAACTTGCCCATTAATGTTTGGGGTGGTCCCTCGACAGGATTTCTGAGTAAGTGCCTGACATTTCGTTTTTTGAAAGAATCTAAAGCTGGTGAGAAACTTGGATGTTGAAATTTACCAGAAGTAACGTCCTCAACCTTAGCTTTGTGAAATATGCCATGATGTGTATTTGGAATGCTGCCGCTAGCTATGTGAATTGACTTACAGTGCTACCATCAAAGGTTCAGAAGCATAAACTTCATGGACATCAAATCACTGTAACTGGGAAAGAGACTGCATACATAATAAAGTCTGATGTGCTCTTTTTACCTTATTGCTACTTAACGTTATTTCCAAGTGGCCCCCGTTCCAATGTCTGAAAACACCACAGTGAGGTCGACTTTGGCTTTTTCTGCCCTAGGCTATTTGCTTTCTAGAAGAGAAGGCCAAGCAGGGTCTCCTGAAAAGCCACTCTCTGATCTGGGCCGTCTCTCCTACCTGGCCTACTGGAAGAGCGTCATCTTAGAATATCTCTACCACCACCAAGAGAAGCACATCAGCATCAAGGCCATCAGCAGAGCTACGGGCATGTGCCCACATGACATCGCCACCACCCTGCAGCACCTCCATATGATTGACAAACGGGATGGCAGGTGAGTACCAATGCGTGCGCGTCACTGGCTGCCTCCCAAGCATCTTAAACTAGAAAGGGTGCCTGGTGTTAGGGGGATACATTCCAGTTTAAGGTAAGAGGTTGATAAAAGGTATTATCAAAACCTTTCTCCTAAATAGAAAACAGGAAATGATACTTTTTTGCTGGTCAGATTTCAATTTGCTATACCTTTTCATCGATGGGCTTTCTCATCAGTCGTACCCCGCGTTATAGTGCTAGCATTTGTCAATGTGTGAAGGCGAAATGAAATTTCAGCTTTTGATTGCACTTTGTTCTGCCACATCACATTACAGATTTGTCATCATTAGAAGGGAAAAGTTGATATTGGGCCACATGGAAAAGCTGAAAACCTGTTCCCGGACCAATGAACTTGATCCAGAAAGTCTAAGGTGGACCCCAATTTTAATTTCTAATGCTGCAGTTTCTGAAGAAGAGCGAGAAGCTGAGAAAGAGGTAATGATTGGCTTCATCTGCCTAAGTTGTGGGACTTCAATCTTGCAGCATTCTTAAGCTAAGAAAGTCATTACCATCGTTGTCAAAGGCTTGGTTATGTAGAGAGAGCTTGTGAAATGATATGGCACTAATTTATCCTAACTGAGGTTGCATGGTAAGACATGATAATTTTACTGAATTGAGTATGAAAAATGAAACATTTATCATTGATCACAAAGCAGCATTTTTCACTACTGACAGCATGTAATCAGATCACATTTGGTGCTGAGCTCCAAGGCTGCAGTGTCAATCGATTCTTTGTGTTTATGAACTTGCTTAAAGTGCTCCATGCCAGTGAGCATGTAATGTAGTGATAAAGGACTCAAATCAATTCGCTGCATCATTAATACTGCTAAATATCCCATGAAACCCAATCTTCTTTGATTTGTTATCCTAACTGATGCAAGAGAGTCCTGAGATGATGCAGCTGGAATGTTGCTTGGCTGGCTGACTGTTCTGATCAGAAACGACTTAAGAGGTCCTTGCCTTTGATCCTTAGAGGCTCTGGCTTAACTGCCCTTTCACTGGCCCACCATTTTTACCCCCCCCCCCCCTTCAGGCTGAGCGGCTAATGGAACAAGCTAGCTGCTGGGAAAAGGAGGAGCAAGAAATCCTGTCCTCTAGAGCGAACAGTAGGCAATCACCTGCAAAAGTACAATCGAAAAATAAATATTTGCATTCCCCGGAGAGCCGGCCAGTGGCAGGGGAGCGAGGGCAGCTGATGGAGCTGTCTAAAGATAGCAGTGAAGAGGAGGAGGAGGAGGAGGAGGAGGAAGAGGAGGAGGAGGAGGAGGAAGAGGAGGATGAAGAGGAGGAGGAGGAGGAGGAAGAAGAAAATATTCAGAGTTCTCCTCCAAGATTGACTAAACCACAATCAGTTGCCATAAAGAGAAAGGTATGTGTCTGTTTAGATTTGCAGTCTGAGTTGTTTCAATCAAATCTTGTCATTGCAAACAATCTATTAGTATTTGTTTCACTCTCTGTTCTTTAGATGTAGTTTATTTGTATTCAGTCCTGCTGATCATATATCATAATCGTTTATCTTACAGTCATGATTGTGTTTACTTTTTGAGGTTAGTGCTGGGACCGGAAAACAGGGGCAGGCGGGCTTCCTCGTCTAGTAGTTACTGCCACCTGCTGGTTTGTGGGACCAGAGTAAGTCAGGCTATGGGAGCAGAAGAGGGCCCTGGAGAGCACTCACACCACCGTTCAGTGCATTTTGATGAAAACGCCAAGGCCTTAGGAGGCTAGGAGACTTGTCCAAGGTCACACAACTCCTTAGAGATGGAGCCAGAACCAGATGAGTACCCGCACTCCCCAAGCCCAGCTCTCCTGGTAACCGTCTCTTTTTCTTGTTCCTGGCATAGAATTGTGAAGGTATTTCAGGCTCTCCATGTTGATGCTGATACTTTGCATTTGCAGCCAAGTCACACTGCTGAAATTTCTCATAGCCTGGTGGTCTCTCCAGATACACCTTGTGCAGAAAGTAAAAAATTGATTTTGTCCCTGGGTAATTTTATTCAACCCAGATCTGATATCTTTGTCTTCAGTATCTGTGACATAGTGAGGGACCAGCTATTGTCAGTATAGCCAAGACTTGTAGAAATAACGCAAGTTGAGGCTCTGCCCTAAAGTCATACTGCGCACTGCCTGTCCAAGAACCTGCTGTTCTAACTCCCAGCTTGGTAGTCTGTTGTTGGTGGAAGGGCAGCTATGGTGAGGGGGTAGAAAAGAACATCCCATAAATTAAACTTCAGGCTTGGGAGTAATCTTTTGATTTCTTACAAGGAAAATGTATTCAGGTATTACGTGTATATTACAAAAGAAATTTGTTTTAAAAACATCAAAAACCAGAATTATCCAAGGCATGAGATGGATTCCCATCATATAAATGGATTCAATCTGGAGAAAACCAGGTCTTTATATTGGCTATACTCATGTTTGGGTAAATTCTAGTGGATTAGGGAGGGCAGGCTGACTGGGGGGTATCAATAACCATAAATGTCAAATTACAGAATATGATTATCAGGTTTATATGTGAACGTTGAGAGAGTTAATGTGAGCCAACAGTAATTCTTGGATACACTTTAGAGTTTGAGTTTTAACCAAGTATATTGAACCTTCTTTGCAATGTATTTTGAATAATTTTTCAGACCCATTATTGACAGATTACATTTTAGCAGCAAATGTGTTATTCCTGTATTTTAACTTGGTTTCACTAAATACTCTTCTGCTTGGGCAAAAGTGTTTTATAATTGCTATTATGGTGAGTCATCTGTGCCAGCCTGTGGTGCAGTGAGAAAAAAAATTCCTATCATATAAATATTTAAGACAGATTTCACATGTCCTTTATTCTTTAGAGGCCTTCTATAATATTTTATAGAATTAATCAGTTGCTGACATCTGTGCAGTCATCAATACATGACTCTCTTAACATTTTAAACAGTAGAGTAATTCTGTCTTCTAGTACCCCGTCCTCTTACCCTTTTCATCGTTCTGAAGCCCTGTGAAATGGGGAACACCATCAAATCTCCTACAGCACCTTGCATATAGCAGGTGCTCCGTGAACAGTTACCAAGTATTAAATGAGTGACCCAGTGGCGAGTCGATTATTGCAACATTTATGGAAACATCTGTGTCTCTGATGACTGAAGAGCGATGATGTACAGGATATTTGAAGTCTGCAAGTACCACTGGAAAATGTGTGCTAGAAAAGCAAACCTTGGCTTTTAAAATCTACAGTTAAGCTGAGGCGATGTTCCCTCTCAGAGCATCTTCTTGAGTAAACAATTGCTTTATTTGGAAAACACTTGCCTGTGTAGTTAGAGCCCAAGAGGGGTGTTAAACATCAGATGGAAGGTGAAGTACAAAGGCATTACAGAAGTCTCTGTGTGTAAGATTCTCAGACAGGCCTTCGGTACATGGTTGCTGCCTATCGACTCAACCATTTAATTTCTCATGAGCGCTTATGTATTATGTTTGGAATTAATTTCAGAGGCCTTTTGTGCTAAAGAAGAAAAGGGGTCGTAAACGCAGGAGGATCAACAGCAGCGTAACAACTGAGACCATTTCTGAGACGACGGAAGTCCTGAACGAGCCCTTTGACAACTCAGACGAAGAGAGGCCGATGCCGCACCTGGAGCCTACCTGTGAGATTGAAGTAGAGGAAGACGGCGGGAAGCCAGTCCTAAGAAAAGCCTTCCAACATCAGCCTGGGAAGAAAAGACAAACAGAGGAAGACGAAGAAAAAGACAATCACTGTTTTAAGAATGCTGACCCTTGTAGAAGTAAGTGGAGGGATGATAAAAATCTCATCCTTGTGCATGTCTCGTGCATGACCGCCCAGAGGCAGCTCGGGGGTTGTGTCGGCCCACCAGGAGTAAGTGCTCATCTGTCCTCTCTCATTCGTAAAAGGTTCTATCCCTTCTTCCTGGAATTGGATTTTATTTTAAACAACTTCTAAGGCCAGAACATTCCTCTAGGTGGGTTCATCTTACTTTCCAGAAATTGGCTAATCCTCAAAAATTCTGAAGTCTCTCAATAAGAAACACACTGCATCTCCTTGATTCTCATAGGTACTTTTTTTCACACTTAATATTTCCAGAGTCAGGGTTTTTATTCCTGTCAATGTGAGCATCGAATGCTGTAGTTTCTTTCTTCCTGAAAAATAAATTTAGGAAATCGATGATGCAGCTTATAATTAGTGGTGTCTTAGGATACTTTATTATCAAGAATCATTTAAACTTAGCCACACCATCAGTATTAGCTTTGATAATACAGGATAATGTGGAAATCAGGAAATTGTCCTTCCTTTTATTATTTTACAATTTGCTGTTGGCAGGGACACCCCACCCCATCCTCTAAAAAAAAAAAAAAAACCTAACACCAATGAATTGTCTTTGCTGCCCTGTTTAAAAGCAACCATTCCTTGCCTTTTGGCTTGGATTCTTGAGTTCCCAGCTGAATCGTAAGGATCTGTGGACAGTCTCTCCTTTCTGTAGCTGAAATGACTCTATATAAAAACTTATTCTAGTATCCCTGCTAATCTAGAAACGGGCCATCTCATTTCTTTGGGAACTACAGGTGTCTCTTGCTTTTGAGAAGCCACAGTTTGGGGCGCCTGGCCCAGTGGGTGGAGCATGTGACTCTTGGTTGTGAGTTCTAGTCCCATGTTTGGTGTAGAGATTACTTAAAAAATAAAATCTTTAGGGCGCCTGGGTGGCTCAGTTGTTAAGTGTCTGCCTTCGGCTCAGGTCATGATCCCAGGGTCCTGGGGTCGAGTCCCACATCAGGCACCCTGCTCCGCGGGAAGCCTGCTTCTCCCTCTCCCACTCCCCCTGCTTGTGTTCCTGCTCTCGCTATCTCTCTCTCTCTGTCAAATAAAATCTTAAAAAAAAGAAATCTTTAAAAAAAAAAAAGAAAAGTCACAATTTTAAGGACATCAGCAAGCATCTTCCTGACTTTCATAATTAACAGGGATACTATTGCTCTATACAGTAGTTTGCTGAGAGAATGACATCTTATCCTGGGTATAAAGAATCCAAGCCTTGTTTTTTAGTTTCTTTTTTCTTTTTTTAAGATTTATTTATTTACTTGAGGGGTGGGGAGGAGCAGAGGGAAAGAATCTTTCAAGCAGACTCCCCACTGAGCCCCACGCAGGACTCTGTCTCACGACCCATGAGATCATGACCTGAGCCAAAACCAAGAGTCGGGTGCCCAACTGACTGAGTCACCCAGGCACCCCTGTTCCTTAGTTTCTTTAAACAAACAGCAACAACAAACTGCGGCAAGATACCGTTTTTTGTGTGTAGACATTGAGATTTATTTCCACTTCTTCTCAGGAGCCTGTAAAGGAATCATCACTACCTTTAGTCTCCATTCTGGGCCTTTTGCTTTTAAAATTCTGAGTGGCCGTATTAACCTGATTCCTTTCAGGATCTCCGTAATTATTAGAAAACTCATCTTCTGATTTAGAGAGGTGTTCCTACAAAAGCTCGTAGGTCCAGTAGCATGTGGAATCCAGGGGCATTGGCATGGCTATTATCTGCCCATGTGACTAGAAATAAAACCATTTGGACACCTTGGAGTGACTATTAATTGGGTATTGTACTTTGTACTTCTGAAGGAATCAGTCTGCTTCACTCATGTGTTCTCAGCTAGCCAGTTTGAATGTAATACTTGCAGGTAAGTTTATGTGTGATCCTTTTATTACGTAAGTGAACTAATTGCTTAGCCTGTTCTGTACTGATTGGATTAGAAATCACTCCATTCTGGCAAAAAGGATCTCTGTTCCACATTGAATGTGAGATCTTATGTCTGTTCTCCAAAGTAATGTTAGTAATAAGGCTGGTTTTCTTTGTAAAGCTTTTCCTTTACCTTGACCCTCCAGGAGATCAGTGTGAGCTTTAACTTTCTTTCTAAAGATCTCATGAAGACTTAGGTGTTTTATATTTGTATTTATTCCTATCTTTATTTGCTTGCTTATATTTAGATAAATATATTTACAAATCTGTTTATAGTCATATGTGCAAAACGGTACAGTAGAAATAAGATTAGCCAAGTTAAAATGAACATGAACATTATGGCTTTTTTCTTATTTACTGCAGTGTTCAAACCTTACACTTGAGCAACAAATTGATCCTAAATACAATGTGGACAGAATTAGTGATCAAAAGAATACCTAGAGTTTAAATATTCAATCATTTCATGGTAAATACATTATAGTTTGTGTTGTGCAAAAATGATGATCCTATAGTAGATTACAGTTGCATTTCTATTGGGGATATTTAGGTATTTCTTCATTTGTTTCAGAGGTGCACAGTTTATTTTTATACCAGGGAGAACATTCAGATCAAAGTTAAATAGTGTCATCTGAGATCATTTAAATGTAGTAAATGTCCACAAACGGAAGTTCACTCTCAGGATAGATACGTGAGTTAGGCGTCTGTTCATTTCTCCAGCACAGTGGTGCTTTGGAGATGGAGCTACCATTAACCCCCTTTCCCCTGTAGTTTCCAATTTGTACATGTTTGATTTTTTTTTTTTTTTTACATTGTGGAATTCTGGGCTTTTACATCAGAGAATGTCTTATTTGTTAAACTCAAAGCAGTTTATTATAGCTGTCTGCATCCATGTGCTTTCTATAAAAAGCACAACTTTCTGTTGGAAGGGGAGGAGGAGGGAGGGAGGGACTATGTGAAACACATTATTTTCCCAAACCTAGGTTATTTACTTGGTTTATAGCACAATATGATTCTCTGTTAGTTTTGATCGTGTCTTTAACATCAACTCTAGAAATCAAAAGCAGTGTATATTAATTAATTAAGTTGTTCAAGGTGATGCTTTCTAAGACTTTTTCTTCCTCCCGTTTCTGTCTCCTCGCTAAGACAATATGGATGATGATACAGATAACTTGAAAGACAGCAATAGAGACAATCCCGAACCTCTAAAGTGCAAACAAGTATGGCCAAAAGGAACAAAACGTGGTCTGTCTAAGTGGAGGCCAAACAAAGAGAGGAAGACCGGATTTAAACTGAACTTGTACACCCCGCCGGAGACACCCATGGAACCTGATGACCAGGTAACAGTGGAAGACCAGAGGGAGGCTCCGGAGGACAAGACCAGCCCCATTCCCGCCAGGACTGAGGAGGAGGTCAAGGAAACCGCGGAGCCCCTGCTGCCTCGGGACGAAAACAGAAGGGATGAAACATGTGCACCTGTAAGTCCAAATAAATCGCCGGGTGAAAAACCAGAAAATGATCTAATCAAACCTGAGGAGGAGGAAGAAGAGGAGGAAGACGACGACGATGATGAAGAGGAGGAGGAGGAGGAGGAGGAGGAGGAAGAAAATGTAGAGAAAGACTTGGGTGGTGCTAAAAGTCAGGAACAAGAAGAACCAGCAGTCTGCATGGACAAAGAAGACCCTGTCCCCTTGGATGAGCATGAGGAGGAGGAGGAAGAGGAGGAAGAGCCATCTCACAACGAGGGTCACGATGCAGATGATGAAGATGACAGTCACATGGAGTGTACAGAAGCAGAGAAGGAAGAACGCCCAAGAGAAGCCTTCAAAGAAGTACTAGAAAACCAGGAGGCTTTTTTAGACCTTAGTGTCCGGCCTAGTCATTCGAACTCAGAGGTCTTAATGGACTGTGGTGTTGACCTTGCACCTGCTTGTAACAGCGAACCTAAGGAGCTTGCTGGAGACACTGAAGCTGCACCTGAATCTGATGAGGAATCCCCAGAAGAACAGGCCCAGAAGCAGGACCGAAAGAGCAGTGAAGAAGTGGATGCTGAGTTCAAAGAGAGAAACACTGCAACCATGGAAATTGACTCCGAGACCGTTCAGGCGGTCCAGTCCTTGACCCAGGAGAACAGTGAACAGGACGACACTTTTCAGGATTGCGCCGAGACTCAAGAGGCCTGTAGAAGCCTACAGAACTACACCCATGCAGACCAAAGTCCACAGATCGCCACCGCCCTGGATGATTGCCAGCAGTCAGACCACAGTAGCCCCGTTTCCTCCGTCCATTCCCATCCTGGCCAGTCAGTACGTTCTGTCAACAGCCCAAGCGTCCCTGCCCTGGAAAACAGCTATGCCCAAATCAGCCCGGATCAAAGTGCCATCTCGGTGCCATCTTTGCAGAACATGGAGACCAGTCCAATGATGGATGTCCCATCGGTGTCTGACCACTCACAGCAAGTCGTGGACAGCGGATTTAGTGACCTGGGCAGTATTGAGAGCACAACCGAGAACTACGAAAACCCGAGTAGCTATGATTCTACTATGGGCGGCAGCATTTGCGGAAACGGCTCTTCGCAGAACAGCTGCTCCTATAGCAGCCTCACCTCTAGCAGTCTGACACAGAGCAGCTGTGCCGTCACCCAGCAGATGTCCAACATCAGTGGCAGCTGCAGCCTGCTGCAGCAGACCAGCATCAGCTCTCCCCCGACCTGCGGCGTCAAGTCTCCTCAAGGCTGTGTGGTGGAGCGGCCTCCGAGCAGCGGCCAGCAGCTGGCTCAGTGCAGCATGGCTGCCAACTTCAGCCCGCCGATGCAGCTGGCCGAGCTCCCCGACACTGGCAGCGCCAACCTTGGCTTATATGAACGAATGGGGCAAAGTGATTTTGGGGCTGGGCATTACCCACAGCCATCAGCCACCTTCAGCCTTGCCAAACTACAGCAGTTAACTAATACACTTATTGATCATTCATTGCCTTACAGCCATTCCGCTGCTGTAACTTCCTATGCAAACAGTGCCTCTCTGTCCACACCATTAAGTAACACAGGGCTTGTTCAGCTTTCTCAGTCTCCGCACTCCGTCCCTGGGGGACCCCAAGCACAAGCTACCATGACCCCACCCCCCAACCTGACTCCTCCTCCGATGAATCTGCCACCGCCTCTTCTGCAACGGAACATGGCTGCATCAAATATTGGCATCTCCCACAGCCAAAGACTGCAAACCCAGATTGCCAGCAAGGGCCACGTCTCCATGAGAACCAAATCGGCATCTCTGTCACCAGCCGCTGCCACCCATCAGTCGCAAATCTATGGGCGCTCCCAGACTGTAGCCATGCAGGGTCCCGCACGGACTTTAACGATGCAGAGGGGCATGAACATGAGTGTGAACCTGATGCCAGCCCCAGCCTACAATGTCAACTCCGTGAACATGAACATGAATACACTCAATGCCATGAATGGGTATAGCATGTCCCAGCCGATGATGAACAGTGGCTATCACAGCAATCATGGCTACATGAATCAAACACCCCAATACCCTATGCAGATGCAGATGGGCATGATGGGAACCCAGCCATATGCCCAGCAGCCGATGCAGACCCCGCCCCACGGTAACATGATGTACACGGCCCCCGGACATCACGGCTACATGAACACGGGCATGTCCAAACAGTCTCTCAACGGGTCCTACATGAGAAGGTAGGCAACAGGGGCAGTCACGAGATCCCCTCCCCCCAGGCATCACTATTGGATTGAATCTGCACAAATACCTTCGAAGAGTACGATTTCAAAACCAGCAATTGGTGTGAATGCAAAAACATTTGTTGGCACCATTTATTTAAAAAAAAAAAAAAAGCTGTATGCAGCAGAAAGCCTTATACAAGTTGTTTTTCTTTTTTTCCTTTTTCTTTTTTGGTATCTTTGTTTCTGTTACTTTTATATGAAATTCTCTGCAAAGGAAGGCCTCTCTGGACTACAATTCGAAGGCAGCCACTTGTTGTGCCTGCTTCCATTAAATGATGTGGATATCAAACCCCGCCCCCACCAAATTATCTGTTTTAATACTAAACCTAGAACTTTTTTTTTCCCCCCTGTCCACTCCATGTAAATGCCTTTAGCATTTCAGTTATTGTATATTTTGTTTAAGGTGACCCTTCAGCATGCCGCTAATGTCTTTGTTAGTGACAGTGCATTTTGTAGTACTGTACAAGTGTTGTGCTAACAGTAAGCCATTTCTTAAGTTTTTTGCCTTGATTAGGGTGCCCTAATTTGAGGGGTTAAAAAAAAAACTATATTTTTGTTAATTATAAAACTGTAAAGAGCTATAAAAGCTATTCCCATTTGGTTAGTCAAAAAGGGTTTTATTGCTAAATGTTTGGTGTAAAGTTGAGACCCTTTTCCATTTTGGTGACAGATTTCTTTGGGGAAAAAAGGCAGCTTTCTGTTTTATAAATGCAGACTTCTGTTTATTGAATGAAGCATATCTCAGTGTTTATCCGTCAGGTTTTGAAACATTTCATATATGTCCAAATACTTGGCAGGATTTAAAAAAAATAGTGAATTTGGTGTAAAGTTGCTATTTTATGGAAATGCCTCTAACTTTACATTTTCATTCCATCTGTAGATTTTTCTATCTTTATAAAATATTGGAGTTATTTTTTAAGGAAGAATAGAGAAGTAGCTTGTGAATAGCTCAAACTAAGCTTACCGACCGCATGTACAAAAGCAGAACAGTTATTTGTGTCTGTTTATATTCTTCTTTTGTAGCCTTTGTACTTGTACAGGGTGACCTAGGGCCAGCGGGAGGGGCGTACCCTCGTGTAAAATAGGAGCCGGCGACACTCTTGGATTTATCTGTTCTCTTTTTAGTCAGTCACTTCAAAAAAAAGAAAAAAAAGCCAACAAAAAAAAAAGCTGTACATTTTAACATAAAATAAATTATGATGAGCCATTTTTAGCCTCTTGTGTCCTGTCATATTATGATTGATAGAGAATGACCCCCCTGAACTGTATCATGTGTCACATCTCAGAACACATACACATTTTGGGAAAATAAATTATTTAGTGTAAATTGGAGTTATGAGATTTTCTGGTTTGTTTTGACTTTGGGGGAGGGGGTTGGCAATAAATAAGAGTAATATCTAATAAAACCATCACATATACCAAATACCTATTTAATAAATTAATTTATAATGAATTTTAATGCTTTTCATGAAAGTTTATTTTATGCTGGTGCATACCTTCTGTATGCCAATCATTGTCTTTAAAATAAAGTGAATTTGTTTTTTTCTTTTTGACTTTGATCTTCATTTGCAAAGGTATCCTGCCCAAATACCCATTTGCCTCATTTGTACAGTGTGCATAAACACCCCTCAGGGTCTTAGCACAGTGGTAGCAGACTTCATTTTTATAAAAGTTAATACCCAAAAAGCACCCAGTTTGGGACTGTATATTTGAAAAATCATTTTCTCAAAAAAAAAGTGTGAAAGTTTTGCTCTGTTGTGAATGAGTGATTGGTTGCTTAGACCAAAAAGAAAAAAAAAATCATTGTTTACAAACATTATTTTACGGCATTCAGAGAAAGTTCTGACTGTTCAAACATTTTATTATTCAAGCTACAAGCATAAAAATAAATGCTTGACCTGGCACCCACGTGAAACCGGCCTGCTAAGCTCTCAAGGTGTCTAAATGTGGGTGCTTACAACGCCCCCGCCACTTCCTTCAGACCTCTCTGAGGGAGAGCGTTGCTTTTCCATCGTGGTTCTACACACACGTTTTGTAGATCATGGACACAAACTTCAAGTAAACTCAGGATAAAACGGGGAAGGCAGGCTAGTGCATACACCCCAGGATCGCAGGCCCCTGCAGAGGGAGAATGCCTGCTGGTGTTTTGCCTTGTGCTCTCACCCTTCCTATGTTTCTGTCACAGTTACAAGGCCTTCTGGGCTTAGTGGCAAGACCTTGCCCTTTGGTCCTTTCCTTCTACAGGTGCAGTCAGTGGGGGGATATCTGTAGTGGCTGAGGGAGCGCTTACAAGAAGAGGCTTCTGCAAGGGCTGTCGTCCCAAAGGGAAGAAAACTTCCAGGTGCTGTGCTGGCCCGAAAGCAAACTAATCCACCTCCAGACCAGGAGGTGATGGTGTGCCGCTCGTGTGAATCAACTGCTGCCTAGAATCTTAGCAGCCTAGTGCGTGCACCCGTCAGCAAGAGGCTGCCTGAGCCCGGGAACTGGAGCGGGGGCCTGCTAACAAGCTGATCTGGAAGCTTCCACAGGCCCCAACTTGAAACCTTCACATAATATAGTCTCTTTCCTCTTCTGTTGAGGTTCTTTGGGGACTGAGATTCCCCTGTGTTTCCCCTTCCGCAGTGGCTTGCTAATCGCCTCTGGTTTGTGGTGAAACGGGGGTTCTGTCACCCCCACACAAAAAGTCATTGTTTATATTTTATGGCGTTCAGAGAAAGTTCTGACTGTTGAAACATTTTCCTATGCAAGCTACAAGCCTAGAAATAAATGCTTGACTAAGCACCCATGCCTGCCTCACAGTACCTCTGAGGAGCTCGTGGGCAAGTTCTGGTCACTGCCCCAGACCTGCCAGACCAGCATCTAAGAACAGTACTGGGATCTCCGTGTCACAGGCTCCCAAGCGACTGCAGCATAGCCAGGTACAGGACCCCCACTGCCGGCCCGATCTCCAACATTCCTGGGGAGGAGAGAAACTGCTGATCTGAGGTGGCCTCAGAACACCCTGCACGCTCCTCCCCACTTACCCACTCTGACTACAGAAAGCCATTCAGACCTAAATGTGCCAAGGATCCTGGAAAACAGGAACCTGGATTCGTCGGGACTGACATGGAGTCACCATTAGGTTGAGATTTCATTAACCATGTTTTTTAAGCCCAGTAATGTGTTCTTTCATTTACTTTGTAAGGGTCTCTAGTGGTCGTCCGCTGTCGACCGTTAATTTTGAATAGCTCAAGCGGTGCCCACCCAGGTGTGAAGGCACTGGCCTTCCTTGCTGACATTCTGTTTTAGAAATAGACTCAATATTGTTATCAAACTTTCACAAGCAGCCCTTCCACGGGGTGCACACGCCCACCCTGTGCAGGAGATGGGGTGGTTGTCCCCAGCGTGCAGGTGGGGAGACTGGGCTCCAAGAAGCCAACGTGATTGCCCAAACTCACTCAGCTCAACTTTGTGAGCTGAAACAAACCCAGTTCAAATGGCAGCTCTTCTACAACTCTTGACTTTGTGAAAAGGCCATAAGTTGTCATCTCTCTGATTAAAGGCTTAGCCAACAAGTCCAGAATGCTATAGGAACTGGTTAGTGCTATACAAATACAGTTTACTTTGTTGTCACAAGCAAGCATTGTCTCCAGCAGTCTACAGTCAAAACTCAAGAGTACCAGTACTGTTATGTTATGAAGCAGTACCTTCCATTTCTTTGTGCCCAGGCGTCCGTAATCCCACACTCCTGGTTTTCCTTCTCCCTTCTCTGTCCCCTTTCCTGGATCTTCCTCTGCCACCCAGGCCCAGCTCTAAACATGGATGTTGAAGCGCTCAGGCCTGCGGCTTCCTCTCTTTCTCATCTCACCTTGTACTACAATGAGCTCAAATACCACCTGTATACAGATAAGACCCAGAATTCCATCTCCAGTTGTGAGCGTTCCTCCAAGCTCCCTCTAGATTCAAGATCAAATGACATCAAAAGACACCTTTGTAGGTCTTAACAGACGTGGTGTAACTGGTGATCTCCAGCCCTCTCCCATTTCTGCCCTTATCAACCCCATCTCCATATTCAGGCAAGAAACCGAATCAGTATCTTTATTTTGCTCTCACCTCTCAGCAGGTTCTGTTGATTCTCCGGGATAATTCCAAACGAATCTTGAGGCCTAGTCCCCTGGCGTTGTCTCAGTCAGGCCACCTTCCTCTTCCTATCCACAGTTCTAACAGCCTCCTGACTGGTCTTCTTGCCTCCCTTCTTAACTCCCAGAAAACCATTCTCCATACTAAGGCAGGAGTGATCTCCTTAAAACATAGATCATACCATTCCCCCGCTTATTACCATTCAGTGGGTTTTTTCCTGCATTTGAAATAAAATCTAGTTTCTTTAATCCTCTCCTGCCACTGCCCCTCTCACCCACGAGCTCCAGCTTCACTGAGGGGCAGTTGCTCAAAAACACACCTCTTTGTCACCCTGGAGCCTTCACCAGTGCTGTTCTGTTCCTCAGCCTAAAATGATCCCTCCCCCTTTGGAAGGTATGATCCTTCAAGTCTCAGCTCACCCCATCTCCTCAGAGAGGTCTTTGCCCTGTCCCCAACTGTTCTTCACTTTGGTACCTATTTCCCTCATTGCACTTGATCACTGCATGCTGTTTGTTTTTACTTTTGACTTCCTAACCCAGTTTGGGGCATGTGGTAGGTTCTCAATGAAGACTTGTTGACCAAATAATTTACCTCTGAAGACTTGAAATGCTTCTGCAAAAATTTCTGTTACTATTTTCTCCTACCTCTGGCGCCCGGGAGCCATCTTGAAGAGACCAGTACTCCAACCCTAAAGTTACCTGCTTCTGCTGTCCTCAGTAGGACTCATAGCCCCACAAAGAGGTGGGAGCATGTAGGAAGGTGTGGAGAAGCGCAAGAGAACACCAGCATTCCATCCTTCCTACCTAATGGATTCACTTAAATGTAAGTATTTTCATTATGATGTATTAAATACAATATTTCATTAAGATGGAAATACTAATTTCTCTCTGGACGAGGCATAGATGAGACGTAGGAGAGAAATGAGTTTTGAGTGGGTTATTGGGATCCCGTGACAGGAAAGCCGAGGTAGGCACCTCTGTGTCCCTAAAGCCTCTTCTGGTCTGTACCTCTTTCCCAAGAGCCTGTGAACGGCTCCCCTCACCCTGAAATCTGAGTCATTATGAGGAACTGACCTTGGTCCTCTCTGGTCCTTGACCTCTGGCATCTCCATCGGCATCTCTCTGTGGGTTTTGTCTAGTTTAGGGTTCCCGGTTCCAGAAGCCATCTACCTGCTTGGTGCCTCCTGCTGTTTTCTCCTCAAGAATGAAAATCACACACTCGTGGTGCCTGGCTTAGCTCTCGGGGTTTGGGGGCGGGGGGACTCCACACCTGAGCTCACCTGACTGCCCTGTTCTCCCGTTAGTTTGCAAATACTTTCCGGTGTGACTGAAAACAAGCTTGTGTTGCTTTGACTAGAATCAAAATGAAAGGAGCTTCTCCAAGCAGCAGCGGCATCCTTTTTTTCCAAAATTGCAAAGTCACGCTCTTGTCCACAGTTCACGGAACTTTTCTGGGTAGTGGCGGCTCTGGCTAAGATTTCTGAAGAGACCTGGCTCCTGAGGGAGGAGGAAGAACACAAGGCAGGGGCCTCTGAACGGGGACTCAGGACACCCACCCAGCCCTATCAAATGAGTTGCTCTCTGCCCTTCGCAAAGAGCAGCATCCACGGGGGGCGACCCAAGCCTGGGGGTTCCACGGAAGAGAGGGTGCAGGAGACGATGAGGAAGTAGGATGCCCCAGAGAGGGGACCCGCTGATAAGCTGTGCAAACTCTCCCATAGCACAGCCCTCCAGGGCGCTTTCCTGTGCTAAAAAAAAAAAAAAAAAAAATGTATTTTAAAATTATTTTTGAAGAATATGACTTTCAGGGACGCCTGGGCGGCTCAGTCGGTGAAGCGTCTGCCTTCGGCTCAGGTCGTGATCCCAGGGTCCTGGGATCGGGTCCCGCACTGGGCTCCCTGCTCCGCGGGGAGCCTGCTTCTCCCTCTCCCGCTCCCCCTGCTTGTGCTCTCTCTGACAAATAAATAAAATCTCAAAAAAAAAAAAAAAAAGAATATGACTTTCAGACAAAGCCAAAACATTTAATCACAGCACAGCCTACACATTTTCCAGTCCTTTTCTGCTTCCATCTTACCAGATAAAAAAATAAAAATAAAAAAAGTACAGGCGCCCTGGTGCAGAACTGTGTGCTCATCTGTGACCAATTCTGCTTGAGAAGGCTGTCTCCTCCCGCTGTGAAGCCAAGTGCTCATCCAGGGGGCAGCTTTGAATCCTCCCTATTCGTCAGCACACACCTGGCAAGTTTAAGATGGGACAGAAGTCAAGCTTTGGGTTCACTGTCCCAAATCCCAGGGCAGGGCGATTTCGGCCTTCCCTCTCCATTCCTCAGTCGTCTCTGCGCGCCCTGTGCGGGGCCCTACGGTTCCTTCTCACCAGCCTTCTCACTGTTGTCACTGCATTGGGCCTGTCGCCTCTGCTCCACCAGCTGCTTGTCCAGTTCCCGGAGCTGCTTCAGAAAGCCCCGGTTGGGTAGGACACAGCGGTTCTTGGCCACTTGTCGAATGGCGTCCACCACGGTCATGTTCTTGTGAATCATCAGGTAGGCCAGGACCAGGGTCGCCGACCGGCTGCGGCCCATGACACAGTGAACCAGGATCTTACCTGAAATGCAGTGGGGAGAAGAGGCACCAAACTATACTAGTAATCATGGCATTCTTCGCCACCACGCACTCTCGGCGGGGGGTGGGGGGGGTGGGGGGGGGGGGGGGATGCTAATTTCCCTTAAGAATATCCTTGATGAAGCAGTAAAAATGAATTTTATCAAATTTCAGCCTTTGGTTACACTTCTACTTAATATTCTGTGTGATGAAATGGTACGAACACATAAAGCACTTGGGCAGAGTACCAAAGTAAGATGGTTATCTCCTCAGGAGATTGAGTTACAAGCTGAATTAGCCACTGTTCATGAAACACTGTTTTTACTTAAAAGAACAAATGACAGAAAAACCAGGATAATTCACACTTGGGTATTTGGCAGATCCTGTCTCAGAAGTGAATAAAGTAAGCCTCTCGTTTCAAAGAAAACAACCAATGGTATTTGTTGCCAGGGATAAAGTGCAAGCTTTTGAGCAAAAAATTAGAATTTTTGAAAACTTGTATCTATTACTGTGAGGTTGACCGTTTCCCAATACTTTTAGGTTTTTCTGTTAAGGTTGGTGGTGATATTAACAATTGTTGGGGTTAATGGAGAGCATGAAATCAGCCATAATACCCGGCTTGCTAAAATGTAACACGGAGGCCAATGAGGGCAGGGAGGGTTTCGGAGAAGGGCGTGGGCCTTTGGAAAGCTGGGGCCCGCGTGACCCACTCTGCCGGAGGAATGCCGCGGGGAGTTGCCTTCCCCCGAAGCCCTCTCAGCCCAAACAGCCGCCCTGTGATCTAAGAGATGTGTGCATTGTCCCTTAGGCTATGTTTAGTAGCACACGCAGATTAGCGTAGCTTATCTTTCCCGTAAATCCTCCCAGTTTCAGTAAGACACCTTGTCACACATCACGTGCTTGAGAAACATAAGGATTTGTGATTCTCCTGAAGGACCAATAAAAGCAGGAGCAAAGAAGAGCAAAGGGTCTTCGTCTCTGAGCATTGACCCCCTTGCCTTCTCCTCTGTGTCACAGCAAAGTTTGGAGTCATCTTTCATCCATTGGTAGAGGGATTGCTGGCCATTCCCAGCAAACAATGTGTTCTTTCAATAATGTACCATGAAAAGGGTCAACAATTGGAAGATCAACATAACTTAGGGAACCAATATTTTCCCAAATGACCAAAGTGGGATATCATGAAATCATGCATGGGTAAAGAAATCATTCAAAGTGCAAGACAGACCAATGAACTTCCATATAACAGAGTATCTGTGAAGTTTATGGAGATGGTTTCAGATGCCACATCACAGCTAGCCTTTAAAAAATGATTACTTGTCAAGTTTTGGTGTAGTATTAAAGAAGAATATCCACAATTATCTGAAAAGGCTATTAAAATATCCCTCCCGAAAAAAATGAAAATAAAATAACCCTCCTTTCTCCAACTACATTTCTGAAAGAGCCTGGATTTTCTTCATATACTTCAACCAAAACGACATATCGCAACAGACTGATGCAGAGGCTAATATGAGAACCCAACTGAATTCTAATAGGCCTAACATTGAAGAGATTTGCAAAAAATGTAAAATAATGCCATTCTTCTCCCTAGCTTTCTTTTAGAAAATACATTCTTTCACAAAAGCGTGTTATTATTTTAACATGCAAGGGGTTTTTAAATTTTAAACAAATAAATATTTTTAAGGTTTTTAGTTTTTATTTCTAACAGGGTAAATATTGATATAACCTACACAAACAAAAGCTCCTTGAAGACTTCAATACTTTTTTAAGAGTGTCAAAGGGTTCTGAGACTAAAAAGTTTGAGAACCAGAGACCTAGAAGAATCTCCACAAACAAACTCCCTTTGGACACTACCATGGCGTCAGCTGGGCCCACTGAGAAGCCACAAATGTGAAGCAGCTTGTGCATCCGTCAGGTCTGCTCTAGAGCTCACACGGTGCATCCGTGTGCGTGATCTCACTTTATCCTTCACAGAACCTTCCAGCATCATTATCATCATCCCTGTTTTACAGATGGGAAACGGGCGCAGAGTGGTGAAATGACATGCCGGAGGTCACCCAAAAAGCAGGTGCCGGAAATAGTTTAAAGCACCTTGTTATCAAGACCCTTCTGTGTGCTGCCCGCTGGCCTCTGGGCTCTGCGGGCAGAGAAAGTAGTAAGATTAAGCTCTCCGCCAGTCCCCACCACTGCCGTCCCGGGGCTGCCCTCTCCTGTCGTTGAGGGATAGCTCGGCTGGGGCAGTTCGAGCTGTGTGACTTGTGACCCCAGCCAGTCATGTCTCCATTCCTCAGTCTCGGGCCTAAAGCTCAGAAGGATGACCAGGAAGACTTAGGGACATCACTGGGCTTGGGGAACACCAGCAGGATAAGAGAACAGCTTGCTGAAGACCATTTCTGAACGGGTGTGGCCCCCGTGTGTCCTTCTCACCCTCACCCCCTGACCTGGGCCAGGGGACCATGCCCAGGACAGTGGTGATGGCCAGCAGCCCAGGCAGCCTGAGGAATCCGAGAGGCCCTGACCACGAGGCCCGGGGTTTCTCTCTCCCCTCCCACTGCTGGCGAGGCCTGCACACCTTGCCCGGCAGTAAGGATTCCATTTTGGTCTCTCCACACACACATTGCTGCCACAGAGAGGTGCTTCATTAAGGAACTGTTCATTTGATCACGATTCGTTTTCACGAATCCCCCCAAGCTAACCAGGGGGCCCTCAATCCACCCGCCATGTTGCTGAGCTACAAGAATGTGACTACACCACTTTTTCCTTGCACACATGGGCTAGAAAGGAAGGCAAGAAGCAGGGCCGGCTTCTTTATTGCTGGGTCGGGTTTGGGGGAGGCTGGCCCTGGCTCTTGCGTGGCATGACTGTGCTCCCGGACTGGAATGTACCTCTGGCATCCTGATCCCCACAGACTGTTCCAGAGGCTGCCTGGCCTCTTGCCAGCTCCGCTGATAACTAAAGCGTTTCTTCCTCTCCTGGCAAAAAGGGTAATTCTTTCTGTCATGACTAAATGCTTGAAACAGGCGAAAGCTGTAGTTGATTAAGTCTTTTGGGAGCCTGAAGTCTGTTAAGTGGGAGGAGGGGAGGGGAGAAAAAGGGTGAAGGGAGATGGAGGGGGTTGGAGGAGAAAGGGGGAAGGGAGGGAAGGGCACGCTCGGCTCCAGCAGAAGCTCCTGGAGCTAAAATTCGGTTTTACAAAAGCAACATTAATGCCATCAGCCCTGTGAGCTTGGTAGGTCTCCCTCGGGTAAAGGGCCTGTCTCAGCAACCCCAGGGCGCCACTCCCTCTCTGCTCCGTGGCTCTGCTAAGCACCACCCCTGGGGGCCCAGCATCGGGTGGTGAGAAGGCTCCCAGGAGGGTTCAGAAGACAAGGGCAAGGAAGGCTGCATCGGGCCTGCTCCCGGCGTGGCCCATGGCGAAGCGGCCGGGAGGCTCTCTGGTAGACACCAGCCAGGGTTAGGGCAGCGGGGTCGGGGTTGGCATTTCCTAGCTCAGTGGCTCTCACTTTGCGCCCCCCGCGGCACACAACAGTTCGCGGCTTACATGTACAGAGCCTCCCCCCACCCCCCAACCTGCTAAGTACATTCTTACGTAGTTTACCATAGTCAGTCAATCGGCACAACAAACGGACGGGGTAGATACAATTATCATCCCCATTCTACGGAGGACATGAAGGGCCAAGAAGCGATCCGTCCAATCTGCACAGCTGGGAAGTGGCAGAACTGTGATTCCCACCCAGGCTACCTGGTACCAGGTTCGGAGCTCTTCGATGCCATGTGGTATCACAAGTGCATGTGTATCAGACAAGAGTTCCACAGGGTAACACGAACTTTTACTACAGGCAATAATACATGCTGATATTTTCAATTCTTTTCGAATCTATTCATTTTCTTAAAAGAAATGCTGGTTACATCCACTAAATTGATTTTTATGTTGCACTGACAGGTCCCAATCTATGTTTCAAAAATGGTGATTTCAATGAAATAATTCCCCTTAGCCTTTACCAAAAGGTGAATTCCCACAGTCTTATAAAGAAAACCCATATGCAGAATCTCTGCTGCTCCCCCATTGCACATTTTCACTGGTGACCAAAAGACAGGCCTCTGTCACTCAGATCAGATATACAGGCCAAGCCTGTTACCCACCAACCCCCACCCTCAACTCAATCCCACCCCTGCCAGGTATGTACTCTCATAAGCAACCTCCTTCCTTGGTTTTGGAGGAATGCTCTTTGCCTGTCTCTCACTCACCTACCTTCCTCAGCAGCCTGCAAAGGCAGAGTTCATACTTCTCCCAAACAGTTCTGGGTATGTGGGAAGGCGTCAGAAAAAGGGTGCGTGTTGTGTTTTGAGCTGCTAGGGGGCAGGCCTGTGTGCGCTGCAGTGGGGCAGGGGACCCTTCAAATACCCTGAAAATCTGGTCTGATTAAAGCTTAGAAGCACCAGAGAGCCAAGCTCCGGCTCAAAAGCGGACTTCATTTCTTACTCCATACCTGCCTTATCCATAATCGATTTTAAGATGGCTTCAAAAGCAGGCTATGGCCTGTTTAAGAAAAAGAAAGAAAGAACAAAAGGAGAGTGGCGATACTAAAATCTGATCTTTAGAGCCTCACAGTATCTGCTCTGGGATTTCTCAAATTAAAACCACCCGACTTCACCTCTGAGGATGTCATGCCAGGAGCAGTGAAGGCCGTCCAAATGGGGTTTCCAGGGCAGTGTCTTGTCAGTACTTCTCTCTCCACTGATGAATGACACGTTCAGTTGTTTCAGATCTTATAACCAGCTGAAGTGCCTCACCTTTCAGGATTTTTGGTGACCTCTTATACAGGAAAGTCACCAGATGTTCAAAACAAGGGCAAAGGACTCTTCTGAGAGGCCTGGGTGACAGAAGGCATTCCTGCTGGCCTCTGATTAGCTCTGTGACCCTGGGCACAGCACTTGCCTTCTCTGGGCCTCTGTTTCCCCAGCTCTAAGGGCCGGACACTGGACTGGCCTATTTCTGAGATTTTTCAAGCATGACTACCGTTGTATAGGGAGTTCTTTCGGAAGGGATGGGTCAGTGTAGGACAGGGGTAGGAGTGGGTCCCATGGTGCTCACCACAGGCCACAGGTACAGCTCTACAGCCCCACAAGGAAGGCTTTTCAACAAGAGTAGACAAGACTGGATGTGAGGGGCAGCAGTGGGAAACAGCGCACACTTGGCTGGAACTAGCCAAGGAAGAACAGGAAAGACAAGAGAGGGGGGAGAGAGAGAGAGAGAGGCCTTGCCTTCTGGCCAGACTGTCCATCAACACCTCTTACATCAAGAGTGTAATAAGAAACATATGAGGGAGCCTGGCTCCAGTATGCTGTGGTAGTGTCCCCTAGACACCCGATGAACGACTAGACACACCACGCTGCCCACGGCCTGTGGCAGGGAGGCTGAGCACATGCCATCCGCAGTGGATGGAGTCCGTGACAATGCCATCGCTGGCTAAGGAGCATTTTATTTCGTTACTCTGACGACTCGGCGTAGGTTACAAACACACAGCCACTGGATTTCTTTTGTTTGGCCTTTGCAGCATTTTAAGAAATTTTCAAGGTGTTGCCAACACTTAAAAATTGGGCAATTTCACATTAAAATCCAGATTGAAGACTTTTCCTGAAAGATCAGATCTACCACATTCGCCCTGATTCTCACAGGTCACATGTTGGCTGAGACCGAGCAGCAGCGCCCCCTTTGGGGAGTATTTGGGGCTCTCCAGTTGGCTACCAGCACGCCCGCCCCACCGCCCACGCGTAGCCAGCGTCATTTGCTTACGTTCCCTGCCGGGTTCTGCGGGGTTCGCATTCGATTTGAGCCCCAGACTTGAGGATATTCAAGTGCAAAGGCACTGAGAAGGGACCCCAGCCTCCCACCTGGCCGTGGGGTCATGTCCTGTTCTCCTTCCCCAGACAGCTGGTCTAGTCCCACAGCCCTGCCCACCGATTCTATCCCCTGCACGTTCTCTGACCTGACCATATACTTTTCTCTCTTGACCCTTCCTTTTCTTTGCTGGGTGTTTTCGCACCTATGACCTACAGGTCAGGACCCACTCCAGCCTGACATTTCCTCATCAGTGCTCTGTGGTCTGCCCAGGCCTATACATGACTTTTGCGCCCCATTCTTTCCTAATTCAGCAGAGGGGGGAAGACTCTAAAATGGTGTACCAGGAACTGAAAACAAGCTGTCATGTGAGTCTACTATACTAGTTCAAAGTTGGAATGTCTTTTTTCCTTTTTTTTTTCTTTTGGGATTGGAAACTTTATTATTATGATGCACACATGCTAGTGTGGTTATGTGTTTCATGGTGCACGACCTCTCTTTATCAAACACATCTGAGAACCTGCTGTGCACCAGGTTCCATGCGAAGTGCTCTATGTGGGTTACTGCTGATCCTCATTAGGACCTTCCAAGGTAAATATTTTCATCACCAGATTGAGAAAGCAAGGCTTAGCGAAATCACATTGTTAGTAAGTTGTAAGGTGTGAAACCCCGCCCTGTCTTCTCCGAAGCCTGCCAAACCCCTTCCATTAAGAGAAAGTTTGGAGATACAGTAATGGCGAAAGAGAACATTAAACAGAAACCAAAGGATTGGGCTCTGGAAGCTTTTTGTTTTTTCTTGTCAAATATGTTTTCAGTTAACTTCAAATAATCTGAGGTTTTACCTCACGTTGATGAGTCAGAGTCCAGTTGCTTTTTGATACTGCTTAGAAACCCAGAATGTGTATAATGCAAAAGATGGTCGATAAATTGTCTCATAAAAGCACGACTTTGAAATAAGACATCCCCTAATAGAAGCCCTTCAGCTCTGTGAGGTTTTTTTTCACGGTGACCTTGCTTTCTGAACCAAAATAATAACAAACTGTTGGTGCCTAGCTGTGGGGCCAGGACCACTGTGGGATGGCCATCAAGGTCTGGGACTCGGCCTGGGCCCAGCTGCAGACTGCAGGTTCCTGAAGCAGGCCAGTCAGCCAGTCACTGAGCCTCGTAATCTCAGCCTCTTGTGGCAAGAAAGGCTTTCAGTAACTGGACACCCTGAATTATGTGATGGCCCTGTAAAGGGGTATGAAACGTGGGCCTAAAGTCGGAGCACAGATTAGGGAGTATAAGTCCCTCTGGCCTCTATGAAATGCCCCTGAAACACTCCCTTGCAGCAATAACTGCATATTGTTTTACCCCAATGCAGACCTAAGCCAGGCCCTTCTCTCCAAAAGAGCCTTGTAGCCTTTACCTGGATTAGACCAGCTAAAACTGCATTTTGAGTGCAAGGACTAGCACTGCGATTTTTAAAAATGGATAATTAGGGGCGCCTGTGTGGCTCAGTCGTTAAGTGTCTGCCTTCGGCTCAGGTCATGATCCCAGGGTCCTGGGATCAAGCCCCACATCGGGATCCCTGCTCAGCAGGAAGCCTGCTTCTCCCTCTCCCCCTGCTTGTGTTCCCTCTTTCGCTGTGTCTCTCTCTGTCAAATAAATAAATAAAATCTTTAAAAAAAATAAAATAAAAATGGATAATTAACCTTGGGAAACTTGGACATCATGGGTGCAAAACTCAGATTCTCAAATACAGGTCACCACTTAGAAGGCTAAGTTGTCAGCTTTCTATAGGAGGCCTCACTAGACTGTGTGTTGCAGGAGGAGGAGGAGGGATAGGGGAGGCTGCAGGCTTCGTTGGTTGGCAGGAGATTTTGAAATCTCTCCATGGATTCCCAGTCAAGTCAGCTCCCCAAAGGTTTTCTGGCATTGAAGCCCCTAGCTTTTAGGTTTGGGCCCAGGCACATTTAGCGTCTGGGCTGTAGTCCCATCTTTGAGGCCATCCAGACGTCCCTGCTGTTCCAAGGATCGATGATGAGCCTTAGGGAATTGGGATTCAGGCGGAAGGCCTTTCCTCTGAACCCTCCGATCCCGATTCCCCACAGTGGTAATCAAGGCCCGAACCCCACCAGCAGCACGCTCAGTGTGGCTCCTAGCCTCCTGGGGCTCAGACAGTCCCAACTCAATCACTCACAAGCCCTGCAGAACCCGCTCTGAGAGTGCGCGGATCCCGCCTCCAGCCAAGGTGAGGGGCGGGGCCTCGTGGGGGTGGGGGCGGGCCTTCGTGGGGCGCGGGGGCGGGGCCTCAGGCGGGTTTGTTGGGGTTGAACTATCAAGGGTGGCGGGTCTCTTACTGTGGTCCTGGCTGAGCGCCGCATCGATGAAAGCGGCCGCTGGGTAGAAGAAGACGCTGAGGTCGAAGGTGGGCAGGTCGTCGGCCTCAACGCCGTGGTATTCGATGGCCATGTCGCGGTAGTAGTCGGGGCCCGTGTCCACGTTCCAGCGGCCATGAGCCGCATTCAGCACGTGCGTGAAGCCCGCCTTCTGCAGCCCGTAGCGGTCCAGCGCCGTCGCCCTGGGCACAAGGGGAGAGGCTGGTTGGCTGCATGGTGCCTTGGCATGGGTGTGGGGGATACTCTGGGCTGCCCATGGGTTTCTGCCATCAATTCCAAAGTAAGGCCTAGTCACTGAAACGAAGGACTTCTCTCATCCAAAGCCCTGCTCTAACTGACCCCTTGGCTGCATGTTCCTGGTTCTGCCGCTTTGAGAAGGGAGAGAATGAAGGGTGGGGTAGGTGAGCTAGTCATTGGTCCGTTCACTCTTTCATCATTCACCAACTACAGAAGAGTTGGTGCTACCCCAATGTTTATAGCAGCAATGTCCACAATGGCCAAACTATGGGAAAAGCCTAGATGTCCATCAACAGATGAATGGATAAAGAAGATGTGGTATATATATAATGGAACATTATGCAGCCATCAAAAGGAATGAAATCTTGCCATTTGCAATGACATGGATGGAACTAGAGGGTATTTTTTTTTTGAGATTTTTATTTGTTTATTTGACAGAGAAAGACAGCAAGAGAGGGAACACAAGCAGGGGGGAGTGAGAGAGGAGAAGCCGGCTTCCCACTGAGCAGGGAGCCCGACATGGGGCTCAATCCCTGGGATCATGACTTGAGCCGAAGGCAGACACTTAACGACTGAACCACCAGGGTGGTCTGAACTAGAGGGTATTATGCTAAGCGAAATAAGTCAATCCGAGAAAGACGATTATCATATAATCTCACTGATACGTGGAATTTGAGAAACAAGGCAGAGGATCATAGGGGAAGGGAGGGAAAAATGAAACAAGAGGAAACCAGAGAGGGAGACAAACCATAAGAGACTCAATCTCAGGAAACAAACTGAGGGTTGCTGGAGGGGAGGGTGGTGGGAGGGATGGGGTGGCTGGGTGATGGACATTGGGGAGGGTATGTGCTATGGTGAGCACTGTAAATTGTGTAAGACTGATGAAGCACAGACCTGTATCCCTGAAACAAATACTACATATATGTTAATTAAAAAAAAAAAAGACTTGGTACTAGACACTATGCACTGTCACCTGCTAAATCCCTTAAAAGGCCACCAGAATAACCTATTCATCTCAGCTTTAAAGCAGGCCTCTCCTCTGAACCTTCCAGATGTTATAGGGTTTGGTGGGTTGAGACTTGAATGAATTATTTAAGATGCTGTTTCCATGCAAGGAATTGATTGGGATTAGGCAAAATTCTTGACATTGATGTCCACAGGGGTTGTGAACACAGAATAGAACTCTTGCTTTGATAGGTGAATCATTGCCTAGTTGGGTAAAGCATTTTTCTGAGGAGAGGTATTTGAGCTGTCTATTGTTTGAGTTGATTTCAGGAAGTTCCTGGAGCCAACTGTGATTTTTCTGATTTATAGCCTTATCTTTCTACGCAAGAATTTCCAGGAACAAAGAATAAAGTCATTTGAAGTAGGTGGTCTTGGAATATAGGGCAGAGGTAGGCTGTCAGAAGCAGCAGGAGTTATTTATGTCTAGAGGGGCCAGGGAAGACTTTCAGGGGAGAGAGCCCTTTGAGTTTGCCTTACTACAAATGTCAGCACTTGGTGACAGAGGGGAAGAGGGAGGCAAGGGCAAGGAAGTAGCACAGCCCAAGGGGTGGAGGCTGGAGATAATGAAGGCCTTTCAGGAAATGTTTATTATTTCCTGTAATCAATCATTTATCACAAATAATGATTTAGAATCTCTTGTGTGCCAGGCACTGTCCTGGGTGCTGATGATGCAGCAGTGAACAGGTTAGTCAAGCTCCTGCAGGAAGCATAGATTCTCATGGGGAGAGCAAATAAACAACAAACGAATAAACAAGATAATTTCAGATAGCAGTATGAGCTGTGCGGAATGGCTGTGGTCCTGCTTTAGGTAAGGTGTTGGGGGAAGGCCTTGCTGGGAGGTAGTATTTAAGCTAAGACTGGGGGTGAGGAGCTAGGCAGGGGCAGAGCAGGAGGAAAAGTGTCTCATCCAGGCTGAGGATACAGCAAGTGCTAAGAAGAGAATGCAAACACATGTGGCTCTGGTAGCAAGGATGATAGTGGTACAAGAGCAAATGGGAGAAGTAGGCAGAGCCGGGTCAAGGTGGACCCTGTAGGCCATAGGGAAGAGCTTGGGTTTTACTGTCAGTGTGGTGGAACGCCGCCTGCTACGGAGGGTTTTAAGAAAGGGGTGAGCATTGTTTACTTTTTAAACAATCAGTCTGGAGATATGTGGATATGGACTGGAGAGGGGAAAAACTGGAAGCAGGGAGCTCTGTTGGAGGCTGTTGCAGTTGTACAGCCAGGAGAGGAAGGTGGATGGAGCAGGTGGGGTCACAACAGGACTTGCTGATGGGATTGGGGAGGGGGGCAGGGAGGAGGAAGCTGATTTGGCCAGAGCATAGGATGTGAGAGGAGAAGAGAGAAAGGTCTGGAAAGGGAGTGTGGGGTTGGACTGTGGAAGTGCTTGGATCTGTATCTGGGGGGCTCAAGGACAGCTTTTGATAGTGTTTGAGGAGGGGTGATCCTAACTAGGTTTTAAGATGACATCTCCCCTCAACAGCACAAAGACCGGTTCTACAGCTCGGGAAAGAGATGAGAAGGGTCTGGAACCATAACAATGAGAGGCCAGAGGTAGCAACGTGCTCCAACTGAGGGCTGATCTCAAGGTCACTGATAAAGGATATAGACAGAGGCACCATATTGAATGCCAACATTGATCAATACCTTGGGCCAAAAGGAGCCTTGCAGCAAGAAACATCTGGCATAGCCCCTTGGCCAAGGGCCCCTCATCAGTCGCTGTTTTCCTGGAGCTTTTTCTTGGTCATGAGGAACCACGATAGAGTCCAGTGTTTGGGAAAGAGAGACCCAAACACAGGCATCGAGCTTTTAGAAACATTTGTAAACAGCCCATTGGAACTAGTCACGGGATGGTGAAGAGTTCCCCCAAGCCCCCCAGCTGGCCTTTGGCACTGCCATCCTGACTATGGATGGACTACATTCTGCTTTCAATTTTTCCTCAGAAAGACCTGTTATTCATTTTTCTTCTTGTCCCAAAGTATGTATACAACAAACATTTTGCTTTTGGGACTTAGATCTGCACTCAATTAAAGCCTCCACTAATGCAGTCCATCTTGCTGAGTAGCAATCAACCTCACTTTGAGGTTGAGCTCAGTGGAAAAATTAAAATTAACTGTCTTTGACAGGAAGTTCCTCCCCACCATAAAGACTGTTCTCTCTGGGTTCAGCAACTGGGTTTCAACATAAGCAAATGGCAGTTTGAATAAATAGCAATTTGCTCTTTACTGCTGTTGGGGTCAAGGATCAGGGTAGATATGTGACAAGACTCATTGCCTGACACCTCCACAGTCAGCCCACAGAGCTGGTTTTAGCTGTGTCTGAGGGCAAGTAAAGGACTCCTGGGAAGGATCAGACCTTGGGGGTGTCTGAGGCCCTCTGCAGGTTTTCAGGGGCCCTGTGGCTGCCTGAGCCAGGCAAGGGAGGTGGTGTCCTTACACACCGCTCTGGAGATTTCCCTCTAGCTTGACACTCAGAGTCCAGTTGAGACTCTGAGTTGAGTCTCAAAAGAGTATCCATGGCAGAATGGGGATCTACAAATAGAGAAACTCTTAGAACCCTTGGTGTACATAGCGGCTGTGACGGAGGCAGGTCCCCAACTGACCCAAATGCCTGGCTCAGCGATTCTGGGAGTGGGGTGGGTCAGAGGGGGTCCCTAGCCCTGTATTGTGGTTTTCTTAAACGTTAGGGCCACCTGCTTAGATATGTTATGTGGGAAAGAGACTAAGAAATGTGCTTCTGCTGAGTAGAAAAGCTCCGTAGAAAAACAAACTTAGAAATTTACTCCTAGAACCTAGGTGATGCAGGAGCCTTAGTTTCTGGATGTTTAATAATAATAATAATAATAATAATAAAATCCTAATGTAAGCAATTTGTTTAAAGAATAATATGTCATCAAAATATGTCATCTAATTATAAAAATAACACATGCTCAGTGCAGAATGTGAAAAACATATTCCCTCCCCCCGACACAAAAATTTTCTACCCCCTAGAGAGAAAGTCTATTTGCTTTTTGATGTAAGATTCCCCAGTTGCTCTTCTATGCATAGATTTACAAATTTTACATAGAGATTTGTTTTAGGGTATGATACCATATGTAAGTTTCAAAAACTGTGACATGGTGATATATTGTAAATGTCTTCCTCTGTCAATGTATAGCCTTCAGTAGCTGCACGTTGTTCCATTCTGTAGGGAAATCTCAATTTTACCTCACCCAGCTCCTACTTTTGGACATTTGTCTCCTTTCCCTCTCACTCTGGCTCTATCTCTATCTTTATCTCTCTCCTGAAGGGGGAGTGGCGGGTATTATAAGAAACACTATAAATAAACAACTTTGCTGGATTTCTTTGGGCACATTTCTGATTATGTTTTTAGGAGAGACTTTTTTTAAATTTTTTAAGTGGAATTGCTGGGTCAATGGGTATGAGCATTTTTAACATGTTTGATATGTGTTACTAAATTATCCTCCAGAAAGCTTGCTCATTTTACATTGATTTTTATTCTTTGCTAATTTCATAGGCAAAAAAAAAGATGTCTCATTTTCATTCCTTTTAACAATGAGGTTGGACATTTTCTCACATGTCTGTTGGACTCGTGCAGTTTACTTTTGAAGAACATTGCCATAGCTCTGTTTTTGGCCCAATTCCCTTTATCTCCTCTCCGTGTGAAACCTCTGGCCTGGCTCTGGATTCTTACTCTAGATCGGAGGGCCAGGGAAATGACTTCCTTCTGGCATGGACCAGTTTCCTCCTTCAGGGACCTCCCCTCTCTTCCTCCTTACCTGGCCTGGCCCAGCCTCCTTCCAGCCCCTCTGAAGCTCCTCCAGGAAGCTTGTTTCAACCCGCCACCCTTGAGGAATTACGAATAAGAGCACTCTTGGTGAAGCAGTCTCCTTGGGCAGCACTCCTGACATTTCACTTCTCCAGACCTCTCGGTGCCCTCCTGACTCCCAGCCCAAAGACCTCAGCATCTGCCTGAAAGCCCATTTTCCACAGGTGTAGGCTCTTGCGCAGAGCGGAGGAGGGACTCGCATGTCTCCATCTACACAAGCCCTCCCCCAGCTCCCATGCGGTGGGAAACCAGCTGCTCCCACGTTGCCAGGATTCTGCACTGGACCCTGAAGAAAGACCGCTAATGATCAGGCAGTTCTCCACACCCTTATGTCTGGGAGGACCTGCTGATTTCCTGCCCCCGACTGTAATCTGGCACCCTGTTCCTTCTGGTGTGTCTGACGCATGTGGGCGTCATTTCCTGGGCATGACCCTGATGGGGACCCTCTCCTTTGGAGTCTTCACCATACCTACCCCCTGCAGGTAGATTTCAAAACAGTGGGCACATTTTGAGCTTTTGATCTCCATCAACTCACCTGCTATGAAAGAGGAATTCCCTGGCTTTCTAGTTTCTTGGGTGTTCTTGTTACTTGCTGACGATGAAGCTGTTTGCTTTTGAGGCCCCTCAGAACACACGGGGCTGACAGGTGCAGTGTGTAAGCTTACACAATGCTGCACGAACTAGAAGAGCTGAACCTCTGGGACCTTCAGTTTTCTTTCTTTGTTAAACAGAACCAATTACTCTGGCGGCACTTTCCTTACAAGATGCTTGTAAAGTGAAGGACGCAATACTCTAGTTTCTTTGAAAGGTTAAAAGAAAAATTCAAGGGAGAAAAACAGTAGAAAGATGTACAACAAAATGTTATCGGCGGCTATCCCTGGGTAAGGGGATTATGGAGAGTTTGTCTTCTTTTCATTTGTAAATTTCCATAATGAATATGTCAGATATTCACTTAATAAGTAAGCGTATGCCATGATTTTATTGATGTTTTCCTTAGTTCTCAGGAGACACTGGCTACTCAAAGATATAAGGTGGCCCCAGCATTTTTAACTTTTGTTAGAAACCTCTTCATCATCTGCCCCAGGGATGGAGGCTGAGAGGAGAAAGAGAATATTCGGAGGGAGGGCTGGAACTGAGAAATGATGTTGCATTAATAACTAGACTAGGCATTTGGCTATGCGTGAAAGGAAGTGGTTGATGTTGCTTGAGGCCCTCACTGAGAAGCTGGAAAGGCCCAGCCCGGTCCTCTCCCATTCACTCTGCCCATGACTGGTCCCCAGTTGTATTCAAGTCACCTTTGGTACTTGGAGGTTCAGAATCCAGGGTTTCTAGTTCTTTCCGTTAACATTCAGCTCGTTAAATTGTGAACCTTGGCTGTGCTTTCACTGCATCCTAAAGCAGCCATGGCCCACCCTGGAGAAGCCAGTCAAGGGTTAGCTCTGCTTGGTGCCTGAAGGCTGAATTAGTTCCTTCTTTTGGTGGGAAGAGGGTGTAGCTGTCCGGGCGCACCGGTGAGAGGCCCTCTTCATAGGCTGAGGGTCGTGTCAGCTGGCTGATTTGCTTTCACCTCACTTTCCAGCCTCTTCGACTACAGGCCAGGCCTGGGGAGATGCCTCTGCTTTTGAGGCTGTTGGTCTGGCTGGGAGGAGAAAAGCAGAAAGGGCAAGAGAGCAACTTGAAAGGCTGGTCAGGCTGAGTAGGAATGGCCACAGGGAGGAGTCCAGCTTTATGGGGAAGGGCAGCTGGCTATTGATGACCCCCAAAAGCCAGACCTTGGAGGCAACTGTATTCTAATAAAAATGGAGAGCTGCTTACCAGCTCCGCCGCTCAGGCGACAGAGCAACTTAGCACCATGGTGTTGGCTCACAGGGATGCTGACGTGGGGAGGGAGAAGAGCGATTTCTCAATTTTCCTGCTTCAGCCAAGCCTATGGGAGGCTGTCCTGCCTGGGAATTTGCAATCACTTCAACAGTAGCCAGGATATTTCCCCTCCTGCTGACTGCAGGGGGAAAAAAAAGAAAAAAGAAAAAAGATTTTGCTAAGCAAATGAAAGATGTGAATAAGATTAAAGGGAGAATATTTAAATTACAGAAACTTAGTGCTTTCAAGCATACTCAAGCACTTTTGAAGCACCCATTTAGGGACTGCTGATTGATAAGAGGCGATGAATTATTCTTATCTCATCATTGACGCCGGTCCCTGGCTCTCTGGAGGGCAACACTTGGTTAACCTAATTTGAATCTAATTTGAATGACTTAAAAGTAATAAAACAAGTATGTGCTTGAACCTAATAAAGCCTAATTTATTTAATAGCACATTTCTTAAAGAATTTCATTTTAGAGCTGGAAGGGACCTTTGAAATCATCCCTTTATTTTACAAATAAAGAAACTGAGTCCCAGAACAGGAAAATGTTGTGCTACAGGCCACACATAATGAGCACCCTCACTGGGGGGCTTGAACTCTGTGCCCTGATTCCCATTTGAGGCCCTATGCTCTACTCCAGACCCCCTACCAATCTCTGGGAAATGGGTGGGGAGAGGGTGGCTATGCCTTGAGCCAGCCAGAATGACTTCCTGGTGAGAATACCTGACCGGGGGCCAGTTGGCCTGGCCCAGCCCCTTCTGCTGACCCAGCAACTCAATACTAACCAGATCTCCCTCCCATGTGTAGCTCCTTCTCACCAGGCCGGCCGCAGCGGTGGTGTCAACTCTGCCCACCGTGGGCTGGCAAGCAATGGGGACTCGGAGTCACCAGGCACTCCACTTGGTGAATCCCCTTGGAATAAGCTGAGACTGAGAAAATGCTCTAGAAGTTCTGAAATCCCCAGGCCCCTAGGGTTTTGGTGTGGCACTGCCTCCTTAGGCCATGTGGGTTCATGGGAGGCCAGGGCAGGATCTGTGGGGGCGGCTGGTGCACGAGCCAGAGAAAGCCCCGTTAGGAGGGACCTTCCTTCCAACCTGACACCTTGGGTTCGTGATAACATCTCATGAGAGAAATTTGCCCAGAGGTGTTTTCTGCCTCAAGGCTGCCCTCAGCACAGAAGGACCCTTCATGGCAGAGCACAATGACTGTTCTTTGCCTACTTCTCACACTGGGAGTTGAATTTCGAGAACATGCCTGGTCTGTAGTTCACACTTACTTGGTGTGCCACTCACTGTGCCAAGTGGTAGATGTGTTAACTCACTGGATCCATATCTTATAGGTAAAGAAACAATCTCAGAAAGCATGAGTGACTTGCCCAAGGCCACATGGGGACCAGTATTTGACCGGGCGCTGTGGCTTTGGAGCAGAGCCTTAGCCATTCTGCCTCTCTCCATAAAGAAGCCCTTGAGGGGCATAGAGAGGCCCTTGAGGGGAGAGGAAGGAGAAAAAGTGGCTGCTTCTTTAGGCTAAGTCTGATCCCCAGTGGGTCCCAGGCATCACTGGTTTAGGCCAGAGATTTTGGCTACCCCAGGACATCCATCCTCACTCTTAGATCCTGACCACCCTAACTTCCAGAGCCTCGCTACTCGCCTTTCAAAAATCTTCGGTGCTTTTAAGGGAAGGAAAAATTCAACCTAAATGCAACTGTCAAATTAAAACTGAGGCTTCGTGCATGAGGGGCCAGCGGTGAGCTTCTTGCTGCTGCTTTGGGCAACACCTACCAAAGAGACCAAGAAACAGAGGCAGCCCTGCGGTCTCTCAGCAGGGTTATAACCTCCATGTGGTTGCACTGGCAGCAGAATTAACTGCTCTCTCAAGAAGCATTTGTGAGTCTCATTACCCTGTAAGCGTGTCGGGGAGGAACCCTGAGCAGGAATGAGGACAAGCACCCCTGCCCCCGCTGTGTACGCAGGTCACACACACTGACTGTGGAGCCTGCCCAGACCGGGCGTGTGTGTGTGTGTGTGTGTGTGTGTGTGTGTGTGTGTGTGTGTGTGTTCTGGGGCTCGACCAGGCGGTGCTGGAATGATTTGAAAGGGCAGTGACATTTCCCTGATTGAAGGAAGCAAGATTGTGGTCAGATGTCAAGGAGGCAAGCATATCTTATTGCATCACACTCTGTTGTCTGGCACTTTATTAACTAGAATTTGTCTGTCCTGTTCAGACCCTCCGTGGCTTCCTGAAGAGAGTCCCTTGGCTGGCATTCAGCCTTCCACAAGCTGGCCCTGACCTACCTTCCCACGTTTCTTTCTTTCTTTCTTTAGCATGAAATGAGCCCTATCTCTGCTGCCATAGGAGGTGAAGAGAGGTAAAACAGATAGTCTAAGATCACAGAATTGGTGATTGGCAGAGCCAAGATTGAACCCCACACTCTTTCCACTCCACTACCCATTCTCCTTCTGTTCCCTGTTACATTTCTACACATCCCTTCTCCTCAGCTATAATAGTGCTTCTTTACCTGATTGACCACATTTTCTCGATCTGAGTTTAGGTATAAATTCCGCCATTTACTGGTGGTATGACCTCGGGCTGATCACTTAATTTCTCTGAGCCTCAATTTCCTCTTTGTATCCTGCACAGCACCTAGCAAGGTGCCTAGTAAAGACCGACTGACTGAGCAAATGGATGAACTCTCTGAGCCCTAGTTTGCCCATTTGTAAAATGAGAGTAATAATGGAACCTCCTTCATTGGGTTGACTAGCACAGGGCAGGGCACATGGTAAGATGTATATGATACAATGTAGCTGTTACTATTATTAGCTGTAGGAAATGTAAATATAGTATATGACATACAGAGAAAAACTCTTCTCACTATGGGGGTTGGGTAAATCTAGCTTCACGGCAGAAGTGATTTGAGTGGTCATTGTAGAGGCCTAATGGAATCTGGACACAGAGATGAGGTGAAGGGCAGGGCCTCTTAGGCAAAGGGAACGGCATAGATAAAAGACACAGGGACAGCATAAGTCTTAAAATCTTACTCCTCCTTCCCCCAGTTATACCATTTTTAGGGTCAGATCTAAGGAAATAATCCTAAATATGAAAAGATTTATGCATAAAGATGGCCACTGCAGTATTTATAAAGGTGAGAACATGGAAATAACTGATAAGCCCAACAATAGGGAAGTGGTTAAATAAATGACCTTATATCCACCTGATATATTATTATCTGATATATAGCATGATATTATAATTAAATGTATGAGAAGTATGTAGTAAGGAAAAAGTTTATGAATGATGCTATGTGGGAAAAAAGATAAAATGAATAATCAGTATGGTTACAACTATATAAAAGCAAGTTTTAAAGCCAAAATAATAAATAAATAAATAAATAAATAAATAAATAAATAAATAAATAAAATACACAGAAAGTCTAGGAGGAAATATTAATAGGAGTGGCTTCAGAGAATGGGGTTTGGTAATTGCTCTGAGAGATTTAAGTTTTCTTCCTTACATTAATCACTATTACTAGAGCTAACCTTTAATGAGCACTATGTATTAGGCACTGCACTCATATTTTACATATACCATCTCACTTAATCCATACAACCCAATGAGGAAGGTCCTCTTGTTAACCCACTACAAATAGAGAACCTAAGACTTCTATATTTATACAATAACCATGTGATTACTTGTATAATAGGGAAACCAGATATTCACTGCATTTATGTAATACTTTATAACTAAGAGATAAGAGATTCAGATTCCCACCCCCTTCCTTTTTTTTTTTTGCTACTGCAGGGATAAAATACACATTGTTCTGCATGTTTCCTTATGTACTGTTACTCTTATTTTGGTAAATTACATTTCTTAAAGCGATATTGGGGTCAAGGTATATGTGTACCTTAGAAAGCAGATGGATGGTTGTGTGGCAATAAGATGGGGAATGGAGAATTTTGAGGTGGTTCCTTTTGAGGTGATGAAAATGCTTTCTTTCTGGGTGCCTGGGTGGCTCAGATGGTTAAGCATCTGCCTTCAGCTCAGGTCATGATCCCAGGGTCCTGGGATCGAGTCCCACATCGGGCTCCCTGCTCCTTGGGAGCCTGCTTCTCCCTCTGCTTCTCTCTCTCTCTCTCTCTCTCCCCCCATCTCTCATGAATAAATAAATAAAATCTTTAAAAAAAAAAAAGAAAATGCTTTCTTTCTTTCTTTCTTTCTTTCTTTCTTTCTTTCTTTCTTTCTTTCTTTTTGAAAATGCTTTCGAACGAGTGGTGCTAGTTGCACAGCTTGGTAAATGTAATAAAGCCACTGAGTTGTGCACTTTAGAAAGGTGAATTTTATGGAATGTGAGCCATATCTCAATAAAGCTATTATTTTCAAAAAGAAAAACAGTACAGAGAGTCCCATATACCCATCACTGAGGTTCCCCTAATGTTCACAACTGGGAAATGATTGCATAAATTTCAGGATGGCACTACTATGGAATAGTAAAAGTACAGAATAGTACAATTCCTTCCCCCCCCTAAAAATTGTTTAAAAGAAACGAAGACCCTTTATATGTGTGTATAGGTTACCTTACGTTTGCAATAGCGTACATAAAATAATGCAAGTATGCAAGTGAGCGTAATACTGGTTACTCAATGGCAGAATTAAGAGAGGACAGAGGGAAATTATGCAGTTTGTTTTTACAACCCTCTATTTAGTTTAATTCAGTATAAGAGGGCATGTAATTTTTCTAACTTTTTCAATTTAAAAATATTAAGAAAAAAAAAGGACAAGAGATGCTGCCCTTGGGATTTCCCGTGTCTAGACAGTTATCTCTAGGTTTTAAGCAGCAAGGTGTTTATTAACGTCACACATGCAGGGGTCCTTCACCATCACCTCCGGGGAGAGATGGAACCTGAGTAGGAATCCTGGGGAATGGAGGGAGGAGTAGGAGTGCTGGTTAAGGTAAAAGCTTCTGGGTTGGGCAGAAGTGCGTTTGAATCCCAGCTCTCTACCACCTACTGAGCTGTGGACCTTGGGCCAGTTGCTTGTGCCTTGTGGGAGTAATTAGATGTCCTCTTTCATTGGGCTATCGTGAAAATAAAATGAGATCATTCATGCAAGATGCTTAGCACAGTGCCTGGAACATAGTAATCAATAAATGCTAGGCATCATTATTATTATTAATATTATTTACAGTAGATGTTTCCCAGTTGTTTGAGGGAGTGGGAAATGGCTATAAACATCTAGAGGAGCAGATGATGACCTCAACCTTGCCAGGCCTACCATGCTTCCCAACACCTAGGTTGACGTGCCACCGATCTGAGCACTGACTTCGTTCTTGCTGGTATTATCCCCAGCTAAAGGAAAAGGCTCCGTTTCCCAGCCTCCCTTGCAGCAAGGGGCCAGGGAGGTCTTGGGTGACCCTTCCCTCTGGAAAGATGCCCTTTTGCTCTTCCTTTCTCTTTATGCTTCTGTGGCCCGGATCCATCCCACAGATGGTAGCTGGAGCCCTATCAGCACTCTTGGGCCATGCCACAACTTCGAGGAAGGATGGTGGGGCAGGAGCACAGGAGCCTGAGACCCTGATGCCCTTGGGGTTGCCATGCCAGCCCCAGCTCACCTTCCTCTGGACTTCTTCTATACGAAAGAGCAATAAACCTCTATGTTGCATAAGCCCCTTCTCTGGGTTTCCTAGACTATGAAAATAAAGCCAGCCCTAACTGAGTGCTCACAACACCACTAAGCTAAAAAGCAACAGCTCCTGGCTAAGAGCAGGTGAAGGGTGTGATGTGGGGTGGGGGGCTGGCTGCCTTCTCCTGGGTGAGGACGGAGGTGGGGCTTGGCCTGGACACTTACTCATCACCGATGTAGAGCTGGGGCCAGACCTCGTTGACATGGGTGTACTGAGGACTGCCCTTCCAGAAGAGACGTTCCAGCTCGAAGGCTCCGGGAGTGCAGTACTCATCCGCTTCTACCTCTCCCTCCACCTTCGGCGGCAGCCTCTTGGCAGGTGGGTAGGTATTTTGGAGGCTTGTCTTTGGTTCTCTGGATGTCATTTGGAGCCACGGGATTTTTTTTCCTTTCTGCAATTGGTCATGAGAGGGGGTCAGGACTATGGGTTAGCAGGGGACAGAGGTAGGGAATGGTCTTTACAAAAAGAGGTGGGGTTAAGCTGATCTTCAGAATCAGCAGGCATTTCGCCGGCCTGCTGTGCTCCCTCCTCCTCTCCCCGGGGCCGCAGGGGTAACCAAGGAGGGCCATGATGGCAGTTACACAACACTTCACCAACGTTCCAGTCTCCTTCAGTGTGAGAGGGTTGGTGGCCCTCTGACATGGGCCAAGGAGGGTTTGCAGCAGACCTAAGACAGGCTTCAAGGCTCAGAAATCCCTGTAGGCTGCCAGTCCTTTGCCTCCTTTCTTTTAGCTTTTAGCCCCCCTTTGGTGCCTAGTTTTTCCTTTATCTGATTGGAATCTGTGGGCTCTGGCCATGGTTCCTGCCATTCCAGGCCTGTGATTCTCCACACCTGCAGGCAGCTGTCGGCCGGTGGAAAGGGCACACCTGTAAACCCAGAGCCTGTTTGATCCGAGCAGCCATGCACGTTCTGGGAGCTTCAGGAGCCCTCAGCTGGGAGGAGGCTTGGCTGCGTGAGGGTCCCTCGGCGCGTTAGGGCAGTTGAAGGCAATGTTGGCGGCTCTCACTCGAGGGGATTGGCAGTTGTGCTAACCTACCGGGGGTCAGAGGAGATGTTCCAAGCTGGAAAGCTGTGTTTGGAGATTGAAATGCATATTTGGAGAGCATGTCGGGCTCTGCAAATGGAATGCGGGGGAAGAGTTTCCATTGTCCCCAAGGAAAGGAATTCGCTGTGGAATTGGGCAGCGATGCATCTACACTCAGCCAGCCCGAGGGGAAGTTACACTCTTAGACTGAAAAGGGCAGCAAGACTGAGAACCATGGAGGTGAGTGATGGAGAGGGGGTGTTATTTATTTAACAAATACTTAGCTGGCCTTACTTTGCACCAGGCACTGTTCCAAGTACTTTACAATTATTAACTCATTTAATCTTCTTAACAACCTTCTGAGGTAGGCATTATTATTATTATCTCTATTTTACAGATGAGGAGAATTGTAAATTGAGAATGTCTGTAACACATGGTCTTGGTTCTTCTGAGAAAGAAATAGTTGCTGGGAGATAGGGGTGGGGGTGCAGTGTGAGGGGGGCACGTCAGGGATTTGAAGAATATAAAAAAAGTTTGCTAGCATAGGGTGCCTCGGTGGTTCAGTCGGTTAAGCCTCCTCCGACTCTTGGTTACTGCTCAGGTCGAGATCTCAGGGTTGTGAGATTGAGCCCTGCGTCGGGCTCTACACTCAGCAAGGAGTCTGCTTGGGACTCTCTCTCCCTCTCCCACTGCCCCTCCCCACACACACTTGCACACTGCTGTTTTTCTCTCTCTCTTTCAAATAAACAAATCTTAAAAAAAAAAGTTTGCTAGCTTCAGAGACCACTAGGATCATGTCAAAAGACTTAGAACACAACTCAGAGAGGTTGCCACTTGTCAAAAGGGGACAATTTGAATATGAATAATAAAAATAACTGCAATGGACTGAAACACATCAAACATTTAAATCTTAATGATACTTAAAACACTATTCACTGTTGGAAGATGTAGGGGACCCGCTCATTATTTTGCAGACAGATAAGTAGAGGGAAAGAATCTAGCATTTATTGTTCCTTTCCGATACAAATCGTACTACTCTGTAGATGAGGGAAATTTGCTCTTTTATAGAAGTATTCCAGATAATAAGGAAGAAAGCCCCATTTTACAACACCTGATGGACTATTGGATATAGGCATTCAACTCTGACTGTTCACCACACAAGAAGAGAGAATCAGACATTACAGACCTTCTGTTGGGAGAACACACCATTGCCACGAGAATCTCGCCAAAGGAAAACCTGAATCTTAGCAAAGTCCTCAGAGTCTAGACCTAACAACCAATTTGCAGGAGATTCCAAGGACAGCTAAATTATACCACAGGTCCTTACCTTTTGGAAATACATATCAAAATATTCACAGATGAAATGATATAATGTTTCGGATTTGCTTCAAAAATAATATTCTTGGGTAAATATATCAATACATTTGTGTATGGGGTGGGGAGTAGAGGTGGAGGTAGGTAAGAGGCAGGATTGCCCATGGATGGTGGTGGTTGGGGTTGGATGATGGTTGCAAGGTAGCCACAGTTTCTCTGTGTGTCGTTGATATTTTTCATTAAAAAATGTTAAGAAGAAAAGGAGTTAAGGAACCTGCTCTGAGGAACTGGATTCTCCCAAGTTCACAGCAGATGAATTAAAGGATCACTAGCTAGCTGTGTGTCTTTGTGGATTATGGGAAGCCAGGATTTGTGACTTCCTCCTGCAACATCCTGGGTTGGGGGTGACGGCAACAGAGGTGAACCTTCACTGGATTCTCTCGAAGTGTGATCTAAAGAATGGGTCTGAATCATGTGGCACTTGCTAGAAATACAGATTCCTGGGTTACATCCTGGACTGGGGCTCAGAGCATAGGAGTGTGTATGTTAACAAGCTCCCAAGTGAGTCTGATGCTCCCTGAAGATTGACAATGATTGCCAAAGAGTGTGGCTAAAGAGTCAAGGAACTGGTGAGTCAAGAGAAGGGTAGAGAAGGATTGAAGGTGCTCAGTATACTTCCTATCTTCTCACTGAAGGAGAGGCCATATCTCTAGCCCAGAATAAGGTGCAGGACTGGGAGGAGGGAAGAGCTGGATGACCTTACCCAGGGACTCCCTGATGATGGCTTTATTTCTTGAGCCCCAGTGTCTGACAGGTAGCAAATGGATGGAATGAGTGAGTGAATGGCTGAGGGGGAAGGGAATAAGGCCTGTGCTAACAAGGACTCAGCCAGAGGTGATGAGGCAGGTCTGAGTCTTTTGGCTAATGGAGGAGGGGCAAAGGTGAGCAATGGGCACCATGTAGCACAGATAGTCTCCTGTGGTTGCTCAGGCCCAAACTCTGCTGTGGGGCCTGCCTGCTGGTGTTTCCAGTCACAAAGGGAGGAGTTGTTTCCAGGGATGGCCAGAAACTTCTGTTGTGGGAACCAGCCCAAACAACCCTGTCGGCCACTAAAGGAGGCTTTAGAGAGGTGATTACGCTGGAGTAAATTGCATTCTGAAACCTCTGCCTGCCTCCTTTGATCACTGAAGCTGACCTCACCCTTGCGGAGGCTGTTCCTCCTTCATTACACTGTGGAAGGAGCCATCCCCAACCCCATCCCCACCCCCATCTCCATCCCCATCCCCGTGCTGAAAGCCTCGGCTGGATTTCCAGACAGAAGAGGAAGTGGTGCGGTCTACCCAGAGCAGCTTGGCACGCAGAAGGAGCTCTGGGATCTATTATCCTCCAGTGTGCAGATTTGATGGGGGAAGAGAACAAAGCACAGAACAGTCCAGAAACCACAGACCTGTAATCTTTCCAAATCCTGAAGGCGGCTTGTGTGCATCCCTCTCTGCATGGCTCCCAAATTTCTGAATCTCAGAGAGGCCGAGAGTGTCTGTTTCCCAGACCATAGCCAAAATGGAAGGGGAAGACAAATCTGTTCTGTTTGGTTTCCATAGATTCGACCCAGAGATTAACTGCCAAGGTCTCGATGACACACACAATATCAATCACAGGCTAAATGTCATAATGAGAGCTGGGCAGGTTGTCAAGAGAGGCCTCCAGGTTTCTGTTACAGCTTCATATTTAAAGGTTTGGTCCCAGGAAACCAAATGCCAACCTGAAGACTACTTGGCCTGTCTCCTCCTCAAAGGATAGCAAACTCGGGCTCCTTCCTGGAGGGGCCGCAGGTAACATCGAGGAGGGAAGTGGGTTGGGTGTTAGAGAATAAAACAGACAAAACCCCTAACTGTTGGCCTCAGGCAGGAGACAACAGGGAGGGGTGGGGACTGTGGCAGCAAAGAGAGCAATTTCTCCCCTGAAGGGCACAGCAGCTTATCCTTCCCTGTGGGGATGCGAGCCCAGATTGTCTGATGTTTTTATGAGAAGTCAGAAAGCCAGAGTTTTGGGAGAAATCTGCTGCTGTTTACATGTAGGCAGCTGAAGGAGAGGCTATCCTTGCCCTGTTCCATTCCTCGGCTCAGATGGCGGCCGTGTAAGTGGGCAGTCCCCCTTACACTACACAAAAGGCTTCCTCCCTCAAGCCTCCATATCTCCCTGCTGGAGGGTGTTTTCTGGTCTTTGTGCTGGTCAGGGCTAAAATAGGAGGAGTTACCCTCAAAAGTTATTGCTAATGAGGGGCAGGTGTTGGTGAATAGGCACCCCAGCTTCCTCCCCGCTCAGTGGGACCTGGGTGGGAAGTCTGCCCGGAGTGCTAACCTGCTGCTGCTCATCCTGTCGGGCTCTCTTCCCTCCCAGACTCACCTCACTCAGCTCCGCGCTCCTGGAGCGCCTTACAAATAAACAACTTGAACCCGAACCCTGGTCTCAGGGTCAGCTCTTGAGGGAACCTAAATTAAGACACTTACTGCTAATTTTATTTTATTTATTTTATTTTTTTTTAAAGATTTTATTTATTTGACAGAGAGAGACACAGCGAGAGCTGGAACACAAGCAGGGGGAGTGGGAGAGGGAGAAGCAGGCTTCCCGCCAAGCAGGGAGCCCAATGTGGGGCTCGATCCCAGGACCCCGGGATCATGACCTGAGCCGAAGGCAGACACTTAACGACTGAGCCACCTAGGTGCTCGACACTTACTGCTAATTTTAAAACATTTGAAGATACCGTGATAACAGAGAATTCAGAGGCCAAGTGATACTTGACCACTAAGACCTAGAGTGGCATTTCCCTCTGTCGAACAGTGGCCTTGACTTCGAGGTGCTGTTTCCAGGAATAATTAACACAGGGGCCTCTTGTTAATTCTGACTCCATTTCACAATTTTTGATGGTACAGCTCACGTTTGGTTAAAGGTTTCCCCTGCCCAATGAGGGAAGGCTTTGAATGAATTCGAAACTGTCATTTCAACACCGTAATTGGACTTTATGTAAAAACAAAACAAAACACCTTATTAGTTTTGTTTGTTTGTTTGTTTTTTTAACTAGAAGAAAAAAAGCAAAATGTCAATGCCGTGAGCAAGTGGCAGGACTCCGGGAGATTTTTTTTTTTTTCTGTTTTCTATTTTGGGATTCTTTGAATAAATAATCACATTTTAGAATAAATCACCATGTCTATATTTTTAAACTGTGCTGACCAAACAGAATAGCTGGGCAGGAAGCTGCCTGTGACTTCTACTTTGTGATTTCTACTCTATCTTCCTTGCTCCCGGGCCCTGGCACTTTCCTGGGGGCCCTCGGCCTCCCTGTCCCTCTCTCGCTACATTTACAGGCTCGAGGCCCTCACCTGCTCTCACAGCCCCAACAATCACTGAAGACTCTCAGATCTATACATCGCATCCTCCCCGAGGGGCACTTTCTTCTTGATAAAATGGAGCCATAACAAGAAGGGTAAAGATAGTTTTAAAAACAAGCAAATAAGGGTGCCTGGGTGGCTTAGTTTGTTGAGTGTCCGTCCGACTCTTGGTATTGGCTCAGGGTTGTGGGATCGAGCCCTGCATCAGGCTTCATGCTCATCGAGGAGTCGGCTTGAGATTCTCTCTCCCTCTCCCTCTGCCCCTCCTGCTCATGCACTGTCTCTCTCTCAAGTAAATAAATAAATATATATATTTTTTTTAAAATTTAAAAAATAAAAACAAATAAACAAAAACCCAACCTGAATTCTTTCTAAGGTGGAGGATGGGAGCAGCCAGGTGGAGAGATATATTATTTATTTCAGTAGGAAAATTAAATCTCTAAGTAGACCCTTGAACCTGCAAAGACTGGCCAGGTAACCACAGAATGCAAGCCACAGAATGGGCCTCCTGCCTCTTGCTCGACAAAAAATACCATTTGAGGACCCTTTAGATGAGAAAAAAGTAAGTCCTGAAGTATGACCGGGAGGGTGGTAGCACAAAGCAAAAAGAGCTAAATTATTCTGTACGAGGAAAAAGCAAGGGGAGTTCTGAGCCTCCTAGAACATTCCCCGAAGGGGCGAAGGGCCCTGCTGGAGGGAAGGGAGGGAGGATGTGGGCCGTAGACAGCCAGGTGTGGAGTGTCCAGCGCTCACCATTCTGCTGAGAACAGAGATTCCCAGTGCTCTCCCATGGCCCTGAGTGCCCTCCCAGTAAGTGTGAGATCCCCGAATGGAGCCATGCCCTCCTTGAAGCCTCTGGTAGCAGAGCCAGGCCTAGGTCATGTCAGAAGGTCATTCTAGGGACACCTGGGGGGCTCAGTCAGTTAAGCATCTGCCTTCAGCTCAGGTCATGATCCCAGGGTGCTGGGATCAAGCCCCATATTGGGCTCCTTGCTCCGCGGGAAGCCTGCTTCTCCCTCTCCCACTCCCCCTGCTTGTGCTCTCTCTCTCTACCTATGATAGATAGATGATAGATAGATAGATAGATAGATAGATAGATAGATAGATAGATAGACAGACAGACAGACAATAAAAGAAAAGAAGGGGAAGAAAAACCAAATAGGTACAGGGTCTTGGAAGAGGCCCATGTAAGTGTGGGGCTCTGAAGCTTTGGGGTAAATCCACCTCTGAGGGAAACTTCCTTCTGCTCTGACTGGAGACAGACCCCAGGTGAAGAGAGCAGCGCCCTTTCCCTGCCCGGCAGTGCCCGAGCCGGGGTCCTTGAACTGCCTAGCGCCCCTCCCCTGCCCTGCGGTGCCCAAGCCGGGGTCCTTGAACTGCCTCACCTGGTCTTGCTTTAACCTGAGTTAGCCAACATCAGGGGTGCTCCAGTGGGTCACAAATGGGCATGAGGAGTGGCCTCATTTTCTTTTTGACTTCACCTCATAGATTAGGCCTGGCCCTGCCCTCCACCCCCAGGCTTTCCTCTCTTAAGCACCAGGTATGGGTTGGGCCAGAGATATCTCTGCCTTCTAGAAGTTTTTGGTCTAGTAGAGCAGTTTCTACAGTAATCTTAAAACAATCTCCTCTCCCTTTGAAGTCATCCTGTATCGGTGCATATGCGTACATTGCGTATTTCCCTCGCTAGTGCATTGGGATCATGGGGGACAGTTAGTCTGTATTTAAATGCGTGCACACCACACTTCTTCTGCGACACCACCCAAGTTGGGCTTGGAATGTGCCTTGAAAGAAGAAGGAGAATAAAAATGTTACTGTGGTTGGGTAAGTCACTGTAGTAGGAGAGTAATACCTTCTGCTGGGGTATGTGGAGGGCTGGAATTTGGCAGCAGTGTGGGTATATAAATAAACATATTTTTAATTTACTGCAAGTTACTGCTTGTCTTTACGCATCTTAAACCTATAAAAATGATCCCAACTAGGAAATAAAAGTTGTGGATTTTTAAAAAAAATTAAAACCCAGACGTGAAAACCCGGGAATTTTTTGTTGCCTATAATTTAATTCCTAACGTATCTGACACAATCCAAGTTTAACGGATTTTTTTTCTTTCAATTCTGGCAAGCATGTTAACAGGAGGCAATTATGTGAATTAACAGAAAATCCTTTTATTAAAAAAACAGAAAAGCCTTCATTTAAAGAGGTAATTTAATATTCTTTCTGTGATGGTGTTGATGTCATAACTTGTTTGATTAACTCTTCAAATGGTTTCAAAGCGCTTCAGGGTGGTAATTTATGAACTCCTAATTGATTTCCCCAATCTTGGTTTGGCAGAGTTGAGCCTCCCGGAAACCATGAGGAGGCTGGAGGCCCGTACTTGGCTTCCTCCTCAGACATGGGAGCGGGCTGAGATGGACTCTACCTCTGCGGCCTGGACCCCAGTAGGGGAGAAGAGGCTCTGGCACAGGGGACCAGAGACCATGACGTCTGACCGGGCCAGCTGTGGTTCCTGACTCCTAAGCAGCTGGGCTTTTTGCCTCCTCTGAGGATGTGTGGAAATACTGCAGGAGATTTCACAGCTCATGAATTCAGGAATAGATGGCCTCTTAGCCCACAACTTTCAAAAACTATTTCCCACTATGCGTCACCCCAGAACACGAGGCTTCAGCGAATGGGGAAAAGACGAGGTGGGGAAGACGGTAGGGGTGCAGCCCTTGCCATGGGCCTGTGACCTTTCCATTTCCCCATCTAGGCTTCTGTTACTCACTAGGCCTGTCTAAGTACTGTGCAGAGGCGGCTCTGGGCCTTGGGAGAGATTTGGGCCAAGTACTCACTTCTTAAAGCTGCCATGAAAGCTCACTGAGTAATCAAGGCCTGGCAGGACCCCAGGAAATAATCATACAGTTGTTACCTTTATTGTGTACCCAGTGATAATCTATTCTCAAACCCCTCAGCGAATAGCTGCCCCCACTTCACAGATGAGCAAAATGAGGGTCAGAGGTTAGGACCACGATACTAAGTGGTATGACTGGGACTCCACCCAGGCAGCCAAGCATCCCCACCCCTGTCAATAGAAGGTCACTGTATTCTTGGTCACAAGGTTTACGCTCCTGAGGGCAGGCCTGGGCCTTTCATTTTGGGGCCTCCATCCCTAAGGTGCATCCCAGAGTAATGTGCAGTCATGCAAAGAGCTCTCGCTGGCCTTGGAGTCTAACAAACCTGGGCTTTGGCTTCCTCATCTGTAGAATGGGGATAATATCCACATCACTGGTTGTTGGACTAAATGAGATGATGTAAGTCCTTGGCACATCAACAGGGGATGAGAAAATGTTCCATGAAAGGGGATAAGGAAGCCATGGGGAGGCTGGATGGTAAATTCCCAACTGTGTTGGGAGCTAAGTTCTGAGCCAAGAGTAGGGAATAGTAGGTAGAGCCATTTGGCCAGGGCCAAGGGTCTCTGTAGGGTATGATAAGATGGGGCACAAATAAGCCTGAACATCTTCCCATGGGTGATGGGGCTCATTTGCTCACCTGCAAAGTATAAACAAGGCTTTGGGGAGGAGGAGAAAGGACTCTCTCCAGCCTGCTGACATCTGGTGGCCACGCCTGGCTGCTATGAGACTCGCCCCTCTATTTACTGTGGAAGTGGGGGGCCCAGACCATCAAGGGTCACTGGACACAAAAATTCAAACACTGTCTGCTGTGGAGACAGGCTGCAGAGGACAAATGGAGCTGTGACCCCAGGCACCACTATCTGGAGTGGCTGTTCTCTGGGGACCAGGCCCAGGTTGGCACTCCGGCATCCAGGGAAGCAGGGGAGTGCGATGTCACCCCTGCACCCACCCGTGGAGGGGCACCAGAGCACAGTGCCTGTGCCGTCAGACTTGAAGGACTCGAAGGTACGCCCTGCTACTGTCTGGGCTGTGTGACATGGACAAACCACTCCACTCCTTTGTGTCTCAACTTCCTCATCTGAAAATGGAGATAATGAGGTGCCTCCCTCATAGGGCTGTTGCAGTTCTGAGGAGTAAATGTGTTCACACTTACAAGAAAAGCTATTGGAACCATGCCGGACATGTTGTCAGTACCAGGAAACATTACAGAGCCAACACCCACTGCGTGGAGGGCAGATGGCCCCCACTCCAGGTGGCCCCAGCTGGGCCTCAGCAGGGTGACGGGAAATGTGAACAGCCAGGCCTCCAGCCTCAGTGCCCCTGCTCTGCTCCTCATCCCTTGTGGGGTAGGCAAGAGCCATAGGAACCCTACCCTCAGACAGAACTCAGAGTCCCTTCCAACCCAGTGACACCCCAGGACTGAAATGTTCTCAGGGAGGGCTTCCAGCTTACCGGATAGTGGTGAACCATGGCCTCCCTTGTCACCCTTAGCACAGATGTGAACAGCCCCCTAACTCCTCAGACCCTCTCCCACTACCCACCCCCTAAACCCAGGCCCAAGCCTCTTTCCTTATACAGATCTCAGCTCAGAGGCCCTTCAAATATTATTTATAAATGTCATTGGTGGGACCCAAGTGATTTTCTCACAAAAAGAACAAGAGGGGGCCACAAGCGAAAGGTCAGGGCAACTGAACAAACACCAGGTACCAGGGACACTCGGGTGCTGGGGCCCGAAGTGAGGAGGCCTCTCCACGCATGCACCTCAGGCCCCCTCCCTTCTGACTTGGGCGCTTTTTCCCTTGGAACGTTTTCAGCTTTCCAGAACAGTCAGAGCCCCCCTCTCCCCACAGCTCTCGGGTTCTAGGCCCATGAGGAGCCACTGGGCCTCAGGACAAGAGCACCAGGGTCTACTGGGAGAGCCCTGGTCTCAGAGGCAGGATGGCTTCCCACTTTCTTATCTATACATGCTGCTGTCTTGGTCAAGTGGTTCTGTCCCTTGGTGACCCAGTCTCCCCCTCTCTACCAGGGCACTCATCCCACCAGCATGGGGAAAAGCTTTAAAAATGGTCACTCTTTCCAAATGATGCTTAGCATTATCCAGAACACAGAAAGAGTTCTCATGCCTGGGATTCTGAGTCCTATTATTTGTAATTTGTGCTGCCCTACACAGGATGTGAGTCCCTGCAGTGTTTCTCTCTGCTGAGAGATCTCCTGCTGAGATTTCCTTCCCCTCTGCTGGCCAAATGGACAAATGTAGAACCTAGCTGGAAAGTGACATGTGATCCAGTACATCTAATTCCTCACAAGGGCCCGCTAAGCTTTGACCCACCCGATTATCCGTTAGAAATGGTCACTGAATTGGAAGCTCAGATTGAGAGGGAGGGAAGTTGAGAACATTCCATGGAGACTCTAGAGAAAGATGGGACCACAAGAAGCCTGTCATACTAAAGGGATGTCGGCTGTTCTCTGCCATTCTAGAAACAGAGTGGAAAGGGATCTTCTAACCCCCACACCCAGGCCCCCAAAGAACTTGACTGGACCCGAGAGGTGTCAGCCTCCCCGCCAAAGGGCCTTACCTGTGTGCGCTGGGGCCTGGCTGGGTCAGGAGGTGCTGGTCTGTGTGGCGTGTGGCAGCCGCACACCCGGCCACCTCCACTGACATCCAAGAGCCTATTTTTAGGGTCAGATCTGCTGACGCTGACCTTGCCTGCTGCCCAGTCTGGGAAGAGACCCGTGGCATCTGCTTGCAAAATGATGTGCCAGTGTGACCTGAAACCCTTGACTTTGGGAGCCCTGTACCTGGAGCCCACATGCTTGTCCCAGAGGCAGGACACATGGCCGCCCAGCGTGGGGACAGGCAGGGGGATTTCCCAGCTTTGTCTTCTTGGGATGGACGAGGCCAGGTGTCCGTGGGGCCCTGCCCTGGGCTTTGTTCCAGAACAGCTGAAACAGGGGAGGTTTGCCAGCTGATGCAGAGCCTGTGGGAGGGTTGGGAGCACCCAGACTGGAGAAGGACTCTCCACTCCAGTCCTCTTCTAGGAGCTCAAGCAGCCATCTCTGGGTGGAGGTGTGGGGGGTGCGGATGGAATGCATGTGCAGTACGGGGGCAATCCGTGAAACACAGCAGACAGAGACTCTGTAAGCTGGAGTTCGTTTGCATTGTGTCATTTCATGTGAGACCTCCAGCAAGTGTCCAACCCTTCCGGGCTTCAGTGGGGAAAATAATCATAATACTGTCCTCTTGTGATTAAGAGGGCTAAATGAGATAAAGTATGGAAAACACTTAGCAAACATTTAAAAATGGTATGAGGAGGCCCACAAATATTTCCAGTTCAACAGTCACTCCCAGGTCTCTCTTCTTGGTGGTGCCTTCTCTCAACCTCCCGCCTCCTAGGCTCTAGGCTTCTTTGCCCCAGGAGCCCCCTCCCAGGCCCTGCTACTATGATCCCCCCTTTTAGTGCTGAGGGCCATAGTCCTGTCAAGGCTCCACTAATATTCTATTAAAATCTTTCCAGGGCTTCCTACAGTTCCTTGTGTGAATAGGGTGTTCTTCTGTACTTCCCCATCCTTGTCACCCCCTTTTGGGCATACTTTACTGTGTGAAGGATCAGGGGGAGGGTGAAGGGGTTACTAGTCTCCCCATATGCTTCACTTAACAAAGCCTTGTGTTGGGGTCATTAATTGTCCACTGCAACTCTGTATTCAGCAACCCAAAGATCTTTCTCACAATTTGCATGTTTAACTACTGCCGGTTTCATTTAGGGTGATTATTTCTACCAGCATTTTTCATTATGAAACTCCTGAAAGACTTAGCTTTTATTGATTTCTTGGTGCAAAGAATATTCACAAGGCAGAGACTCAGCACCTGAGTGTATAATAAGGTCAAAACGTCAGGGTCCAAATGTCCTCTCGGTCAAGTGCTGGAGCCAGGGCAGCAGGGTCAAAGGCTCTTCTGCAATTACCCCAAGAACTGATGGAGTCAGAGATGCTGGAATTGTCAAAAGTTGGAGGATGATTTCCATCTAGCGAGGAGCCTGAAGGGCCAGTCCCATCCCCTGCCCCAACCCCAGCCCAAGTCAAGGGTTAAGGAAGCAAAAGGGGCCTCTGAAGATGTAGGTTCATCAGGGGACAAAAATCAAATATCTAAAGACACCTGAGATAGATAGGTAGATAAATGATTGATAAGAGTGGGAGGTAATATTTCACACTGTCTAGGAGGGATATTCAAGTAAATAAAGGCAAGAAAAGAATTAGGTGGATTGCTGGATTATCACCTGCATTAGAGTAGACTCTACATGTAATTGATCAGAAGACTGGTGACCCTCTCCCCACACCCCATATGCCCTCAGTACTTCACACATTCAAGTATGCCCAAAAGAGGGTGACAAGACTAGGGAAGGGTGGAAAACCGCATCGGTAATTATGAGGAATTGTAGCAAGTCCTGGGAAGATTTATTTGGAAAAAAGTGGTGGTGGTGTCAGAAGACATCTGGTCTGTTCTCTAGCAGCTAAAGGGCTGACCTGTGATGGAAACAATAGCATTTTCTTTTCTTTTTAAGATTTATTTATTTATTTGAGAGAGAGAGAGAAAGAGAGCAGGGTGGGGGAGGGACAGAGGGCGAGGGAGAAGCAGACTCCCTACTGAGCAGGGAGCCTGATGCAGGGCTCGATCCCAGGACCCTGAGATCATGACCTGAGCTGAAATCAAGAGTCAGTCGCTTAACCAACTGAGCCACCCAGGTGCCCCCATTTTTTTAAAAAGATTTTTTTAACTTATTTTACTTGAGAGAGAGAGAGAGACCGCGTGAGCACACGTAGGGGGAGGAACAGAGGGGGAGGGAGAAAGAATCTCTACCAGACTCCACACGAAGCACGGAGCTCGACTCAGGGCTCGATCTCACAACCCTGAGCTGAAATCAAGAGTCAGAGGCTTAACCAACTGAGCCACCCAGGCGCCCCTACAATAGTCCTTCCTACAAAACTCTAAGGGCAGAACTCAGGCACTGGGTAGTTCTCCCAAGTGTTGTCTTATGTGGACTCAGCAAACACACCATTCTGCCGGGGTGGGAGCAAGCCAGGTAACCATCAGCTGGACTTGGTGATGTCTCCACCTGTTTCAAAGCCCAGGGTTAGTCCTCCAGGACTCCATGCAACAGAGAACTGCACTAGTGCTGGTAAGTAAAGTATGATCTGTAGAAACAGCTGTTATGTTCACTGTAGCTTCTTGGGAACTTACATGTCAGCATTTGACATGGGTTTCTCGCTACCACCACTTCTCTGACCCACGTTCTTTTCATTAGCAAACTTCTTTCCCCCAGAAGCTCCCACACTTTCCCCGCTTTCAGATACAGGTAGAGACTGCTCTTTGCCCCAACTTCTCTGGATCAGAATTCCACTTGGGTCCACTGGCAAGGTGTGGTAGGTAGAATGCACTCCCTGAGCCAAAGATGTCCACGTCCCCATCCCTGGAACCTGTGAATATATCGTGTTACAGGGCAAAGAGGAATGAAAGTTGCAGATGAAATGAAGGTTGCTAATCACCTGACCTTAAAATAGGGAGGGTGCCCTGGGTCGTTCAGCTGAGTCCAGTGTAATCACAAAGTGATTACAGTGTAATCCACTTCTTAGAAGTGGAAGAGAGAGGCAGCAGTGGAGGCTGGCGTGATGCAGTGTGGGAAGGATTCAACTCCCCGTTGCTGGTATTGAAGATGGAAGGAGGGGCCACAGCCAAGTTGGAAAAGGCAAGGAAACAGATTCTCGCCCAGGACCTGCAGAAGGAAGGCTGTTCTGCCAGCACCTTGACTTTAGCCCAGTGAGACCCACCTCATGCTTCTGACCTACAGAGCTGAAAGATAATACATGTGTTGTTTTAAGCCACCAAGTTTAAGGGAATTTGTTACAGCAGCAATAGGAAATCGATACATGAGATTTGACTCATACATGACTTTCCTGAGTCCAAAAGATCCAGAGGCTCCTAGGGCTCTGTGGATACCTGAGTTTATGTGGACACTGAATCCAGCTTGAGCCCAGGGAGGAGGGCGCCCACCCACAGAGGGCCGAGGGCGCATCTCCGTAGCCGATGTGTGTAGTCTGAAGACCCTAAGTCCTCTGCTCTCCCACAGGTCTCTCTCTTCTTTCATGTTAAACAAAGCAAAGCTAACAACCCACCCAATGCCATTGTGTGTGGCAGAAGGGACCATGGCACAAAGCAGGAGACAGCTCCAAATTCCATGTCTAGCCTCCTGTTCTTAGGAGATTGTTGGCTGGGCCCCTTCCCCAGGGAATTTCTCCCTCCACAGACTTCTGTCCCTGTCCCTGTCCCTGCTCTGTCCACGAGGCTCCTCTCTGAAGGTGCTACCACAGCTTTCCTTCTTTTCCATTTTCTTGGTCTCTCACCTACCACTCTCGAGCTGAGTCTTTCAAGGGTCTTCAGATCCCTCTTCCTTTCTGATTGTGCAGAGCAGGTGCTCCTGCTCAGTCTAAACCTCCCAAGCAGGCTGAGCCTAGGGCTTCCCTCTCTCATCAAAAAGCCTCCCCAGGGCATTTTCCTGGCTATTTCATCAACCCAAAAAGGGAATTTTTTGACTCCCCTAGACAGTGATATCCATAGACCCTGGAAACAGGAGGCCCTGCCCTGAGCTTGTTTTTTAGAGGTCCCTGCATATCACAAACGCACAGTCGTTGAGACACTGCTACATACCTATTAGAATGGCTAAAAACAAACAAAAACCTGACAGTACCAAACTCTGGTAAGAATGTTGGGGGGTGCTGGAACTGTTGTGTATCTTGGTCGTGGTGATGGTTGCACAACTAAATTCATTTGTCTGTAAAACCAAGAGGTGAATTTTGCTGTATGTAAATTTAGAAATAAAAAGGATACATGGGTGGGGCGCCTGGGCGGCTCAGTCTGTTGAGCGTCTGCCTTTGGCTCAGGTCATGATCCCGGGGTCCTGGGATGGAGCCAGAGTCAGGCTCCCTGCTCAGTGGGGAGTCTGCTTCTCCCTCTCCCTCTGTCCCTCCCTGCCCCCACTCATGTGTGCTCGCGTGCTGTCTCTCAAATAAATAAATAAAATCTTAAAAAAAAATACACAGGTGCCTCTTTCACTTGGGATCTGGCTTTCGGTACTGGTCGAGTGTGACGTGAAGCTCTAGCCCCTTTTGTGATTAACACCATTCTTGCGCTGGGTCCTCAAAACAAAAGGTAACTGAGTCTGAATTCCATGCAGGTTGGTGGGTTGTGTTGCTGCTCACCTTGGAGTGTGGGGAGGATCCGAGCTGTGGAAGTGCTTAGGTGAGAGAGAAGATGTCTTAGTCGGCCTACCCAGTCGTCGACCCAGCACAAAAAGCTGGTAGCGAGCGCCCATGGTCTCTCTGTGTTCTGCTTTGGGGTTTTGGAGGGGATCCAGAACCAGTGTGATATTCAAACTGTTACACGATGGCTGAAGAAGATGTTGGTGTATTAAACAATTCAGAGTATTCTTTCAGGTATACATAGGTAGGTCCAGATGTAGTAAGTGTGAAGCATAATGCCAATTCTTTACATTGACTGCTAGAATTATCAAGGATTTTCTTTTCTTTTTCTTTTCTTAATGATTTTATAAATAGTTTAGAAGACCTTTCAAAGAAGTCAGCGAGGACTTTCAGTTTCATTTAGATAGTTTTGATTTAAAACTTTGATACTCAATAAGTATGTATTCCCTTTTGTTTTTAATAGAAACTTTGAGTGTTTTAGAAAAAGAACTCTTTTGAAATTATACATGGAAGCAATTTTAGTTTTTTATTATTTTCACTTACTTTACATTTTGATAAAAATATTTACATTTGTTCACTTTGAATTTGATTGCATTTTATTTTTGATCCTTCAGATCAATGTGATCCAACAGAAATATAACGCAAGCCATGTATGCAATTCAAAATTTTCTGGTAGCCACATTAAAGAGTAAAAAGAAACAGGTGAAATTAATTTTAATAAAATATTTTCTTTAACTGACTATACCCCCACATATTATCATTTCAACATGTAATCAATATGAAAAATCATTGAGCTATTTGACATTCTTTTTTCCAGACAAAGCCTTTGAAATCTGTATTTTACACTGACAGCACACCTCGATTTGGACTGGCCATATTTCAAGTGCTCAAGAGCCCCGTGGGGCTGATGGCTTGCATACTAGACAGCCCAGGTCTGGATCGCTGAGGATGAGCCGCGTCAGTATGGGGATGGGAATATGGAATGGGGACTTCCATTTGTCCTTCTGTCCAGGGCTGGCCTGCCTCCTTCCCGTTGGATGACCACAGACCTTCCCTCCTCCCAGCATGAGTTGTCCCCAGTTCCCAAAGCCTGTGCTGTGGGTGCCCTAGAGGTTTCTGTGGCTTGCCCAGAGTTTGCTGGTGGCTGGCCATGCCACATCTGTTGTGAAGCTATCACTCTTGACTCTGATAGCCAAGCGATGCGAGGACATTGTATTTGGAGAGAAGGTCTAAGGGCCGAGGATGTGTCTCTGAAATCGATACCTCTGTTTGTCTCCCTGGCTGTCAAAACACTGGGAGTGCCCACTGCCAGCCTCCTGCTGGGGGGCTCTGGAGCCCTTAGGACCCACGGCAGGGGTCCCCCAAACTCCTCCCTTTCCCAGGAGGCTAAATGCCATTTGAGCCCTGCTCAAGTCTGTCAGTGACCTCAGCAAATGCGTAAATTGTGTCTCTATTAGCACCTCTGTCTTCATGTCAGGGCTTGTTTATTTCACAGATAGATGGCAGTTTCCTCTTCACGGCCTGTTAGTGCATCAAAGTGACAATGATAAGATTTGACAGTGTGGTTACTTGTGTGTGGAGGCAGGAGAGCGGAAGAGGGAAGGGTGTGTGCTTTTAAAACACAAGGACTTGGGTTCAAATCCTGCCCCTGCCACTTAGCTCTGAGCTGGTGCAAGTCCCCTAACTTCTCTGAGCCTGTGCATTGGAAATCATAACAGGACCTTACCTATAGGGTTATTGTGCAGATTAAATAAGATAATGCTAGTAAAGCTCTTGGCTTGGAAGAAGTAACCAATACATACTAGTCATTGCTGTTCCTTTTCTCCTTCTCCTTCAGCTCTGGTTAATTGTGTTAGTGCTCACTGGATGGCTGAAGAAGTCCTCAAAAAGAACTGAATTAACAAACTGTTGGGAGCCGAAATCTTCCTGTGGATTTAGTAGACATTGACTGAGGTGATACCCTACTCTGTGTCCAGACTTCGTTCTAGAAGCAGGTGGCAGAACAGGGAGGCTGGAAATCAGGCCCTGCCTGGGGTGAATTCACTGTCCAGTACAGAAGCAGAGCTCCCAGCGAACTCTGGCAGCTCAGGGAGTGCGGGCTGTGATGGGGTGCACAAGGGCCAAGGGGACCCGGGAGACTCAGTAAAAATGCTCAGAGAAGACCAACTTTGGCACTTTGGGGGAAGAAGGCTGGATGGGAGTGTCACGTGATCATATCATGGTCATCCGTGAACCCAGTAGTCACTCAATAAATACTTGTTGCCCTGAGAGTAATATTACCTCATACTGTCATGGACATTTTTGTTCAATGACAGACATTAGCCAACCCATAATAGTTTAGTCATGACAGGTCCCTTGAGCCAATCCTATCGGCTGGAATGAGCTCAGTTTTAGGAAGGGATTGACTTTGAAGCCTTGTGTAACCTGATCAGTCAGGGGTCCAAAAAAGGACAGAATTCATCGGGGATGGTTTCCATGAAAAGTTGTTAACGAAGGGATTACGTGCAGAGTATGAGCAGGGTTAAGGGAGCAAATAAGTAAAGCTGAAGCACCTAGGAAGGCATAGAATACAGAGGTGTTCAACCCAGCAGACGAGGACAACACTCTCAAGGATGACCGAGCAATGAGGCGGAAGGAACCTGGGTCCTTCTGTGACCTCTTGAGGCCAGGTCCCCTTGTCTGTCTGGACTGCCCACCTACCTCTGTACAGTGACGTCAGAGAGAGACAGACAGCTGTCCATTTTTGCCAATGCAGTTTGGCATGTGTGTTGCAGTAGCCTGCTCTAAATGCATTTGAAGGCCAGTGTGGTTGCCCTACGGCGGGAGTGAGTGGGAGAGTGTCAGCAGCTGAGAGCGCCTCTGACCGCAGGGTCTTGCAGCCATGTTTACGTAAAGGGGTTTGGATTTTATTCTAGGGAGGATGCTTACATGATCTAATTTGCATTTTTAAGAACATTTTGACTGGTATGTGGGGAATGGAATGGAACAAAAGGTGAACCAGTGAGGGGCCATTCTGGTTGTTCAGGCAAGAGATGCCAGTGATTTGGTCAAGGGTGGTAGGGGCAGGGGCGCCTGGGTGGCTCAGTCGTTAAGCATCTGCCTTCAGCTCAGGTCATGATCCCAGGGTCCTGGGATCGAGTCCTGCATCGGGCTCCTTGGTCAGTGGGAAGCCTGCTTCTCCCTCTCCCACTCCCCCTGCTTGTGTCCCCTTTCTTGCTGCATCTCTCTCTGTCAAATAGATAAATAAAAATCTTAAAAAAAGAGAGAGAAAAGGATGGTAGGGGCAGTGTGCGAGAAGGGAGTCACACTGTAGATGTGTTTTGATGGCAGATTATAAAAGATCACCTCATAACTTTGACTTTGAAGGGTTTTCGTGTTCAGGAATAAATGAATAATATAAAGTGTTTAACACAGGCCCTAGCATAGAACTAGTATTGTTGCTGTTTCCATAACGGCTTTCTGACCCTGATGATGTAACTTATCCCTGCACAAGGTGCTGATGGATTGAGTTAGGAAAGGAGTTCATGTTTTACTAAGCAGCTGACTCCTTTGGTATCTGTGCACATGGTCTCAGAGTGTCCCTGAGGCCAGACTTGGGGAGAGAGGACAGCCCAGACCCAGAGGGACCCTCATCACTGCAGTGAGTCTGGGTTACAGTGGGTTGAAAATTCATTTACTCTGCCCGTCCCCATATGGCACCTACTGTGTGCTAGGTTGTGTTCTAGAAACTGAGGGAAAAGTGACAAGATATATCATGTCACTGCCCTCATGTTGCTGCTTTTCCTTTTGCTGGGATGTACAAAGAAAGGGAGGTACCTTTATTTTCCATTAGCTCATCTAATCTCCCCCACAAGCCCTACTACCCAGCCTGCTGGGAATTCAGGACACTTCATTTGCTAAATAATAAAATCTCAGTCTCTTCCCAGTTAAAAGCTCAAGCCCTCAGAATTTTCTCTTCCCCAACATGGATTATGGATGTACCTCAGGGTTTACTGCAAGAGGCAAGGTGGGCAGGGGGTCTGGATGGTGTGGGGCCCCTTGAGCTTGGCTGCTGCTGATGTTGGACAAAATGATTTCCTTCCAGATGCCTAAGTGGGTAAAGAGTAAAGTGCCCCACTTTTCACTTTGTCCCTGGGACACTATCTTACACAATGGAGGTTACCATCTGTAGGCCTCACCACCAGCTCCCCTTCCTCGGTCTTCTTCTTCAACCATCCACTTGCTTTTCCTTTCTTACCAGAACATCCTCTGAGCCTCCTGTTATGGGATTTGGCCTTCCTTTCCCATTTCTCTGGGGCCATACTGACAAAATGACTTCCAGGTAGGGTTGACCGATGTATAAGTAGTCAATGTATAAGTAATTTTTAGCATAAGTATGTTCTCTGCAATATTTAGGACATATTTATACTAAAAAATTGTTGGTTATCTGAAATTCAAATCTAACTGGTGTCCTATGTTTTCTCTGATATTTCTACTTCTAGGGAACTTGGCTATGGCAGAGAGCAATGAAAAACACAGCCATATAATTTTCAAAATATTATGCCTCAAATAAGGCTTAGCCCGTGCTGGTCTCTTGGCTGGACAGACTTACAGCGTCTTCAGAAAGCAAGCTTCACTCCACCTCCTCCCTAGCATAGGCTGTGTCTGGTTCCTTAGAGGAATTCATTGTGTGTGTGGTATCTGTGTATGAGAATAGGGGGCAAGGGATGGTGAAGGAGCCACCTTTGTCTTCCTTCCCTTCACCCCCCAATCTCACCAGGCAGGCCTCCCTGGGATGTGGGCAGCCCCATCCTGCTGGCTAAGTGATTGCTTACCTAGAATTTTTATGAGGACATTTTTATTGAGCTATAATTGCAAAGAAGCAAAATTCCAGGACATTCCGGATTTTTCTCATAAGCCTTCTTCAGAAACGTGTATGTGTGTGCATATATGTGCGTGTGTGTATGTGTGTGTGTGTGTGTTTGTGTGCATGAATACTCACAGACTTTGGCCAGATCACAACAGTTTTTGTTGAAAAAATGAGGAGGTGCATGCATGCATGCGTGCGTGCGTGCGTGTGCGTGTGTGTGACATTTACTTTTTCTCTCTTTTTCTCTAAATTAAAGACCAGAATAAAGATGAACCGGGATTCCGGAGAGCCTGTAAAACTCTTTTCATTAAGCAAATATTCTACCGTTTGGAGAATTGGGGTTTTATGTAAGAGGGCTGCATTTGTCATTACAGCCTAATATCCTAATGTAAGTTTACAACCATACTTATACGAAACCTGTAATAGAATGCAGAGCCTGTTATGTATGTAAAACTGCTTGGCAAAAATTTATAAATCATACACATTTACTTTAAAGAATGCGAAAGTAAATCCAGATGATGGCCTTTTAGAAACAGGCTGGGTGTGACCGCCATATTGTGCCCCATTGCGCCCCATTGCTGTTCTGAGAAGCTTCAGGAAAAGACTACGTGTCTCTTGGGGTCTGTGTGAGCAGCCTTCTCACCCCACCTTCAGGAAGGATGGAGATCCAGATCTTCTTTCCCAACCCCCTGGAAGGAAAGAAACTCAAGCTTTGGTTGAGCACCTACTATGTTCTAGGTGCTGGTTTTCATCCTCACACAGACCTGTGTGATGCTCTTATCCTTCCCATTTTTACACTTGAGAAATGTGAGGTTCAGAGGGGTCAGCTACCTCTTCAGGCTCACATAGGTGGTTAAAGGACGGAGCCTGAGTGAAAACCCAAGTCCACGTATATCCAGGGTGCCTGTTCTTCCTGTTACTCCCTTCCCACCCCAGGCAGCTCAGCTTGGTGGTGGTAGTGATATATGTTACTGTCTCTGTGGCTAGACACACAGCTACTTCTCAGGAGGGACAAAGCTGGATTGAGAGTGAGGGAGGTGAGGCCGGACACCTCTGTGGTAGTCATTTCGGGGACAGTCCTGAATCCACTGACCCCCTGTCCTGCCAGAGGACTCATTCTTGCCTGGCCGTGCCTGTGGTCTGATTAAAGTTCATGACGTGAATAGATGAGGTTCTTTCAGGCCAAAAGATAGATTCAGAATCGAGTGACCTCAGAGATTCATTGAAAGAACACACTTGAAAACAAGGATCTCCTGGAGAATGGGAATGTCCCCCAGGCTATACCATGACTCTGGTGACCAGGTTAACATGGGGTCTCATCAAGTGGAGGCTGCTCCTCATCCCATGGCTCTGGCTTTCAGTGGCCTTGGCTTTGCCCCGCTTGGCTTCTGATATTCTTGTAGCTACCAGCTGCCTCCCTCTGCTTCTCTACTTTGAGACTCCACTGCCTTATGGCTTCTGCTTCCCGACTTCTCTTGGGGTTGCTCCCCACCCCTCCTGCTACTGTCCCCCACTCAAGCTCTCCAAAAGACAGGACCTCATTGGGTGAGCAGTCTTGTCCAGGAAAGAGCACCCATCAGGGGCAGCCTCCCACATTAGACCACCCCACAGACCTCTGGCTCCCTGTGAGTCAGGAGGTTTAACAGTTAAGGCCAGGTTTGGCTGCAAGTAACAGAGACTTGAAAAATAGTGGTTTCAACAGGACAAGCATTTCTTTCTTTTGTAAAGGAAATGTGGAAGCAGAGGCAGTCCAGGATGAGCCAATGCTCTTCCCACTTCAGGCAGCACTGTGAAGAGAAGAAATCAAAGGGCACTCCCGTCCCCCCTTTAAAGAGACTTATCGGGAGTTCCACACATTAATTCCACTTATATCTTATTGGCCAGGATGTAGTCACGTGGTCACACTTACCAGCAAAGGAGGTTGGGAGATGTTCTATGTTTGCTGGGTACATTGCCAGCCAGCTCATAACTGAGATTCTTTACCAAAAGGCGAGGATATTGGGAGCAAGTAGAAGTCAGCGCCCAGGTGCCCATCTCGATGCAACCATCTCTGGCTAGGACAGCAGAGCCATATGGTAGAGAGTGTGTGATACCAGGAATACCTGAGCAAGGAATCCATGCTGGTATTGGCCTGATGGGGGCCTTGCATGGATGGTACAGAGGGCATATCTTTATCCATGGTATGTGGTCTAAAAGGAACCAGAAGCATCCCCTCATCTCTCCTAAGTTTCTCCTTAGAAGTCCTGTCTGCTAGTTCATCATTCCAGTAAAACCAATGCCTTCCCCAGCACCCCTTTTAAAACATGCACATGATCCTGGGAAAACCAACCTGGACTCAAGTATTTATGAATTTTCTCATGTCAGCCTAAGCAGCAACCCTCATCCCCAGTGACTCCCAAAGTCAGGATGGTCCTAGCGATCAGCAGCACTGAGCCAGAGTCCTGGGAAGCTTGATAGCTAGTCTTTTGTTGTGGTCCCAGTTGTGGGTCCCAGGAGCCCCATTTTAGACCTAGAGGGTATAGGAGGCAAAGCCTGAATACCTGTACAGGGGTGTGAAAAGGGAAGGGTTTTGAGAGAGAGGGGACACACAGATGGGCTGATGAAAGGCTCTAAAGTAGCAGCTGGGGTGTAGGAAACCTCAGAGGAGGGGAAATTCGAGCAGCCCCCCCAGGAGAGAGGACCACGCTGACCAGCCATCAAATGGCTCAGGAGGCATGGATGAGGATGTTAATGCAGAAGTCTGGGGGAATAAGCTGGGAAGAGCAGAGTGAGCTGAGGAAAGTTGGGAGCTGGTCCCTCCTGCCTGCAAGCTGGCTGGAGGGCAGGACCTGGGTAGGGGCAGGGTGGGTATTTTCCCAAGGCCCCAGTGGCTGCAGAGCCCATACTGGGGCTGCTCTCCCCACCCCCACCCCCACCCCCACCCCACCCCCTGCAGGGGAGGCAATGGAGGAGGTAGCTGTCAAGACCAGGGAGCTGGAGGCCAGCAGATCCACAGGGGCCCCTGGTAGCCAGAAAGTCTCAGGCTGCTCAGCAGGAGTCTTGGCCTGGAAGGTCGGCTGGTTGAAGTTTAGAACAGAGAGAGGTGAGGAGGGGGATATGCCCTTTCTGGCAGCCTCTCCACCCTGCCCACCTCAGGGCCTTTGCCGCCAATACCGCCCTGGAGCCCCTAACTATCTTCCGATCTGGAGTGGGGCTCTGAGGAGATATAAGCCAGGGCCCTATTGTCCTCCGTATTCCTCTGGAGATGTGGGAGCTCATCTTCATGCACTCTGTCAGCAGTGGAGTGGACGGATGTGGCTGCTCTGTCCCTCCCTCATTCACCCATTCCTCCGGAGGCTACGTGGGTATTTGAAAGCCAGGGCTTTCAGTCGGAGCTGGCTCTGCTGCTGTGTTGGTTATGGATTCATACATAATAAACTACCCCAAAATTTAGCATTTCCTTATATCACAGGATTTTATGGCTCCTTAATTCAGGCAGTCTTGGATGGACTATTCTGTTCCATGTGGCATTGATGGAGGTCGCTCAGTGGCACTCAGCTGCCAGACATGTTGGTCTGGGGAGTCCAAGATGGATTCATTTAAATATCTAGTTGCCTTGGAAGGGAGGCTGGAAGGCTAGACTCGGCTGAGACTGTTGACCAGTTTGTTGACTCATGGCCTCTCTAGCATGGTGGTCTTAGGGCAGTAGGACTTCGTGTATGGTGGTTCAGGACTCCCAGAGTATTCCCAGGGACCCAGGCAGAAATTATAAGACATCTTCTGACCTAGCTTCAGAAGTCCCAGAATGCCACTTCTGCTCCAAATTCTATTGGCAAGCAAGTAACTAAGGCCAACCCAGAATGAAGAAGGTTCAGGAAGAGTATTATGATTCTACCACTACTAGCTAAGTGACCTTGAGAAAGCTTACTTAAACTCTTTGAGCCTCAGTTTTCACACCCGTAAGATGGGAATAAGGCCTCTTATGGCCAATGAGAATTAAATAATTACATATGTCTATCAACAACTGCTGTATACAAGCCTATTCATGATCACTAGTATCTGCAGTTTCTTCTTCTTGGGCACTCTGATGGACTACATTTCTGAGCCTCCTCTGCACCTGGGTTTGACCATGTGACTGAGTTCTGCTCATAGAACTGGAGGGGACATGACACATCTGGCCTCCAGACCCTCCATGCCCTTGCCCCCCCCACCCTCCATGCCCCCACCAACCTGTGTTGTGAGGGAGAAATAAACTTTGCTTGTCGGAGCCATTAGCCTACCCTGACTAGTGCGCTGGTACATAATAAACTCTCAATTAAAGTTAGGGGCTCTCTGGCCTAACCTCTCTACATTTATGTTCTCATCTATAAAATGGGGGTGATGTTAGGAACTTTCCCATAGGGTCGTGAGGATGTGAGGATGGGATGAAATGATATATAGTTTGACTTAATGACTTAGCTCCTCTTTGATCACACGTATTTCATCTAAACACTATATACTATAAACCAGGTCATAGTTACCTTTTTCTTAAAACAAAATTATCCATAATAAAGCCTCCTGAAGGTTTTAAAAGGATAACATATGAATTTGCAGTATTTTAGGCCTGAAGCCATTGAAATGGTACCATTTAAATTCAGAATACTTCCTAAAATCCATTTGATATGGGTTTCAAAACCTGAATATATAGAACAGGATGTTTCTAATTTTAAGATAGTCAATCTATTTTTGACTTTTTAAATTAGGAAATATTTTAATAAGGGGCGCCTGGGTGGCTCAGTCACCTGAGTGTCCAACTCTTGGTCTCGGCTCAGGTCATGATCTCAGGGTCATAAGATCGAGCCCTGCGTCAGGGTCTGTGCTCAGTGGGGAGTCTGCTTGAGATCCTTTCTCTCTCTCTCCTTCTTCCTCTGCCCCCTGCCCTGTTCTCATGCTTTGTCTCTCCCAACTAAATATATAACTCTTTAAAAAAAGGAAGAAAGAAAAAGAATACAAAAGAAAAGATGTAACAAGCACCTATATTCCCACAACTCAATATGGTCAAATCTTAATATTTTGCTATATTTGATTTGTGTTTTTTTTTCCTAAAGAAATAAAACTGGGGAAAAAATGATGTATCTAAAGCACTTAGCATAGTGCTTGGCATATGCAAAGCAGTCCATAATTGTCAGCAAGTTTCTTTAACTTTTTATTCTGAAATAATTTTACATTTACAGTTATAAAGCTAATAGAGACCTTTCTTGTATACCCACCACCAGCTGCCTCTCACGTTAGCCTCTTACATAACCATGACATATTTATCAAAGAGATCAAAATTGGTGTCACACTATTAACTAAAACACAAACTTGGCAGATTTCACCAGTGTTTCTACTTATACCCTTCTGTTCCAGGATCTAATCCTAAATACGGTGTTGCATTTAGGTCAGCTAATTTTTAATCATTTGTTCAACACTGAGAACACAGCCGCCTTTCAGTCCGAGACGGGGTTCTGTGCAGCAGACAATGCCAGGGGCCCATGGACTATGTACTGTGACAATGATCACAGTTCTCCTTTTGGGGATCTCTCCACATATTGCACAAAGCACTTCCTATATTCCCCATGTAATCCTTACAACAATCCTGTATGTTGGCTATCATGACTCTCACGTTACAGATGAGGAAACTGGGTTATGGAGAGATGCACTGAGGTCACACACTTCAGGTAAAGGGCAGAGGTAAGATTTGAACCCAGGTACTCTGGCTCCAAGGTCATTCTCTTAACAATACCCCCACTTCTATCATGAGGCTGTGCTAGAGAAGAAGGGGGAGCAGATGCATCATCGCAGACTTCCCAGGACAAGGATGGCAGGCAGGAAATCTTCCCGATGGAGATGCCAGTCTCGAGCTCAACCTGTTTCCTCCGATGCTCTGGGGCATGTTTGGCCTTCCTACCACGTGCCTCCTCAGGGCTTCCCTCCCTTTTCCCCCCGCAGCCTCAGATTCTGAGCCCAAACCTCAAAGCTCCAAGGTGACCTGCTGAAACTCAAGCCCCAGGGTGTGGCTCTGTCCTAGATTCTGGGCACTCCCAGCCCAGCCAGCGGGGACAGGCTGCCCTTACTCATAGACCCGGATGTTGATTTAGAGACTGACTGCTGGAACCACTATTTTGGGTCCCGCTGACGGTGCATGAGCAAGAAATAGCAACAAGGGCTGAGTTGTCAGGCACGGGGGCATCCACAGGAATTGGGGGTGGGCAGATGGGTCTGTTGAGCAGGGACTAGCTTTGTCTATTCTGGAGAATAGGCGCCACCAACCTGAGGATGACCTGAGAACAGTTTTCCATCCCCAGATTGGAGAGGGGCCCTGCCTGGTTGGGCATCACAGCACCAGCCCTTCTGCAATCCTCCAGCTAGGATGTATGTTTACCCTTTGGAAAAGGCTCAGAGAGCACCTCAGGTAGCTGACAACCAGCTGGGATTAGGACCAAGGGCTGTAGGGAGGGGAGCAGGAAGCTGGCTGGGCAGTACTGGCCTTTTGAGGCCAGAGCCCAGAGAGCCTTCATCCCCGGGGCACATTCCATCGTCATTTTATCTTCTCTTGAGCCTTGGGTTGTTCAATGATAAAACAGGGATGTTCCTCCCTACGGATCAGACAAGGCAGCATATGTTTGTGCAGTTTGTGAACTGCAGAAGGAGGAATGGGGGCTAAACACAACCTGTGCTCAACTCACTCAGAGGGGCACCCTGACTCGGAGCTGCGTCTGCTTGGGAGAAAGGGACACCTTTTCCTCAACCAAGCCCAGCAATGATAAGCCTGAAAGGCTGATTTGCTCCAAGAAGGCACTTTTTTAAAAAATTTAATTTAATTTATTTATTTGAGAGAGAGAGAGCACTAGAGAGCAAGAGTAAGCAGGAGCGGGGGCGGGGGGGGGGCAGAGGGAGAGGGCAAAGCAGGCTCCCCGCTGAGCAGGGAGCCCAATGTGGAACTTGATCCCAGGACCCTGGGATCATGACCTGAGCTGAAGGCAGACGGTTCACCGACTGAGCCACCCTGGCTCCTGGAGGCACCTTTTTTGGTTGGTGCAAAGGAAAAGCACCTGCCCTCTGGAGATAGACCTAATGGCAGAGGACAAGGACCCCTCTGCGCAGAAGGCAGAGCTGGCCCCAGACAGCGCTGGTGGGGAGTGAGGAGGAAGTGTCAAATGTGGCCAAAGAAGAATGAGATGTGCTGGGAGGAGGTTGTCGGGGTGCCCAAGGGGTGCGCATGCAGGTGGAGCTTGGGGAAGAGGAGGGGCCCTCTGGAGGCAGGCCCACTCCTGGGGCCAGCGATGATCCCCTCCCCCTGGCGACCTCTATAGAGAAGGCCTCGTGGCTGTAGGGACAACATGTAGCTGTGGTCCACATGACCACAGAGCTCCACCTGAGGGCAGGATTATAGCCAGAGTGTGGGAGCCACGGGGACCTTGAGGCCATGGGTAGCCTGACCAGAGACAGCCACTTGAAAGAGAATGACGAGGCACCAGTAAATTATGATTCAGAGTGATGGGTGACATCACAAAGGTGGATGGACATTTTGGCAGCCCGTGGATGAGCCCTTCTCTCAGGTTTAGAGGGTCCAGAAGAGCTAAACTGAGACTCATAGAGACCTCGGTGAGAATGGGTGAGGGTGGTGCATTCAGGTGGTACAATCTGAAGTATGTGCAAAGTACCAGAGGTAAGAGAACGTGGTGCATTCTGGAAACTGCAAAGGAATTTACTGTTTCTTAATTACACGGTGTGTATGGAACAGATTTACAGGAGATAAGGCTAGAGATACAGGAAGGTTCTCAGATAATGAAGCATCTTTATATTTTGTCAAGTTGTTTGTACTTAGGGGGTTGTAAACAGAGTAGTGACGTGATCAGATTTCCATTTTAGTGAGATGTCTGTGTGGATACTTGGATGGGCAAGGCTGGAGGCAGAGAGACTAATAGTGGGCTGCTAATGGTGATCCAGGGTCCAGGGGAGAGCTGAGGGTGCCTCGAACTTAAGTACTCACAGCAAAGATGAAGCTAAGTGAGCAGATCTGAGTGGTACCGAGGCGGTAGAATCACAGGCTAATTGTCTAGAGGCAGGAGTCCAAGATAACACCCATCTTTGACTTGAGCAATAAGGACTGTCAGAACTCTTCCCTCAAATGAAGAAGGAAGAATTCAGCTGGTGGGGAGGGGCTGAGGAAAAGCGCAGCTGAGTATGAAATTCAAGTGCAATATTCAAATAGAGGTGGGCAATGGGATACGGAGGTTTGAAGCTCAGGGGAGAGAACTGGGCTGCCGTGGGGGCTCTAGGAGTCATCAGCCTGGAGATGTGAACTGAGGCTGTGGGGGTGATGGGACCCCCCCCCCCAGCAGGGTGGGAACTCTACAGGAGAGAAGAGGCAGTGGCCAGAACCCTGAGGAACCTGGGGGCTTTTTACATTGTTTTTTTAGGGCACAAATACAAAGAAACTCAGAATGAAATCTTTTGCTCCATCCTATAACCATCCTTTGCCTGGGATTTCCGGGCTGTCTCCTCCCCAGACCCTATCCTCTCGGTTAATGCTTGTGTTTTCCAGATGCCTCTCGTTTGAGTCAGTCCTTTTGAAAGTACAGCGTAGATGAAAAGATTCAAGAGATGCTACTTGCACAGCAAGTTTTTGACGATGGCTTTTTGCTAGGGTGGGCATGGAAGGGATGCTGACGCATTGAACATTGGTCTTGATTCTGACGACCTAGCTCTTGGGTGAAGGTACGAGGGAAGGGCCAGCTGTACCCTCAGTCCTCCCTTTTGCACCTGAGGCGGATACCACTGATTAACCCTCACCTGCCCTCTGTCTTCACGGAAACTTGACACGGACTCAGATTCCATCTGTAGGCTGCCATCATCCTGACTCAGAGCTGGCAAGCCTTCTGGACCCTCGTGACCATCCTGGGAGTAAGACACCACCCCACAAACCACCAGAAGATCTCCTGCCTTTATTATGATGAGCCTTTTATTATAGAGACAGACTGAACTCTCTTTTGTATAAAGAATCTCTGGATTGGGTCAGGGAAATCCCACCTGCTAAAGGTCACCACTCAATTCTCCCTGCTTCTGCCTCAGCTAAGCCCCCACTTGCTATTGATGCCTCAAGGTCATTGGAAACAGCAGAGGCTGCTGTTCCCAGGGCCAGGCTGGCTGGGCTGGGCCATGCTGGCCAGAGGGTCAGGGTTCCCGGCTGCTCACCAAGTCAGAGCCGCCCCGTCTCCCGCCCCAGTCGGTTGTCCAGAACCTGGAGCTGCTGGAGGAAGCCCGAGTTGGGGCAGATATCACGGTGGGCCTGCACCGTCTGGATGGCCTCCACCAGGGTCATGTTCTCGCAGATCATGAGGAAGGCCAGGACAACCGTAGCAGAGCGGCTCACCCCCATAGCACAGTGTACCAGCACACGGCCTGTGGGAAGACCCAACCTGGTGTCAGCTACCTGCCCTCGCACTGACCATCCCACTGGGAATTGGAGATCCTCTGGCCATCCTTCAGCCCACCCGTCACAGCACCCTGGCATACTGACAATGTTCTCACATGCAGATGGGGCAGCTGAGGCCCAGAGAGGGAAAGGGACTGGCTCGAGGTCACACAGCAAGTTAGTGGCCCAGCTAAGGTTAACAGCTGGGATTCCCTTCTCCAGGTCCAAGGTGCTTCCTCTGGCATCCTTTGCAACTCTGACATAGTGAGGGGGGTATAGGATTTCTGGAGTCCCCTGGATTTGTGGCAGATGACAGGGGGTATCCACCTACCTCCCTTTCCCCCCAGTTCTGTCCCTGCCAGCCCTATTCCAAGGCCTCATCTTAGAAGGGCCTTCTCAGCCTTTGTTAGGTCCTGTACCTTCCGTCCAACACACTTCCTGGGGGATATGGTTACACTGACAACCACACTGGACCTTAACTATGTCTGATTGTTGGTCCCCCGAAGGGGACACTCACTAAATGGTAGTAGCTCATTGCTCCATGGGGTGGGAAGGTTGCTGAAGAGGTTTGTGACTCTGGACACCCCCCCCAGCCCACCCGTGCTACTGCAAAAAGTGCCCCAGATCTCACCCCCCCACCCCCCACCCACAACCCTAGTGCCTTCCCCAGCAGCTCACCTTGGGGAACACTGAGGGCAGTTCGGATGTATCGAGCAACAGGTAGAAAGTAGACACTGAGGTCAAAGAAGGGGTTGTCATCAGCCTCAATGCCATAGTACTCCAAGGGCATTCCACGGTAAAACCTGGCACCTGTGTCCACTTGAAACTTGCCCGCAGCAACGTTCACGATGTGGGTGATGCCCAGCTGGGTCAGCTTGCTCTTGTCCCGGGCTGCATACCTGGAGGGAAGGCACGGGGGAGTTGAGAGGTGGAGCAGGTCTTGTTGGGGCCCCTCTGGCCAGGCTGGAACTTATCCCTTTCCCTCCTCTGCTGTTCCCCTCCAAGTGTGAGACTGGAAAGAGTGAACAGGCCTGAGTGAAGGGGCTCCTCTAGTTGGAGTTCAAGATTCCCTTTCACTCTAGCCAAGGGCAGTTTGGCCACATGCATCAAAAGCCTTAAAAATATACAAAATATATACATGTTTTGATTCAGCAAGTCCCCTTCTAGGAACTTAAAAAAATCCAAAATGTGCCCACAGATGTATATAAAGTGGATCTAATGACATTCAAGATAGTGAAACATTGAGAAAAATCACTAAATATCCTATAACAGGAGACTGATATGGTATAGCTAAATGAAATACTGTGCAACCCCCAAAATGTTGTAGCTGCAGGTAAAGGAGGAAAGGTGTCTGTGCTAAATTGAGAACCTGTGAAAAATGCAGGATACAATATAGAACCTGTTTAAAAATGTTTTCAAAAGATGTTATGTGGTTCCATTTAAAAAAGCTTTCTACATAAAGTAGGTTGCAAAATGGGACTAGAAAGAGGTATCATTTTTGTAAAAAAAAGATGTGAAAAGGCCATTATGTACATATGTGTGTATGCATTTTTTTAAAAGTCAATGAGGATTTTATTGCTGGTTATCTGGTGGGGGGATGGCATATTTGCCATATTATTAGCAAGACATTGAATCATATTTTCTAAATATTAAGGAAAATTTCTAAAATCCACATATATTTGACCCATATGTTTCAAATTTTAGGAAAACTTTTGGGAAAATGACTCACAATTCCACTTTCTTTATAACTGCACACCTGAGAGAAACGTGTATGTGTTGTGTGTGTGTGTGTGTGTGTGTGTTTGTGTGTGTTCCCAGGACCCATGTACTAGACTGTTCCTAGGATCACTGTTCACAATAGCCAAAAAGTCAAAACAACTCAGATGTCCATATACAATCAAACAGATAAACTGCAGTATATTCACACAAATGAATAGTATACAGCAATGAAAAGTGAGTGAGTGGCAGCCGCATAGAACATGGGTGAATCTGACAACATTGAGCAAATAACGCCAGGCACAAAATGCACACAGTAGGATTCCATTCATATAACTTTAAAAGACAAGCAAAACTAACTATATTGTGAGGTACATAGATGTTAAAACTATAAAGAAAAGCAAGGAGATAATTATTCCAACACTTAGGAATTATCTACAGGGGAAGGGGTTATGTTGAGAAGGGTCAGTTACTTCTGGGGCATAAGGAACGTCCTGTTTCTTGACGTGGATGGGGAAACCGTTCATATGTGCTGTATGCACTTTTCTTAATGTGTGTTCTGTTTCCACGGTTAAAATTAATAACATAAGAGGATAGGATTGTGTGGAAAGAGATGGTGGGAGGCCAAGAGGGTGCCACCTCTGTCCCTGCAGGACTCTGGGAGAGGCTCGCCTTCTGTCCCCTTGTACTTACGCATCTCCTAGGAAGAGGTTGGGCCAGACCTCATTGACATGGCTCAGCATGGCAGCCCGACGGACCCACAGCAAGCGCTGGAGGTAAGCGAGTGTGGGCGGCTGGTAGGGGGACCCCCGGACTGCCCTGTGGATCTTGGGCCTCCGGAGATCCTGCTTCTGCAGTGAGTCCATCCTGAAACAGAATGGACACTACGGTGGTTGGGGGCAGGATCCCCACCAGTGGGTCCAGCTGATGGGGGGGGTGGGGCAGGCATGGTGCAGTGCCCAGGGGCCACCAGGATGCAGCAGGAAGGGCCTCAGCTATTTTGGATGACATTATTAACCAGCTCAGCTAGGGCTGAGGCCTAGATCCTTTTCCCAGGGAACAAGGGAATCAATTCCTTGTCACCACTGTGGAGCTGGGAAGGTCTCTCCTGCCCTTTCCAGATATTAGAAGCTTTGGCCAAGCGGCCCTTGGAGTTCCCTGTCCGTAGCAACTAGTCAGTACAGACACCCTGCCTTCCTTAAGTCACTGGTACTTGGGACTTTGTAGGGATGGGGACCACAGAGTGCACCTAGGAAGGCCCCACAACCTGGCAGCTCATCTCAAGCCCCCTCCTCTGCTACTTCCAGGGCTGGTCCCCAGGTCCCTGGTCCCTCACAGTTTCGGGTGCTTGAAGGGCAGAGCCCATCTCAAGAATGAGGGGTCCTGGGCCATGAAATGGCATTTGAGAGCATCTCCATAGAGAGTAAGCTGATGCCTCTTAAGGGCCTGAGGCCTCACTTGGGATAGGTCCCTATTTTACATAGGAGGAAGCTAAAGGTTAGACAGAATGTATATAGCGATGCCCAAAGCTGTGTGGCTGATAGGGAGCAAGGCTGGGGTTTCAATCCAGTTATGCCCCTTCAGTTCTGTCTCCAGGCCTTCCAGTTGCTACCTTGGAGACTCCGGAGAGTGGTCACTAACCCATCTGTCTCTACAGGGGAGCCTGGCGCTGCTGTCACACATCTACCTCCAGGCCCTGGGATTTTCGTCCTTACCCCCACGACTCAGGCCAGTGCTGCAGGTCAGGCCTCACCCAGGTGGGGTGGCTTGTGTCAGGTGTCGGCTGTTTGGGGGTGTCTGAGCCCCTGCGGAGCCGGGATGTCAGTGGCACCAGAACCTGCGGCTGGTGCGGTGCTGGGAAGGAGTGCCTATCTTGGCTAATCGTCCCTGGCCCCTTCAACCAGTAACTAGGGAAGGTACAAACTGGGAAGAACATCTTTTCTCTTGGGTAGCCAGTGATAGGACCAGGAAGAGAAATGGGCACCCAGGAGGCCACTGGCTTGGCCAAGCTCACCCAGTGGGCAGCCGGTGGGCAGGGTGGAAGTGAAGACCCAGCTTTCCCCCTCATCCCCCACTGTGATCTCTCAGGGCAGGCTGAGTGGCCTGCCACCTACCTAGGGCATGGCCTGGGGCCAGGAATGGGGGAGTGGGTACAGGGACGGGACTCAGCACCCGAGCAGAACCTGGCTGGGGCGGGTTCCGCCCGGAACACAAATGCTGTGAAGTGGCTAGAATTCCAGGTCCTTCCCTTGGAGCCAGTGGGGGTGGGGTCTAAGAGCAGACCTAGGCCGCTGTGGACTGAAGTGCAGTCCTTCCAAACCCCCAGACCTCGCTCTGCTTGGCATCTCTTTGGGACGAAAGGCTCTTGGCCCGGGAACTCCCCATGGACATGGGAGGCTACCTGAAGCGGTGGAAAGAGAACTTTGGAGGGAGGGAGGAGAGCGTGGCCATAGCTCATTCTGTGGCCTCCAGCAAGTCTTGGCTCCTGTCTGGGCCATGACCTGTCTGTCTCGTGTGCGAGATCCTGGCCTTGCCTGAATTTAGGATTCCCTGGTGGGTCTGACCTGAGAACGAGAGCAGCGGCTGGGTTTGTGGTAACCACAGGGTAGGGAGCAGCGTAGTGTGCTGGGGGTGGGGAAGGCCCCAGGCCCCAGGCTTACCCAACAGCCACACTGGTGTGGAGCCAAAAGCTGGGGCTGAGTGAGCCGCAGGTGAGCTTGACATGGAGCTCCGGGAAGGCAGGCAGGCCCACCCCTGCCTCTGAACTTGGTGTGGGGTATGGCCGCCACCCTGTGGCCAGTGGGTGCATTGCAGCCCAGCTGTGCCGGGGAGCAGGCAGCCCGGCTCTGGCTGAGACGGAGCTGGTCCCAGGGGGCTCCCAGGAAGAGAAGGAAACAGCATAGGGGTCAGGAATTGGGGGCTGCTAGGCCACAGTTCATGTTTCAACCTCTGAGGGGCCTTAGATCCAAGTCTGGAGAATGGGACCTTTTCCTTGGACTTAGGGGCTACTCCTTGTCTGGTCCCACCTAGAGCCTCACACCTGATGCTTTATCCCCCTGGGATGCATGGATGTACCCCCACACCTGTCTGCTTTATCCCCCTGGGGTCCAGCCCCCTGCCCAAGGGCTCATCCTTCAAGCTCCAGACACACCCAAGGAAGGGAAGTCGGTGGGCGAAGCATGGGCCCAACATTTTGTAGGGACGGCCCAGGCCTGGCTCTTCTCCTCATTCACTCCGGCCCTCATTCTGCCTCCTTCCTGTGTCTTCTCCCGAAGTCCAACAGCTGCCTCCGTAAGCAGTAGCTTCTCTGCTCTTGCGCTGTTTACAAGCTGAGGCGCTTGTTTGTCTTTGTGTGCGTCCCTCCTCCTTTCCATGTGGCTCTCCCCAGCCTCTCACAGGAGCTCATGCTCCTCCACCACGCTCGCCACACCACCCGGCATTTGCCGTGGACTCAGGCCCACGCCCAGGCCTCCTCACGGCAAGGGGGCAGCTGTGGCCATCCACCTCCTCAGCTGAAGCTCCGGATGTTCCCGCTGGCCTTCCCTCCTACCCAGTCTCTCTGCTTTCCCCTCCTCCGCGCCCCCCCCAAGCAGATGGGACTGTGGCCACAGGACAGTTGTGGCCAGGCGACCTGAGGGCAGGACGCAGGAGGAGTCTGGCGAAGGACGCCGTGGGGCAGGTAGCAGGTGGGCAGCCGATGGTGAGCTGCCAGTGGGGCTCAGCACTCAGCTTGCAGGCCCGTGAGGGCAGAGCTCTCAGGGCTGGTATTCGTGTGGTCTTTGCTTAGCCAGTTCCTTCATGGGGCTGCTGTGAGAATTTCATGAAGGGGCCTTCCTAAATGTAAGGCCCCCTCCCTAGGGCCTGTCTTATGATATATGCCCCCCATAGGGAGCATCTTACTCTTATCATTACTATTATTATTACTCTTATCCTTTCAAGCCTCAGCCATATCCTGGCTGGAGGGTAACCTCCCCACAGGGCAGTGAGGCTTAGTCTCCATCTCTTTGTGTTTCTTGAGGTTTCTTTCTCTGTCCAGCAGTAAGTATAATTCTATTTGCCACTTACTAAGGATGTACTATGTATCGACAGAGCTAAATGCTTACACTTTCTCACTGGATCTTTACAGTACCCTTATGAAGCAGATAATATTATCATCCCCATTTTACAGATGAGGAAACTGAGGCTCAGAGAGATTAAGCAATATGTTCAAGGTCACAAAGCCGATTAACATGGGATCCAGGATGCAAGACCACATCTTTCTGACTCTGCTTTGTCTGTGTTTCTGTCTCTAATCCAGTCTGTCCTCCAACATAACCCAGTCCCCCCACAACACACACAGGCCCAGGTGACCTGGCCCTCATGACCCAGCATGCTCCATGGCCCCCCTGAAATAGGGGCCCTCACCCACCTGTGGGGGTATCTGGCCCAGGCTGTGGTCTTCTCTGACGGGCACTTTGTGCTGTCTGCTTCCAGCTCCCTGTCTCCGCACACTTGATGCTGTTTCTATTTTTTGATTTGAGTTTAATTATAAAGCATGATGTGCTGCTCCCCTCTTTTGGCCTCCCCCTGACACTCCCAACTCACCCACTGGTCCCTGGCATGGTCAGTGCCAAGCCCAGCCAGGCACCTGGCCTTGCCGGGGGTGGAGGCAGCCCGCAGGGGTCTGCTTGTGCTCTGGGTGTATGCGTATGTTGATCGTGGGGCAGAGAGAAGGAACATCCGATAAGCCATTTTCAAAGCTCCCTTGACCTTGAAGGGTGGTGTGAAGCATGGGCAGAAGGTTAGAGCTGGAAGAATCGTCCATGGAGGAGGGCAGAAAAGAGACTAGTCCAAATCACACACAAACTGGCAGCAAGGCCGACAACAGAACCCAGGTCCCCAGGAGCTTCGCTAGGAGCTGAGAATTATAGGACTAGCCCAGGATTCAGATCTAGAAGACTCAGGCTGAGGAAAGTGGGGGTACACTTACAAAGGTGTAGGTGAGGTTCAGAGCAGGCCTTTAGAACTGCCCTGGCCTGCAGTCAAAAGCTGTGTGTCTAGAAGCCACTGTGCCCTCTGCCAGGCTCCTCCCTCCCCCAGAAGGCCTTCCTAACCCAGGCCAACCAGATGGTCTTTTAGGTCCCTCCCAAAGCCACTGGAGCCAGTTAGGGACGTTGGATTTGGCCCTGTTAAGAACCCTTCCTGCTTCCTGTCAAGAACCTCTTCCCAGAGACCCTCCCCATATACTCATATACTTCAGTATACTCTTCCCCACTCAGACTCCCAGATGACCGACATAGAGACATCTGCCTACCTGCAGCCACACCTACACGGGGTCTCTGAAGTCTGAACTTCAGGGAGCTAGGGCTCAGCCCCTGCTGGGGTTCCCTGAGCAGCCCTGGGGAGAGCTGGTGGACGCAGCTGTAGCCAACAGCTATCACGAACACTTAGAATCCCCTCCTGCTCTCCTCCCATCCTTGCACCCCAGGGAACTTGGAGTCCTGGCTGAGGAGCCTCAGGGATTGGATGAGAAGGCAGCCCATTCCCACCTGTGGGGACTGAAGACAGTAGCCGACCCAGAATGCAGGCAGCAGGAGGAAGTAGATGGGGTAGCAGGCTCTAGGGCGGACCACACACTGGCTTCTTACCATCTTCTTGGTATCCACCTGGGCCAGAGCCTCCAGCAGCACCAACAGGGCCAGTGCCAGGGAAACAAAGTGGCACAGCCCCGTGGCAGGGAGGAAGGACCAGCTCTGGGGGAGAGATGAGCTCCATGTTATAGGCTGGCAACCCAAGGCCCAGACTGGCTGGGACTTGTCAGGGTAGGGGCAGGAACTGCCACCTAAATCTGCCTCTGCCTTGAGCCCTCTGTGTAAGGTCAGGTGGGTATGGGTGCTCAGAGAGTTAAGGCAGGTTTGGGGCCCAGGGCTCAGGGAGAGAAATGACCTCGCCCCATCATCTTGCAGAGTCCCCAGGGCTGCTGTGTATGGCCACATAGGTTGAACACTGCATAACTCCTGCGGGCTCCAGTTTCATTGGTGGATGGCACCTCCAGGACCTGTGCAATGCTGCGGCCCGACTGATTTCCTGATGGGAAAGATGCTGAGGCCAGAGGTCAGGGTATTTAAGGGCTCCAGGCCAAGGAAGTGGGGCAATTGGGCATAATCAGAGATTTGCTGTCCTACCAGTTTCCTGAAACAGGTTCAGAGGAGAGCAGGATGGGAACATGCCATTCCTGTCTCCCTCTTGGTTCCCCACACCCACAGAGCTCCCCACAACAGTTTCCCACCCAGCTCAGCCCTGGGCCTGATCCCAAAACCAGCTATAATCCTGATTTTCTTCCATTATACTCACCCCCAAACTCTAAACCTAGCTCTCCGTCCTGCCCTAATCCCCACCCCCAAGATGCCCCCCCCTCCTGCCAGCACCAGGAAGGGGGCAGGGTACTAAAGTGCTCCCCCTTGGTGGCTCTGGTTATGCATTCAGAGACAAAAACAGCTTTTGGTGGAGGGCTGGGCAAGGGAAAAATTCAATCCACACCCTGGGAAGCTCTTGGCAGGAGAAAGCTGCCACTTTTCCAACTCCTAAGAGAGCCTAGGCCAGTCACCCACTCCTAGCCGGCAGACCCTCTGAGCCAGGGGGTGCTGGGGCACACAGCCCAAGTCAGGGCTGAAGAGAGATGAGGGAAGGAGCAGCATGGGTAGGAGTCAGAGGTGGGCTAGGGCCAGTGGAAAGCAGCCCTGGGGCTTAACTCCCCAGCCGATGGCCCTCAGGGGGGGATGTGAATGTGAGGAAGGTGGGCTGTTGGAGACAGACAGGAACAGATCCAGCTGGGGAGTGGTGGGAGAAGAAGGGCCGTGGACACTGCTGCTCCTCACAATGATGGAGCCTGCACAGCCATCCACCACAGGAAGAGGTACCCCTGTCTCCTCCCAGCTGAGCTGGAGGAAAACTTTTCATAGGGCTGATGCCAAGGAAATTGAAGCAGCACACTGGGGCCTCCAGCAGCAATGGGGAGACCTAGGGGAGGAGGTGTTGAGGATCTGTTCCTCGTATGCAACTTAAGGAATGTCTGCTAATGCTCCAAATGCCCTGCACACAGAGCAGCAGGGCAGGGGGTAAATGGAAGTAGAAAGGAGCTGGATAGACTTCCAGAAGACCTCTATGTCCCACAGGGATTCCCTGGAACCACAGAGGGAGCAAAGTTAGGGAGGCTCCTTCTGTGGATCTCTGAGATCAGACTGTCCAGGGGGGGTTAGGGGGTGCAGATAGGGAGCAGAGTGCTGAGTCCAAGGCAGGGAATGGAATGGCATGGTGACAGGAGAACTGGGTATCAAGGATGGCTCATGTGAGGGGGCCATGGCTGGTGGCAGGAGCCCCTGTCCTCCTTCCCCATTGTGAGAAGGAGACGCAGGGCTGACCTGAAAATAACTAAGCCTGGAGTGACAGCTGCAGCTGTAGCTGGGGTCCGGACCCGAGGGGAAGGGATGCAGAGCTGTGGGAAGGCCCAGACAGCCCCCAGGTGTCAGGACTGGCTGTGCTGCTACCGTGGTGGGGTTCAGGTGAGCCCACACAGGCTTTTAGCCAAGGAAGGGGGACAGGGCCTCCAGGACCTGGTAAGAAGGCCTCACCTCTTCCATTTTATGCTTTCCACCTCTTTCCTCCCTGGCCTTTCCATCCTCTCTGGGGTCTGAAGAATATGGATGGGCTGGGGAGAGCGGGTCCTTGAAAGTTTGCCTCCGCCAGGCCCTACTGAGGCCTTGGGCTGGTGAGGGAGCCCAGCAGCTTGAGGAGTGGGCCAGGCCCCTTTCCACCCTCACTTCTGGCCACACACAACCCTGACAACCCACCACTGAGCCAGTCCCATTCCATGTTCCCTGCCAGCCCTCATTAGTCTTCCCTGCCTCATTCCCTTACCTGACCTCTCACTTCTCACGGCACCCAGCCTTGCCCTCACCCCCTCGTGCCCTGCCCAGCCCTCACCTGGCCCCTCAGTTCTGGCCTGTGCCCCGCAGCCGCTGGTCCAGCTGGCAGAGCTGGTGGAGGAAGCCTCGGTTGGGGAAGACCCATCGGTGTTGCCTCACGGTGATCACTGCCTGGCGCAGGGACAGCTGATGGTGCAGCATGAGATAGGCCAGGACCAGCGTGGCGGAGCGGCTCACCCCTACCACACAGTGCACCAGGACCTTGGCTGAGGAAAACATCCTGGTGAAAGACCCTTTCCCACCTGCTGGCCCGCCCAGGGGCAGGGGTAGGGACCCACGTGCCTTTCCCTGCTCTGCCTTGGGTATACTCTGTAACCCTGGGCAAACTGTTCAGCCTTTAGGGTTCTCAGTTTCCTGATCTGTCAGATGGATATACCAACACCTATTTAGCCTACCCTTGGGATAGGGTCCAAACTCCTTAACATGGCTTACAAGACCTTCCGTGAGCTGCCCCTGCGGACCCTACAGCTTCATCTCAGGCTGCCTAACCCTGACCTTCACCCTGAGGAACTCACTTTCAGTTCCTTGAAGCTGTTCTGGGCTCTGGCCTCCAGTCTCAGCACATGCTCTTCCAACTACCTGTAAAACTTCCTCTGCTCTTCATCTAATGACTATTACTCATCTGTCCGGTTTCAGCTAACCCATGGTTTCCTTGTCTAATCTTTCCTGATCACTCATGGTATCACTTGAATCACAGAGCAGCTCATCCTTTTTGCCTGTGGCCCAGTGAATACTGTTGTAGAGGGTGGGCCCCTCACTTCCCTGGTCCCCTGGATCAAGCACCCTTGCCCTGTTCCTGTTCTCCTAGAGCTCTTCACAATTACCCATTCATATGAATAGTACTCATAATTATGACTGTCTTTCCATGAGACACAGGACAACAAGTGCCATAAGAGCAGGGACTCTGTCTAAGTGTGGATTCAGTATCTAGCTCAACGCCTGGCACAGAAAAGATAATAAACAGCGGGTAAATGAATAGATGATGAACAAATGAATGTCAAAGTGCTCTGGATATTAAAAAGTGCCGTGAGCCATAGTCTTGTCTTTCCCATCAGGTAGACAAGAAACTGAAGTCCAGAGAGGGATACTGGCTAACCCAGGGGCAGGGAGCAAGGGGCATGGCTCTCACCCAGGATTCACACAGAGTAGGAGCTCCAGCTTCCCCAGGCTCCTCTGTTCTACCCTGGGGAGTAGAAGGGGTTTTTTGTTGTTTTATTTCGTCTTGTTTTTCTATTTGAGAATACTTTGGGGTGGAAACCAGACATCTAGGTACTAAATGGCAATTTCTCAAGGCTGAATGATGGAGAGAGAGAACTTTTGCTGTTCGGGAGACTTGGCTTCCAGTCCCGGGACTGCTCCTAACTCATGACATGACTTTGGATTCTAGGCCTCAGTTTCCCTGTCTGTTGAAGGAACAAGGTTGGATAAATTGCTGGAGCACTGAGCAGAGGATTTTTACAAACCTGAAGGCTTTTTAAAAACTAAAGATGGGAGGGCACTGATATTTGAGGGGAAACTGGACATCGCCCCCCATGAGTGAGCAGGATGGGATATGGGTTCAGACCCAAGTCCTACCCCCAGGTGTGCTGAGGGCACGGTGGATGAAGTCGGCTGCTGAGGAGAAGTAGGCACTGATGTCGAAATTGGGGAGGTCGTGGGCTGGTACCCCCAGGTAGCTCACACTGCTGCCGTAGAAATCAGGGCCACCCTGACAGTAGAGTCCCCCGTGGGCTGCGTTCAGTACATGGGTAATGCCCAGCTTCCATAGCTCAAAGCGGTTATTTGCCGTGGCCCTAGGAAGGGGAAGAATAGGGCTGGATGCTGGCTGAGCCATGGGGCCCAGGAAGGAGGTTTTGCCTGGCCCCCTGCTTCAGAGGGACAGAGCCATAAAGGTCCAAAGGGAGCCACAAGGGAACCCAGTAAGCTTGAGCCCCACCCTCAGAGCTTTCTGGTGGAAGAGTTGGTGGTATAGGGAGTTATCTTTAGACCCTCTTCGCTTCCTGAGGCCATCTGCTCCTGCCTTGGCCAAGACAGGAAGGAAAGAATTGCTTCAGTCCTGGAATCCAGCTGCCCCTCCTTTCCTGCCCCATGCCTTCCCACCCACATCTGGCCTCTCCTGGCCACTACCTCATACCTGTTTCTAATTTGCTAATGTTTAATGGTGACACCTTCCCTGATTCACCTCTCTCACCCATTCTGTGTCCAGAGGAGGGAGGCTGGGACCAGGAAGGGGAGCTCTCTGTCCATCCCATGTCATACCTGAAAGCACCATTCCCCAGGCCTCTGTCCCCGAGACTCGCCAATTGTCCTGGATATATCAGAAGACTTCAGGATCTTCTGGGAGTTCTAATCATCCAGGCAGGCAAAAGCCCTGCTCCCCCTGGTGGTCACACCTGATCACTGCACTGTCCCCAGCGCACTGGGGTCCTGGAGCAAGTCCCTGGCCTGGGATGTGCAGAGCCGAACTATTCCTCCTTGTTCCACCCGGCTCCCATCTCTGGTAAAGAGCCCAAGAACTGTCTCTCCTTGTCCCCTTCCCCACACCCCTTCGACCAGCTACCACTCACGCATCTCCTATGTAAAGGTTGGGCCAAACTTCATCCACGTGGCTGCAAGAAATCTTCCCTGCCCTCAGGAGCTCCTCCAGTTCCAGAACACTGGGGCAAGGCGTGGCTTCGGCATCTCCCCTCAGCTCTGGGACCGAGGCTTCAGCCATGGGCCAGCCCACCCACCCCTCTGTCTCTGCAGTCACTCCTCTCTGCCTCTCCAGTGTCATTTCTCCTTCCCGGAGACTGGCAGGAACAGGTGGGACAGAGGCAAGTGACTCAGCAAGTCACAGAGGCCTCCAGAAAGAACAGGACATTTTTTTCCCCAAGTCACCCCCTAACCCCAAACTCCGTGACAACATGGAATCAGTCATATCTCTGCAAGTCACTTTACATTTCTACCTCAGTTTCTTCAACTGTAAAGTAAGGATAATTACACCTACCTGAAAGAATTATGAGGCTTAAATGCAACAGAGGATATTCTGTGTTTAACACATAGTAGATGCCTAAGAAACATTTGCTGAACTAATAGGCTTAGGGCCCTGGATAAGGCTATTTAGTTCTGAGGACGGAGTTAAAGTGGAGATCCAGGGTGGAGCGGGGGTGGTTGGTTTCAACAATGAATGATTAAAAAAAAAGCTCTGCAGGTCTGGGTGGGCCACATACTGGGTGGGAACCATATGGCTGCTGAGTGAGCCTGTGGATTATGTGGCTCATGGGGGAAGTTTCCTGCACTGTAGAGTCAGAGAAATGTGGAGAGGAGGCATGGAGGATTTCATCTAAAGGATGCTCACGGGGTTTGTGGGGGAAGGTTTGAACAATGGTTCTATAATTAAAATAGCTGATTTCTCAAAAGAGAAGGCTGAAATGGGCCATGTATATCAAAGTGGGGAGAAGGGAAGTGAATGTTGCCCTAGACCTTCTGAAGAGCCAAAGGGACTGTCATCAGAAACATTTTTGGGGTAGAGATTCCCCTGCTTACAAGGGCTTTTGTCCCCACAACAGAAACTGAGAAAGGTCTATATCTGTCCTTCTGTCAGAGCTAGTTACCTGCAGAAGAGGTAAGATGACTTGCCCACTCTCAGGTGACTTCATGAAGGCCCTGATGGGATGGAAGGAGTATGAGCTGCAGTGGGAAAGCTCCCAGCTGCCCCCGGTCTTGAGTCCAGCTTGAGGGTAAGGGCTATACCGGGGGATCCAGTGGGAGAAGTATGCACTCATGTCCACTCTAGAACCTGTCTCCACCCCATCAGAGCCATTGAAGTCGGCCCTGCACTTGATGAGGAAGACGGTCAAGGAGGGGTTGGAGCCCAGGTCACAGGTCGTTTGGGACTTGGCTTATGCCAATTCTAGGCCTGGGTTGGGGACTTTCCGATAATAGAGAGGAGCACAGATTCTGAAGTTAGACAGATTTGAGTAGGAATACTGGCTTTAGGACATATTAACTGCGGTACCTCAAGCAGGTTACTTGGCTCTTCTGTGTTATAACACCCTTCAGAGTTGGCACAAAGATTAAGTGAGATATTTATATAGCATTTGGAATAAGGACTGTCAGAAAGTAAGGGGGCAATAAATGGCAACAATGATCATCGGATGCTGGCTCTTACGGAGAAGCTGGCTCCCTCCAAAGGAATTAGGTAACCTCTTCTTGCTCCCATACCTCATCTACTAATCTCATAAGCCCCTGGCCATCTTCACCAGCCCCTTACTTTCTCCCACTTTGGCTCTGGGGCTGACGCATGCGCTCTCGGGATCCCTCGCTGCGGTTTTCCTTCCCTCGCCCATCTTGAATCCCGCGACCCTTCCGGTTTGGGCCCCGCCCCCGCCCGTATGGCTCCGCCTCACGCCCATAGGGCCCCTCCTCCCGAAGCAGTTCCGGTTCGGATTCCAGTGGCTGCGGGAGCGGCAGAGACTAGCCCAAGCGATGCCTGCGCGCAGCCGCCACCGCCCCCGCCTCCACTCCGGCTCGCCTCCCCGGCCTCCGCCTCCGCCGCTCGAGGCGCTTCACTCTGGCCAGGCCCCGAGGGCCGGTGATTGCGACGGCGGTTCGGACGCCGACTCGGAGGTGGGTCGGGGAAGCCCGACTCGGACCGCGGAGGTGAGCGGGAGCAGTGCCTGAGGAGAGGGGAGTTAGGGGGGCGCCCGCAGCCGAGGATGAGTTGGGAGTCAGGGGCGGAGCCGGGCCGCCTAGGACTGGGATCCGGAGGGGCCACAGGAGACGGTTGAGGGAGCCGGGGGAGTCTGCTCTAGAATGGAATCTGTGGGAAATGGAGGCTGTTGAGCCGAGGGCCTGAGGGGGGTGACGATGGCTGGAGGCTGAGGGGCGAGGGTAGTGGGAGACCTGAGGGAGAGGTGGCTTTGAAGAGGCAAGGGCTTGGAGGGTATTGGAAGCCGAGTAGTGAGGGAAGCAGATGCAAGGGGTTCCGCGGGAATGAGGGGCCGGAGGAAGGGATGCTCTGGGATTTGGCGGTGGGGGCGAGGGATGGGGGCAGCCAGGACCACGGTCGCTATTATGGCCTGGCGAGAGAGACGGGACCGGGTTGTGACGGACGAGGTAGCTGACCGAAGGTGTGGGGCGGGGGGCAGGTTTGCCAATTAGGAGAAGGATTTAGGTTTGTTTGGAAGAGGGAGGGGCTGTCTGTTAGGAAGTCGTCTGACCTGAAGGGCCAGAAAAAGAGAAATGGGGTCAAGAAAGAAAAGGAGCCCTTGGGGATCTAATTCAAGGCTTTGGCATTTTCACAGGTGTCTTTGAAAGCGCCGAAGATCACTAGGGTAATATGCTTGGATTGTGGGGCTTTCTCGTTTGTGGACAGTGGATCCTTTTTCCTTTTAAGAATCTGGGGCAGTGTTTAACACTGATTTGCCGCAACGGCTGGGGGAAAGTGGGCAAGTGATGTTTGGAAAAGGTAGTGAAAGGAGTGATTCTGACAATAAAGATATCATTTGGGTTTCTTCTAACAGTAATAGTGTGGGTTTTTTCTTTGTATCGTTTTTCTTAAAGTTTACTTTAGATATCAGACAAGTTTAGATCTTTAAGAAAAAAGATTTAATACGTTACCTTTAAATTTAAAAAAGCAAAACAAGAATTTGGACACTTAGGTTTTACAGAAACTCCGTATTGACTGGTTACACTTTGACAACTTGAGTTGACACATGTATTTACTACAGGACAAAAATATGGTCAGTGCAGGTGTCTGGTTAGAAGAGTTTATAAAACTACAGTTGACCCTTGAACAACAGGGGTTTAGAAGCATGCAGTCATAATCCCCTATAACTTTTGACTCTCCAAAAACTTAGCTAATGGCCCGTTGACCAGGAGCCTTACTGATAACATAAACAGTTAACACATTTTATAAGTTATGTGTATTATGTATTCTTATAATAAAGTAACCTAGAGCAAAGAAAATGTTAAGAAAATCATATGGAAGAGAAAATACATTTACAGGACTGTACTGTATTTATTTTTAAAAAATTGGCATATACGTGGACCCGTACAATTCAAACCCTGTTGTTCAAGGGTCAGCTGTATATGTGAAATCACCACAGTCCAGGTATACCAGCTCTTTCTCTCACTCATAACTCCAGGATTGGGGTCTCTTGAAAATTGAAGGGGTACTTTTGACAAGTTTGCAGGACCAATATTAATGCAATTTTGCATATATTGTATGAATAATATTTTTAATAGAGTGATCTAGAAAAATAAGAATAGAGGGTGCTTGTAGTAGGCAGTAAACAGAAGGTACATAGATACCTTTTACAGAAGACATAGTACTGAAACAATAATTGTGCCAGAAAAATGATTGCAATACTTACATTCACTTTAGTAGAAATAAGTTCGTTTCCTTTTATAATTGTTAAATTGTAATATGGCTTCAGGAAGTCTTTAGCTGTGTTTCATAAGATTACTTTTATAACTTTTTATTTGGTTATACATTTTGCAAATTTGTTGGCCATTTTTAATCAAGTGTTTCTTCTCTAAACAGGCATCTACTGTTTAATCTTCATGCAGTGAAAATGTACTGATTGCAAAATCTTTTAAATATTAGTTTATGTGTGTAGACTGTGTCATATCGTCAGTGAACTAGCAATTATTTCTTCAAAGGAGAGATAAATTCTCTTTCCTTTAACTGTTGTCAAAAGATTAACTCCCTTTTCTCTAATTTAATACAAATGATCTTTAGTTGGAAGTTACATAGTATTACTGTTATGTTTCTGCTTAACTGACACCAGATTGAGATTCTCTAAAGACCATGTCTTCATACTTAGCTCTAAATAAAAGTCTCAACATTTAAAAATTTATGGAATTGAACTGAAATAGAACTCTCTATTAAGGTTACATCTTAATATTACTATGAAATTAAGTAAACCATTAAATGGAGTTGTACAATTAATATATTAGCATGCCTAATAGTTATTTTTGTTTCCCTTCGACAGTTCTCACACTTAGTTGTAAAGAAAATCAGTTTTGTGCTTGAGCAGTTTCCCTAAGACAAGAAGAAGCCATCATGACCACAATGGCAGAATGTGCAGATATACTTAGATAAATCAGTTTTGATTTCAGTAGTACTCTCCATTCTGTAAAGACTCTCTAATTCACATTGCACAACTACTTGTAAACATTCTTATTTTGTTAACCACTAAATCTTCACTGCTTTTTCAAAACTTTGCCATAGCTGATTTAGAGACATTTTCGTGGCTTTTTTGAGAATTGAAGTTTGAACATTGTTTTTGAGAAGTTGTTGTATCACAGATGTTCTAATGAATGTTGTTGTTATTTTGTCTTATAAGAATGACCATATTAATTAGATATTCTTTGAAAATTCTTACCTCCAGGCCTGATGGATATGAAGTTAATAGTAGTGTGAATCTAACATGGCCATTAATCATGACAGTGATTCTTACTTTAGGTCTTACTGTCCTCTTAGCTTTGAGAAGTCCATAAGTTAACAAAAATTGGAGAGCGTGAACCAGGCTCTCTTGGAGATCAATTCAGTATTTACGTGATGCTTCTGTCACTGGTTCGTAATTTGTTACATGAGTATTGGGATATGGATTTGTGACAGACTTGTGGTGTCAATATTCCTCCCCCTATGTATACAGCGCCATCATCACTGGATCTTAAGCCTGACCCCTTCTAGCTGACTCTAGACTTCATGCCTCCATATTGAAATGTTCTGTTACTTCACTACACACTGGGTCCTCCCAGTAATAAAATCACTTCAGTACAGAATGTAACATGAGTTTATCTTTGTTCTTGCTTAGGACAGTAGAAACTGGGAAAACTTGTTTTACAATAGTTTAATTGTTAACAGTTTAATCACAGTGTTTCACAGAACAGTTTTTTATCCTATGTACCTCAAAGAGGTGTTGTGAAGTCAGTGACCTATATTTATATTTGTCTCAAATTTTTATAGTAGGTTTAGTTAAGCATTTGAATTGTGGCAGTGGTCAGGAGAGGTACTAATGTATCTATTATCTTGACGCTTTGTTCTCTTAAAATTCTTGACCGGTAAGACATTCTAGTAGGAGATGAGAACCATGAATTCTACTAATTTTGGGTCTTCTTATAAGTGAAACTGTATCACTGAGTTATTGGAAATGCCTGCAAATTAATGGTAGTTTGAGACTAAATTAAATCAATGTCAGTTTCATCAATATAATATTGTCATAAAAGTCAAAGATTGCCGGAACCATACATTAAATTTGGGGCCCGAGTCCGGTATATTTTCACAATATTGTAATAGATTTTGAAATCTTGAGCCAGTTTCTCCTTTTCCATTATGTTGATTTGATTTGAAGGTGTAGCATATTTAAAAATAAAGATTTTACTAATCAATATGTCAAACCACTAGCCTTTCTAAATATCATTTTAGTGATTAGAATAAGAACTAGAATTTTATATGCTTCTTTGCTGGTGTATTTCTTTGTACTGGCATACAGCCAGATCAAGAACCCTTCATCAAATTTACTACTAAATTTTCATCACTGTGTAAAAACTTTTACTGTAACTGAGGATTTAAACTGGGCAGTGTTATCTATTAGATTCTTATTCGTTGTGCTGAGACGGTTTTGAATGTGATATAGAATTAGGTGCAACCTGCTAGTGGGAGTCTTAGTCTAAAGGCAAGTCGGAGCCAGAAAAAGTTTGTGTTCTTTGGTATACATGACTTTTAAAAAAAAAAAATTTTTTTTTAAGATTTTATTTATTTATTTGACAGAGAGAGACACAGCGAGAGAGAGAGCACAAGCGGGGGAGTGGGAGAGGGAGAAGCAGGCTTCCCACCGAGCAGGGACCCTGATGTGGGGCTCGATCCCAGGACCCTGGGATCATGACCTGAGCCGAAGGCAGACGCTTAACGACTGAACCACCCAGGCGCCCCTTTTTTTTTACATAGTGTAGTAAGAGTGCATGGTCCAGGCAGCAAAAAATATCTGAGAACTGAAGTACAGCCTTTCTTCAAATGTGCTACCCCAAACTCTACTGCTTAAAAGTGGAACATAACAAAACAGTAGAGAATCACTGCTAGAGTTTCAAAAATTAATGGTCGAAATTGGTTCAGGGTCTTTGTAACTGTCTTGTAATTATAGAAGATTTCATAGATGTTTTGGAAACACTGCTCTGTTTCCAAAAAAGTAAACTATTTTTAGATAAATATAAAGAGACAATAATAGTTTTGTGTTTGCTCAATGAAAAGATTTTAATTTAGAATTAAAGAAAATAAAAATGAGATTAGAAAAAACTTCATAGTCCTAAATACTACAGACTGCAGAGTTAAATGCCCAAAGTAAACTTTGTCCTTCTACATTATAGTTTAGGCTTTTTACTTTCATAAAAATTAATTTTGTGCTCTGGTTTATGGATCTGCAGACTGGTATGATTTATCTCTGTTATGTGCATTATAATTAAGCTTTATTAGGTAAAATTAGACTTCAGCTTATTTTAGTGTGAGTTCAATTATTATTTTTTTTAAAGATTTTATTTATTTATTCATGAGAGACAGAGGGAGAGAGAAAGAGAGAGAGAAGCAGAGGGAGAAGCAGGCTCCCAAGGAGCAGGGAGCCCGATACGGGACTCGATCCCAGGACCCTGGGATCATGACCTGAGCCGAAGGCAGACGCTTAACCATCTGAGCCACCCAGGCGCCCAGTGTGACTTCAATTATAATGTATAATTGCCTGAAGGGGAATATATTAACATTAACTTTATATAATTTTAAAAAATCTCTTCCCCCTTTTTTTCTCTTGAGATGTGGATATTATTTTTTAGGTTTTATACATCACTTGAAAATTATAATTTTTAAAAATTTTACTGTAGGGGAGGCACCTGGGTGGCTCAGTTGGTTGGATGACTGCCTTCAGCTCGGGTCATGATCCCAGGGTACTGGGATCGAGCTCTGCGTTGGGCTCCCTCCTCGGCAGGGGAGTCTGCTTCTCCCACTCCCCCTGCTCGTGTTCTCCCTCTCACTCACTCTTTCTCTCTCTCAAATAAATAAAGAAATAAAAAGAGTTGGACACTTAAAAATAAAATTTTACTGTAGGGGTGCCTGGGTCACTCGGTTAAGCATCTGACTTCATCTCTCATCATGGATTGGGCCCCACATTGCGGGGTCTGCTTGTCCCTCTGCCCCTCCCCAGGCTTGTGCTCTCTCCCACCCCCCCAAATAAATAAAATCTTAAAAAAAAATAAAAAATAAAAATTTTACTGTATACCATATCAGTAACAACTTTCAAAAATAGCACATTTTATATTTATAAATCAAGTTTCATCAGTTCTAAATTCCTTTAGGGGCATTTTAATGTATGATTTTTAAAGATAGTGTATGTTTTTTAAAGAAGATAATTGCTTCAGGCTGTACTCTAGTATTTTAGAGTACACATGATCAAGTGAAACCACAAGGAAAATCTAGCATATTTAAAACCATTGTCACTATATGAACCTAGACATTGTTTCTATAAGACACACAGAAAGTAAAGTTTTCATTTTACTGATATATCCTTTGTGGGTTTTTTTGTTTTGTTTTGTTTTTTTAGATTTATTTATGTATTTATTTTAGAGCACACGGGGAGGGGCAGAGGGAGAGGGAGAGAATCTCAAGCGGACTCCTCACCTGAGCACGGAGTGCAGGAGGGGCTCAATCCCACATCCCTGAGATGGCTACCAGAGCTGAAATTAAGAGTTGAACACTTAACCAACTGAGCCACCTGCGTGCTCCTGTTGATACATCCTTTGTATTCTAAAGATTGCATAATAAATTAGAAACACATAACCAAATTATGTGTTTGCATAATTAAAACCGGCAGGATAGTTTGTTTCTTTCCAGTTATTAGTACCTGTCACTTGAGGGAATTTTCCCAATTTCTTCCCAAATTGTTAAAGTATAGAATACTTTTTTTTTTTAAGATTTTATTTGTCAGCACAAGCAGGGGGAGCTGCAGGCAGAGGGAGAACCAGGTTCCCCACTGAGTAAGAAGCCTGATATGGGCTCGATCCCAGGACCCCGGAATCATGACCTAAGCCAAAGGCAAAGGTTTAACTGGCTGATCCACCCAAGCGTCCCTAAGATTTTATTTTTAAGTAATCGCTACACCCAATGTGGGGCTCAAACCTACAGCCCTGAGATCAATAGTCACATGCTCCACTGACAGAACCAGCCAGGTACCCCTAGAAGTACTTGTAGATATCAACAATAATCAGTTGCATCAACCTATAACATTTTTTTAGAGGTTGTTATACTCTTGTTGAAATATTTTTATTAAGTTAAACTTGGTATTAAATTAGTTTATATGAGGAACTCCTGTTGAGTTGAATTCTACTCTGATTAACTGGAATCACTGTTGTTATTTTGGTTTTTTGTTTATGTTATTTTATTACACTGTTGATTCCCTAAAAGGTAATTCCACCTTGAGCAAAACCTTTATAAGACTTTACAATTGTTTTCGAATACTCAAAATTATTTCATATTAACCCAAAGATTTCAAAAGTTAAGAGTGGGTTTGACTATTAATTATAGATGACTGTCCTAATGATTTAATTTCAGGCCTAGGGCAACACTAGCAGAAAGAGGAGTTGATGAGGATGGCAATACTAGCTTACATTTACTGAGCAGTTTGTATTTGCCAAGCATTATTATAAGTGCATTACGTGTATTAATTCCAGGTAATCTTAACAAGGCTATGGAGTAAGAACTAATATTCTCTTCATTCTCTTCCAGAGCCAGCATTCTTAACTGCTATGCTTTCTGGGTTTTATATCAAATTCTGTTGCAGAATAGCTGTCTGAAATTTATTTAACTTTGAAGCCTTCCTTGTTTCTGAAGAATTATACTAGATCTTTCAGATCATTCCTAATTCTACCATTTTAAGAATTCTGTCATCCTGATTTACAAAACATTATATGTTTAATGTTTCTAATTAGATTCTGTTTGTAATCTCTTGGTCTCAAAGTATAAAGGTTAAGTCATTTTCTAAAGTCATACTGTTAATGGGTGATGGAGCTGGATATATAATCAGATGTTCTTTTGGACTTCTTGGTCTTGTTAGTTGCCTCAGTATTTCTTACCTTTTATTTAGTGTGTATATGCATACATGGGTTAATAGTTGAATTAATTGATTTTTAAAATTTTCTATTCATACCTATTTGGGTGATGTGCTTCAAACAGTTGAGAAGTAATATTGTTTTCATTTTCTTTTTTTTTTTAAGATTTTATTTACCTATTTGAGAGAGTGAGCAAGAGAGAAAGAGAGAGAGTGCATTAGCAGGGAGAGGAGTAGAGGGAGAGGGAGAAGCAGACTCCCAGCTGAACAGGGAGCCCAATGCAGGGCTCAGTCCTGGAACTCTGGGATCATGACCCAAGCCTAAGGCAGATGCCCAACCGACTGAGCCACCCAAGCACCCCTTGTTGTCATTTTCTTGAATCTTTTCCCTTTGGATATCAAGTATTACATGCTCATTGTATAAAATTTAGGAATTTTAGAAATATTTAAGGTAGAGAGTGAAAGAGTTCACTGGAGGAGTAACTATTAATAGTTGGACATTTTACTTATTTAAAGATATATATATAGGCTACATGTACTATTTTTTAGGACATTTTGCCCCTTTAAAAGTTTTTTCAGCTTTAATTTTGAAATAATTAGATTCACAGGAAGTTGTGTAGATAGTACAGAGAGATCCCACTTACCCTTCACTCAAGTTATCTCACTAGTTATATCTTACATAGTTATAGTACAGTATCAAGACCAGGAAATTGACATTGGTTCAAAATGTGTTTATAGTTGTGTGTCATTTTATCATGAGTAGATTTGTTTAACCATTGTACCAGTCAAGATATAGAGGGGTGCCTGGCTGGCTCAGTTGGAAGAGCATGTACCTCTTGATCTCCAGGTTGTGAGTTCGAGTCCCACCTCGGGTGTAGAGATTACTGAAATAAATAAATTTAAAAACTTAAAAAGCCTAAATTTTTTTTAAAACATATAAAATTATTCCATCACTATAAAGATCTCCCTTGGGTTAACCTCCACACCCCTGATACACACTCTTTCTAACTTATGGCAACCTCTAATCTGTTTTCTACCTACATAATTTTATCATTTGAGGATATTATAAAGGGAATCATACTGTATGTGACAATTTGAGATTGACTTTTTTCACTTAGCACAATGCCCTTGAGTCCCATCGATTGTGTGTATCCATGGTTTATTAATTTTTATTGCTGAGTATTCCATGGTATGGATGTGCCACAGTTTCACAGTTTAACTGTTTACATATTGTGAGATATTTTGTTTTTATACACATTTCAGCTATGACAAGTAATGAAGCTAGGGACATTTGTATACAGGTTTTGTGTGAACCTTAGTTTTCATTTCTCTGGGATAAATGCCCAGGAGTAGGAGTACAGTTGCTAGGCTGTATGGTAAGTGTATGCTCAGTTTTTAAAGAAATTGCCAAACTATCATCCAGCATGGCTATACAATTTTACTTTCCCCCAGCAGTGTGTAAGAGGTCCAGTTTCTCTGCATCCTTGATAACATTCCATATTGGCCCAGTTTATTTTAGCAGTTCAATAGGTGTGTAGTGATACCTCACCATGGTCTTAATTTGCATTTCCCTAGCAGCTAATGATGCTGAACATCTTTTCATGTACTTCTCTGCCATTCATATATCCTGTTTATTTTTTTAAAAGATTTTATTTATTTGTCAGATACCCAGGTACATGAGTGCACACAAGCAGGGGGAGTGACAGACAGAGGGAGAGGGAGAAGCAGGCTCCCCAATGAGCAGGGAGCCCAACGCAGGAGTCGATCCCAGGACCTTGCGATCATGACCTGAGCCAAAGGCAGACTCTTAACCGACTGAGCCACCCAGGCGTCCCTCATATATCCTCTTTGATGACAGGCCTATTTATGTCTTTTGTCCATTTTTTCATTGGATTTTTGGTTTTTTTACTGTTGAATTTTGGGAATTCTTTATATGTTCTAGATATGGGTCCTTTCTCAGGTGTGTGGTTTGTCCAGGGAGTAATAGGGAAAAGTATGTCTACTCCATCTTCCCACAAGCAGAAGTCTACATATGCTGTTTTGTTTTGTTTTTTTAAAGATTTTATTTACTTATTTGACAGAGACACAGCGAGAGAGGGAACACAAGCCGGGGGAGTGGGAGAGGGAGAAGCAGGCGCCCTGCTTAACAACTGAGCCACCCAGGCGCCCCTACATGTGCTGGTTTTAAAAATGTATTTGTCAGTAAGAGTGTAATCACTGCCATTTTTTCATCTCCTGTAGTATTTCCTTCATCTCTTGCATCATTTTTCATCATTTCATTATCATTTTCATCTCTTGCATCATCATTTTTCATCATCAGTTTTTAGAAGCTGTTTCCTTCAGTCTGTTAAATACTTTTATGCTAGCTTCAGTCCTCACAATCTGTTTTACACTTTTCTGACAATTATTCTCTGTAAAGCACATGCATTATGTGATCCTCTTGTTCAAGAATCTCTAGTGTCTAGGGGCGCCTGGGTGGCTCGGTCATTGGGCGTCTGCCTTCGGCTCAGGTCATGATCCCAGGGTCCTGGGATCGAGCCCCGCATCGGGCTCCCTGCTCAGCCAGGAAGCCTGCTTCTCCCTCTCCCACTCCCCCTGCTTGTGTTCCCTCTCTTGCTGTCTCTCTCTCTCTGTTAAATAAATAAAATCTTAAAAAAAAGAATCTCTCGTGTCTATAGAATGTCCTGAACTTGACAATTAAAGGTTTCCATGATCTAGCCCCAATTTATATATATATATTTTTTAACATATTATTTATTTATTTGACAGAGAGAGAGAGCGAGTGTGCTTACAAACAGAGGAGTGGCAGGCAAAGGGAGAGGGAGAAGCAGTCTCCCCACAGAGCAGGGGAAGCCCGATGGGGACTCAATCCCAGGACTCCGAGATTATGCATGACCTGAGCCGAAGGCAGTCACTTAACCAACTGAGCCACCCAGGCGCCCCCAATTTCTGTTTTCAACTTAATATTCCAGTACTCCCTTATGCCCTGTGAACACTGATGGTTCTCCATTGTTTTTTGTCTTCATACCCTTGTTCATGCAGTTTTCCTCTACTAGTGTACTTGTATTTCTCCATCTCTATCCACAGTTCCATCTCTCCTTAAAGGCTCAGCTCAGATGTCACTTCCAAGAACTCTTCTGATCTTACCAACTGGAAATAACTTATCTTTTACAACTCCCTTAACTTTCCAATTTTTTAAACGTTTCATTAAGTAAACTGCTTTGTTATGTTTTATGGATTAAGCGAGCTAATAATGTATATAAAGAACTAGCAGCTGTAATTGATTTTACCTTTTTTTAAAAAATGACTTTCTTTAATATCCCTTTCTAGATTAAAATCATTGAGGGCAGGCTCTGTTTCAGATTCATCTAGGTAAGTGCCACTTGCCTAGTGCAATACCCTTCACATGGTATGTGCACAATAAATATTTAATAGGTGAGCAAACATAACATGAGGGCATTTTAATACTGTCTTTATCCCCAATGCCTTATTACTTGACATTTGCATATAGCAGACAGTAAATGTTTGAGACTGAACAGTTTAAATTTGTGATTCAAAAAGCTTCCATCAAAAAAAAAAAGCTTTCATCATTAGGCAGTCTCATTTATGTAATCTTTATGTACTGTAACTGAAAACCTTTGATAAATTCCTCTGCTGATAACTAGAAAATATTTAATATTTATGAGATTCAATCCCTACAGAAGTACAAGAGCCTTCAGCTTATGTGAGATGGTGTGGTGTAGTGAGTAAGAACATGGACTTTGAAATGAGATTGCCTGGGTTGAAAACTTGTCTGTAGTAGTTACTAGTACACATTTTTTTTTAATTTTTTATTGTTATGTTAATCACCATATATTATTACATCATTAGTTTTTGATGCAGTGTTCCATGATTCATTGTTTGTTCATAACACCACTAGTACACATTTATCTTGGCAAGTTATTTAATCCATCTGCTTCAGTTATCGCATCTGTAAAGTGAGGAAGATAATAATACCTACTTTATATGGTTGTGAGAATTATTTGAGCATACAAGTAAAACGCTTTGAACACTTCCTGGCATTTAGTAAAGTCTTAAGACGTTGGCTAATCTAATTATTGCCTCTTGTTACTTCCTGAAAATGCATTGAACACAGGTCAGAGTTGAGTGTGTGATTTAGGATATAGATACAGAGATAACTTAAAAATAAAGTCTTAAAAAAAAAAAAAGATAAAACAGGTCCAGTCAGGCAGAGTCCCCAAAGCAACTAGGCAAAGATCAAGCAGGAATTATTATTGCTATTATTATTATTGTTATTATTAAATGAAATCACATGTGAAATAACCCTGGATGGTATCTGACCTGTAATAGATATTCATAAATGTTAGTTTCCTTCTATTAGCTTGCTCTTTCCCCCCTCATTTTACAGATAGGTATTTAGATGCCACAAAGTTTAGTCACCTAAAGTGTTAATATTAATGAAATTAAGCTCCAAGAATTTTGACAACCAATTCGCTGCTCTTCACCATCTCATGCTGCTTTTCCTTAAAGCTAAAGGACGGGTTGAAAATAAAGCTATTAAATCCTACCAGGGACTTATAGATTTAAAAAAATATTTATTATAGTATTTTTAAGCATTCTTACTATATTTTGAAGACTTATTTCCTTACAATTATCAGAAATATATAAATTGTGGATAAATTTGATCAGTTATTTAAAAATAATAAAAATTTTCAGGGCACCTGGATGGCTCAGTGGTTAAGCATCTGACTCTCGGTTTTGGTGCAGGTCATGATCTCATGGGTCATGAGATCAAGCCCTGGGGGCTCCCTGCTCAGTGAGGAGTCTGCTTAAAGATTCTCTCCCTCTGCCGCTCCCCTGCTCGCTCTTTCCCGCACTCTCTCTCAAATAAATGTCTTTTAAAAAAATAAAATAATAAAAATTCTCCGTTTTCTGAGTATTAGGTTTTGGTATTATAAACAGACTCTAAAGAATTATTTTTAGTGTAAAATAAATGCAATTTTTCTTAATACATATCAGCAGTCAACCCTAGAGTGTGATACTTCTTTACCAGCAGTTCTATGTATATGTTTAACTGTTTTATTCAGTTGTATCATTTAGATTATAATATAGGAGAGACAGCTACTCAACACGAAATCAACATATAATGGATAAAATAAGATGTGTGTGAAGGGATTTGAAAGATTAAATGTTAGCCAAGCCAGAAATAGAAGAACAAGCAGAATTAGATTGGATGCTAATATAGTGCTTCAGAATCACTTGGGGAGCTTTTAAAAAATGCAGATGTCAAGCTTCTGTCCCCTCAGAGATTCTGATCCAATTGTTCTGGGGTGGGGCATGGGCAGTAGAACAGGCATGTTTTTAAACTTTTTATTTTAAACAGATTATTCTAATGTGTAGCCAGGTTGAAAACGATTGGATATATCAATTCCTTGGAGCATAGGCAAAGGAGGAGTCAAAGGCTTTTTTTAAGATTGATTGATTGATTGATTGATTGATTTATCAGAGAGAGAAAGGGAAAGAGCACAGGCAGGGGGAACAGCAGGCAGAGGGAGAAGCAGGTTCCCCACTGAGAGGGAGCCCTTGATCCCAGGACCCTGAGATCAAGAGTCACATGCTCTTCCAACTGAGCCAGCCAGGTACCCTAACTTTTTTAGTGTCTTTTGAGATAATCATGTGGTTTCCCTGTTTTAGCTTATTAATATGGTGAATTATTTCAATTTTCAAGTGTTTAACTTTGCATTCCTGGGATAAATACCACTTGGTTATGATGTATTAATTCTTTTTTAAATATTGTTGGATTTGATTGCCTAAGATTTGTTTAAAATTTTTGCATCTATAATTGCATCTATAATTTTGCATCTGTAATTCTTAAAGGGCTATCAGGCTATAGTTTTATTTTCTTCTTGTGCTGTCTTTGCCTGGTTTTGGTATTAGGGTAATACTGGCCTTGTGGAATGAATTCAGAAATATTCTCTCCTTGGGGCATATGGGTGACTCAGTCAGTTAAAAATCTGACTCTTGATTTCAGCTCAGGTCATGATCTCAGGATGGTAAAATCATTTCCCATGTTAGGATTCTCTCTCTTCCTCTCCCTCTGCCCCCTTCCCCTCCCTCAAAGAAAGGAAGGAAGGAAGGAAAAAAGAAAGGAAAGAGAAGAAAAGAAAAAAAAGAGGGAAAGATTGGTTCTCTCCTTTTCTGGAAGAAAGGAAAAAATGATATTTCTTGTATTTCATTTTGAATAATTCCTATTGTTATGTCTTCAAGTTTATTATTCTTATCTTTTTACAGATAAGAATCAGCTCTTAATCCCATCCAGCATATTTTTCATTACATATATTGTAATTTCATCTTTAGAAGTTAGAATTGAATGTTCTTTGTGTCCATGTCTAATTTTTTGAACATACGTAATAGAGTTCTTATAACTTAATTTCCTTGTCTGCTAATTCTATTATTTGTATTAGTTTTGGGTCAATTTTGGCTGATTGGTTTTCTTTTCATTATGGGTGAATTTTCCTACTTTACATGTCTGGTAATCTTTGATTGGATCCCAGATATTATGGATTTTATCTGGTGCTGAATACTTTTGTATTCCTAGTAATGTTCTTGAACTTTGTTGTGGGAGGTAAATTACTGGAAAACAATTTGTTCCTTTTGGATCTTGCTTTTAAGATTTGTTTGGCTGGACCAGAGACATGTTCATTCTAGGGCAAGGTTTCTCAATATCAGCACTATAACATTTGGATCAGTTAATTCTTTGTTGTGAAGGGCTATGCTGTGCTTTGTAAAATGTCTAACAGCAACCTTTAGGTGACCCCCCCAGTTGTGACAACCAGTAATGTCTCCAGAAATTGCCAAATGTGGGGAGGGGTGGCAAATTGCCCCCAATTGAATAACTCCTGCTTTAGGATTCATTTTGTCTCACTGCTATGACAAGATCTTCCTGTGTGCTTTACCCAATGCCCCATGGATTGTGAGATTTTTTTTTTTTTTCCAGTCTGGCTGTTTGGGGTAGGCACTTTTATTGGTCTTATGTATATACTGGATGTCGTTGCCCCCTAATCTTTCTGGGTGGTTCTTTTTTCTGTCCTGTTTTGTTTCCTCATGTATATGTGATGATCCGTATTCAGCTGCATATTCAAGGGGAGAGTCTGCAGATCTCTGGGGTTCTGTTTTAGTCTTTTTTAGTTACTATAACAAAATTACTGTAGACTGAGTGGCTTAAACAAAACACACTTATTTCTCACAGTTCTGGAGCCTGAGGAGTCCAAGATCAAAGCCCAGTAGATTTGGTGTCTGGTGAAGGCCTGCCTCCTGCTTCATAGTCATCTTCTAGCTCTGTCTTTAAATGGTGGAAGGGGTGATAAAACTCTCTGGGATATCTCATATAAGGGAACTAATCCCATTTATGGGGGTTCTGCCTCATGACCCAATCACCTCCTAATTGTGGGCTAGGATATCAACATGAATTTTGGGGAGACACAAACATTCAGTCCATAACAAGTTCTCTCTCTGCATCTTTCTCCTCTCCAGTATTCTATTTCATGAACACTTAGCCACCTGGATCTCCCGAGAATCTCAGCTCCATCTCCTCAACTCAGCAAGTCTGCCAGGCCTCACCCATTTTGTGTCCTGTGCGACACATCACTTGGAAACTCTCAAGGCAGGGGCACCTGGGTGGCTCAGTTGTTAGGTGCCTGCCTTCGGCTCGAGTCCTGATCCCAGGATCCTGGGATGGAGCCCCACATCGGGCTCCCTGCTCAGTGGGAAGCTTGCTTCTCCCTCTCCCATTCCCCCTGCTTGTGTTCCTACTCTCTGTGTTTCTCTCTGTCAAATAAATAAAAAAATCTTTTATATATCTATATCTATATAGATATATAAAAGAAAAGAGAGAAACCCTCAAGGCAGTAAGCTGGGGCAGTAGGGCTCACTTTGTTTCCCATCTTTCAGGGATCTTTTTTGTCCGATGCCCAATGTCTTGAAGCTGGTTTTTCTCCCCCCATAATATTTTGTCTATTATTTGGTTGTTTGAGGTGGGTGGGTAAATTTGGTCCCTCTTACTATATCTTGGTCAGAAACAGAGTCTCTTTAACTGATAATTTATTCATATTAATTATTGATTAAAGTTTAAAGTGTTCTGGGGCGCCTGGGTGGCTCAGTTGGTTAAGCGTCTCGCTCTTGATTTTGGCTCAGGTCATGATCTCAGGGTCATGAGATAGAGTCCTGCATCAGGCTCTGCGCTGGGCATTGAACTTGCTTGGGATTCTTTCCCTCTCCTTCTGCACCTCCCCCTCAAAAAAAAAAAAAAAGCTGAAAGTGTTTTTAAAAACTTACCTAATTTCTTCATTTTTTGGATTTGTATGAAACTTCAAAGTCTCCTGTTTCAGGTAGTTTCTGTGGCACAACAGAAGTATTAAATTGGCCCTAAAGCCTTTTATCATCTTTTTAATACACCTCTTTAGAGCAGGTTTTCACAGTGTTAGCTAAATATGGGTCTCTAACTATATGTAGTAGCATACAATTAAAGGACACGTCCTGACCTGATGAAGCATATTAGCGGAGTGTGTCATGTTTTTAGGGCATTGCCACAGCAGGCTCAAAGACTTCCAGAAAGCTTCCTTGTGTAACTCATATTTTCTAGCAGCTAAAACACCAGTTTCAAAGCCTGTTTGTTAGCCTGATTGAGGGTGTAGAGAACTGGTGATATAAGACGGGGGGGAAAAAACTATAAGAGAGAAGATCATTTTGAGCAGTGTATGAGACAAAACCATACTGAAGGATAATGCTACAAGGATGGGAGTGACTTGGAACCCATTGGTGGTAAGCTGTTTAAGAAAGGAGAAAGGCAGCAGAATAGAAAATAAAATGACAGAAGAAATCTGGCCTTTTTGTATGTGAGATGAGCTTCCCAAATTTGCTACATTGTTACTGCTACAGAGTTTGTAGCATGTGCTTGTTGGATATTCAAAGATGAAGTAATTTATTCAGAGCATATCTTGGGAAAAAGATGTATGTAGTGGGTGGGATGAAACCATCTAGGTATATATATGAACTGAAACAGCAAAATGGTATTTTAATGGAATTTTATATATGTAATAACTTATATAAATGATATACATATATACATATAGTATGTATAAAATTTAGTGTTAAACTGCATAAAACGTGTAATTCCTTGGCCTTAGGGATGGCAATGTAGCTAGAAAGAGCTGAGTAAGAGAGACTTCTTGTAGCTCTACAGTATATAAGAATTAGACAGCCTTTTAAAACATACAGATCCTTATAGGTGGATGTGCTGTTAATTTCCTCAGACTGAAAAGCTGTTGTGGATTGATAATATGAAAAACTCTGTTTGGAAACAAAATATGATTTAAGGCTTCCAAAAACTAGGATTGCTTTTTAGCAATTAAGAAATATTTAGTGAGTGTTTCTTGCTGGCTGAGTATTTCTGATGGTGTAAGTGGTGCTCATGTAGTTAAGTATCTGCCTTTTTCAAGTGATCATGAGTCTTCGTGGCAAGAGTTTGTGTGGATAGGGGAAGAAAGTAGGACAGTAGCAGTTTTTCACTTTTTTCAGCATAAGTAAGCATAGAAGGTTTTTCATAGCCAGATATGCATGTTATAAAGAAATGATAAACACCAAAATCAAGAATTATTTTATCTGGAAAGGGGGAGGAAGAGGATGATATCAGAGAGGGACAGTCACTTGTATTGATGTTTTGTTTTTGGCTTTTTAAAGCAAACTTTATAGTTTAACATATGTAGAGAAAAGTGTAGATCATAAGTATACAGCTTCTTGAATTTTTATAAAGTAAACAGACCTGTATAACTAATACCCAGATTAAGAAACAGAACATCTGTGTTGGAATTATTTTATATTTTTTTTCAAGCTTGGTAATGGGCACATGGGTATTTCTTGTATCATTCTTTGTTGTTGTTGTTGTTGTTATGCTTTATAAAAGTTTGCCTACTGTGTTTTTTAAAAAATCACTCAGAAGGAAATAGGATCTTCAGAAATATGGAAAATGTCATAAAACCCACATGCTTTAGTAGTTGAGAAAACGTACTTTAGGGGAATAGGGTTTTTTTGATGTAGGCCTTTGTCTCCTGTGTATCTTATAAACCTGATAGAGGCCCAAGTTACTGCAAGTTTTAAAATGGAAAAAGAACATAAATAGAACTGTGTGAATCAAAGTAGTAAAAATTATTAGTACTTCTTGAAACAGTACATTATTGGCCTTTTACAAGCCAATATAAAGTTTGGGTCCTCAAATTTGTGAGTATATCAAAATGACAGTTTTCTTTTAAAAATTTTGTCACTGAAATCTCAGTGATAGTTTAAGAAGGAAATTGCTTATTTGGTTTTATAATGGTATATTCAAAGTATAGGATGAACTGAGCTATAAAGATACAGATATTTATATTTAGTTTACAGGCTTTATATCTATTGTAGAAATTGTTATTTGTATAGTGGATAGAAATATGTTTAAGGAGTTTCCTAAAACTAGTTATCTATCTGCCTTTGCGTTGTTTTTTGTTTTTGTTTTTGTTTTCTCATTTTGGAGAAGTTAGGAGATACTTATTCAATCAAACATGAAGATTTCTGAAATTTGTTTTATTTTTATGCATTACATATCTTTCTATATCTCATTTTATGAAAAGCATTAATATATGATTTTTCTCAATTATTCCAACAGTAGGCTTTTTCTAATTAAATTATGGTTGCTATGGTATGGAAAGGCCATTTGTAGAGTAATTTTTTGTAAAAATGTTTAGTCATTAGCCTTCTGCTGTTGGGTTTATATGCATAAAATTATTAGAATGTTAATCTACTGAAAACCAATCATTGAGTAATTTTTGTTCCTTTTACTCTCTTCTAGAAGCCAGTAGATCAATGTAAATAAATTATTGTTTCTGATATGTTTACATGTATTTGGTCTTAAAGGAGTTGTTAGGACACACTGAAGTTTCTGTTTTGTTTTCCTGTTTTCCCTGGACAGGCAGTGGAGGAGGAAATGGCTGTTCCTAATCACCTCTGTATTCGTCGCTGGACTACCAAGCATGTAGCTGTTTGGCTAAAGGATGAAGGCTTTTTTGAATATGTGGACATTTTATGTAATAAGCATCGACTTGATGGAATCACATTATTAACATTGACTGAATATGATCTCCGGTCTCCTCCTCTGGAAATCAAAATCTTAGGGGATATTAAAAGGTTAATGCTTTCAGTCCGAAAATTGCAGAAAATACATATCGATGTTTTAGAAGAGATGAGATACAACAGTGACAGTCCCATGGGTTCCATGACACCTTTCATCAGTGCTCTTCAGAGCGCAGAGTGGCTCTGTAATGGGGAGCCTGCACATGACTGTGATGGACCCATCACTGATTTGAATTCTGAACAGTACCAGTACATGAATGGTAAAAACAAACATTCTATTCGAAGATTGGACCCAGAGTACTGGAAGACCATATTGAGTTGTATATATGTTTTTATAGTATTTGGGTTTACATCTTTCATTATGGTTATAGTCCATGAGCGAGTGCCTGATATGCAGACCTACCCACCACTCCCAGATATCTTCTTAGACAGGTAAGTTTTGTTTCTAGTTCCCAAGTTTGTAGAAAATTGCTATAACAGCAATTGATAATGTATTTATGATAATTATGTTGTTTATTATTATTTTGGTTTGATATACACTTTCTGTTTACTTTATCTGGTAATATATAAAGATGTGCTTTGAAATTGCCTTTTTGTCCTAGAGTAAATTAGACCTTAAGCCTATGTGAGTGGGAAAGGCTACTGCTTAGTTTATTTTTTTTTTAATAGCTATATTATAGCTCCTTGGGCACTTCAGATTATAAAAGGGTTTCGTGGTATGTTTTCTCTAATAAATGAAATTTGGTTACTTTTTTTTATGATGAACAGAGTTCAGCCTTTCCAAGAGTAGGGGGAGGGCTCCTCTATCACCACATAAATTGAAATTATCGTAAATAGTACAAACTGATTCGTTGATAGTATCTTGTTCTTATGAAATGCTGAGTATATAAAAAAGAATATAGTATATGCATATGAAAAAAATAGAACAAAATTCAAAACTATTAGTTTTTATATTGGTGATTTTTTAAAGCTTTTAAAGTTTATAGAGCTTTCTTGTTTTTATAAAATGTTTTACCTTTCTGAAAGTGCCTTATAGTATATGTTTTTGTTTTTAAGATTTTATTTATTTGACAGAGAGAGAGAGAGCAAGAGAGGGAGCACAAGTAGGGGGAGTGGGAGAGGAAGAAGCAGGCTTCCCGCTGAGCAGGGAGCCCGATGCGGGGCTCGATCCCAGGACCCCAGGACCATGACCTGAGCCGAAGGTAGACGCTTACAGACTGAACCACCCAGGGGCCCCTAGTATGTTTTTTAAAACGAAATGAATCAAAGTATCCATATTAAGATGTCAGAATGATGTACATATCACATTTTGTTCCTTTCAAACCCTGACTAAAAGTATAGTAAAGAGGTTTTTGTTTGTTTAAGTTGTAAGCCTGCAAGGATGGGGCAGATAAGAGAGGAGAAAGCAGTCATACATTTTTGGAAGTTTGAAAGTAGATGGATGAGTGGCAACTAACAGACCTGAAATAACCTAATTCTAAAACAGCAGTTAGGAAAACAGAACCAACCCAGTCTATGTTACAGATTTCTCAAAGTTCTAGATACTGCAGGTGAAAGGGTGGTGCTAAAATAAGAAGAATTGAGTGAAAACTGTTTAAGAAGCTGTTAGATCCCTATTCTATACAGTTTTCCCAACTATAAACAGAAGAACTTAAGGAAGTAAGGAAGAAAGCATGTGGATATCTGGGGAAAGAGTATTCTAGGCAGAGGAAACGGCAAGGTGTAAAAATCCTGAATTGGTAGTATACTTAGCATGTTCAAGAAACAGCAAGTGAGAGATGGGGAGAACAGTTGGAGATGAAGTCTGAGAGGAGACAGGAATCCAGATTGTATAGTGACTTGTAGACCATATTATGGACTTTAGTTTTCATTCTGAATGAAAAGGGAAGCCGTTGGAAAGTATTTAAGAGAAGAGTACGGTGATCTAACTTCCATTTTAAAAGGTAACTGTAGTTGTTGTACTGAGAATAGCCTGGGTATGGATGTGGGTGTGGGAAAGCAGGGATTAAATTACTGAATTCATCTGGACAGAAATGAGGTGAACTGGGGGCGCCTGGGTGGCTCAGTCGGTTGGGCGACTGCCTTCGGCTCAGGTCATGATCCTGGAGTCCCGGGATCGAGTCCCGCATCGGGCTCCCTGCTCGGCAGGGAGTCTGCTCCTCCCTTGGACCCTCCCCCATCTCATGCTCTCTATCTCATTCTCTCTCTCAAATAAATAAATAAAATCTTAAAAAAATTAAAAAAAAAAAAGAAATGAGGTGAACTGGATGAGGATAGTCGTGGGAGAGATGGTGTGAAAGAGTCAAGTTCTATTCATATATTTAGAAAGTGCAGCCAACAAGATTTGCTGATAGATTTGCGTGTAAGGTGTAAGAAAAAGAAAAGTCAAGGGTTACTCCTAAGATTTTTGACCTGAGTATCTGGAAGGATGGAGTTGCCCTTTACAGAGATGGGAAGATTGTGGAAGGAGCTGAGTTGGAAGGAAAAATAAGGATTTGGTTTTAGACATGTCAAGTTTGAGATATCTTTTACACAAAATCAGATGTCACATAAGAGATGGAAAGATGATTTCTTTCTCTGGATTTCAGAGAGATACAGGCTGAAATTTGGAAGTTGCCAGAATAGGTAAAGCCATGATGTAAGACAAGGTCTTCTAGGGAATGAGTTTGGAAGAGGAAAGAAGATTGAAGATGGAGCCCAAGAACATTATAACAGAAGTCTGAGAAGTTAGGCAAAACCAGCAAAGACAACTGAAAATGTCAGGGCAGAAAGAGAAAGTAGTATCCTGGAATCCAACTTAAAAAAAAAAAAAAGTATTATAAGAGGGCAGGAATAATTAATAATTAACTGTGTCAAGTTCTGCTTGAGGGATCAAGTAATGGATAATTGGCCACTGGATTTAGCAGTGTGTTGGTTATCTGTGACCTTCACAAGAGTTAATAAGAACAAAAGCTAATTGTTATGGGTTCAAAAGAGAATAGGAGTCTTCCTGGAATTTACCTAAAGATATATATCCACAAATATGAAACAACATATATACAAAGTTATTCATTGTGACATTATTTGTAGTAATTGTAAATATTGGAAATAATCTAAATGCTTATCCATGGAAAACTGGTTGAATATACTATAGTACATCTATATAGCAGAGTACTATTTAATCAAAGAAGAGTGAGGAAGATTTCTAAGGACTGATTTGAACTGGTTTTCACTGTGGGGCAAGGAAAATACAAAATGAGTGAAACAGCTCTTGTTGCATAAAGCAAAGGAGTGCACAAAACCAATGAAAGCATGTCAAAAGAGCATATGAGTTGGTTTAAAAGGGCTTGCACTGATCAAACTGGGACAGTTGGAACATCAAAAAGCATAAAGATGGTAGTGGATTCTAATATATTGAGTAAGAGAATCTGTGAATCCATAGTGATAAAACAAAAAGTGGTGGGTTGAGAGGGGATATTCTTCAAGAATAATACGAATAAACATAGATGGCCTATTTTGCAACATCCAGCGTAGTAATTGATTCAGGCAAGTCATCAGTAGATGCTGAACTCATTAGGTGAAAGGTCAAAGATACTCACATAATCTGAAAATATCACACATATTACTTAATTACAGGGAGAAAAAGTACCTTTACAATGGCATGATCTGACATGCATCGTTTTAACCACATGATCAAATGTAGCATTGCTGTGGGACAAAGTGACATGTGCATTGGATGTGATGTTTACAACATCACCTATATAATAATCTTGCCCCCCAAAAATATAACCTAAATCTAATCATGAGGAAATTATCAGACAAATCCAGAGTATAGAACAGTTCTGAGGCTGAGGTTTTATATAGACTATAACCAAGGCATAGTGGGAGAAAGGAGGAAAACGGGCCTGGAAGAAAAATGAGGATCTTAGTTTTAAAGTATACAATTCAGTGGTTTTTAGTATATTTGCAGTTGTGCAACCATCACCACTAATTCCAGGACATTTTCATCACCCCAGAAAGAAACTCCTATCCATTATCAGTCCCATTCCATTCCCTCCTCCCTCCAGTGCCTGGCAGTCACTAATTTACTTTCTCTATCTGTGGATTTGTCTCTTCTGGACATTTCATGTAAATGGAATCATACAATATGTGGCCTTTGTTTGTGATTGGCTTCTTTGATATTGCATAATGTCTTCAAGATTCATCCATATAGTAGTATGTATCAGTACTTATTCCTCTTTATTACAGAATAATATTCCATTGTATGGATATACTACATTTTGTTTATTTGTTCATCAGTTGATGAATGGTTGTTCACTTTTTGGCTACTGTTAATAATGCTGCTTATGAACATTTATGTACAAAGTTTTGTGTAGACCTATATGTGATTTTCAGTTTGCAGTGGGATTTGAAAGTTTTGCCTAACTCTCTATAGTGCCTCCCACTACAAATCTTCATGCTCTTAAGCATGTAAGCTTTATTCATAGGAGAATTATAGTTGGTGCTGTCAGTGTTCTTTTTCATTTTCTCAGATCTCTTTTTCATTTTCTTGCACACGGATACTCCCAACATCCAGCAAATGTGTCTCTGTTGAAGAGCTGCATCTGAGCTGTTGAACACATTTTACCTGCTCGGAAAGAGAGGCAAACATGCTTAAGACTTTACATCCCACCAGCAACAGCCCTTAACCAATGACTGATGAGATGGGGTATAAATATTTTCTCTTTACTCTATTTGGGACAACTTTTAGGTCAGACCTACACTGTCTCACAAATTCTCCACAGGATTGAGCCGTAGTTAACCCTTGACATAGTTACTCCACAGGGCTTTGTTTAATGTCTCACCCTTGCCTTGCTTACTTGCTTCTTGATCTCATTTCCTCACTACACTAAGGTTTCTCTTGGAAACACTCCTACTCACTTTCACACTGGTCTTTGTTTCAGAGTCTGCTTCTAAAGCTTATGTCACACAATTCCAAGACCTTTAGCACATCATAAATAGAAAATTAGAAGGAGAAAGGGATGGATGCCTCTGTAGGCAGGCCCACTTACAACAGTGAGAAGGGATAGCTGATAGCCATAAAAGCAAGGGAAGAACCAGAAACACTATAAAAAGCAAACATAAATAAAGGAAAAACTAGTCTGGAGCTTAACCTTCATTTCTTAGTAGTCCCTGAGGTCATTACCATGTTCAATGCAATAATCAGTGTTCACAATCATGACTAAATTACCGAAGAAAATTAAATTTTTATCCAGAAAAAAAGAGGGATATCCATGTAATAATGCATTTCAGAAAACTTTGCATCAAAATAAATAAGAGATACTGAATAAACATTTCCTCACAACACTTCACTGAAATGACAGTAAAAGGAGATGAGGGGAAACCCTATAATTCCATGAAGGCAAGAACGGTGATAATGATGAAAATTTGGAAGGTAGAACGCTGAGTGCCTATTGTAAGATTGGGAATGCGAACTAGCAGTGTCCAAGAGGTGAGTTTATTTGTATTTCATAGCTCCAGAAAAACTCCCAAAACAGGTGGCACCAAGCATCTTTCACAACCAGGTACAGATAAGTATGGGAGAATTGGCTGAAAAGCAATTTGAGAAACTTTTAGACCTCTATTCCAACAGAAGGTAGGTGGTATATTCTCCAGACTAGTTAAATGTGAGGGACTCTGGGATACCATGCCCAGATGAGAACAAAGGTATCTGTTTTCAGTATGTTTTCAAAGTGACTACTATAAATTTACATACTGATCACTGAGACTTCTAGCTCTCTTCCTTAAGTAGCCAGACTTCCCATTCCCACTCCCACCCAGTGCCAGTTCTCTAAGCAGAACAGATTCCTCTCCTTGGAAAACCTGCACAAGAGAAAAGGACTATAGATACTGATACTGTGGTAGGGGAGATATCTCCATCTCATCAACCAGACCTCTGCCCAGTCACTCTACGGTGAAACCCACAACATAAGCTCAGTCTGTGCACACAGAGCGTCAAATTATTATTTTTTTAGTACTTCACTGTCAAATATGAATGGTCAGTCAAGAATGACCAGACATATAAGGAAAACAGACCAATGCAAACAGAAAAAAGCAAAGTAGGAAACACAAAATAGGGAGCAGAAGAACACTTAAAAAAAATAAGCATATTCTCACAGATAAGAGATGTTGTATTTTACGAGACAGTAACGGTAGGCTATAAAAAAGGAAAATTCAGAGAAAAAAAAAGCTTTTGGAAAATAAAAAATGAAAGTAGAAATTTAAAATCCAGCAGAATAGCTGGAACATAGATTTGATGAAATTGCCCAGTATACAGAACAGATGAAAAGTAGTGGAGAGGGGCTCTTGGCTAGCTCAGTCAGTGGAGCATGCGACTCTTTATCTCGGAGTTGTGGGCTTAAGGCCCTTCATTGGGTGTAGAGATTACTTTAAAAAAAAAAGTAGAGGAGAAAAAATAAGATCAGTCCAGTTGGCCCAACAGTAAATAGATATGCGTTCTAGAAAGAAAGCATAGAGAAGGAGGGAAGGTATTATTTAGGGTATAATACAAGGAAATTTCCCAGATTCAAAGGATGTGACTTTCCAGATTGAAAGGGCCCACTGAGCACCCAGTACAAGAAATGGAGAATTTCAGAACACTGGGTTTAGACTGAAGATCCTAAAAGCTTCTTAAGGGACCGAACAAGTAACATACAAAGATTAGAAATCCAAATAGCATGCAACTTCTTTACAGCAGTGAAGGCTAGAAGACAAGAGCAATTTTCTTTAACTTTCTGAGAGAAAATAAGGTCTAACCTAGAATTCTCTGTCCAGGCAAACTACCAATTAGTTATAAAGCTAGACCCAAGGAAATTTTTAAGTTCGCAAGTCTTAAAATACTTACTTTCCAACCCCGCAGCTACTAGAATTGCTAAAATGAAAAAAATTGGTAACAACGCCTGATGAGGATCCAGAGCACCTGATACTCTTCATATATTGCTGGTAGGGATGCAAAGTGACAGAACTGCCTTTAAAAGTTTGACAGTTTCTTAAAAAGTTAGATATACCCTTAACATAGGACACAACAGTTTCTCTGCTAAGTGTTTACCTAAATATGTTCAAGCAAAGACTTGTAGTGGTCTTTATTCAAAACCACCCAAAACTGGATATATCCAAATATCCATCAAATATCCAAAATCCCCATCAACCGGTGAATGGTTAAAGAAATTATAGGTAAAGAATGGATAAAGACTTATACATGGAATAACATGGGTAAATCTGAAATATATTATGCCAAGTGAAAATAGCCAGATACAAAAGGTATGTAGATAAATACTGTGTGATTCCATTTATATGCCATTCTGGGAAAGGCAGACCTGTATAGGAGAGAAATCAGTTGAGTGGTTGCCCCAGGGCTAGAAATGAGAGAGGGGATTGATTACAAAGGGACACAGGGGAGCTTTTTGAAGTGATGAAAATATTCTGTATCTTTATTGTGGTGGTGGTGGTTATAAGACTGAATATGTTTGTCAAAACTCATTGAATTGTACACCCATCAGGGGTGATTTTTTTCTGGTTGTTAATTAAACCTCAATAAAACTAACATTAAAAGCAAGTTTAGGGGGTGCCTGGGTGGCTCAGTCAGTTGAGCGTCCTGACTGTTGGTTTCTGCTCAGGTCATGATCTCAGGGTTGTGAGATGGAACACCGCCTGGAGCTCCAAGCTGGGCACGGAGCCTGCTTAAGATTCTCTCTCTGCCCTTTCTCCCCCTTAAAAAAACAAAGAACAGCCAAGTTTATCCTTCACCTGTGTTTCTCAGAAAACGACTAGAGGATACACACCATCAAAACTAAGGAGTAAACTGAAAAAGAGGAGAACATGGATTCAGGAAATAAAGAATCTAATACAGAAGAGAGGAATTTCCAAGATGAAGGTCAAGTTTTATTTCAAAAAAGAGCCATACAGGAGGACTAGAAAATGCAACCATACTAAATTGGGGGAAAAAGGAGTAGAGTTCTAAGAGAAATTGCCCCAAAAGGAAAAATTGAAATTGATAGAATAGTTTGAAGATGAATGGTGATAGGCACACAAGAAACAGAGCAAACCAGAAAAAAAAAAAAGTTATATTTTAGCTCTAGAGAATTACAAGAATTTCTACTACAAGAAAGGGATTTAATCATTGTTCTCTACTGACTCAGCTGCAAATGATAATTACAAACTTAAGTAAAAGCCAAAAATTATTTTTTAAAAAATTGTGAAACAATATTGAGACTAGGGGAGAGAAAATGGGAGTGGGGGCACAAATAAAACACAAGAGTGAAAGTGATTGCCTCTGGGGAGCAAGAATTAGGTAGGGGGTGGGGCAGAAAACTTATTCTAAACATTGTAAAACTGTTTTATATATAAATATATAGATATATGTACACACACATATTTTTGGACATGCATATATATGTATACATACAAATACAATTTTTTTAAATGTTTTAAAAGTTTGTATAGTTAAAAGTCACTTAAAGGAATCTTTCTTTTAAAGATGTATTTATTTGGGGGGGAGGGGCAGAGGGAGAAGGAGAGAGGGAATCTCAAGCCGACTCATGCTGAGCACAGAGCCCGAGACAATGACCATGACCATGACCATGTCCTGAGCTGAAACCAGGAGTCAGATGCTCAACCGACTGAGCCATCCAGGCACCTCAGGAATCTTTCTTTTATCTGAAAATTTCTGATACGTGAAATAACCCTTTCCTCAGTAATGCAATAAGGCAGTGGATTAAAAATACAGAAGAGGAGTCTTATTTCTGAGGTAATAAATAAAAGATAAGTCCCTGACTAAAGATGATTGACTATCTTTACTTACTCTGAATAAGGTTTGGAGTAGACTGTTAATATCTTTCTTTCAGATTTCATGTTTTCTTTTTAATAAATACCTTTATTTCCTTAGTTATAAAATTAACACATTATTGTACAAGAATTTTTAGTGGAAATGTACAAAGAATAAAAATAAGACCATAATCCTACCAGATGACCTGTTTGCACTAACTCATTTTCACCTTTATCCCGTTCCCTCCTCTGTCTTCTTTTTCTCCTCCTCCTCCTTCTCTTTTTATATATTTATTTATTAAGATTTTATTTTTAAGTAATCTCTACACCTAGTGTGGGGCTCAGACTTACAACCCTGAGATCGAGTCACGTGCTCCACGGACTGAGCCTGCCAGGCGCCCTCTCTCTTTCTTTTTAAATTAAGAAATGTGGCATGTATTTTACTAATGAATAACCACAAGAGCTGTGGATTTGAAGAAAGAGGAGTCAGTGGAAAAGAGAAGAAAACAGGGATATAAAACAAAGGGCAGAGACAAAGGAGTAAAGCAAAACAAAAACTCTATTTACTGCCTCTAAAACAAAACCAAGTTTATTACAAGAAAAAAAAAAGAGGAGTCAAGTTCAAGCCCTGATTCTTCAGTTAGCACATCATGCAAGAATTGAAACTTTTCCCATTGATGTTTGTGGGCAGTTCTGTATCCAGGTCTACCATGCTGCAGGGAGGAAGAAAAGGGTTGTAACCTCTTCACAGAGAACCATTAATTGGGAATCACAGACAGCAAAGAAGTTTTGGTAAATGAAATACTTTATGAAACAGTTTTTTCCCCCAATTTCTTTAAATACCATCTCCTAAAAGAGATAAAAGTTATAGGAAGCAATTTAGAAGAGTATCTTATTGCAGAGGGTGTCATTTATGTACATATACTTCTTGTCAGTCCAAAATGTAATTTTTTTCTGTTCCAGTGTTCCTAGAATCCCATGGGCCTTTGCCATGACAGAAGTATGTGGCATGATTTTGTGCTATATTTGGCTCCTGGTTCTTCTTCTTCACAAACACAGGTACCTTAGTTATGCCATTAAAAGACAATATTTTGACTGTCTTGGATAAAGTTCATCAAACCTTGTTTCTCCCTTTGTAGTTTTCTTGTTAATTTCCTTCTTTAGTCATTATGAAAAATGTTTTGGGTTTGATCAACAAGAAAATCACTGTGAGGTTAAGACCTACATATTTAGTAGTATTCTGAATATATTCTGCAAAGATCAGAGATGGTGATGTTCAGCCATGAGCCAACTGCTGATATTCTAATTGGAAATGTCATTTTCTGTAGAAGGATAGAAACTCCTCCAAGGACAGTCTTTGGTCAAGGACAGCGTTTGGATGAAATTCTCTGCTTGGAGGATGCCCATTAGCAAAGGGATTATTTTGCATACCATGTACATCTAGTCAGTGTGGTTTGCTTAAGATGATACAGGAAATTGCTGAATAGGGAAAGTGATTCTTTGCCACTTTCACTAAGAAATATAAAGGAAAGAATTTTTTTATTAAAATGAAATGTAAAAGGGAGGCTTCTTTCCTACTTTAATGAGGGGAAATTACTTGATTTAAGTAAAAATATAAGGCATAATGAAGAAAAAGTTTGAAGAACTATCAAGTTTGTAGATTTGCTATCCATTGTCTCTGGACACTAATGAGGAATGGGGACACTTTCTTGAATTTATTATCCTTTCTCCTCACCAGGAAGTATTTGAGGTAAACCAGTAATGGGCTTTAGGTCCTAAGCAGCAGTTATTTCATTGCTTTGAAGGTGAAAAGAAAAGTTGATCGTTGCTATTGTTGTCACACTTTTAGGCTGTATTGTGCTTCATTCTTTCCCATTTTCCAGCAATATTTTTAACTCTGGATTGCTTAAAACCAGAGGTGGTTTAAAAACATGTAATATCGCTGCTGCTTTCTGGTTTAACTTTGGCTCACAAGACCCTGTGAATTTGAATTTATCCACTCTTCAGACCAAGAAAGAATTTACCGTATGGGAAAGTTTGGTAGGTTTAGCAAAGCATAGCAGTGGCCAATTAAATGTAAGTTTTGGTGTTTAATTGGTCAAAGAAAGTGTTTCTGTCTAATGTGGCCTTTGTACTGCTTTCATTAGAGTCACCTGGCTTCTTGTTAAGATGTAGATTCCTAGGCTCCATCCCAGGTGTACACACTAAAATGTGAGATCTCTTGTGTTCAATGCTTTTTGGAGGGTGGGAAGAGCATTTTGAAAATGTGTAAAGCATAGTCCTTGTGCTTAAGATTATTATAGTCTGTTTTCGTTTGGACATTTTAAAAAATAATATGACAGCACAAGTGATATCACAGTGCAGTTCAAAATTTTTGCTAGGTGTACTTAATATAAAACTTAGTATTTAAAAAAACTTAGTATTTTTATACTTCAAGTTAGGAGAAGTTAGAGAATGTTTAAGATAGCTACTATCAGTAACCAATTTACAATGTTATTAATGAGCAAAAATTCCCCAGAATCATGTTTAATTTTACCTCTCATAAAGTAAATAATTTATGAGCCTTATATGAATAACAGCACTAACATTAAGCTAAGAGTCAGGCTAGGTACTAGTCTTCTTTCTTGCATATTTCCTTTATTTTGTCTTAGCCTTATTTTCTTATCAATGAAATGGTGCTCTTAAAGTCAGCACTGTCTAACATGGCAGATACTAGCCACATGTGGCTATTTAAATTAATGAAAATGAAATAAAATTAAAATGCAGTTCCTTGGATGTATTAGTCACATTTCAAGTGCTCAAGAGCCACATGTAAATACCTTATTGGACGGTGCAGTTATAGAACATTTCCATCATTACAAAAAGTTCTATTGGACAATGATGCTTCAGATCTAAGACTTCTCTAAGATTTCTGTCTTCTTCAAAGAGTCTAGTTCTAGGGGTTTTTCTGTCTGCTCTCCCTTTAAGTAAACGCTGATGCCTGGAGTTTTTTGGTTTGCTTCCTTTTGATCTTTCTCTCTTTTTGGTCGCTCTGTTCACAGGTCAATACTTCTCCGAAGGCTCTGTAGTCTGATGGGCACTGTATTCTTGCTTCGCTGCTTTACCATGTTTGTGACCTCCCTGTCCGTGCCAGGACAGCACCTGCAGTGTACTGGAAAGGTAGCCTGCTACCTTCTTTATCATTCTTTCTTATTCTTGGTGGGTTGATGGCACCATATATGTCATAGGGCTAAGACTTTGCTTTTAATATTAAAATGCTTTTTAGGAGCACCTGGGTGGACCAGTTGGTTAAGTGTCCAACTCTTGATTTCAGCTCAGGTCATGATCTCAGGGCTGTGAGATTGATCCCCCTGCATCAGGCTCATACGCTGGCCATGGAGCCAGCTTAAGATTGTCTCTCTCTGGGGCGCCTAGGTGGCTCAGTCGTTAAGTGTCTGCCTTCGGCTCAGGTCATGATCTCAGGGTCCTGGGATCGAGCCCCGCATCGGGCTCCCTGCTCAGCGGGAAGCCTGCTTCTCCCTCTCCCACTCGCCCTGCTTGTGTTCCCTCTCTTGCTGTGTCTCTCTCTGTCAAATAAATAAATAAAATAAAAATTTAAAAATTTAAAAAAGATTGTCTCTCTCCCACTCCCTCTGCCACTCTTTCTTCTTTCTAAAGAACAAATAAATAAAGTTTAAAATGTGCTTTTTAATATTTTCAATATCTGTAATAAACATCTAGAAATAATTTGGTAGAAATCTTAACCCAGAATCTACTTCCCCGTTACATCTGTCCATTGATACTTGTTCTTTGCTGTGGAGCTGTAGAAAACAAGTTTCTTTCAATTATCATTTTCCCTTTCCCACCATCCTGAGCATCTTTAGTTCCTCATATTGATGTGGAAATGTTCTGGTTCAGAGCAAATGATTAAGAAAGAATTCTTGAGACATCTTTGGTGCAAAAAGGTGGTTTTATTAAAGCACAGGAACAGGACCCATGGGCAGAAAGAGAGGCACTGGGGTTGCCATGGGTGACGGATTGGTTATATTCTTTCAAGTTGAGAGGGGGTTAGGGACTAGCATCGTCTCTAGGGAATTTTGGAAGCAAGGTTTCCAGGGCCTTGGGGGGCTAGCTATTGTTAGGAAAAGGTCATTTATTACTGTCATTTATTACTGTCTAGTAAAACGTTAGTCATGAGACTCTTCAGATGTATATCAGGGATTCATTATCTTGGAGGTTGGCTACTAACGTAATATCTTGGGGGTTAGAGATAAAGGATGTTTCCAAAGGAATTTTTATATGTTAAAGGAGACTTAATAGGATCTTGGAGGTCAGGATAATGTTAAGCTAAAATTGCCTTTTGCCCTTAGCAAAGTATTAACATTGAGGCCCCTGAGTTCCTAGAGAAAGGTCACTCTGCCTGTCTCAAGGACTTGTCAGTGGGCTGTAAGTTGTAAGGAAATTTAATTTTTTTCCCGTTGCCTTTGTTCTCCACATCAATATGACTGTGGTCCCTTCAATGTCCTTATCACTCCTTTTTAAAATGTTTTCAGTTTGACCATATCCCATTTAAAATAAAGTACCCACTATTCAAAACTTGACTCTTTGCTGGGATATACTAAATAATGGCTGACTTACTGTTTTTGTTCTAAATTTTGTAGCTTGTTTTGGTATATTATAGACAACATCTCCTCTTCTGACTAAATTGAGAGAGGAGAGATTATGCAGATGGGAAAAAAAAATTTAAAAACCTGAAAATCACCTGTACTTTATATACAGAATTGGCCTTTGTGACTCATTAAATTTGGACAAAAGAATTTATTATCCTACTTTTCTAAGCCTCTGTGCTTTAGTTATGTATTGCCAAATATTCAGATATATGTGTTAGCACATTTGTTGTTATTTTAATATTTGTATAAGTGTACAACAAAATTGTGTATCACTTCTTCTGTTGCAATATAAATAACTGAAATGCCAACAGGGGAAGATTAAGCAGCCAAAGATCAATAACTAAAAAGACAGCCCTGGGGCGCCTGGGTGGCTCAGTCGTTAAGCGTCTGCCTTCAGCTCAGGTCATGATCCCAGGGTCCTGGGTTTGAGTCCCACATCGGGCTCCTTGCTCGGTGGGGAGCCTGCTTCTCCCTCTGTGTGCCACTCTGCCTGCTTGTGCTCTCTCTCGTTCTCTCTCTCTCTGACAAATAAATAACATCTTTAAAAATATGTATTTTATTTGAGAGAGAGAGAACACAGGAGGGAGGAGGGTCAGAGGGAGAGGGAGAAGCAAATTCCTGGCTGAGCAGGGAACCCCATGCAGGACTTGATCCCAGGACTCTGACAGATCATGACTTGAGCCACTCAGGTGCCCCCACAAAGACTGTTTTTATATAAGTTTATATAGTAGATACTTTTTAAATAAAAGATAAGATTATATTGCAGACATTGTTCTTTAGTTTATATTTTATTTAATAGTATGTTGTTTACTTTTTTCTGAAGAAATACATATGGCTGTATCTCATCTTTTTAATAGCTGCAGTATTCCATTGTATGATTTACCAGGTTCCAATCATGTACATTTGTGTTGTTTCCAAATCTTACTATTTATAAACTGTGCCATCGTAAATGTTCTTAGGCATTTATGCATTTTCTGTTATTTAATCATCTACTTAAGATAGATTCCTGGAAGTAGAATTATGAAATCAAAGAATATGCAGATTAAATACATATTGCACAAATGCCCAGTAGAAAAAACAAATTTTTCACTACTATCAACACTGTATGCATGTCAGTTTTCCCACTCCCATGCCAGCACTACTTACTTTCAATTATTGGAGTCATTGCCATTCTGATTAATGAAAGATGATGATATGAGACTTTTACAGTTTTATGTTTTAAAGATATTTATTTATTTATTAGCATGAGCAGGGGGAGGGGCTGAGGGAGAGAGGCAGAGGGAGAGAGAAGCAGACTCCCCACTGGGTAGGGAGCCCAACTCTGGGCTTGATCCCAGGGCCCTGAGATCATGAGCTTAGCCAAAGGTAGACCTTAAGCCACTGAGCCACCCAGGTGCCCCTACAGTCTTATGTTTTATATTTAAATCTTTACTCTTTTGAATTTATTTCTGCACGTGGTGTGAAATAGGGATAGAACAATTTCCCCCCGAATAGCATGGTAATTGATTAGAAGAGGTTTTAAAGAATAAAAATATAAGCATATTACACTGAAAAGAGAATTCCTGTAGCTGAGGGATTTAATTGTGGGTCATCCGCTAAAGAGAATGTTTTATGTGCATAGGGCTGTAATGTGTGCTGCAAAAATAAATTAGATACCATTCCTCTACAGTATGGCTAGCCCTTTTTCTGTCTCTAATGACTGTTTTTCATTATCAGTTAGTTATATATGGACATTTCTACTCAAATCTGCCCTAAATACTGTTAATTGCTTTACATTATAATATAACCTACTTATTGACCTGTATTATTTGTAGCAGTTGTTAAAAATAAAAAGTTAAGGCGATAGTTACTAGCAATCAAGTCCCTTACAGTAAACTCCATGGGGCATTTTCATTGAAATAAAGTAATTGCTTGAAATCTCATTCCCAGAACTAGGAGGTTTAGGGATAGAAACAAGAACCTACTTGTTTTTGAAATGTAACAATGGACCCACCTTAAGGAAAGAACATACAGAATATTTGGGACATTAAAATTGGAAAGGATGAGGAGACTTAAGTAACTGAGCAATGATTGCTTTCTTTTGACTGCCATCACTCGATTCCTGCCCTTGTCTGAGAGATATTTTCCTAGGAGTCTCAGTTCTTCACTGCCTGATTTTTTACTTTCACAAGAGTACCATCTCCAACCCTATTCTCATTAGAGGTCTTAGAAGAACCAAACTATGTGGATTTTAGTAACTTCTCTTTCTTTTTCTCTAATAGTAAATCCCTTTTCCTGTCCTGCCTTTCACTGAGGCAGAAAGGGAAAGCTAGGTAGTATATAATCAGCAGATGAGATTTCTAATGAAATTGTGTTATCTAATGAGGTTGTTTCTGTTGTTAATTAGCCATAGTAGAATCTTTAAAACATAGGACTTTGTTTTTTTTGTTTGTTTGGTTGTTTTTTTATTTTGTTTTGTTTTGTGAGGTTATTTTTTTAAGCTCTAATTGACTTTATTAAACATTTCGTGAATTCAGCAGCACCCCATCTAGCAAGTAGAGAAGCCCTCTAAGACATAGAACTTTGGAATTGGACTTCCTGGATTCACATCCTGGTTATGTTACTTACCAGCTGTGTGACCTCTCTAAGCCAGTTTCCTCAGCTGCATAATTGAATCACTTTATAGGATTGTTGTGGATATTAAATACAGTAACACATAAAGCCCTTAGCAGCATGTCTTACACATAGTAAGGGCATGTAAAATTTTAGGAATTCTTTGTACTGTTATTATGTGTTAAATGCCTTTTTTAAAAAAAAGGACCATTACTCAAACTCTCAAACTCTTCCTCAAAATGGATTACTTTTTTAAGCTTATATACGGGAGTTAGGATTGGGTTTGGCTATTAATAACAGGAAATTCAAGATGGCATGGTTTAATAAACAGACAATGGTTTATTCTCTCTCATAAGAGAAATTTGAAATTAGGTCATGTGTAACTATATGGGAGACTTACCAAAAACCCATGATTCTCCTTTTACTCTCCTGTCCTAACACTTGGCTTGCGTCCTCAAAGCCACTTAGTGGTCCAAGATGGCTGCTGCAGCTTCAACTGTCATGTCTGAGTTGTAGGCTGGAAGAAGGAAAGGTGAAAAAGACTTCCTCCCACTTAAATATAAAGTTTCCTTTATAAGTAGCCTTCCCAGAACTCTTCCACTTACATCTTATTGTATAGAACTTAGTCACAAAACCACACCAAGCTGCAAGGGAGGCTAGGAAATGCAATGTTTCCATTGAGTTCATTCTGTTACTAGTGAAAAAGGGGAGAATAGATATTGAATGGTAGCCATTGTCTGTGTCTCGTAGCCTATTTCTTATTGGCAGGACAATCAGCAAGTACTACTGTATTATTGGATTAAAAACTTGAAAATATTTTGTGTAATAGTGACCTTTTCATTGTAAAGGAACTCTTGGTAAAAGAAATTTGAATTACATTGATTTCATGTAATTACCAGAATATTTCTGACCACCCTTTCTTGATGTCTGGAATTAATTAGACTGGGAGTCTGGTTGCTTTTGTTTAGATCTTATTTCTAAGTCATTTAGCATTTGAATTCCAGTGTGAATGGATGTTTGGAAGAGCCTACCTCCCTAAGCACTTGAAGCACTAATTTGTAGTTTCTTTATAGATATATGGCAGTGTGTGGGAGAAACTGCACCGGGCCTTTGCCATTTGGAGTGGCTTTGGTATGACCCTAACTGGTGTTCACACTTGTGGAGATTACATGTTCAGTGGCCACACAGTCGTCCTAACTATGCTGAATTTCTTTGTCACTGAATGTAAGTATCTCTTTAGTTGACTTAGATGACTGGCTGCAAGAGGAGGCTGTGGGAAGGGTGTCAAGTTCTATGAAGAATGAGAGTAACAGACTGACCTAAGAAACATGTGACTTAGAAGCATTAGAAAGAATGTGGTTTTAAAACGATCTTTCTGTCCTTTTCCCAGATACACCAAGAAGCTGGAATTTCTTGCACACTTTATCCTGGGTTCTCAACCTCTTTGGAATCTTCTTCATTTTGGCTGCTCATGAACATTATTCCATTGATGTGTTTATTGCCTTTTATATCACGACAAGACTCTTTTTGTACTACCATACTCTAGCCAATACTAGAGCATATCAGCAGAGTAGGAGAGCAAGAATTTGGTTTCCCATGTTTTCTTTTTTTGAATGTAATGTGAATGGTACAGTACCTAATGAATATTGTTGGCCATTTTCAAAACCAGCAATAATGAAAAGATTAATTGGATAAAGTCTATCTTTGTAATGGGTTCGTGATTAAATATACAGTAATTGTTGAAAGTGAATAACTTTGCTTTCTCCCCCTAAGCTGTTCCTGGATGCCTTGCTTTTTGGCTTATATGTTGACAAAGTGAAGTTCCATGTTCTTAGCAAGGCTGTGATTGTAGAACTCAAGGAAGAGCAATTGAGTCCTTACATCTCCGTTTGAATAGGAAGCTCAAGTAGATGTTTCTGACCCTTCTCTTTTGGCAGACTTAATGTTGTAATTGAAGTCAGGCTGTTACCCTCACCTGTTGAGTACTTGCTTATTGAACTTAAGCAATTTGCTGATTGACAGTGTTTTTGTTTTGTTTTGTCTTTAACTTCATTAGGACTCTAGTCGAGAAATATTTTTTTTAAGGTCCTTATTATCTTCAAAGGAAAAACCCCTACCAAATGAGCAGTATTTGTTCTTTGAACTAATCTCTGACTTTTTAAAAAATGCAACTCTAGAAAGTGATCTGTGTTACTAACAAATAATTTTTGCCTTCTGAACCATCTTTAAGAAAAGTATACTGAACATACCAGGATGCCTGAAACAAGAAGAGAATGGAAGGGGCCATACGTGAGGTGACAAAGTACAAGTATAGTACTGGCATTTTCACCAAAATGCAACAAAAGATGCAGTTCCTCTTTTGTTCTGAGGGTTCAGTATGACTGTCAGTAAGTGTTTATGAGGGAAAAATGGCTGCATCCATAAAAATAAAATTGGCTTAGTTTTAGTGAGGTAGGTACCTGGAACAACTTTGTGCTATAATTGTTAGTTAGACATATGACAGCCCAGTTTTATGCCTTTAAATGATGTTACTTAATGAGCAAAATAGTGGAGTGTTTTACCAAATGTTAGATAAAGTTCTTGTGTCTGTAAGTAGGGAGGTATGCATGCAAAGAATATTTTTTCTATTTTTGAAAAATTTATAACAGTTGCAGGCATAATACAACTTTTGGTTTTTGAAATTTGTCATTCTTGGCCATCAGAAGTAAATAGTCTCAGACATATTTGGATATGAAAAAAAGATTTTGTTGTTTTTCATTTTTAAATACAATTGTGTACATACATTCTTTCTATTTAGTCTTAATTTGGCAGTCAGGAAGTGATATAACTTAGTTGCTGTTTACAACACTAGAAATTTAGTACCTTAAGTAATTTGACCTTTGTGGTAACATTTGTCACTTTACTTTTAATGATTTGGGTTAATAGTTATGACAGTAGAATGCTTATGGAATTGGATTTTGAGCCCCAATTGATTGAGCTTAGCTACTTGGAATATTAATTGTATAGTTTTTACATTCCATTTTAAAGCAAGGAGTTAGAAAAAGTGCTGGCATATTGAGGTCTAAAATTAGGCCACTTAGCAGAAACCTGCTCCTAATGTGGGTGAAATATTTTATTTTTGCACTTTGAGTCATATTCCCACCCCTGTATAAGCTACAGAGGAGCCTGAATGGATTGGGCAGGAGAAGAATTTTATGCAAACAAATTTCAGCCAGTGCTGAATGACCCCAATTTGAGTCTACTCTGAATATTATTTTTTATTTCTCACCTGAGAAATGGCACAAGGCAATTCAAGTTTTATTATGCTTTTAAATCTCATACTTGAGAATCTTATAAAATCTTAAATTGTTGACTCTAATACGTGCTAGGGACAAAAATGTCAACATTTCATCTAAGGAAACTGCATAATCATGAAGGGTGAAGGATGTTGCCTATACCACTTAGAGTACTTTGACACCCGAGGTCAAAGCTGTGTAACTGCCATTCTTTCCAAGTGACAGAGCAAGACCGTATATTTAGCTAGGGAGGGACAAATGTTGGCTTTTGGAAAAATGTTTGAAAAAAATCTGTAGCAACATTAATTCAAGAATGTTAGAAAGCTACTTAATGGTAAACTTCCTAACATCAGTCTTATTTCCTTCATGTGGATTCTATTCTAGAACAAAATCGAAAAAAAATTGCAAGTAACTTTGCAGAGCTGTTGACACTGAGAGTGCCTAACAGCAGACTGCAGTGAGGATTATAAAATAAGTTTTCAGCTTGCATTTATCATATCTGATTTGAGGAAAAGGTAGGCTAGATTTATAATTTATTGTTGTAACTAATACAAGGCAGTGTTTACATAAATTCATCATCTCCAAGTCTCTTTCTTGGAAAACTTTGACACAAAATTCTTTTCCTTTTCTTTTTTTAATATGAAACCTATATTTTAGTTGTTTTTTTTGTTTTGTCCAGAAATTTCCAGATTTTGTCTTTGTATTTTTTTTTTCTTGTTAAAGTGTAAACCACTGGAAGGGTGGTATTTATATTCACATTTTGGGTATGAATGTGCCTAGGTGGAGAAGCTACATACGTGTTTTTTATCCTATCTACAGTTGCAGACTTATGAGAGGCTTATATTCTTAAATACTGAGACCTTAGTATAGAAGGAACCAAGAAGGTTTTTGGTTTGGGGATACAAACTGGAGGTTATATTGAAAGTCCTTGATGCATTTCTCTATATTCCTGGGGGCAGTGTAGCCTTTTTTCTTTTTTTATTTTCTTTGCTTTCTTTTTTTTTTTTAAGTCTCTGCAGGGCATTGTTACTGAAGCGTAATTGAAGTTCATAGGGAGTAGGAAGTTTTGAAGAAGGCAAGTGTGCTGTTAACACTGAATAATTTGGGAGAAACCTTTTTTGGCTATTCTGCAGAATTCTCAAATGGCTATCCTCCTTAGTTCTCAGTGGCCAGAATTGCTAGAGTGAAAACACAACTTCCACATGCTGGGTCTGTTTATTAGTTTTTTGTTTTTTGTGTTTTTTTTCATCAGAAAGCAATGAGAGTAGCCTTAGAACCAGTCAGCTAAAGAAATGTGGACTGTTCACTAGAAAGAATCCATTGACTGAAGACCTGCTGGTTCTGTAACTCTGACACTGCAAGTGGTGTTCTTTCTTACCCTGTACCTGCCGAAGTATTGTTACTTAGAATTCCAAAAATCTTATAATTTGTAAACGGAGAACAGAGAAGCCAAATCCTCTTATAGCTGATATGAAACAGTCTGTTTTAGAGACATCTGTTTGAAAAGTGTTATTTATACATTCAAAATCATATTCATAACACTAACCTGCTTTGAGTGTATTCAGCAAAAGGCAATTTCATCATGAGTTTTATAGTAAACATTTTCTAAAGATTCTTGTTCCAAAATGCTTGAGAACGTTAACCATGTTCTTGTTTTAAACTCTGTGATCTAATAAACTTAACTCTGATAGTCTTTTTGTAGACTTAAGTTATCCTTTACTAAGAGTAATTACAGTAAGAGTCATGTGTCAGTTCTTTAAGGTATTCAGGCATTTGAGACAAGAAAGTTCTCCTTTAGAATAGTCCAATAGCTTTCTTAAACAGTATTGGTTTCTTTTAGATAGTTTCAAAGCCAACAAAGCATGTCAGTTTTAATGCCATCTTCACTTGGCAGTTAACGATGGTTTGCATTTGTAAAAAGTGTAGCCTGAATTACCTGTATACCTCTATAGAGACTTGTTAGTAACATCAAAAGTCAGACTGCTTCAGGTCACCAGTGAGAAAGGAAAGAGGCTGAGGGTTTTTCCCTCTTTGTGTTTGAGTGGCTCTGAATGACTGAAATTACTATGAAAGTAGGTTTTGGTCTCCCCTCTCACCTACCCCTCACACCCAGTGAAGGCCACCAATTTCCAGTAACTAAAATGTGGCCTATTACTATACATCAAGTTCAATAAAAATATATATGAAATCTGTAAACCATAGTTCAGCTACCAGTAAAGTTGGTTTTAGAATATGTTCTACCCTAAATTAGCCAAAAGACATTTTATTCAGTGTATTCCATGTTTAAGCATAAGTAAGGTTTGTGCTTGATAGGAAGGGAGAGGGAATACTATGATAATTTCATTATTTCAGGTCTGTTTCAATATGAACTACAGGGTTATCTGAATGGTAGCCAGGCTATATTATTAATGTCATCTTAAAAATGCTTCATTTTAATAATTTTTTATTCAGAAATCTATGGATTGTTAGGACAATTGAAGTATTTCTGATATGGAACAAAGGAAGTGGAAACTGGTACTTAGTGGGGGAAGCAAAATTAGCTTGGACTAAAGTGGGCATGTTTTGTTTTAAGAACTCTACCTAAATGTAACTCTGTCCACAGAGAAACTAGTATTACTTGAAGATGTGAACGTTTCTATGGTAGCCATACCTTGAAGCACAGTGTTGTATATAAGTAAATATCTTGATTCTAAATTAAATCCAGATTTAACTAATATATTATTTTATATCTTTGTTGTATTAAAATGTTCAAAAATACTAAAAATAAAACATTGGAAAGTTGAATTGCAGTCTCTTATTTGAATGTCTTTGCATTACTAACGCAGCTCATCTGTTTTTTATACAGTAAATTTTTATTTTTGGAAATGATTGGGCCCAGCAACTTTAAATTTTAATATAGTACCTAGTTCCTGGCATTTACTAATTCTTAGTTGTCTATTAGATAAGCCATTTGCCCTTTCTCCTTTCTTTGTGTAAACTAGGAAAGAAAAGTAATCTTCCTGAGGGCATTAGAATAACTGCAGATTAAGATGAGAGGGAGGGAAAAGAAGTAAATAGCTAATTATTCCTGGACACATTAAAGCTTTTGTTTGGTTGGTTGGTTTTGATTTAATTGTAGATTATGGGAAGATGCCTTCATCCTGTCAGGTCAGCTTTGGAAATAATGATGAACAGGGAAAGAAGGGAAAAGAGCTGTTCAGGGTAGCTCAGTAGCCCAGAACCATGGAGTAAACACTAAGAAACACTAAGCATTGTCATAGGACCATATGGACTTAATCCATGACTGAACTTATTTTCGTGACCACTACTAATTGCAGCCTCTCTGGCCCCAGATAGTCTCTCTCAGGATGCCCAGGACAGACCTAGAGGCTACTTGGTGGAATAGAAAATGCACTGATTTAGACTCTGAAGGCCTGGGTATGAGTTGCATCTCTGCCTCTGATTAAATTAGGTCTTTTCTTCCAGCTCCACTTAACTTTATGTGTAAGGAGGGGAGACAAAAAATGCCTTTCTCATAGGTTGTATTAAAGGCCAGATATGAAAGTACTCTACCCTTGATGGTGTAGTAGCTGGTACATAATGCTGAAATATTAGTTGAATTTAGGTCAATAAAACAGGGCCTATGCCCCCAAGAAATTAATAATCTAGCTGGGAAGTTGACATGAAAAGGTAGCCAACAACATTCATTGGTGGAATAAACCCATAGTTTTAAAACTGCCTGGTTGAACATCTTCAGGGATAGGAGAAAGGCAGGTGGGGGGTTTGTACCATTTTCATGCAGAGTTGGTGTTTTACATATTTGATTTTCCTTGTAGGCTTTCTCTTTGAAAAAAGAGTTGAGGATTCGGTGCCTGGGTGGCTCAATTGGTTAAGTGACTGCCTTCCGCTCAAGTCATGATCCTGGAATCTGGGATCGAGTCCCACATTGGGCTCCTGGCTCAGCGGGGAGCCGGCTTCTCCCTCTGGCCCTCTCCTCCCTCATGCTGTTTCTCTCTCTCTCTCTCTCTCAAATAAAGAAAGAAATAAAATCTTTAAAAAAAAAAAGTTGTGGGTAGGGGAAGGAAATGTTTGGAAACAGCTGAGTAAATAGATAATTTTACTGTCTTTGTTTAATGTTAGCTTGGGAGAGGAAGGGCTTAGTAGGGACTGAGGGTCCAAGCAGAATTTACTAGGCATGTACAACTTGAACTGAGCCTTCCCTGAAGGAAAAATTGATAAGAACATGATGAAAGGTTTGACTTACTGTCATGCAAAAAAATGGATTTATGTATGTATTAGAGAATTGTTGACAGGATATGTGTTTTTATTTATTTTTTTAAGATTTACTTATAGGGGTGCCAACAATTAATTGGGCCTCTGCCTTTGGCTCAGGTCATGATCCCAGGGCGGGCTCCCTGCCTAGTGGGGAGCCTGCTTCTCCCTCTCTCTCTGCAGCTCCCCCTGCTTATGTTCTCTCTCTCTCTCTGTCAAATAAATCTTTTAAAAAAAAAAAAAAGAAACTTATGTGTTCTTAAAAAATAAAGATTTACTTATTTATTGAGAGAGAGAAAGAGCAAGCAGGGGTGGGGGAGGAGCAGAGGAAGAGGGAGGGAAGGAATCTCAAGCAGACTCCCTACTGAATGCAGAGCTCGATCTCACAACCCTGAAATCATAGCCTGAGCCAAAATCAAGAGTCAGATGCTTAACTGACTGGACCATCCAGGCGCCCTGACAGGGTATGTGTTTTTAATAAAACAGAGGAGTTAGTAAAGAGCACAAGTGTAAGTCAAAAAGAGAAAGGTAAGATGATGGAAAGTACCAGATCAAACTGGAGATGAAGGCAAGGCTTACAGACCCTAAGATAGTAGGTCCGGGAACCAGGTTCCCACAGTCTGCTTCTCCCTCTCCATGTGCCCCTCCTCCTGCTTGTGCTCTGTTGTGCTTTTGCTCTCTCGCTCTTTCTCTCTGACAAATAAATAAAATCTTTTTAAAAAATAAAATAGAATAAAACTACCACGACTGTTCATATTCCAGCCTTAAGAGTCTTGGATCCCACTCTAAAGAAAACACATGTACCTAATGGTTTTTCTTTTTCTTTTTCTTTTTTTTTCTTTAAGATTTTATTTATTTATTTATTTGAGAGCAAGCACAAGCAGGGGGAGCAGCAGAGGGAGAGGGAGAAGCAGGCTCCCCGCCAAAGCAGGGAGCCAGACTCGGGGCTCCATCCCAGGATCCCAGGATCATTACCTGAGCCAAAGGCAGATGCCCAACCGACTGACCACCCAGGCGCCCCCTAATGGTTTTTCAGTACAGATTAGTCAGCAGCCTTCATCAGTAAGATGTCAATGTACCTGAAATTTGACCCTGTTTTTCCACAAAGACTGATTTTGTAGGCTGGAGAGCAGTTGGCAGTAGTGATGTGATTTGAGGGACTCCAACATGGTGGAAATCACACCTGCAGAAATTTGATAAGCCTAACTGTCCAGGCAAGATTCTGAATTTTCACTATTGATCACAGGGGTATCTGTGATTCTTACTATCTTTTTTTTTTTAAGATTTATTTACTTATTTGAGAGAGAGCACGTGTGCAAGCAGTGGGAGGGAGGGGCCAAGGGATGGAAGCCGACTCCACGCTGAGCCAAGAGCCCGATGTGGGGCTCAATCTCAGGACCCTGAGATCATGACCTGAGCCGAAACCAAGAGTTGAATGCTCAACCAACTGAGCCATCCAGGCACCCATGATTCTTAGTATCTTTTTAAAACGTTATTAATAGTAAGTAATTAATGAGCATAGTAACAAATTATATAAACTAAAAACTTTTCTTCCTGCCCCTGTGCCCCAGCCTTTAGTTCTCCTTCCAAGAGGCAATCTTTTTTTTTTTTAAAGATTTTATTTATTTATTTGACAGAGACACAACGAGAGAGGGAACACAAGCAGGGGGAGAGAAAGAGGGAGAAGCAGGCTTCCCGCTGAGCAGGGAGCCTGATGCGGGGCTCAATCCCAGGACCCTGGGATCATGACCTGAGCCGAAGGCAGACGGTTAACGACAGCCACCCAGGCGCCCCGAGGCAATCATTTTTAACTAGATGTTTTCCCAGAGGCATTCCATGCATATTCAAACAAACAAATATATATTTTTCTATTATGCTTATATTAATTTAAACAAATTGTAGCATATATACATATATGCACATATATACATGGTTTTGCACCTTATTTATTCCACTTAACATATGCCAATGACTTCCCCTCCAAGGACACAGCTTAGTTGAATAAGTTAGATTTATTGTTCATTGAAATGAGCGAGAATGCACACCAGGGTAAATTATAGGGCATCTCTGCTGGAGGGTGTTGGGAAGGGACTTACAGGATTTGGGTTTGGATTAGGTGGTTTGTGAGGAAAGGTTTAAGGAAGCATGGATTTGCTTTGGGTTGAATGCTTTCAGGATGCTGGGGCAATTCTGGGTATCCTAATCTTAAGGCAAGAGGAATGAATCGACGCTAATGTTATAATTGTTAAAGAAACAAAAATCACTCATATTAGGGTAGAGGGATATTTGGTTATTTCTGTGATTTCAATAATGTTCATGTTTTTATCTGTGTTCAGACATGATTATTGATAGCCTTGTTTTTATCTTGATCTATCATGGTCACAGGTCTCCTTGTCATATGTTGGTAGTCTACGAAATGTTTTATGTTCAACAAGAAAACAGTAGTTCTAGCTGTGGGTGCCAGGCCAGCTTCTAGCAACGTCCAAGTTCTAGCTGATGATACCAGGCCAGCTCCCCAATGTCAAGAACTGCTTTTCTCTTTCCCACCTGATACATTAGTGTTCTTTCCATATAAGTACATAAAGAATGCCATTTGCTTCATTCTTGTTAATGGCAACATGATACTCCATTGTATAGATGTCATTCTTGATTTATTACTCATTCCCTGAAGTGACTTTTAGATTGTTTCCTATTCAAACACTGCTACAATAAATATTGATTTGCATGTGTGCAAGTTCATCTGTAGAATAAATTGCTAAAAGTGAAGTTGTTGTGTCCAAGGGTTTGTGCATTTTAAATTTTGTTAGATATTGTCAGATTGACCTTAGTAGAAGTTGTACCGATTTATTCTTCCACTAGCAATGTATGAGTTTGCCAGTAAATCCACACCATTGCCAAAATAATATATTACTGAACTTTATAATTTTTGTCAATCTGAAAGGTTTAAAAATGATATCTTAATTCCCTTTCTACATAAGTAAGCTGCAGAAGTATTTTTAAATAGTAATATAGTAAGGGAACGTGACAGCTTTATTGGGATGCATATCTTTCTGGAGGACTAACTGCATTGCAGACTGTGTCACATATTTTGTTAAAAGCCCATATGACTATAAAATATTGAATGGGAAAAGGAAGATGATCTAACAGATTGAGAAGGGTTTCTCCCATTTTATTTATAGCATAGTCTTTACCTTGTCCATCTCTTGCCATTGCAGGGGGCAGGGGGTTGATAATTGTTTTCCCAAGCACCCAAAGGAAGCTAAGTCCTGTCTGGTCTAAAGGAGAGTCTGGAGGACTCAGTTGCTTTCCATTTTAAAGTTCTATAAAGGGTAAATGTTAATACCTGCCTGCCACCAGCAGCTAATATTTACTCTGCCATGACCTATGAGACATTCCAGGGATCTGAATTTACCCTGTCCATTATAGGGCTCCATTATAGGGCTCCATTTTAGATATGTAGGACCTGAAGCATGGAAAATGTTTTGAAAGAATATTTATCAAGCATTTATTGAGCACCTACCATATGCCAGGCACTATTTAAGCACTGGTGCTTCAGTGGTAAATGAAAGTCCTTGCCCTGAGGAAGCTTACTTTCTAGACAATAACATATGAGAAAGAAGCATCCCTGACAAGTGTCAACTAGTAACTGGCAGTGGTGTTCCCTTACTTAACATGGACAGTGTTCTAGAATATCACATCAGATGAGGGCTCTGCATGATTGTGATGGAACATCTTCACTCATAAACGGGCCTGGATAAATATATGCAACACAAAAATAACCAGATGCCCCTCTCCCTATTAATATGAGTAACTAAGATACTGAATTGTCCCAGTTTTCTAAAAACACTCAATCCAGAATAGCATCCCACCTCCTTGTTTCCTTAAACCATCCGCAGCATCTCCTAACCCAAGCCCAAATCTTGTGCAAGCCCCTCCTAACACCCTCTTACTGAGTTTTCCTATTCTTTTCAATAGTGTTTTGTCTCTCTTGCTACGTGAATTTTAAAAAACTTTGACTAATGTGTGCCCCCCCCATGAATTTTGCTTGGTGGGAATTCACTCTTGGTAGCCAAAAGTGGATACACACACACACACACACACACACACACACACACACACACAGTAGAAAACATAAAAGGATAGAGTGATAGGGAGCATTTGCTATCTGACAGCACTGAAAGGCCTTCTGCAGAGGTGACATTTGAGTAGAGGCCTGAATGAAATGGGGGAGGAACCACATGGATATCTAGGGGTTGAGGGAAAAGGGAGTGTATTGACCTCTAGAATAGGCTTGGCATGTTCTCCAAACAATTAAGAGGCCGACTTAGCTTAAGAGTGAGCAAGGGAAAGAATGATTGGAAGTGAACTTAGAAAGAAGTGGCCAGTGCTCTAATCATGCAAGCCTCAAAGGTCCTGGTGAAGACTAGATAGATTTTGCTTCAAGTTACAGGAAACCATCGAGAGATTTTGGGTTTGGAGTGACTCACATCTCCATTGTAGCCAGAGTGACACTGCCCTTAGGCTAAGGCAGAGAAGACCTCCTATGTGGGTGACTTGCCTGGCCTTGGAGACAGTTGTCTCTGAAAATTTCATCAAACTCTTCTGGGTCCTTTATTAGAAGTCTAGAAGAAGGAAGGATGCACAAGGAAATGAAAGCCACAGCAGAACCAAAGGAAAATGGACCATGATCTCAGAAATTCTGTGGTAGAATGAGGCATCAGTGGATGCAATAGGAAACAGGATTTTTCTTAACATTCCTTCACTTGAATAAAAAATTCACAGGCTAGCAAATTAGTTATGTGAGCCTTGTTTTTGGTTCAGAGGTTGGCCTTTGCAGATGGGCACCAGCAGAGGGTACTATAAACCTCAGCAGCCTGGATGCCTTTGGTCTCAGGCACAGAATTAAGTATGGAAGTTGCTGTTTTGAACATAGTGGGTGCATCAGAATCACCTGGCTTTCCCTCCCCCCTTGCTCTGTTTCTAACAGGTTCCCAGGTTAGATGCAGAAGATGTTAGATGCTGATGCCTCCCAGTCAGTTTGTTTCTCTTTCTGGAGGTGATAGGAATCCCCTGAAGAGCCTTTCAACAGTCTGCGGCCCCTTCCCCTAAGAGCATTTCAGAATGGGGTGGAGTGAGAATACAAGTGTTCCTGCATTAGTTCCTTCCTCCCTCCCCTTAGACAGTTGTAGAAGTGTCCACTGAAGTTCTATACAAATAGTTACCGTAAGCATCACGCTTAGCTTTTTTGTTCTCTCATTCCATCTTTTAATTTTGGTTTCCAATTGTACGTTAACAAGTGTACAGAAATACAATTGACTTTTGGATGTTGGCCTTTTATCCTGTGACACTGCCAAACTCATGTACTGTATTAGTTATAGAAGTTCTTTTGTAGATTTCTTAGGATTTTGCATGTAGTCATAGACAATCTTGTCCATCAATGAATAGTGACCATTTAATCCTTCCCCCATTCCAACTTGAATTCTTATTTCTCTGGTGGCCAGAACTAGATCTGCTGACCCCATTCTGTCATGATATTCAGAAGCAGTCAACACACCAAGTCACAAAGCAATTGAAAGTATTCTGAATTCTAAGTGACCACTGAGGACACTTAGCGGAAAGATATCTGAAATCATGATGAGAGTGTTGGCCCTGAGATGAAAGAGGCCTAGCCTTGAAATAGTTCTCATTGGCCAGAGTTAGAGAGTAGAATCCTACCTTCCTACAGTGGGGAGGTTAGCCAGGAGTGGGAAGAGTCTAGCCTTTAGCACAATCCTGCCACTCTGAGCCAGGAGTTCCTGTGTGGGTCAGGTACCTGAGTTGTAGCATCCAAGGGGACTCTTGGATTAAGCCTTGGGGTGGACCAGGGCTTGGCAGAGATGAAAGTAGACCTCAGCCCATTTGATAGGTCATGGGAATTAGTAGCTGCATTCTCATGGAGGGCTCCAAAAGGAAAGCAATAGATTGGGGTTCTAATCTAGGCAGAAGGCTAGAGAAGTTTGCCCTTTCTTGGGTAATAGTTGAGTGGAGATAAATGATATCTGGGAGCAATGTAATTCATTTGTGTTCTCCCTGCACACTGCCTGGTGCCTTCATACATTGGCACTGGGAGCATGACCTTCCTTGGCCCTCCCTTTGTCAAACTCTTTTTCCTGGGGACTAGCTTCTAGGGTCCGTTCACTAAGCAGCTCCCATTTTCACAGCTTCATCCTTCCTTTGCTTCAAAACTGAAAGATAGCCATTGTCTTCTCAAGAAAAATAGCATGTCTAAAATGCATTATGTTTTCATTTCCCTAGCTGTAGTGTAGCATGTTTTTGGAATAGATTCAAAATTGGTACTCCTTTGGCCTCCCACTCTGGGCTTCACCCCCCGCCCCCATATAATCCTTCCTGTTAGGAAAACCATTTCAAATAGAAATGGCTGGTAACCTCAACTGTTACACTGTAAAAGGGCTTGATTTACAGCGGGGGAAAGCCTGGCTTCTGTCTCCTACACGTGATGGCATGGTACTATGCCTCAGTTCGTGCAAGTCACCAAATCACTGCCTCAGTTTCCTTATTTGGTGTGATGGGATGATAATATTTGGAAAGCAGTATAGTATAGTGGTTTAAGGGCATAAACTGTGAAGCCAGGTGCCTAGACTTAAATCTTGACCCCTCTACTTAACAGCTGTGTAACCTTGGGAAGTTACATAGCCTTTTTGTGTCTCAGTTTTGAGTTGCTAATAGTAATTAAGTTCATAAAGTTATTATGAGGATTAATGAGTTAGTACATGGAAAGGATATAAAATAGTACCTGGAACATCATAAGTATAAGACTCACACTCTTTTGTAATATGACTTTACCGCTCCCTCCATCAAGAGACAAAGTCTATTTCCCCACCCCTTTACAGGAGTGTCTTTGTGACTAATAAAATGTGGTGAAGTGCTGACCTGTGACTCATTAGGCTACCATTTTCACCCTCTTGGGATGCTGGCCTGAAATTGCTGTACCATAAAGGAACCTGGAATGAAAAATCTTGTCAGGAGAGAGAGGCCCAGCAGATCATACTATCCCAACTGAGCCCAGCCTCTATCTGACCCATCAGCTGAGACAGCTGCCTGAGTAAGCCCAGTAGAGATCAGGAGAACTGTCCAGTCGATGTGCAGAATCATAGACATAAATTATTATTATTTTAAACCACTAAGTTCTGGTGTATTTGTTAGGTTGCAATAGATAACTGGTATACCTAACATTTTATTTCTAATCCCCCTTCCCACTGGTCTTCTATATTTTGAAAGGCCTGGCTTTCTTTAAGAGGTCAGAGTTTGTTTTTCCAGGCTTCTTGGCCAATATCCAGTTCCATATTGTCCTGAAATCTGTTTTCACAAGGCTGGTCTTGGCTCTGAGGCTGTATATCTTAAATGCAATCTCATTGGTGAGTCACTGATGCATTCTCATTTGGCTTTGCCTGGAATTAAATGGACCAACACATATGCTTTCAAAATTTTTCTATTAAGAAATCGCAAATTTAGACTTTTGCCTGTGGCCAAGATGGAGTATAGGGACCAGATTTACCCTCTCACTTCATTGTTGCCCCCTAGTTTGTCACCATCATCCTAAATATACTCCAGATGTGATGTGGGCCCAGTACTGAGGACAGCCAGCCCCTACTCCCCTTGATCTGGCCTCCGCTGACCTCTCCAGTCTGCCCTTGTTAAATAACCCCTCTTCCTACTATTTCCTCCCCTGACATCCCATCTGTTGTACCTTTCTTGCCATATTATTTGCAGTTTGTTGAACATGCCATGCTCTATCATGCCTAGGCATCTTTCCTTATGTGCGGCCCTTTCCCTCCTAGCTGGCCACATAAACATGTCCTCCATTTTTAAGAATCTGTTTAAATCTGAGGCCTTCCTGATGCTCTCGGGGTAAAGTGACTCCTTCATAATCCATGGTCCTCTGTTGATATAGCAATCCTTGTGCTTACAGCACTTTACAATACTTGTTCATGTTTGTCTCCCTTTCTAGACTGTGAGATTAGTCTCCACTGCAGTGTCTGACACACACTAGTTGCTTAATACACACTTACAGAAGGAAGTGTGAGAAGAAGGAATGTGTGTCACATAATCTGAAAGGATAGGGATGTCCCCAGGGCTGGAAGAACAGCCCACACAAAAGCTGAGTGATGTTGCTTCTGAGTGATGACTACGCTAGCTTGATTTCATGGCTAACGGAGCCATTGTGGCATTAATTGGGACTTCGCTAATTTTGAAGGAATTACAAATTGGATCTTTTATTTTATACCATTTATCAACAGAGTTTGTTCAACTTAAATACTGTGATATAAGCGAGACCAAGCATTTAAGGTAACCATTATACACTTGACAACTAACCCTTTCCATATGAACAATTGATGGACTGAATTAGAAAATATTCTCATTTGTTCATTAAAACAGATTTCCCTTAAGATCTATACTGAGGAGCAATTCATTAGCATAGTTCTACTAGATTCCTGAAGGCAATAAAACTGAATTTCTTTTAATGTGCTTTATGATTCAGTCAAGCTAACTCTTATCTGTGGGACCTAGTTAATTTGAATTAACTATATTTAAGTCTTGGCATTATAGATTGAGAGCAGAGTGATTCATTCAAATGGTGTGCCTTTGTAGCTTGTCTCATAAAATTGCTAGAAACACAGAGAAAACTGATGCTGTGTTGAAGGAGATGAAGGAGATGTCCCTGGTACACTTTGGCCTCTAGATTTGAACTGTAATAGGCTTGGTGACTTACTACTTGTAGGGGAGCTGTAGCAACAGCCCTGACTTTCAACAGGCAACCCCTCCCAACTTGCCTCTCCTCCTTGTCCTCATAAAAAAAAAAAGCTAACTTCTATACACATATACCCATAGAGCTTTCCTGTGACATAAGGGATTTAAATGAAGAGACTATAAGGCCAGTCATGGAAGGTCATCCTGTTAGAACAGAAGGGTATTAATCTGGGGAGGGAATCTTTCTACATATGATCACACATCTATTGGGAAAGCAAAGAGGCCATTAATGCTGGACTATGCTCCACAAACGGGGCCTTAGGCATTTCTTCCAGCTCTGATTTTTTTACTCTGCTAAAAAATTCCTGGAACTGGGGTTTCAAGGAATTGATGAGGCTTTGGGAAAAGCTGAGGTGAGTATGAAGGCCTCCCCTCCCATCAGAGAGCAATGTTGGGCTCCTGAGACAGATGATGTCCTTTCCTGAGCTTCCCCAGAGGTGGAGCCATAGCTGGGCATATAGACATAAGATCTAGGAATTCCAGTAGCTTCCTCCTGGAAAGACCCGCGGCAGATTATTCTGGGGCCACCACTGCTGTGGTTTCCCCCTCCAAGCCAGGCTAAAATCAAGGTGGCCTGATATCCTGGACTGAACAAGAAGGCAATACTCTGGACTTGGATGGAAACCCCTGGTTCTGTATATTCTAATTCTGTCTATTCATTGACACATTGTTTCTCATCCATCTTGCAATTTCCTTCCTTTGCATTTCTGCCATTTTTTCCTAGTTGCACTGAGCTTAGGTATGAAGATTTCGCTGCTAAACTGCCCTTCCAGGTTGTGTTTACAGGGCTTAGAGTGCAAACCTCTGCAAAGGGGTCTGGGAGGACAACTTTAGTCTTCCTGGCCCTCTCCTAAGCAGTGATTTCTGAAATCATGGTTCTTTTATATATTTAAATATAAATATATATTAAAACATCTATATAAAATATATGTATATATAAGCATATATATAAACATTTTCTACTTTATACATGTATTATATATTTTGAATATTTACATTCCTGTACCATTGGCTGACTCTCCTGAGTGATTCTCCTGATTGGCATCTCCTCTTCTCTGAGATGCCCCTTTCCTTCTGCATTTCTTCCCACTTCATTTAAACAGGTATTTGTTGATCCACTATGAATAACACCTATATCTCAGGCCCTTTGGGCGAGCTAAAGATGAAAAATCACACTGCCCACCCTCAAGTCCTTATAATTTGATAGGGGAAAGTAGAAAGAACATAAATGACTGTAAATGATCATTATTCTATTTTTTGAGCACCTGCTATATGTTTGGTGCTTAAATAATGTTTCATTTAATCCTTGCAAACCTTGTAAAATAATGGTATCCCCCATCCCCATCCTGTTGAGGAACTTCCTTAAGGTTATACTGCTAGTAAGTGCAGAGTTGGGATTCAAACCTGGGTCACTATCTCCAAGAGTGTCTTCCATGAACTGCACTACTGTATCAGGAGGCCTCTCCGTGCAGATCGTAAAGGTAGATGCCATAAAAGTGATGTGAGGTTCCAAGAAGAAGCTGAATCTGGGAAGGCTTTGGAAACACATTTGAGATAGGTGTGCTTGTTTACATCTCCCAAGCAGCAGATGCTGAGGTAGAATTAAATGTGCAACAGATTTACTGAGGGATATGCCTGTGACAGACAAAGGAGAAAAAGCAGGAGAAGTTTCAGATTTCAACACAGGAAAGAAGACGGGGTAGGAAGAGTCTCAGATGGCAACACCGTTCTGAGAAAGTTTCAGCCAGGCCAAAGGGACATCCTTAAGCCAAGGTCAGCTATCAGAGGAGTCCCGCGTTGCACAGGGATGGATCTGTATGAGGACCCCTGCTCATCATTACGCTCGGTCACAAGCTACCCCGTGTAGCTTTGCTGGATCCAGAAGGACAGCAGCTAGAGCAGTGAGTCTGCTGTGTTCTGTACTACAGCAGAGCTGAGCAGTGCATTTTCACGGCTGCCGTGACAGGCTTAGAAGAATTGCTAAATTTGGGGGATAGCTGTGTTGAGAATAACATTTGAGACAGCACACTTTCTATAGAACGCTAGTCTCTTGAGAGACTTCTTAAAAAACTAAACTGGGAACACATTCATTGCATTCTTCTTTCAGAGACTCGTCATGCACATTAATTCAAGGCTCTGAGAAATTCCACTTAAAGAGTGGGTTAACTAATCCAACAGCTCCCAAATCTATTTGATCACAGAGTTCTTTCTATGTATGTAAATTCCATTAATGCGTGTGTAAATAGTGGCCAAGAAAACTCTGAAAACTCTGTGCTTGCTTAGAAAGTTAGGTTAGGCCATATTGTGGAGGGCTGTAGCCTGTTCAACCTGGTGCATTGGTGGCGTTATGGAGGGATTCTGAAGAGGGGAGTCATGCACTCAGTTGTGTTATCTGGCGGTGGTGTGTAGTGAGGATTGAAGCAAGAGGGTGGTCCTCAAAGTTAATCCCTGATTACTTACAGCCATAATGAGCCTCAGGATTTTCCCCAGTCTCCAGACAGAGCCTGTGAATCTCTTGAAATATAATTGCTTTCCTTCCAGCCAAAGGTCTAGGAGAACTCAACTGGTGGGAGGGATGGTGGGTCACCCGTAGCAAACTGACCAACCTCCTCCAGCCAGAAATAATGGCCTATTGTGCCTCTGGCTTCCTCATCAGCTTCCCTCTGTTCTGAGTGGCCAGGCGGCTGCCAGCCAAGTTGTCCTTGTGACTTTCCCAGGCCTCAGAACTCTCCCTCACCCTCCTTCCACTGCCTCCCACACCAGTCCAAGAGATGCAGGGCAGCCACACAGTAGATACAGGCAGCCGTGGGATCCGAGTCATGAGACATTCTCAGCAGTGACCCAGTGACAAGTCCATGGAGAAGCCAGCTTTCCTCTCCCTTCATTGTGGAGGTTCATGCCCCTGCTATAAATTTACCAGGGAAAATTTTTGAAGCCAACTATCTCTGTTAATGCACCATGACAAGGATGGTCCAAAGCAGTGGACTCTTTGAATGTTCCATAAATATGATTAGTTTCCCTCAACGGGTAAGGCTTTGACCATGGGGAGGCAATGTGAATGGTGGTTAAGAGCGTATGCCCTGGACTTACAGCTGGGTTTAAATTTTGTCTCCACCCACTGAAAGAACTAGCTATGCATCCTGGACCACTTACCTAACCTCTGTAGGTTCATGTTTATTATCTACAACAGATCTCTTTATACTACGTGTTTCATGGTGTTGTAAGAATTTTAAAAAGCATATGAAGTGTTTAGAACAGTGCCTGGCACAGAGAAAGTGCCTGATATGTGTTAGCCATGATTATTTTGATCTCAGGGTCATGAGATTGAGCCCTGAGTCGGGCTCCATGGTCAGCGGGGAGTCTGCTCGAGATTTTCTCTCTCCCTCCCCCAATGCCCTTCCCCCACTGGTTCTCTCTGTCTCTCAAATAAACAAATAAGTCTTTAAAAAAAAACAAATATTAAACTCTAGTTAATGATATGCATAATAAAGTATTTACAGGTAAAGTGTACTAATGTCTGCAACTAACTTTGAAATTTGCATTTGAAAGGGTAAGATGGATTGATGAATGGAATGGATAGATGGATAGATATGGAATAAAAACAAATAAAATGGCAATTGTAGAATCTAGATAGTAGATATATGGCATCCATTATGCATTTCTTTCAACTTTTCTATACGTTCAGAAATTTTCATAATAAAATACTGGGAAACTATGTAATAAATGCCATAAGGTCACAAATGCCACAGAAGTTCGGAGAAAGTAAAAGCCGGTAAGTCAGAAAACACTGTCGCCGGAGAACACTGGAGTTGGGCTTTAAAAGGATTCATAGGGTTTAACCCAAAACGTGGAGGCGGGGGTGGGGTGGGGTTGGGGAAACATTCTAGGTGGGATGAGCAGCATAAGCAAAGGCAGCGAGACTGAAAACACTGATTTGGGAATGGTCTGTGATCTGAATTAGCGCAGGTGGTAGGTAGGAAATATGACTGTGATGGAAGGCAGAGTAGAATTGTGGTCCTATTCCTTATACCAGAGACCTTATGCTGCGGGCAAATGGGAACTACTGAAATTTCTTGGGCAGGAGTCTCTTTTCATTTTCCCTGTCACTTTGGGCTAAGCTTTTCCATAAGGAAGGTGTGAGCTTTTCTAAGGAACAAAACAACGTTTCACCAGTGCTCTAATTGGAGCTCTGAGCATGCACACTGGTTGCTGACTGCATGATATATGGCAAAGTCCTTTTATAACAGTCTCTGCATCAAACCAGAATTATTCCACCATATTAGCACCTGGTGCTATTCTGCATGAAACTTGCACTTCCTTTGTGTTCTATTAAGCTATAATGCCACTATCTTCTTTAATCATCACATCTTATATTAAATACAAAATCGAAATACAGTGCACATTGCATGTGATCTGGAGAGCTGCAGAATGCTTCTTCTTTCCCCTAGTCACTGCTGGGCTTTGATAGGCAGGCTAAATCAGTGATTTTCATGCTTTGGTGTACCTGACGATGATAGCCCAAAGTTATGTGCACAAAACCGGGCACACTGTCCTTTATGCACAATTTCAGGGATTTTTCACAGGTACTGGCTTGACTTTTGAGCCCAGTTAATCCTAGCATACCCCTCACCTCCAGCCATGGCTCTTAATTCCCCCAAATATTTTAAGTCCCTCTATTCACTTGTGCCCTCCTTAATTTTCACCCCAGTCCTATCTGTGCTTCCTTCTTTCGGTTTTGTCCTCTCACTGCTGCCCTCCCTGTCACCCTCTCACTTGACGCCCTCTAGGACCTTGTTCTAATGTAAATAAACTACTCTACGTCTTCAGCTTCACCGCTGAATGCTCTTTCACTCTTCTCACCTTAACAAAAAAGGACCTTTACCCACAGATGTTCTGTCTCGCCAGAGGGAAGCCTGTTCATTCTCCCATGCCCTCTTGCACTGAAGGGCTGGACCTGGGGATGGGAAGGGTGGCCACTTTTTTTACTCCTCCACCCGCCTATAAAATCACCCTCCTGTGAAATTACCTCCATCATTAGTCCTACCATCCTCTACTTGTTATCCTTTATGACCAGCTTCCTGGTTACTCCCCTGTGTTCCCTGAGGACTTTGGCACCTGACTCCCAGTTTTCCGCTCTACCTCTTATCGTAGCAACATCCTGGTGACTTCAGTATCCCTGCCAGTAACTTGTGCCTATATCATCATTGTGTAGTGAATGTGTGCAGGCCAGTTAGCTCCAACAACATAGCCCCACCTGTCATCTTTGACCTCCTCAACTCCAGTGAACTTCACTTCCACTCCACCCTTCCATGGCTACTCACCACCCAGAATGCTCAACTGCTAAACCTTACATCTCAGTGTCCCACATTCTAACCATAACCACAGCTTACAGTCCTCCCTCTCTCTCTCATCTCAATATGTGTTTGTTTCAGTCACATGAAGATTCCCAGTCCTTAGCTCCAGCACTGTCCTTAGACCTGGGCAAGAGGGCCCTCCCACCCTGGGCCTCATACTTTAGAGGGCCCCACTCAAACCCTTCTCAGAGTGTGCCTATTCCTATGGGGTGAGGAGTCTGCAGGGCCAAAGAAACATGCCCACATGCTCACCCTATCCATAGCTGGACCAAACTCTGGATACAGAAGATCTGTCTTCCCCACTGAAACAGTCCTGAGCTTGCTTTTGGGGCCTGCATGGATTTCTTTCCCAGAGTCTTTTCTCTTGAGCATGGACTGAACTGCCAGTGACATACCCCTAAGCCCACAGAGTGGTCAAGGAGTGTGTGTACGTGAGGGGTGATAGAGTGGATGTGTGGGTTGGGGCGTACCCCTCATACTGTGGGACAGAGCCTGGGGCAGGAAAAGAGGGAATGTGAATCTCGGGCTGTCTCTTCCTATGTGACCTCATCTGGCACAGGCAGCAACATGACTGAGTCCTAATAAGAAACCTTCAAAATTTGCGTGGCTGGATTTCAGAACTGATATGGACTGCTGTGTATGTCCTGTATCCCCCTTTTTGACCAGGGTGTCTTTAGCAGTCATCCTGTGCCTATCCTACCCCATGTATGTTGGACATATATATGTGGGGAGCGGGGCAGACAGCTTGTCTCTTTAGTTCATAGGTCTTCAGATCAAGAGGGACTGTACTGGAGTTGCTGTCCTTAAGGAACTAGACCTTAGAAGCCTCTTGCTGATGCTATAAAGGCTGGAGGTTTGGGAGAGGTGTTGGGAGGGAGTTAATATATTTTCCATGCAGGAGAAATGTAAATAACGTGACCAGAGTGTGGTGATTTAAAATGTATACACAAATTCTTTGACACTCCTTTCAAAACACGGAGCCTAATTTCTTTCCTCTTGAGCATGGACTGGCCATAATAACCCCTAACAAACAGAATAAGGCAGAAATGACAGTATGATTTCTGAGGCTGGATCATATAAGATATTGAGGCTTTGGTCTCTCTCTCTCTCTCTCTCTCGGATCACCTGCTCTGGGAGAAGCCAACTGCCATACATGAGGACACTCAAGCAGCCCTAGGGAGAGATGCACATGGTGAAGAACTGAGGCCTCTTGCTAAGAGCCACATGAGGGAGCCACCTCGGAAACAGATCTTATAACACAGCCAACCCTTCAGATGACTGTAGCCCCAGCTAACATCTTGACTGCAACCTTGGTGGGAGGTCCTGAGCTATTAGGCCAATTTCTAGCCCACAGAAACTTTCAGATAATAAAATGTTTGTTGTTTTAAGATATTAAAACATTCCACTCACTGCTCTCCCCCTTTGGCCTCCAGGAAGGTACTCCCTCCTGAATTTTCTTTTAGTCTCCTGGCTAGTCGGCTTGCCCCTGGAATACCAATACTCCTAAAGGCTTCTACTACCTTTATTGCTATCCCATCTCTTACTGACTTTAATCACAGCCATGGATAGTCATAATTAAAACTAAAATTTTCATGCCAGTGTCTCCTACCCTTTCTCCTAGGCTTCAGTTGTCCACTGGACAGCTCCATTTAAAGATTTTATTTATTTATTTGACACAGAGAGAGAGAGAGAGAGAGCGCGCGCAAGCAGGGGGAGCAGCAGAGGGAGAGGGAGAAGCAGGCTCCCCACGGAGCAGGGAGTCTGATGCGGGGCTTGATCCCAGGACCCTGGGATCATGACCTGAGCCGAAGGCAGCCACTTAACTATGCCACCCAGGCGCCCCTGGACAACTCTATTTAGATGTGGCCCCGGGCTCCTCATACTTACCTGAAATGGAATCTTCCTCTTTGCTCATCCTCCAACCTCACACCCGTCCCTCTTCCTGTCGCCCTTACAACGTTGAGCGGAACCTTTTTCCTTCCAGTTGCTTAGGTCAGAAATGTTGCTCCCAGCCATACTAGATTGCTCTTCATTTGCTGCTTTTAGAACCTTCAGAATTTGACTCCACCCAACATCTTTAGACTCATCTCTCAACTTTTCCTACAGGTTTTTCCAGCTTTACTTAATTACTTGTAGTTGCCAAATAATTCTTGCCACTTGAAGCACGTATGGCTTTGCACACGCCTCTTCCTAGAAATTTGCTTTTCTAGTCCTTGACCTATTGGCTTTTTAATTTTGTTAAGTTCTCCTTTCAGACTTTAGGGCAAGTGTCTTCTCAGTTTGACAATGCCCACAAATCTCTGTGCTTGCATTTAGCACTGTGTTTGCAATTCCTGAATTCCCTATCCTTTGTCGTGGGACAGCTTTCCATGGAGTTTCTCCGTGTCTTGTGACTGTTTTTATCCCAAACTATCTTTTCAAGATGTCTGCATAGCAAAGAGCCTTGGAAGATAGAGGTAGTGTCTCTCTCTGGGGCAGAGGGCAGATTTTATTTCCTGAGAAGTACGTCTCATACACATACACATACACATACACATAGTGTGCACAGTTTCTATGTAGGGTGTTCTGAATTACTCCTGGGGACAGAGAGGGCCCGGGGAACTAATTCAAACGTGAACCTTATGGTGCCTGCCATGCTACAAATAATAAAGTTCTTTGTCTCTGGCCTTCAAGTCTCGTGTCTTTTGCCAGCATTTATGAACCTATGAAACTATGGCGGACTAACTTGTAACATTAACTTGCAAGAATGGTAAAATCTTGGACTCTTCGTAGTTCTTGACACCTCTACACACACTGGACCATAAGTGCCTTGAGAGCAGGAAGTGCAGCTGTGTGGACTCTGCTTCCCCTGTGGGTGACACAAGGTAGTTGGTTGCTCTTTAAGTAGTGGCTGCTACTAATGCCGCTTTGGTCTAAAGGGCTTTGATGTTTTGGGGTTTTTTGTTGTTGGGTTTTTTGTTTTTGAGAGAGAGCGAGCAAGTGCACATGCAAGCAGAGCAGGGGCAGAGGGAGAGAGAGAATCCTAAGCTGTCTCCATGCCCAACTCCGAGTCCAGAATCTGATGAGGGGCTCCATCTCACCACCCTGAGATCATGACCCGAGCTGAAATTAAGAGTCTGACGCTTAACGGAGTGAAACACCCAGGCGCCCCAAAAGGGCTTTGAATGAAAGCATTAGAATATATTTACTGAATCCAACTCTGAAATAAATTGCCATCATTCTTCTCCTGGTTATTAGGTATTGTGTACATTCCTTGTGTTACTAGAGGCTAGAGCCTCAGGTCTGTGTTTTGTGGCAAAACGAAATTCTCTGGGGGTTAAAAATGCTACAGATAGTTCACAGCGTGAATAAGCCCTACTGCAGGTAATGGAGGTAACTGAGCACAGACTAGGTTTTCCAGGAAGGTGGTGTGTTATGCTGCATCTGGGTTGAGACCTAGGTCTCTGCCATTAGCTTCACAAAAGGCCAGAGCAAACAAGTTCCAGTGCAGCCAGGCTTATTTCCGCTCAACCTGTCTGAGCTTGACTGAAGGAATTAATGTGTTTTGGTGCCTGAGCAAAGACTCCTCCTTTGCTAACCCGTTACAGGAGCAGTTCCAACCATGACCAGGCAAGGTTGCTGGCTGGGCTTGCACACGGGAGGGTGTCCACCAGGATGCACCTTTAATCTGGGTTTGCCTTGTGAAGTCTATCTAGTTATCGTCTGGTTTAGGAGGAAGGTGGAATCTCGGCATTTGAGCAGAGGCGGCTTTCAGAGCCAGAGATGGGCGTTGGGGGAGGTTTTGCTCATTGTGTGTGGCGAAGGGCTATTAAAGACCACTTCGTCTCATTTAAACTTGTCATTTTATTGATGAGGAAATTGCGATATCGTAAGGATAAAATTCTGTGATGGGCGATTGATTCCAGAGCTTCAACTGACCCTATTTCTCATTAGACGGCTCATTTTTTCTTGTTCCCTTCGTTTCCTCACCCTTCGTGCACACTCAGGGAACTCGAGTGCAACATTCTAACGCCTGGTCAGAAAGATTCCTAAATTTTCTAGCAGGCTTGACTCATCAAGACAGCTCCGGTTGGGCGAGTGTGCAAAGCAGTCCGATCCCCTAAACCCGGAGGAGGAGGCAGAAGAGGAACCCAAAGGTGTGAAGCGAGGAAAAGGGGCGAGGCACCCTGAGGCAGGCTCAAATTTGTTCAGGGAGGGGCAGCCCAGGAGAGCCTTTCCCGCGGAGTCCGGCCCCGCGTGGCAGTAACACCTTGGTGGGAGGTGGACGAGGGAAGCGAGTGCGCTTGGGGCTGAGGGTGGCGCCCCTGGGCCGCATTCGCTCCCCCTGGGCCTGGAGAGAGAGTCTTTCAGAAGCGCACGCTGCACTTGCTCAGGGTAGACCGGGTAACGCTCAGCTGACTCCCTCCAGACGCCCCGTACGGAGACTGTCTCTGCAGAGTACGGGAACCACGGCTAAGGGGAGCTGGAGAGTTGTACGTGACCCCCGTGATGCGCAGCCGCACCCAGTGGCGCCCGGCCCCGCGCGGGCACGCGCCTGACGCCCCACCCCGCCCGTGAGGAGCGCGCGCGGGGCCTCCGCCCCATCCCTCGTACGCGCAGTCCCTGCCGCGCTGCCTCCGCCGTTCCCCGCCCCCTCGCCTTCGGGGCTGCCCTCGTCGCTGCCTGACCCGAGGTCCAGCAGGTTCTGCCTTTCCGGCCCCCACCAACGGACAGAAGCAGCCCACCCCGGGGGCGGGTGTGCCTTCGGTCCTCGTGGCCGTTCTGGAGCAGGTTGGGGTGGGCAGCGGGCGGCGTTGCGGGGGCCGGCGCGACGGACAGCCGCGGGGGCATCGGCGGGGTCCTGGCGGGGGGAGGACAGGGTTGCGGCGGGCGGAACGGTGTCTCCTTCACTTCGCCCTCCAGCCGGGGTAGCTGTAGCTGGACCCTGAGCGAGCCCAGCGGCCTCAGCTGCGAGCAGAGCGGCGGTAGCGGCCCCTCTCAGGAGACCACCAGGTACGCTGCGCCCGCGTCACTTGGCTGCCTAGGCCCCGGCGGCCAAACAGGACGCTTGAACCAGACTCGGGGTCGGCCCTGGCTCTCTTAAGATGGCCGCGCTGCCCCGCGGCTCCTCGCCTGTCTCTGTTTGAGACCCCCTTCTGGCCCCTTGACCTGCCTCTGACTCCCGCTGACCGCACTTCTTGTCCTTCCCGCAGATCACCTCTTCCTGTGGCCTCGCCATGGCGACCTACGGACAGAGCTGCGCGCGGCGTAAGTAGAGCCGAGATCTTTGCGGGATGGGGCGGGGTTGGCTGGACAGTCGAGTCGACCAGAAAACCGCAACTTATTTCCCCTAATCTCTCCAAGGACTTGGAAGTTCTCCCCTTTCGGTAGCCACTCTGTCGTCTGACCCCCCTCGCTCTGCGGAGGAGGGGCTGGGCTGCGAGATTTCGATGGAGGGTCTAGGCCAGGGGAGTTGGGTCTTTGGCCGCATTAACCTTTAGTTCTTGGACGTGCCTTTGACGAACTCAGAAGCAAGAAGTTACTAACTGTTGGGTTCGGCCTTTGGAGGATTGGGTCACTCTTTTAGAGGAAGTAGTAACCCCCTTTGTAAGAGCGCAAGGTCATTACATGTGCTCCTAAGGGCGTGGACGTGCTCTGTAGAATGAATGAGCTGTTGTAACCACCTCAGATCGCTTGTCCTTAAGCCGCGTAGCATTGGCCGAGGACTTGAGTGCCATATTAATATGCTTAAAGTGCCATTTGATATTTAGTTGATGTAGACACTGGTGAAACCTAGATGATCGTGTTTTTTCTAAGTTCCAACATTTAAATGTCCAGAGTGTTAATTACCTTTCTTTTCCCACTCTAGAATATTGGTTTAAGAACTCATTGAGGACACGAAGAGATCTGTTGGGGAGAGGACCTTGTCTTAGGTTTTGGTTTTATGTCATTAGCTTAAATCAGCCCATTCCAGTGAATTTTGGATGATATATCTGTGTATAGATATGTGTATGTATTTGATTCTTTGTACTTGTTGGGTCCTAAGAGGTGAGAGCCTGTAGGTACTGTGTACATTTAGGAATAGAAAGTCTGTTTTTTGGGCTTTGGAAGGAATCTCCCAAGTTTGTATAGCCACCTACCGTGGTTCTCCATTTTAGAAATAAATCTTTATTGGTGATATCTCATGGATCATTATAGTTTTACTGTAGCTCCTGGTAGTATCAAAAACATCTTCAACAAGTTGGACTGCTTGAATTTAAGGACAGTAGTGGGTCATAATCTAGTTCCTGGACAGAAAGTGGGAGAATAGAAAGGTTAATACTGAAATGTTTCTTCCCACCAGCAATGTGTATTCCTCCATCATATGCTGACCTTGGCAAAGCTGCCAGAGATATTTTCAACAAAGGATTTGGTAAGAATTTTTTTTTTTCCCTTTCAGATCAGAAGTGAAAATGTGTTTGGATTGCTTGGGGAAATTACTGATTTTTTCAAATTGTTAATATCTTGCTGTATTAGTTCATATAGTTCATTAGATACATCTAATGTATCATTAGATACATTTTAGATAAAATTTCTGTTAAAATGGTACTGTAATCACATCTCTCTCTAGCCCAGTTTCCTCCAATTTTTTCAAACTGTACTTTAAGGATTTTATCTGTAAGGAAAAAAAACAACTGTGCTTTCATTTCCTTCAGATATAGTTTAGGCCTTGGTTGACTAGAAGTATGATGTATTACTGTTTTGCTTTTGTGGTGACTCCTAGTGGGTTATGAGTTTTTTAAATGAATTTGGGTTTTCTTCCTGCAGGTTTTATTCCACATAAACTCCCTCTACTTTACATTATTTCCCTAGTTATTTAGATTATTTATCCCAAAGGAAGATACCTTTTTGGGATAATTGTTTTAAATGGCTGTATTATAATAAACTATTGGCTATTCTGAGATTTAAGTTGAGTTGACTTTCTGATCTGATATTTAGGTTTTAAAATGGTTTGAAAGCAAGTCTTTTTTTTTTGCCAAATATACACCAGAACACTAGGCAAAGCTACATAGACATGTTCTGTGCTGTATATATTAGTTTATATAGGATAATTAAAGTTTTCATTTAAATATGTTGTATCATTCCACATTTTTATGCCCCTCTGAACATATGAAGTCTTTCTGGTTTTTTTTTTTTTTTAATGTGTTGTCAGCTATTGGTATGCATCTTTTATACAAAAGAATCATTTTGATATCTTTTGCTCTCTACTTGAAGGTTTTGGGTTGGTGAAACTGGATGTGAAAACAAAGTCATGCAGTGGTGTGGTGAGTGTTAGATAACTCATTCTGATGACCCTTTATATAATTTTTCAACCCATAAAATAGTCACCATTGAAAAATGTACCCATTTATCTTGAAAAGGCAGAAGTTAATTTTGTTTTAAGGGATTTGAATGAAACCTGATTTACTTGGGCTTTGGATATGATTTCTGATTTTCAGGTGGTCCTTTGCCATATTACTGTGCATGCATGAGGAACTCAGAAAAGACTGGTTCTTTGGGACTCTTTACTCAGTAAGATTACAAGCTTGAAGTCAGGAAACCTGTTACACCTTTTTGTAATCCTTACTTTTTATGCCTAGTAAGCATTTTGAGTTCTGGGCATAAAAATACTTAGTAACTCTTAATTGAAGTGTACTAATCATTTATATAAAGGGCATATTCTAGCAGCCTTCTCTGGAAGATTTCCATGTGAATTTAGAGTCCTGATTTGACTATTTTAAAGATGGTAATATTTTGGTATTTGGATATCTTGATTCTGCCTGACTCAAAGAAAGTAAACTAAAATTTAATTTTGTGGAATTTTTTTTTCTTCAAAAATACTTTGATACTGGGTATGGGTATAGTGTGTGAATATTGAATATTGCTGGTTATTTTGATAAATTCTTGCTGTAATTGTTAACTCCCTTAGTGCATATAACTGATATTTATTAAAATTATTCATGTTGTAATTTCTTAATGCCCAGACTTGGATTTCTGGAATTTTATATTGGGTCATATCTGTCATTTCGCTTCTTTGGTCTGGAAGGAAGCCTGAGTATATTCACTGTGAGCGATTTACTTGCTCAAGGTACAGAGTAGTGACTTAGTGTTTGTTTTTTGTGTTCCCACTCTTAACCTCTTGAGGTCCCTTATAAACACTTGCTGTGCACTAGTTGAGACACAAAAGGCCTTCCAAAAGGAAGACTCAATCCTTGTGTTTAAAAAGCTTATCACTTGCTGATTGGAGATACAAAATAAATTTTAAACTGGGGAACACTGAGAGAAACATATCTAGTACTAGATTGGTTAATCAAAATCTTTGTTGGAGAAGAAAAGGATTTTTGTGGATAGGGTTAAAGTTTTATGGAATTAGGTTTGAGATCCTGAAGGATATATATGATCTGGATTCCATATAGTTTTTTTGATTTCTGTTTAATGTATATATCTCAATGTGGTACTGATCTTGTAGTATGTACCTGGCTGCAAATAAGTCCTATTAACAGCCGGTTCTGTTTTCTCACGTAAACTGCAGAGGTGTCCAGTTCATGCCAGAATGTAGAAGCCAGAGTATTTGGTGATGGAGTGAAGGGTGTAAGCTTGGCCATGGTATCATCTGGCCCAATTCGGGTCCCACTGTATGATCTTGATTTTGTGTCTTGAGAATTCCTTGGGTTTATATAGGCTGGCTCATAATCTATAGGCTGTCCGGAGGCAGAGTGTGGGTCCTCAAGAGTCATTAATCATTGTCATTCAGGATTAAAAAATACCTACTTCTACACATTCTCCATTCCTAGTATCTACTAGAAGAATATGCTCCATATATATTGTTTTAATAGTGCTTTTCTTTTGTATAGAGCACAGGAAAATGTGCAAAGCTTTCATAGTGCCTGTCCAACTTAATCCTCCAGCAGTAGATTTGTTACTACACTTGAGGAAACTGAGACCCAGAAAAGTTTAAGCGTCTTCCTCAGTGTTATTCATTTAGCAAATGACAGCCAGAACTAGATGCCAGGACTCCTCTAATTTTATATCCAGTGTTTTTTCCTAACATAATCCGGTGCTTTTTAATATGGGCGTTGAATGCCAAGCTTTGACTTGAAATTCCTGTTAAAGTGTCTTATTTCAGGAGATTGAGTCTGTCTCACTGCAGAGCAGTAGTTATACAAATGTTTTCTAAGTGAAGGATGATTGGCTTTTTCTCCTGTTGATACAGTTTTTGATACTTTCTCACTCTTGCAGGCATCACAATTTCAGGTCGAGTTTTCTTTACTAGTTTGGATCAGCTGTCTTTAGATTTGGCTTGTTAGTGGCCAAAGTATGTAGCCATCATTAGCAGACAAATTGTGAATCAGAATGCTCAGATGGTATTTTACTCTTTTGTCTTGGAAGTTTGCCTGTCTACCGAGCTAGATGTTCTGTAGCTGATTTTAAATTTCAGTAAGCCCTCCATATTATGCCTTCCTTTTCACTTGGTGTGCAGTTAGTTACTTGTTTTTGCTATAAACATAAGATTATATAATGCACTTCAAATTGATACCTGTATTAAATAGATTGGTTTTTAACTGATATTATCTATTGTACTTAATATAGTTTACATTATGAATGATATAAACCAGCTGTAGTATGAATCTCCTATAATTCCCTTTCCCTGCTTTTTTTCTTTTTAAATGAGAATGTTCAAGATTGTTGGGAAGGTGTGAAATCTGGTGAAGACTCTATCTCAGAAAAACAGAATATTGGGGTTACCGAAGATTTTAAATCTTTTCTCATGGCATGAGCTCCTACAGTGGGGTGCTTTCCTTTTAAGAATTTTCAGGAAGCAGAATCGCCTGAGTGGCTCAGTCATTTGAGCGTCTGCTTTTGGCTCAGGTCATGATCCTCTCATGTTGAGTGCCTCGGGTTCCCTGCTCAGCGGGGATCTTGCTTCTCCCTCTTCCCGCTCTCCACTAGTGCCCTCTCTGGCTATCTCTTGCTCTCAAATAAATAAATAAAATCTTTAAAAAAAAAATTTCCAGGAAACATTTCCTAATAGTGCTTCAGTTATTATGAATGCTCATTTTAGTGATGGGGGTCTGTGATTAACCACACTGACCTCTATAGTGTTTTATTTACCATCAGGCAGGTTGGATACAGTGCTAAAACGTTCGTTCCTCCCCTCTCCCATCCTGATTCTTGAATTCCAAATAAAATCACCTTAGCGGAAGTTTCCTTAAAAGGTGTTCAGTTTAGGGCGCCTGGGTGGCTCAGTTGGTTAAGCGACTGCCTTCAGCTCAGGTCATGATCCTGGAGTCCCCCCACATCAGGCTCCCTGCTCAGCAGGGAGTCTGCTTCTCCCTCTGACCCTCCCCCCTCTTGTGCTTTCTCTCTCTCTCATTCTCTCTCTCTCAAATAAATAAAATCTTTTAAAAAAAATAAAATAAAAAGGTGTTCAGTTTATTTGTTGAGAATTAGAAACAGGTTAACTTGTCATTGATTGGTTGAAAATGTAAGTAAGTAAGTGTAAGTAGGGTGGCACTTAGTAACTGACAGGCTAATTTGTTGTTTTTGTACATACAGTAGCAGAGTGTAGAAGTATTTGGGAAACCAGAAAAAAGGATTAGTGAAATTACTGTGTTTCAGTGGGCTTTTTGTGTATGTCAGGCAGTGATTCTTCCAGGCTTCCAAGAAAGTTCACGAAGTCATTTATTGTCTTACTAGGAATTCTCAACGTCTGGTTCATCTAATACAGACACTGGTAAAGTTACTGGAACCTTGGAGACCAAATATAAATGGTGTGAGTATGGTCTGACTTTCACAGAAAAATGGAACACTGATAACACTCTGGGAACAGAAATCGCAATTGAAGACCAGGTAACATTTTGAACATGTGTTTTAATATTAGTTTATTTTTGTATTTCAGAAAGGAAATATAGCTGAAAACAAATTCTTTTTCTTTCAAAATAGATTTGTCAAGGTTTGAAACTGACGTTTGATACCACCTTTTCACCAAACACGGGGTAAGCATGGACAGACATTTTTGTTTGCTTTAAATTTCATTTTTGTCTTTAAGTAATCTCTACACCCAATATGGGGCTCGAGCTCACAACCCTGAGATCCAAGAGTCACATGCTCTACCAACTTGAGCCAGCCAGGTGCCCCTTTATCTGCTTTAAATTTAAAAAGCATTTCTCTCCTGTTTCTTTAGGAAAGATGCACATTTAGTGTTTGATAGCTTAACTGCCTTGTGGTGAATTTCTTCTTCTGTTTCTGGAGCATGATGAGTACTATGGTTGCTGTTGTTGGTTTCCATTCAAATATTTGCCTTTTTTCATTGTGGACTAGGGTAATTAACATGTTTCTAATAAGCTTTGTGACTAATTATTAGTCCTGCAAAAGCAGTCTTCTCATGGTGGTGGAAGTCCAGTACATGGGATTCCATGTACCCTTGTTTTTTAGCTCACTGAGCTATATTTTCTTTACCTCTTAGGATTATGCTACTACTTTTACTCCCCAGTTACACTGCAGTTCATAAATTTGTCTTGTGCCCTTTGTGCAGAAGTTATGTATGTAAATCTTTCCCACTGGCATCAGTTTTAAGTCAGTTTGTTCTTTTTCCAGAAAGAAAAGTGGTAAAATCAAGTCTTCTTACAAGAGAGAATGTATAAACCTTGGTTGTGATGTTGACTTTGATTTTGCTGGACCTGCAATCCATGGTTCAGCTGTCTTTGGTTACGAGGGCTGGCTTGCTGGGTACCAGATGACTTTTGACAGTGCGAAATCAAAGCTGACAAGAAATAACTTTGCAGTGGGCTACAGGACTGGGGACTTCCAACTACACACTAATGTGTGAGTATCTCTTTTCTGGGATTATTGTGATATAGGACCTGGGGATGATATTGATGTCACCTGTTGTCTCTTACGAATCTAGGTACAATGTAAAGGATTTCTCTTAACACAAAAAGATCATCATCCTTGGGCATTTCTGGGCACCTCTCAAAGTATATAGTAAAAAATGTTAGTCTGACTTTTCGGTGCTGAGGAGTAACTGTTTTATATGAGGCTTGATGTGCTTTGGATTTTTAGGAAAGGCTAAGATGTTACCAAATTACCAGTATGTTCATTTGACTTAATTGTGATATGTGAGGTACTGAGTTGATGGGATTGCCTAAAATGTATGGTGTTTTTACCTAACCCATATTAGATGTATGTGTGAAAAGGACTTAATTTTTTCCCCTTATAAAATAAAGGATTGGTAAATAACAGAAGTGCAAAGAAGAAAACCAAATTTCTCATGACCCCACCACCTAGATAAATCTGTTGTTAATGTTTGAGAGTTTCATCTTTTTATATGTGTGTGTGTGACACACACACAAACACACACACACACAAATACATACCAGGCTGGTTTATAATTCTTTTCTACCTTAATACATTTTAATAATTTTACTGTAGCATTATGTATTCTTCAACATGATTGTTAGTGGCTGTGTGGTAATTCTGCTGGATGGATGTATCATGATTTATATGACCTCTTATTTTGGGGCGTAGGTTGAGATAAAGACCTTTTAAAACTTTCACGTTTTCAGTGGAATACTACAGACCAGTGTGAGCAATGCCTTTTATTTAATTATAATGCTACAATATCAGCCTAGTGCCATAGACGTTACATTGTCTATTCTGGATTTACAAATTTAACAATATCTTACAGCAATGATGGGACAGAATTTGGAGGATCAATTTATCAAAAAGTATGTGAAGATCTTGACACTTCAGTAAACCTTGCTTGGACATCAGGTACCAACAGCACTCGCTTTGGGATTGCAGCCAAATATCAGTTGGATCCCACTGCTTCCATTTCTGTGAGTACTACTGTGGGCTTAGAATGGGGTGGGGTCTTTGGTTGTGGGAATTCCATCTTTGGGTATATTGTGCTGAAAATTTGAACTGTGGTTCACACAATCCCTAGCTGACTCACAGGTTGGAATTAGAATTTGTAATGCTGCATGCATTTTTTGTGGAGGCAGTGTTAGAAGTTTGATATCCAGGTCATAGGAGTTTAACTCAAAAGCTGCTCAGTTTAGTGTAGATGATAACCCTGAGCTCCAAGCTGGTCTAAGCCCAGGGAAGCCACTGTTTCGGGGCCCCAGGCCAGGAGTAATAGTATTTTAATTGTTACTTTGTCTTTCTGTGTGGAATGATAGTACTTTGTTTACTTTGACTTTGTCTTTAGGGTTTACGAAATACCTTTTAGATTTGATCTTAGGGGTCAGTGGTGCAAATGGCATTTTGCAGGGGGAGATACCAAAGCTTTGAAGAAAAAGGACTTCGATCACTGCTAGGGAAGGAGAGTGGGAAGAAGGGCTTGTGTGTCTTTTGATTTCCCTCCTGTCTAGGGTGACCAGCTAGCTCAACCTGCTTTGCCTGGGACTATTCCAGCCTTAGTATTAAAAGTCCTGCACCCCAAGGACTCCCTCCCGCCGTGGTGGATGACCACTCTGCTCCTGTCCTTGGGCTTTTTTGCTACTTCCTCCTTCAGTCATAGTGGGTTTGGGGCAGGAGGGAGTGCAGTGTCTGTAGAGGCGCTGGCTCTGGTTTCAGCAGCTGTTCCTGTGTGTCAGGTCAGGCACTGCCTGGTACTGTATGTACTAGGAATGAAAGAAAGTTAAACCTTTCTGTTACATAAAGTGGTAATTCATTCCTGAGAGCAATGTTTTTTGAAAATTTGGGCAGTTAAGCTTTAGCCCCATTCTTATTTTATGTTAGCAGCTGTCATCAGAGAGCATGAGAAGCATCCAGAAGGCTTTTCCCATTGGCAAGGCAGTGATTTCATTTATTTTTCCTTTCTCTGTTTCTCGTTGCACTGTAACAGTGAAAACCTTAGGATTCACACAGTACACTACTCCCTGGTAGCTATGTTGCTCTTCTCTTCAAATGTATGTCTGTGGCAGCAACACGGATTTAATGTGAGCCAGTGTAGTGCTCTCATAGTGTAAAATGGGAAGGCAGCTTTGGATCTGTGTGCCATTGAGTGACTTCTGGGGACTCGTTTGGAAATGTATCTAGCATTTCCTACCCAAGTATTCTGCTCTGCCCCCAATTAAGCATCACCCTGAAGTATTGCTTAATGTCCCATCACAGTTTGGTAGTTTACTTCTATTCTAACAGGAGAAACTTGTATCCAGTTGTCTGAGGCTCTTAATTTGTTGGGCACAAGGTGGTCACTAGTGGGGCATTTCTTCTTAGACTAATAGCTCACTTGGTTATTGGTGGCTTCTGAAGACTTGGCTATCCTGCCATGTGAACGCAAGTGCTGTTTATATGACTTCTGCCTGTAGTTACATATTTCTCTCTCTGGACTGTTTCGATGTTACACATTATAAGAGTGAAGACATCAAATAATTTCCAAATCTGTTTTGATCCCAGAGGCTGTCACCTTTTTACTACCAAGAACATTGTGTCCTACTGACAGTATGACTTGGAGTTTAATGGATAAGAATTAAGTGGCACCTAGCTTTTGTTTGGCTTAGTAACAGTGTTAAATTTTATTTATTTTACTTCTTAAATGTTATGAAATCTTTATCTTATACACGTCTTTTTTAAATTTAAATTCAGTTAGCCAGTATATAGTACATCATTAGTTTTTGATGTAGTGTTCATTGATTTATTAGTTGTGTATAACACCCAGTACTAATCACAGCACGTACCCTCCTTAATGCCCATTATCCAGTTACCCCATCCCTCCTCCCCTTCTGCAACCCTCAGTTTGTTTCCCAGAGTCGAGAGTCTCTCATGGTTTGCCTAAATTATATTATTTCACATGTGAATAAAAAAGCGGAACACTTCATAATTGTATAATAGGGAAACTAGGGGTTTTGTCTCTCAATTCAAAAAAATTTTTACAGTTGTTTTTGCATTTTATTTTAGGCAAAAGTCAACAACTCTAGTTTAATTGGAGTGGGCTACACTCAGACTCTGAGGCCTGGTAAGTATTCTTGATAAGTAGGATTGGTGGTTTTGTTGTTGTTGTTGTTGTGTTTTTTAAGTAGGATTGGTGTTTTAAAAATTATTTTTTATTTCTCAGATTCTTTATAAACCCTTCAAAGAGTACGATGAACACGTTTACCTTTTGCCAGTTTTATTTATTTATTTATTTTATTTTGCTGGGCTGTTTGGAAGTTGCACCTATCCTGACACTTCCCTAAATGCTTCAGCATGTGTCTATTCAGAAATGAGACCGTTCTGGTCTGCATAACCATAATACCATTATCACACCTAAGAAATTTAATAGTCCATATTATTTAATTTCCATTCTGTAGTCACTTTCCTCATTTGTACCTGAAATGCCTTCTAGTATTGTTTATTTCTCTAATCAAGGTTCACTCATTGCTTTCATTGTTTGGTCTCTGTAGTCTCATTTACTTTATGTAGTATTTTGAGCCTTATATTTTCTAGAGCAGTACTTATCAGACTTCAGTGTGCATGAGTCACCTGGGGACTCTTGCTAAAATGTACATTCTGATCCAATAGATCTGGAGTGAAGGGTTCTGTCTTTCTAACAAGCTCTTAGGTGATGCGAGTATCACTGGTTCTTGCCACCATTTGAATAGCAAGTTCTAAAGCACTTGGAACTTTTACTCTGTTCAAATAGGGATATTCCCCCAGACTTTCGGTTTTGGCCTTTTTGAAAGCTCAAGAAAAGACAAGTACGAAGAACACCTGTATACCCTTCCCCACATTCACTAATATCTACCACATTTGTTTTTTCCACGTCTGCATACATAATCCCTTTTTCCCACAGTCCCTTTTCATTTATTTAAATGTCTGTTTTGCAGACATGCAGACACATCTACCCAGCATGCATATCCCGAGTAAGACATTTTTCTTCATAACTACAATACCACTGTCACAGCTAAGGAAATTACCATTAGTTGAGCAGTACAAATATGTAGTCTGTATTCAGTTTCCCCCACTTGTCTCTTTATTGTAGTTGTCCTGGTCCACTTATGATTGTCGTTTAGTGTCTAATAGTCTGGATAGTGTTTTGAATGTTCCTGTATTTTCTAGAACACTTTTTGAACTTATTTTTAATGATCTGTGACTTCACAGATTCCTTAACCTAGGATGGGACCACCTGAATTCTGTCTGGTATCTCCAGGACTCCCAAGTGCCCTCTGGTGGTTGGCAGTAATAGGTCATCTGGCAGGCTGAGGGAGGGACAGGCAGGCTCTGGGGTGATTATTAAAGACTGCAGACTCTTGAGGTGTTTCAGGCAAATCATGGTTGCCTGCCTTTTTTTACAGGTGTCAAGCTTACACTGTCTGCTCTGGTAGACGGGAAGAGCATCAATGCTGGAGGCCACAAACTTGGGCTTGCCCTTGAGTTGGAAGCTTAATCCAGCTGAAAGAAACCTCTGGGAATGGATATCAGAAGATTTGGCCTTAATATATTTCCAGTGTGACCAGCAGGCTCCCCCCCCCAAGAAGGTGATCAAATCAAAGGATGATCTAAACAAGAGCTGTATTTTAAATATTTAGACAGTTCCTTGTTAGCTGGTTTCTAGTTGAATTGGTTATCTATCTAGTTACCAGTGCTGCAGTCGTGCAGTCACCTATACATTATTTAAATGTATTTAACTGTTAAATGCGCTACCCACCAATAATGAAATAGACCTTTATGAAAACTGTGCAATTGTGTGCATGTTTATTTTTATGTTCCTATTAACATTGAAAATTGCCATTGAACAAAATGGATCAGTGGAAGTTTTAAGATGAGGTTAAAAAATTTTTGTTAAATCCAGCCCATCATTAGAATTACTTTTGGTATCCCCAAACATTACAGATTATGAATAAAAACAAGTATACATAATTAATGACTCCCAAGTATTTGCAGAGTTTAAACATTTGCCAGGGTCAGATCTCCCTTGTATGTCACTAGTACCTTATTTTTCTGGTGAGCATTTTGCTTTTTACCTAAATCTGTGCCATAAAGTCCTCTGTGTCCCTAAAGTAACTCCACAAACTTTTTGGACTACAATAAAATAAGAGGATATATGCCTTTATACCTTCAGTTTGTAAGTTTGTCCAGAATTCCATTGGATCATTGAAGAGGTGGTGCTGAAGGCTGTATACACACGCCATACCCCTGTGAGCTATTGCTGTGGGAAGTGAACTAGGCCCTAGGTGGGATGGGACGAGGTGTAGGCAAATGGAGTGAGGTGTCAGTAACCAGAGGGACTTGAGAAGGGAGTATATGGGCCTCCGTGAGAGGTCATGAATCATCTCTTTCTAGGCAGACACTGAAAGGGTTGGGCCTAAGTGGGAGACCAGAAGCAGTGCCTTCAGGCTTTGTGGCCATTGGCCTTCATCTGCACTGGGGCTGAATGACAGAAATTAATAGGTGATTCTGGTTGGAAAAGTAGGAAACAGCAAGTGTTTTTGATGGGAGAAGATAGTTTGAAGGGTGTGATCAGAGGTTAGAGAAGGGAGAGGATAGAGAAGGGAGTTCAACATATTTATACTATTAGACCTGAGGTACCATTTGAAGCCTAAGAGGGAACAGGTAAGAAAATGTACTTTGAGACTCATTACCCAAAAAAGTGATACATGCTGAAAATTTCCAGGTCAGAAAGAATCTGATGAGAGATTAGAAGCTCAAGCAAGCTTTCCACTGTGGGGTGATAAAGAGGCTCCTCCTGATCTATGTATGTGCTAAGGGACTGCCAAGAATGGCCTGTGTGAATAAGACACACGTGATTTAATGGCAGACAGTTGGAATTTGAGCCAGTTTGCTTGAGTCAGGATCTTTTGCTAGGTCAAACAGTTTTCCTGTTTGATGTCTGCAAGTTAGGTGTGAAAGCACGTCTGCTTTTGGGATTCTCAAGAGAGGTGTGAAGTAGATGAGACATCTCTGAAACTCCACCTGGTGGGGAGGAACTGGTCATAGGCCTGTGACTTCTGAAGCCCCCTGGATGACCCACTGCCCCAGAGCTAACAGGTGGCCTTCCCTCAGCTGTGGCTGGATTTTACCGCGTCCAGTACTCAGGATTGGGGTGTGGCACAAGTGAGTTAGCAGTTGGTCAGAGACACATTTAAGAGTAAAGTAGACGTATTTACCCAGGTGCATCCTAATTAACGTTTTTAGCATGCGGGAGAGAGAAGGTTCCTGGGGCCCTGAGGGTTGCATAAAATGCCAGGTTTGTCCCAGGAGGTGTAGGATTATGGAAGTTGCCAGCTATGGGCCCCTGTGGCCTTGTTTCTAATAGTCTCCAGCTTTATAGCACCCAGGCCTAATCCAGTGGTGGCAAAACCTAATTGTATTCTAGGCTGATGCAGTTAGTCGAACACTTCATATTTGTACCTGATACTCATCTGTGTTGGTGTGGAGATAGGATCTTCCTGTGGGATTGGGATTAGGGAGGTCTAGATGGAGAGAAGTGAAGCACCTGGCTCCCTGGCCACCACCTCTTGTAGATGTTGGTGTGGGAAAGCCTAACTATATCCATCTTCCTGTGGGGAACTTTTTAAAAAAACTGCCATACTGATAGTCTGCTCCCTCTAGGCCTGTTTACTTCACACCTTTCTGGCCAGTGATCCCCCCCAGGCCCTCACCTTCCTCCAGGACTTCAGGGGGAGGACAGGTATATGCTCCAACCTTGAGGTCCTCAGGTTTAAGTCAAGTGGCCTGGTTCTCAGAGGTGATGTCCACTGAGCAGAGCCTCCACTGCAGAGGTGAGGTCGAGCTGACAGTTCTGTGAAAACATGGGCAAATAGAACTGGCATAACCTATGAAAGCGCCCAGTGACAAACCTGGTCTGCTCTAAGGCGGTTTCCTTGTTCCTTGTCGGACCCCAGATAGGGTTTCCAGTCAGTTCCAGCTGCACCAAACAAGACCGTTCACTGGCCCCTCCTAGGAAGTGAAGTAGGAGGGAGACCAATGGGTGGGGGTTCTACCCAGCTGCCCGCCCTCAGATCCTGTCGAGTGGGGGCAAACCTGAGGAGCTGGGGTCCTGTATGTGGCCAGGTCAATCAAAACTTTATTTCCTGCTACCAGTCAGCTGGAGGCTCCTACTCAGGCTATAGACCTGGTGCCAGGTGGCCCTCAGGACTGTGCCAGGGAGGGGATGATGTCTATGACCTCAAGGCCCCCATTTGCTTTAGGACCTGCCAGTGCTGGACTTTCCCTCCCTATCCCACTTTTGCGCCACATACAGAGGCTCAAAAGATCGTGTCCCAGGCCCCACTTTATTGTCGAATTTAAAACTCAGGGTTGATGTCTGGGGTTCCCAGGTCCCCTTCCTTGAGGCCACCCGCTAGGGGCCGGCCCTAGATCTTGAAGGCTAAGGTGAGGCCGTCGCCCAGAGGCAGGAGGCTGATGTGGACCCTGGCGTCCCGCAGGATGCGCTCGTTCAGGTTTCGCACGCACTGGGCCTCGGTGTCCCCTGGTTGAGGCTGTAACACCTCTCCGCGCCACAGGACCTGAGGGGGGGCGGGGCATCACGGGGGCGGGGTCAGGGCCGAGGGGCACGGTGCCTAAGGGAGAGGCGGGGCGAGGGAGCGGCTTTCATGCGTGCACTGGGCGGGGCTTTGTGGCATGGGGGCGGGGTACGGGGAGGAGCCAAGAGAAAAGACAGGAGACGCAGCCCGGGAGGGTTCGTTCTTCCCCTTACACTGAGGACCGCGAGGATGCCTCCGGGGCGCAGCAGCTGCAGGCACCGCTCATAGTAGGCGGTGCAGTTCTCCTTGTCCGCGTCCACCACGGCCATGTCGAAGGTGCCGGCCTCGCCCGCGACCAGGAGTTCGTCTTGGGGGGGAGGGGGGGGCAAATGCGGCTGAGTCCGCAGCCCCAGCGGTCAGAAGCCCCTGCCCAGGCCTGCCCAGGCGCTGTGACTATTCAGGGACTTTGGCCTGGAGGGGCGCCCTGCCACCCAGCATGTGGCCGCATGGCAGCGGCGAGGCCAGGAGGCAGGGGGCTGTCACTGCCCCAAGCCCGCCCAGCGGATCTGGTCACTAGCTCACGCCCAGTGGCTCCACTTGGAAAATGGTGCCAAGGCCCCTTCCACTCCGTTGCTCACCCAGGGTCTCCAGGGCGGGCTTCAACCGAAGGTCGATCTTGTGCTCCTCCTCAGCCTGCGGAAGGAGTGGGGTCAGAGCCAGCAAGTCCCTTCTCCTGGAGCTGGGAGTGGCCAGCCTCCAAGGGCCTGATGAGGGCCTCAAATGTGTGGGACACTCACCTGCCTCCACAGGGGCCGCCCCAGCTCCGGGGGCCCCGGGTTCACCTCACAGGTCACCACGCGCCCGGCCGGGGGCAGCGCCAAGGCCAACGCTAGGGCTGAGTAGCCTGTGAAAGTACCTGGGGGCAAGGGACATGGACAGGCTCAGGCCAGAGTAGGGGGACATCCCGGTGACTTCGGCCCCCAGTGATCCCGGCCGTGCGCCCTACCCAGGTCCAGAGCCTTCTTGGCCTTGATGAGCCGCGCCAGGTTGGCCAGAAGCTGGGCCTGCTCACGGGTCATCATGGAATCTCCCTGGGGCTGCTCCAGGGTCAGCTGTGGGGAGAGGGTCGCGCCAGCACTGCCAGTCACCCAGCTCCTCCCCGGAGCTCCATAACCCCCTCCAGGTGCGCGGCCGTGGGCGTGGTCCCGGGACGGGCCCTCAGGGAACGCCCACCGCGCCCAGCCGGCTGTGTCCCGGAAGCCCCAAGAGCGCCATGGCCCAGCCCAAGGTCACACAACCACGTGGGACCCGCTGGGTCCGAGGTGGGCGCCTGTTCCCGCCCCTGGCCCTGCTGACCAGCCGCAGGCTCCGCAGCGCCGGGTGCTCCCGCATGGAGCGGCTCAGCAGATACTGCCACAGGGGGCTGTCTTCAGGGGGCAGCAGGCGCTTCTCTCGCCGGGATCGCCAGGGATGGAACCGGCTCCCTGCCAGGGAGGAGTCCTGGGTCAGGGCCTGGGGCTCTGGGGCGCCAGGGCTGAGCTTCAGCCGCAGCCAGCCTCGCGGAGTCACGGGCTCGGCTCCCGCACCTGCCCCGCCTGCGGGGGCTCTGCGGGTGGGTTCCGCGGGCCCCGCCCTACTCACCCAGGAAGAGGCCGGTGGCCAAGGCGGCGCCCAGCGCGGCCGAGCCCAGGGCCAGCGCGGCGGGCACAGAGAGCCGGGGTGCGGGATGGATCATGGTGCGACCAGGAGGCAGCCACGTACGGGTCACTTGGCTGGGCCTCCTGGGCCCACACTGGGATCCGCCTGCCCTCCAGGCTCCGCCCTGTCCCGGCACTGCCCGCGGAGCTGCGGTCTCGAACGCCATCTGGCGACCGCACAGCTTTACTGCAAGTCCCCCTAGAGCGAGCCGGGCGCCATCTGGTGGCTGCACTGGGAACTGCACCCAGAGAGGGGCGCAAGCCCAGCATGCGGTGTCTGGGTTTTTCTTGCCGGCCCCTCAGGTCTGCCGTCCTGGGTCAGGGAGGAAGAATGTGATGCCCCCTCCTGGGTGTATGCTTCTTATTGCTCCTGTTTTTGCTGGGGCCCTGCGGCATATGTGGGTGGGTGGGCCCTCGGTGTAACAGGGTAGTAATGAGTACAACGTGATAGAAATGACAGGAGCTCTGAGAGGGACTGAGAGAATTAGGGGAGGCTTTTTGGGGGAGGTGAGTAAGGGTATCCGGTTGAAGGAGTGAAGGACGACCTGGTTTGGGGACAAAACCAGAGGTGGGGTTTGGGAGTCCTGAGACAGGTCTCGTTGATGGGGCTCTGAGACAAGATTCTTAGAAAACTTCCCTTTGGCGCCAGACATGGGTGTGAGCTCTTGGGGCCATCATTCTCAGCCTGTTTCCTTTATGGAAAACAGGAACCACAGGCTTACCGCAAACGGCACCAGATCACACAACCTGGCACACAGTAGGTGCTCAGTAAATGGCAGCTGTTGGGGTGGAGATATTTTGGGGAGGAAAGTGGTGGAAGGGCAGCTGAGGTCGGCTCGCAGTGCTGTTCTGCAGGGACACGATCCAGTGAGCACTGATGGAGCGCCTTTTGTGACTCAAAGTGGGGAAGGGGAAAGAAGCTGTGCTGGCGCGTATTCTTAGGGAAGCTACATTCGGGGAACACAGCACACACAAAAATGGGGGGCAACTCCACTTTCACCATTTCCTCTTCTGCAAAACGGGGTTATTAAGAATCCCCCCACTCCCCCGCAGGGGATGAAATGAGAAAATCCCGGTGAAGGACTTAACACAGGGCCGGCCCTGAGTGGGCCCTACCTGTTACATTTAAAAGGAGTTAAAGTCCAAAGGGCAGACGGTCATCCGACTGCGGCTCAAGGTCACCTCCCCGGGCGTGCCTGCTCCCACAGCCCATTGAATGTCCAGACCAGAGCTGCACCGGGGCTGCCCAGGGGAGGCTCAGACTCCGAGGCCCGGAGGCAGGTTTATCGAGGTTTGGGGGTGGTGCGTGCGGCCGCGGCGTGGCTGAGGCTGAGGATCGGAGCGAGCTGGACACAAACTCGGAGCACAGCGCTGGGAAGCCGCGCAGGAGGAGATCCAGTTGCGGTGGAGGCTCCGGGAGCCGACGACCGGACCTCGAGGGAGACACAGGGGCGGGACTGACCCGGGGCGCGGGGTGGAGCCGGCTGCGCGGGGGCCTGGCTGGGGTGCTGCCGGGTGGGCCCTCGGCCGCGGTCCCGGTTCCCCGCGGTCCGGCCGGCGCCCTGCTTCGAGGGGAAGCGCCTTCCCCCTTACCGGGTGGCCCAGTACCTGTTTCTCTGACCTAGGAGACTCATTGCCCAGAGTAAGGGCTGAGGCTGCTGGTCTCTCCCAGCGCTGAGCACACAGCAAATGCTAAATAATTGCTCTCGGAATAGTATGTTGGATCTTCGTGGGCTCCTAGCTACCTGAGCTGCCAGTCCGGTCAGCACAGTAACCCGAGGGGCCATCTACTGAGCACCCGGCATTCCACATCCAGCCTGCCTGTGAGGCGGGGATATGATTCCCATTTTCCAGAGGAGGAAAGCGGAGCTCACAGAGGCCTCCTCTCCACGCGGACTCCACGCACCGGGACCTCGCAGGAAGCGCTTTCCTGGCTGCTCTGCTGGGCTCCCTCCACCAGGCCGGCGGGCATGTGGGCCCTGGGCTCAGCCTGGGCCGCAGACCAGCACTTTCTCCCCTGTCTGGGGGGCCGGATTGGGGCAGGCCCCCAGCTCACACCCGAACCTCCCTTCCAGAGAACCGGCTTCAGGCGAGAGGCCTGGAGAGGGGGTGGGGGGCGGAGCGGGCACGGAGGGGAGGCATGTCACCATATATCCCCGTCAGATTAAAAAACTAATTTGAAAAGATTAATGTATTCCATTCTTGTTACGCCGGCTCTGATACCTCTGGGCCCGCGGCCGCTCTGCCTCCTGATTATTGAATTTTTATGGCCTGGTAATTAATTGCAGATTCCCTGTTTTGTTCTATTTCTTTTTCTCTGACATTTTAATTTCAACAAAAAGCAGTGGTCTCCATGCAGGTTCTCTCTGGAGATCCTAATGGTCTATAAAACAGAATGACTTATAGACGTGGCACCCACTTCAGTTGGCGAGCGATTGTTTGAAACCTTGCTGATCACGCAAAATTTAATTTTTCCACCTCCCTCCCCCGTTTGCTGCTCATTTCTTGTCTCTTGTGCTGTGGCACCAGTGTCTCGGCTCACAATGAAGGGGGCCGAGTGTCACCCCAAGATCCTACAGCGCCTTTTCCAGGAGGCTGAGAATAGGGTGGGTCCTACTTGTTTTCCTCAGAGGTGCCCTTGTGGTTGGGGGAGGGGAGGGCCCTGTGGACGTGGGCAGGTGCCCCCAGGGGCAGAAAGGGCTGGGGAGGGAGAGACCGTGTCTACCTCTCTCAGTTGCCTTTTTGGTCAAACGTAGGTCAAATGCCCCACGAGGCACCAAGGAACCCTCGGGCTCAGGAGGGCAGAGACAATGGGAGCCCCTTCATGCCTTTAGGTCCACGCCTGTGACCCCTGACAAATTCTTAGCCAAACCAGGCCACTGGAACCCGCTGGCCACAAAAACAGGCCCGGAAGAGGCCCCTGAATTTTCTATCCCAGTACCCCTAACTTCTGCTTCTCCTCCCTGCTAACATCGTGCAGGCCGTGTCTTCTCCCCCAGGGGCCCCCAGAACCGTGCAGGGCAGGGGCAGAAGAGTACGGTCATGGAGTCAATCAGGGATGAGAATGGGGAGGTGTTCACGGGCTGCCCAGGTTGGTGAGGGGAGGCAGTAGGGGGTAGCGGGGTCTGTGGTGCTCCAAAGCTCACGCCCCATCCGAACGCATGGCAGCCACTTGGTTGTAGCCTGTGCCGCCAGATGGGAAGATGAGGTGCGGCCAGAGCTTCCGATTTTTCAAGAAAGGCTGAAATCTGGTGGGTAATGTGAAACTTCACAATTTTAAACACATTCAGTTTAGACTTTTTTTTCTTTCTTTTTTCTTTTTTTAGCACTGCATCAGCCAAACTGAATAGCTCTTTGATCTCAGTGTCTGATCTGGCGCAAGGGACCACTGTATCCTCTGACTGGGAGCACGGATCAGGGAAGTTAAGACATAGAAGTGGAGTCTGTTGGGGCTGATGCTTCTGCCCTGCCCCCACCTCAGGAATCCTCTTCCCACCTTTGGGCCCTCCATCCCCTTCCCACCCTCAGTGGGATCTCCCGGAGGCACCTTTGACCCTCCTTTGAGACTCTCTCCAGGTCTTGCCTTCGTAGGCCTCTCCACACAGAAGCTTGCAGCCCGAAGTCTGACCACATCCGGGGGAGGTTTGCCAAGTTCCCCAGAGAGGATGGGACCTGTTAAGCTAAGCCTTCGGGGTGAGGGGCAGTGCCCTGACTCCAAGGGCTCCGGGGGGTGTTTCAGGCCAACCAGGTGGCTGAGACAGACCATGAGTTAGGGGCTTCTGGGGCTCCTCAGATAGGCTGGAGAGGACCAAGAGCCATGGCCTGCTCCTGCCTGGTGCTGGCTATGCCCGCCAGTCTGCGGGGGGCAACAGAGTGGAGTGCACTGTTGGTAACAACGTGGATTCTGTTGTTTGCAACAAAGTGAAATCTGCTGTTTGTCACAGAGCAGCTTATAAGGTTCACAGTTAAGAGTCCTGCCTGGTAGCCACTCCTCTGTGGGACTGATTCTCCCACCTCCAATGGACCCTGTTAACGGGCTACCTGGTCTCCCTTGGAGCTATTCTGCTTCCTTCTGCCTTGCCAACAGGAGCCTGATGTTGTTCCAGCAATGTGCCCAACTTTGGGGGATGAACTGTGATTAGTCTCAGAACTGTGATTAGTCCCAGACTGTCATGACCAACACAGTCCTTTTTTGAAGATACCTGCTTTCTCACCCTCACCTGCCGTGAATTTCTGGCCAGGGATAAAGGGGTGCGTCTCAGGCCTTTTTTCTCCCTTTTCTCATTTAGCTGCTTCTTACCTTGAATGGGGTTGTGTAAAGATGAAATGCTTGGAACCATAGCAGCCCTCTTGTGATTGTGAGGCAATAACGTTAAGGTTTAAAAAATCCAAACAAACAGTAAGTTTGGCAAGAGGAAAAGATGGGATGTTGGTCCTTGAAGACATTATCTAGCCACTGAACCAACACCACCGTTTCCCTCCAGACTCCTTGTTACAGGAGAAAATGGAACCCTTTGTATTTAAGCCATGATTAGGTGTATATTCTTTTACTTAAAGCTCAAAAGCATTCCTGATACAGACCTCCAAACAGTGTGGCCTGTACCCACAGGAGTGGTTTAGAGTTGGTACTGAGATAACCCTGTTTGCTTTTTCTTCGTCTAGAGTGTCAGATTCCCCACTGTACTGGAAATCATGCCGTCCGAAAGTGAGGCCTCATTTTCCACGGGGGTGAGCTTTCTCATAGGGGATGACCCATCCCCCCATGTGGCAGGCCCAGTCCCCCCCCCTCCTGATGAGTACAAGTACCAGCACTGGCCACACTCCTTCTCCAACCTCCCTTCATCCCCCTGCAGGCCTGTGGCATCTCACCAAGACCTCCCAATCCCTGGTGAAGTAGGCATGATCACCCATGCCCTATAGGTGACTCTTAGAGGAACTGACGCATCCAAGGTCTCCCAGCCCACAACCTGGGGGACTCCCCACTCCAGGGGGAGTCTCTATATTTGCCTCCGGGGCAGGGGCACAGCAGCTTCTGGGACAGTGGATGATGACCACACAGGGTGGGAGATTTTGTGCAGTGAGCTGGGGATGGGGTTGGGGAAGCCCGTGTCTTCCCGGCGTAATAGGTTTCGGCAGCAGAAGTGCTGTGTAGCAGTCCCAAGTGTCAGTGGCTTCCAGAATAACCACGCACTTTTCTCTCCTGGGTCAGCAGCTCAGCTGTGATACTTCTGCTTCGGGTTGTGGGTTCAGAGCCTTCTGAAGCCAGCGGTTGCCTGGGGGAGGCTCGTGCCCAGCGGACAGCACAGATGCAGGAGGCCAACCTCACAGGAGGCTTTAAAGCCTCTGCCTCAGTCAGGTCTGCTGATGTTCCAGGGTCCACAGCAAGCCACTCGGCCAGGCCCGAGTCCGGGGTGAGGGTGTGCAGTCTACCCCCTCTGTGGAGCAGCTCTGTGGGGTCACGTGGCAAAGGGTGTGGCGGTGCGACCCCGTTATGGGTGGCAGACCGAAGAGTCAGGATCAGCAGTCCAGTCTATACACAGGTCCCAAGTGGCCCTGGGGTGTCCCCAAAGCTATGGGTGCAGAGGCTGTGCATCGGGTAGGGCCTCAGCAGGGCGGGTGGGCAGGGTGCTGCCACATGCCGAAGCTGGGTTCCCCAGTCTGCTTCTTAGAGGAAGAACATGGAGCTCTGGGGGTCAGAGTGTTTCTTGAGGGAGTAGGTGACCGCCTGCCTCTACCCACCCTCACTGCCCCTCTGAACCCGGACAGCGCACAGCGCCTGCTTCCCTGGGAAGGGCGAAGTCCTGCAGCTGCCTCTCCTCCAAGCTGCCCCGTGCTCAGTGGCCACCCATCGTCCTCCATGGACTCCAGCAAGGGCAGCCTGGTGCCCGAGGATTCATAGGGCACCGCTCGGTGCTTGTTGACATCTGGTGGCCTGACGCTGGCCTGGGGACACCGTTTGCCTGTATCAGTGTTTTGTTTGTTTGAATGGAGCCAACACTAAACAATGAGAAAACTTCACAAAGAATTCAGATTTGATTTCCATTTCTTTTGAAAAGGCGGGAGGTCTGACGCCAGTAGGCCCATTTTGCTGGCCAAGGTTAGCTTGGCACTGGGCCACGCCTGCCCCCGGTGGGCTGGTGGCCCTTGCCCTGGTCTCCACCGCTCCCTGCTGCCTCAGACCCAACACATCCCACCCGTATCTCATACCACTCTCTGTGAACTCACATGAACTGTGACCTCCAATTTAATGCATTCCCCGTAGGTCCAGACAGGAGGCACATCTGTGCATGGCACGTAGCCAGGAAGGGAGCCTTTTTTCTCTGTCTCTCTTCCTGAGTAAGAACTTCATCTGCATCCTGGAGAGCAGTCCTTCTTCTAGGGGCCACACCAGCAGCCCAGTCTCTGCTGCCCGCTTCTCTGGGCTCAGATTGGGGTCCTCTCCCTTAGGACAAAGCTGTTCCTGTCATGGCTGAAGCTCAGATCATCGCTGGCATCCCCACCCTGAGAGCTCAGTCACCTTCAGGCGTAAATCTAAGCTGAGATGAAGCTTTGGGAGATGCTATGGGAATCCAGGTCCCTGAGCTACACAGAGGATTCCCCCTAATGTGTAAAAACGGGATACTAACTGCTGATACTGACATGGCACTTACTGTGTGTCAGCCACTTCTTGTAACTTTGTGTTAATTCACTTAGTCTGCACACTAATCCTGTGAGGGGCAAGGTATAATTTTTATCTCCATCTTAGGGATAGGAAAGCTGAAGCACAGAGAGGTTAAGCAACTTGCCCAAAGTTGCACAGCTTATAAGTGGTAGAGTTGGGACTTCATCTTTGATCCTAAGGTTTCAGGGCTTACAGTTCTTTTCTTTTTTTTTTTAAAGGGCTTACAGTTCTTAATCACTGATGTGTCCTAGAGGAAATTCCTATTGAAGTGGCTGCTTTTCCTGTAATGTCTTATTTCACCCTGAGACTTGCCCAACGAGGTAGGCTTGGGTTTGGCTGTGAGTGACAGAAAAATCCAAAAGAATAGCAACTTAAGAGAGAATTTGATTTCTATTTTATAGAGGTGCAACGTGGAGATAGTAAGGAGACTCCAGGGCCAACAGGGACTCAGGCTTCTACGCTCTTGTGCTGCCATCCTCATCGTGTGGCTTCTCCTCATTAAGCAATATAGCTACTTGAGCTCCAGCCATTACATCTTCACCCTAATTTTCAGGAGAAAGAAAGGGACAAAACAGGACTCACCCCCTTCCTTTAAGGATACTTCCTGAAGGTTTCACAGGATACTCCTACTTGTATTATTTGATCAGCACTTAGTCATTGGCCACACTTCAGTTTAGAAATAGTCTTTATTCTAGAGCATTATATTCTCAGAAAAAAATCAGTTCTATCATTAAACTTAAAAGGGAGAATGGGTACTGGGAACATTTAGCTGCATTTTACAGATAAACTGAGGCTCAGAGAGGTGAACAACCAGGTCACACAGCCAGGAGAAAGGTGAAACTTGGACCCTCTGTCCCTGGGCCCTGTGGAGCAGATGGGGCTCCAAACTCTGCCAATTTCCTGGGGCGGGGGGTGGGGGGGGCCCAGGAAAGTGGATATGTGCATTATCCCCTTCCCAGACCCCAGAAGCACCCAGGGCCCAGGTCCTGCTCGCCAGACCCTCCCTTGCGCCTTCAAGCACGGGCACCCTCTCCGGGCCCAGATCCGTCATCCTGGCACCAACCATGCCCTGGGCCTGACTCCATCCATCCCACTAATGCCGACATTGACTGTGCTCGGGCACGTTCCTGAGGCGGCCTCAAGAGCGCTGAATAATTCAGGCCTGCGTAATGGGATAATGAATTTACTGACAACTCAGTGTGGTCTCGGTACTTACATTTCAAGAAATACGGACTCCCCAGGCCCGCTCAGCAGGCTGGAGACATACAGATGCCAAGAAACTGTTGCCTCTGCCCGCCTCGTGGGGTTCAATCCTGATTCAGTGGAGACCCTCCTTTGGTCTCACCGGTCCTTCCACTGCCTGGGCGAGTGGCCAGTCTGGGGGCCAGGGCCACCTGCTTGGAACTTTGGGGCGGGCCAGAAGTGCAATCCAAGAAGTTGGGACAGAAGAGCTGGCAAGGAGTCCGGCAGTCCCTCGGTCCCGCACGCCCGTCTTATGAACAGGGAAACTGAGGCAGCAGAGGGGGTGGGCCCGTTCTCTTGCCCACTGTGCCCTGTGGCTGGGAATGCCGGGGATGACTTAGGGCTCTGGGGTGAAGACCTGCTTGCTTTCCTTCTAGTCTGCTGGCTGTCTCTCTGACAAAGAAATAAATGGAATCTTAAAGAAAAAAAAAGAATTGTACCATCAAAGACGGGGAATTCCAATGAATTCACTCAGGTTTCTCTTTGAAGGTCAGAGAATTGTTGATAATCACACTGCAAAAGAACTGGGAATGGAGGAAGAAGATGTGATTCAAGTTTATCAGGAATAGAAAGGGCATCATGCAACGATTTAGATATTCTTTTTATTTTTTTCTTTACCCTCAATCCTTTTTTATTTTTAAAAATAGTTATTTTGTAAGGTGGTATTCAATACGGAATTGAAAACTGGGACCCCATCTCCTTAAAACATCTGGTAATTTGAATTCTCATGCCCATTATTCATTATCACTTGTTTTCATTGTGTTGATTTTTGGTGGTCAAACCTTAGCCCCCTTCATATTACCCTCTCCTTTTTAAAACATTACATGTGTGCACAGAGAGGCCACTTTTTCCAGGATTGCATTTTCAGGCTTGTGATAAATAAGATTGACCTATGTGTGTCCATAATGACTTTCCCTTTGGCCCTGAAGTTCTGGTGCATGATTGCTTCACTCCTGGACTATGACTTTCAGTGGGAGATGGAAGTTCTTCAGAGAACTGAACTGTGGAAAAATGACCTTTCCTTAACTTGAAGCTACTTTTAAAATTTGAGGGTCTGGACCAAAATATGAGAAATTTCAGGCTGGAGTTGAGATGACAGAGATGGTGAGAGTAATGACTCATTCCAAAGATGGCTTCACTGAAGAGCAAAAGCGTTTTAAGATTAAAGAAAAGTCTTGCCAGTAGATCCAGGAAAGTTCTAATTTTCTTTAGCAGTTAATAAAGTTATTCATGCAGAAGTGTATTCAACAGAACACTGCTCTTTTTGATTTTATTTGTGCTTTTTGGCCTAGGATATGGGTTTTAAATGGACATTGTACCGGCTTCATTAAAATAATCAAAATATTTGTAAAAAAATAAATAAATAAACCTCTATGAATCCTCAAATTCAAGAATTCCAATGAATCCCAAACAGGATAAATAAAAATAAGTCCATGTATAGATACATTATAGTCAAATTGTGGAGTGCCAAGGACAAGGAGAAGATCTTTAAAGTACGAGAAAGAAAAATTTTTGTTGTTCACAACTTCTATAATTAGAAAAAATTAGACTAATATCTGATTAGTTACAATAGTATTAAAAGTAACAATGAAAGACAGAAGAGGAGTAGATTTGAAGGGATTTTAAAAAGTCATACCAACCAAAAACTGTATACCTCAATTCCCAATAAGACTGAAATAATTTCTTAAATAATAATTTATCTTTTAAGAATAAGTGTTGGGGCGCCTGGGTGGCTCAGTCGGTTAAGCATCTAACTTGATTTTGGCTCAGGTCGTGGTCTCAGAGTCATGAGATTGAGCCCCGCATTCGGCTTCACAGTGGGCGTGAAGCCTGCTTAAGATTCTTTCTCTCCCTCTGCCCCACCCGCTGCTTGCATACTCTCTCTCAAAAAAAAAAAAAAGAACAAGAAAAAAAAAAAAGAAGAAGTATAGATCCTAAGTATATACTCAAGAGAACTGAAAATATGTTCACACAAAGCTTGTACATGAATGTTCATAGCAACGTTATTCATAATAGTGGAAAAGTGGAAACAACCCCATTGTCTACCAGCTTATGAATGGATAAACAAATATGGTATATAGTAAGAGTGTGACTTGACATAAAAAGGAATAAAGTTCTGATGCATGTGACAATCAGGATAAACCTTGGAGTCATTGGACTTAGCAAAAGAAGCCAGGCACAAAAGACCACAAATTCTATGATTTCATTGACACGGAACGTCTAGAATAAGCAAATCCATAGAGCAAGAAGGTAGATTTGTGGCTGCCAGAGATTGGGGTCAAGGAGGGGAATGTGGAGTGACAGCTAATGGGCATGGGGTTTCTGTTTTGGGTGATGAAATGTTCTGGAATTAGATTGTAGGAGGTTTGTATAACTGTCTAAGTATACTAAAACCACTGAATCGTACACTTCCAAAAGGGAAATTTTATGGTATATGAGTTGTCTCACTAAAAATGCAAAAAATAGGAATAAGGGCAGAAATAAAGACATTTTCATCTATAAAATTGAGAGAATTTATAAACAAAAGACTCCCTCCCCTCCATCAAAGGAATTTCTGAAGGACAACTTGAGAAGAAAAATGATCTCAGGAAGAATCTCAGGAAGAGATACAAGAAGAAATGGTGAATTGAGGAAAAAATAAAAATATGGGTAAATCTAAACAAACACATCTACTGTCCAAAACAATGTCTAATCTGTGGAGCTAAACAAGAGATGGAGCTAAAAGTCTGGGCCCTAAGTAACTGGAATTAAAGCTTTTAAAGTACTTTGCATTGCTCAGGAGAAGGGTAAGATATTGATTCATTTTAGACTATGTTAAGTTAGATAATCATTTCAAAATACTAAATCGCCAATAAAAAAATAAGAAGTAGTGGGGTAGCTGGCTGGCTCAGTCAGTGGAGAATGTGACTCTTGATCTTGGGGTTGTAAGTTCAAGTCCCACACTGGGTGGAGAGTTTACTTAGAAATTCAATCTTAAAAAAAAAAAAAAAGAAGTAGAATGCCTATTTTCCACACTAGTAGATGGGGAAAAAATGGAGTAAGTAAAAAAACCTCAATCAAGTCAAAACAAGCCAACAGAGAAGATGAAAAAAAAAATCCTTAGGAAGCAGGACAAAACAAACAAACCAAAAACCAACCAAGCAAACAAAAAAACCGCAACCACACACACAAAATAAGATCATAGAAATAAAGCCAAATATATTTGTAATCCTTATAAATATAAATAGACTGAACTCTTTGGTTAATATGCATAGACTATCAGATTGGATTTTAAAAAGAATAGTCAAATGTTGCTTACATGAGATATATCTAAAACATGAGGACAGATATTTAAAAAATGGTAAGTAAAACAGTGAAAGGACATCGGAAAAATAGGTAACTGAAAGAAAATTGGCATAGTTATATTACTATCAGACAAAATACATTTAAGGCAAAAAGGCTATAGAAGGTATAGTGATATAAAGGTCAATATGGGGGCGCCTGGGTGGCACAGTTGGTTGGGTGTCAGACTCTTGGTTTCAGCTCATGTAGTGACCTCGGGTCATGAGTTTGAGCCCCATGTCAGGCTCTGGGCTCAGCCTAGCATCTGCTTGGATTTCTCTCTCACCCCCCCCCCCCCGCTCCTTCCCCCTGCACTCTCTCTTTCTCCCTTTCTCAATAAAATGTTTAAAAAAAAAGGTCAACATGGAAGATTTAAGTTCACCAGGAGAAATAGTAGTTCTGAATTCATAGATACCTGATAATACAAGTCCCTTGTCAGATACATGGTTTGCAAATATTTTCTCCTATGCTCTGGGTTGTCTTTTCACTTTATTGATGGTGTCCTTAGAAGCACAAATATTTTGATTTTGATGAAGTCCTGTTTAACTATTTTTTCTTTTATTGTTCATACTTTTGGGGTCATATCTAAAAATACTTTCCCAAATGCAAGATCATGAAAGTTTACTCCTATGTTTTCTTCTAAGAGTTTTATAGTTTTAGCTCTTACATTTAAGTCTTTGATCCATCTTGAGTTAATTTTTGTACACGGTGTGAGGTAAGGATTCAACTCTGTTCTTTTGCATGTGGATATCCAGTTGTCTTGGTATCATTTGTTCTAAAGACTATCCATTGAATGGTCTTGACACCCTTGTTGAAAGTTAAAGGGCACTTGGGTGGCTCAGTCAGTTAAGCATCCAACTCTTGATCTCAGCTCAGGTCTTGATCTCAGGGTTGTGAGTTCAAGCCCTGAGTTGGTCTCCATGCTGGGTGTGGAGCCTACATTAAAAAAAAAAAAAAAGCCAGTTGACCACAGATATATGGGTATTTATGTACTCTCTCCTGGATTATTGATCTATAGATCTTTGTGTCAGTACCATACTATCTTGATTACTCTTGCTTTGTGGCAAGTTTTGAAATCAGGAAGTATGTGTCTTCCTTCTCTGTTCTTTTTCAATATTGTTTTGGCTAATTCCTGGTTACTTGGAATTTCATATGAATTTTAGAATCAGTTCATCCATTTTCTTTAAAAATATTTATTTATTTATTTTAAAGAGGGGTTGCAGAGGGAGAGAGAGAGTCTCAAGCAGACTCCCCACTGAGTGCAGAGTCTGATGGGGGGCTTGATCTCACGACCCTGAGATCATGACCTGAGCTGAAATCAAAGAGTCTGATGTTTAACCGACTAGGCCACCTAGGTGTCCCTCATCCGTTTCTATAAAGAAGTCAGCTGAGATTCTGATAGGGATTATATTGAATTGGTACTCAAGTCTTATGTCACTTTTCAGGGTAAACACAGCTCCAATCAGTTGGTCCACCAAAATAGGACCAAAGGGCCTCTTGGCCAGGCTGGTCTGGTGTATCCCCTATGTGTGTCCATATGTGGCCACATCAATGTGGGTGTCACTGGGACTGAATATGTATGGTAAGACTATAGATGGCTGAAATAGGAGCCCAAGTCTTTGAGAACCTTCCAAGGTTGTTGCTATGACCATAGTAATGGACGATCTTAGGTTGGGTCCCCAAGAAACACACCTTGAGATGAGGATTTGAGTAAAAGTAGTTATGTGAGAGGTGGTCCTAGGAAATGCTGAAAGGAGAGTGGGGAAGTGGGCCAGGGAAGAGAAAGAAGCCAGGAGAGTGTGCCTAAGTGAGCAGGTTATTGATGTGGGCATCTGAGGCTCAATCCCATTGGGAATCTCTGGGAGAGGGTATAGAATAGGGTTTCTCAATGTCCACACTACTGATATTTTGGGCTGGATAATTATCGGTTAGGGGGTGTCCTGTGCATTGTACGATGTTTAGTGGCCTCCCGGCCTCTACCAACCAGATGAAGGTAGCAACCATTCCACCAAGATATCTCCAGACATTGCCAATGTCTCCTGGGGGCAAGAGCATACCTGGTTGAGAACTGCGGGTATGGAACATGTCTCAGAATTGTCCCATCCAAGAGGGGAGGGAGCTGGGATGTTTGTACACCAACTATCATTCATCATTGTTTTGGGGTTTCCTTTGGGAGCATCAAGTCCCTGGCACCTCTGGCCTGTCCTGAGGGTCTACTGAGCATGATCCCAGGCCAGAGAAAGCTCTCAGGCAGTGTTGCAGGTGCCCATAGTAAGAAGTCACTAGCATGCATGGATTTTTTTAAAAAAAGATTTTATTTATTTATTTGAAAGAGAGAGACAGAGATAGTGACAATGAGCACAAGTGGGGAGGAGAGGGAGAGGGAGAAGCAGGCTCCCCGCTGAGCAGGGAGCCTGACAGGGTCTCCATCCTAGGACCCTGGGATCATGACTTGAGCCGAAGACAGACACTTAACCTACGGAGCCAACCAGATGCCCCAATGCATGGATTTAATGAGGGCTGAGGGGATGTGGGCACCCACAGTGCAGCTACATAGACCCTACGATCTGCGTCTTTGGAGACCCTGATTCCTCCCCAGATCTGCAGCTTGGCCTGGAAGTCCATGTTCCTGGGCTCTGCAGTTCCCAGTGTGTACATAGTGCTGAAACAAACCCTCCTGGAGCAAGGCTTTGGCCCCTCACCCTGCTTCCTGCAGGCCTGGCCCAACTCCTGCAGGATGAGGAAAAATGGAATAGAAAAGTTTTATTTTTTTAAAAGATTTTATCAATTTATTTGACAGAGAGAGAGCAAGAGAGCAGAAGCAGGGGGAGCAGCAAAGGGAGAGGGAGAAACAGGCTCCCCGCCCAGCAGGGAGCCCAATGAGGGACTTGATCCCAGGACCCTGAGATCATGACCCAAGCCGAATGCGGACGCTCAACCAACTGAGCCACCCAGGTGCCCGGAATGGAAAAGTTTTAGACTGAAAAGGCCCTCAGTGATCTTGGTTTCCCAGGTAGAAGGCACTGGAGGGAAAGGTGTGCTTATAGAATCCCCTTCCTGTCCATATCTCAGCTCCACAAAATGAGTCTCCGCTCACTTGCAGGGTCTCCTGAACATTAGGGTCAGCCTAAAAGGATGTTGTCCTTTTTCAGGATGCTGTGTGGTTTGGGGCAAGGCACACTTCTTCTCTGGTCCTCGGTGTCCCTTATGTAAAAAACAGGAGGGCCGGTGGAGTGGACCAGGTGACCTTGAAATGTCCTATCTTGAGTGCCTGCTGAGAGCGCAGGGAGCCAGTGAGGAGTCTCCGGACAGCCAGAGCCTGGGGGCAGCCAGAAAATGTGACTTTGTGACAGTTCGGGCCCCCAGTGATGTTTCTGGCCTCTGATCTCCGAGCATTCCCACTGTGTGCCCGATACTCCGGGCCTTGTCACAGCCCAGCGCGGCCCCTCGCTCACTCAGGAACATCTGCTACAGCATTTACCACGTTAATAGATTAGCTTTGAGAATCGGGCAGGTGTTTTCCACCCAAGCCAAAAAACATCAAAATCAGATTGCTCTCCAAACCTTTCCACACAGGCAATCGAGTTAGAATGACTCATACGGTCTAACAGATAATAAAACACACATAACATTTGCTTTAAGGTACAGGCGGGGGTATTTTGTCCCATGCTTAGGAGAAACAAAAACTCACTCTATTTGGGAATAGGGTAATTGAATACAGATGGGAGGAGGTAAATGAAAGAATTTAGCAAATATCTCAGTGGAATAGCTAATGGGAATGAGACAGAATAGGAAATTAAAAATTATTCGAAGCAGATGGACCATTCTTTGAGTTTTTAAAAATTTATTAGGGCCGCGAAAAAATGTGTCTGTTTATTTTCTACGGCCATGAAATTAATGACTTGGTGAGTTTTGCTTGTGCAATTTTATGACTGCCGTGTCATCTGTCATAATTTGGGGACTGTTTGATATGGATTTATGAATGTCCCCACCCCCTTACCCCTCCCTGATTTATTGGTGTGGGTCATGCATGAGTTAGGCTGTCCCCTATAGAAGGCGCAAGGCCAATGGCAGCATAACTCCGCAGGCCCTGGGCGGGGGACCTTGGGAGATTCTCAGCCCAGAGGTGAGTAGAAAAGCTATGGAGGGTCACTCCAGGGCTGTGGGAAAGGAGCAGGCCTGACCTAGCTGAACTTCCTCTGTGGGGGTGAGCCCAGCCTGATCCCTGCTGGGGAGGAGGTGTTGGGGAAGGAGCTTCTTGCAACCTGCTGGAAGCTTGAAGCCAACCCAGGCTGCTAGTGCTTGGCTGGGGGTGTGGTGGGGGCTGGTGCTACAGCCTCAAACCGGCCGGGTAAGGACCACCTGGCTCTCTGTCCCTTCAGCCCCTGTAGCAGGGCTCATCTGCCCTCAGACCTGAAGCTTAGGGAAGAAGAAAATTCACCTTGACCGGGACTCTGTGCCTGGCCAGGTGCTTAAGTGCATGCTGTAGGTGGTGGGGTTAATGCAGGGCTTTACAACCAGCAGAGTCGTGTCCAGTTTTGCCCTGAGTCTTTCTGGCTGTGTGGTTTTGGGCTGGTCACTACCCTCTCTGAATCTCAGTTTCTTCCTCGGTAAAGTAGGAATAGAAATGTCTAACATTAGGGATTCTAACATTAAGAATCAAAGGAGATAATGTAACGTCACCGGCACATAGCAAAGTAAATGTTAGCTAATATTTTTTAATAATCATCCAATCAGCATCTTGAGATGGCTATTATTAGTTCTAACTGACAGATGGGGAAGCTGAGGCTCAGAGAGGTTAAGTGATTTGCCTGAGGTCACACAGTTAAAGTGATGGAGCTGGGCTTTCTGCACAGATTTGCGCTTTCCTCTATAACTCTGGGGCTCAGCCTCTTCTGAAGTGGGAAACCCCAATTTCTGGAGGTACATTTCTGGGTGATTCATGACTTTTTTCTTTGGTTCCTCTGAGCTGGCCTAATTCCCTACCTGGCCTGGGGGTCAATCACAAACTCGTCCTGGTGACCAATCCCTTCTGATGCTTGGGTTCCCTATGGGGACAAGCCTCATATTAACCCCATTGCTGGGGCTAGCTGGGTACCCACCAGGTGTGGGTGGGAGGTGTCCAGCCTCAGGACATCCCAATCCCCTACATACCCCCGACCAAGCTCCAAGAGGACACTGGGGAAACGGCTTGCTGTGGGTGGAGCTTGAGGTCTGCCTCAGGCCAGGGAGTTTCCTGAGTTCTTCTCTCTAGCCCCACCCATTCGGGAAAATCCAACCCCCTGTGGGCCACTCTCAGCGCCTCCAAATTAGTAACAATAATAACTCCTATTTACTGAGCACCTGTGATGGTCACCCTACTGTGCAATGTGTTCCTGCAATCCACCATTTATTCTTCCATTGGTTAAGTATTTGTTGAGTGCTTTCTGTGAGCCTGGCACTGTCCCAGCACTGGGGATACAGCAGGGAACAAAACATACATGGTCTTTGTCTTCACTGAACTTAACATTCTAGTGAGGAGGATAGGCCATCAGTAAACACTTCACTCTCTAATGCCTTAGGTAGTAGTAAGGGCTTTGAAGAAAATTAAAGCAGGGTAAAGGATAGAGAGGGATGGAGGTGGTGGGGTAGGAGTAGTGTTTATTTTAGATGGTCTGTTCAAGGAAGGCCTCTCTGGCAAGGTAACATTTTGGGCTGAGACCTACAGGCAGTGGCTATGCATATGGCTATCCAGAAAAAGAACTTTCAAGTGTAAGGAACAGCAAGTACAAAGGCCCTGAGGTTGGGGGATGGTTGGCAAATTCAAGGAATAGCAAGCAGGCTCGAGCAGAATAAATGAGGAGGAGAATAATTTTAAAGCACATGATCTGATTTGATCTTTACCGTTACTGGTGAGAACACCGAGGCTCAGGGAGGTCAGGTCACTTGGCCAAGGTCACAGAGAAGAGAAAGTTTCCAGCCCTGGGTCTATGTGAATTCTTCCCACTCTACCACACCACTTCTCTGAATATTATAACTGGCTGACATAGCAGAGTGGGATCAAGGGTCTAGCAGTAGGGCAAGGGCTGGAGAAGACTGCAAGGCAGTTTGCAGTTCTGTGTTGTCTGGAAGGTGAGGCGTTCTGAGTGCAGGAGGCCGATCGTGGCCCCAGCTGTAAAGATTCTTTGAGGCCAGAAAGCTGGGCTCTGACAGGGCAAGATGGATGAGAGCTCTAGGCTTAGTACCCAGCCGAGTTTCCTGAATGGTTTTCATCCAGATGGTCTCTGGGAGGATAAAGTTTAAGAAGATTGATTCCTTGGGAAGGAAGGACGGGAAGGAGAAAGGGCTCCTGGCCGGCCTGCCCACAGTGGAGAGGTCTCTTGTCCTCAAATAAAAGAAACCACAGCTTTGAAAGATGTGACTGCCCAGGCTTAGCAGCCTGCGTGATTTACAGGCCTCGGGAGTTGGGGGGAGCACAAGAAAGGGGTGGTGAGGGCACAGGGCTTCCCTGCCTGGGAGGAGGGCAGAAGGGAGCAGCCCCCTCCCTGTGGGCAGGGGCACCTGCCACCCCTACTGGCTAGGGGCACTCTAGTCTCCTCTGCCCGGCCAGGATTTCTCCGTCTCCTGCTTCTTTCACCTCTCAGTGACCTAACAGTTCCTGTGGATCCCTTGCGCTCACAGCTTCATGCCTCCTGGCCTCTGCTCATCCTGAGACTGGGCTTGGAAGACCATCATTCTGTGGTGGCGTGGCCAGTGAGGCGGCACTGTGTGTGTGTGTGTGTGTGTGTGTGTGTGTAACATAAAGGGTACGTGGGACTTGTATCACTGCAGGAAAACAGGCATAAATGCAGAAGCCTCCTGGAAGAGAAAGGACCAAGACTCCAACTCTTTCTGTGTGAGATCTGAAGGTACGAAGAACTTTTGGAATGTGTATATGATAAAGACCCAGTGGCAATGTCCAGAAATTGACTGTGGTGACGGTTGCACATTTCTGTGATTATACCAAAAACCACTGTGCTGTACCTTTTAAATGGGTGAATAGTATGATGTGTGAACTATATTTCAATAAGGCAGTTACGAAAACAACAACAAAAAGACCCAGTGGCAGGGAAGGTTATTGAGGTCTAAAATCGCCATGGGACAGGCTTGGGACCAGTGGGCTGGCTGGTAGAGAGGGAGGTGGCTCTTGGTGGGGTGGGGAAGGCAGCACAAACCAAATTCTGCCTTGGTCCAGTCATCTTAGTTTGCGCCTTGGGATTTTGTGTGTGGTGAATTATTGAAGAATATATATATTTTTAGAAAATTTCAAACAGATAAAGATGCCAAAGGGGTCTTTAAGAAGATGTCAAACAGAAAATTTCACATCTAAGCAGAAAGAGAAGAGTATAATGAACCCCTGTGTACCCATTACCCAACTTCAACGATTATCAACGCATGGACATTGGATTTCATCCACATCCCCCATATACTTCTGTCCTTTCCAGATTATATTGAAGGAATTCCCACACATCACATCATTTCATCTGATAATACCATTATTACACCTAGAAGAATAGTAATTCCTTAAGATCATCAAATATCTGGTCGTTATCCAAATTTCCGAATGTCTTGTTAATGTCATACTTTAAAGAAATTTTAGTTTGTCAGAGTCAGGATCTAAATAGGGTCTGCACATTGTGATTAGTTGATGATATATCTCTAAGTCTTTTTCAATCCACAAGTGCCTCCTCTATTTTTTTTTCCTGAAGTTAATTTGTTGAAGAAACTAGAATGTTGTTCAGAAGCATTTCTCATAGCTTGCATTTTCAAAATGTATGTTTAGCAAACCTCCTCTGAACTCTGAATTTACTATAAATTGGAAGCTGGATCTACAGGTTTGATAAGATTTAGGGTTTTTTTTGTTTTGTTTTTGTTTTGTTTGTTTTTTGTTTTTTTGTTTGTTTTTTTTTCTTTTTTTGGCAAGGCTACTCTGTGGTGGTGTATTCTTCCTTCAGGAGACACATAATGTCTGGGTGTCTTTTTTGGGTGTGTGTGTGATATCAGGGACCACTGATATTCAATACCTATGTCCATAAATTCATAAGGGGCTGCAAAAACTATCGTTTCTTCTTCATTTGCTAGCAAAGAGAAACTTCTCTTTGTCTACCATTTGGTTACTGAGTACAATTGATATAGGAAAGGCAGGATAAGGCTGGATTTGTCCTTTTATTTACTAGTCTTCAAAAGAACAAGTTAGTTTCCTATCATCTTCCTGGGCTTGTTTACTTTTAGTGTCATTATGAATGTGTAGATTTAAACATATTGATGCATTTCAAATCCATTGCAGTTAGTTTTATTATTGATGCCCAACTTGTCCCATCTTTGTCCAATGGGAACACTTCAGTTGACTCCTGAGTCCTTTTGGCACTACCCTTGCGGTGTTTGAAGAGTCCTTGCTAACTGGTATAACATGGCTCATCTTACACATTTTCTGCCTCAGAACTGGGATCTGCCATTTTCTGTGGGTGAATAAATCTAGGTCCATCCACAGGGAGGGTCATCCTCTCTCACACTGTGTGCCCACTTTGGCCTGGGAACTGTATGACCCAAAGAGCTAAACCCAGTTTCATTGCTGTGGATGGAGGAGGTGGCAATGGTCTTGGCATAAACAGCATTTTCCCAAGAAAGCCCTCCCTGATCCCCCAGACCACATCAGCAACCCCTCTTTCTCCTTTCTTGTTTTACTTGTTTTTTTTTAACAGTCAACATTATTAGTTGCAAGCAATAGAAACTGTCTCTGGTAACTTAAATGGTTTTTTTTTTTTTAAAGATTTATTTATTTCTTTGAGAGAGAGAGTGCACAAGCAGTGGGAGGGGGAGAGGGAGAGAGAGAATCTCAAGGAGACTTCCACTGAAGTGGAGCCCGACTCAGGGCTCAATCCTGTGACCCTGAGATCATGACCTGAGCCAAAATCAAGAGTTGGATGCTTAACCAACTGAGTCACCCAGGTACCCCTAGATGGTTTTTTAAAAGTATTTATTAGGATATTGGTTTGACTGCATTGACAAATAGAAAAAGACGGGTTTATTTCTCTCTTGTAAAAATATAAGGTGATGGGCAGTTGGGGAAGGGGAGGTTGTAGGGTGACTCTGCTCCTCAAAGTTGTCCATGGACCCAGGTTCCTTCTGTCTTGTTGCTCCAAATCCTCCAGGACAGTGTTGTCCAGTAGAACTTTTGGTGATGATGAAAGTCTTCTTAGTGTGTATGCAAGCACAGTAGCCACTGGCCACATGTGTTTGTTGAGCACTTGAAAGGTAGCTAGAGTGAGTTTAAATTTTATTTAATTTTAATTAATTTAAATAGACACATGTGGCTAATGGCTCCATTATTGAACACCCTATCTCTAGACTATTGTCCTTACCTCCTGGCTGAAAAGAACTCTGCCAGTCGTCCTGGTAGAGTTCAGGAAGGGGAGCAGAAATGGGAAGGCAAGCTGCTTCCTTCTCAGGACACACATCACTTCCTCTCACATCCCATTGGTGGGAACTTAGAGGGCCACGCCCAGCTGCAAGGGAGTCTGGGACATGAAGTCTTTAGTTGGAAAGCCATGTGTTCAGGGGACATTAAGCGGTTGCTGCCACTAAAAGGAAGAAGAGGAATAATAGATACTGGGGGACAATTAGAGACAAGGAAACTGGGTGGCTCTAGACTGTTGCTTGGAGTCAGGAGGTGAGGAAGGCACAGAATCAGGCTTTGAGGCCTCCAAAGCAGACATAAAACTCAAAATTCTCACTGCGATACTGATCCCATGTCTTGCTCACCATGTGTCCCCAGCAATGAGTGCTCAGGGACACAACTGAGAGGACACAATTCCAGGGACTCAGTGTGGAATAAAGCAGCCCTGCTGGTGACAACAGAGTGGAACTTGAATCCAGGCCAGGCTGATTCCAAAAACCCCTATTTCCAGCTGGAATTTAACCTCTGAAGTTTTGACAGGGCAGTTCAAGACCAGAGGGCGGTGGTTAGCCGGTATGAACCCAGAAGGCTGGACCTGAGGTTCACATCCTGGATGAACTGCTCAACTCCAAACCACAGGTTTCTTTTTGGTCTTTCTTTTCCCTATTCCCAGATCCTCCCCCGCCCTAGTGGGGTGTGCTGTGCCTCTCAAAGAGAAGACGTCCTCACATCTGTAAAGTGCTTTATCCTTTATAAGCAATTTCACATAATATGAAATTGAAGACTTTTTTTTTAGAATTGGCGCTGCTTACTGTTCTTGATTTAAAAAGCAGAGGAGTTGAGTTCCTTTGTTATTTTTCAAGGAAAAACAGTTCCCATATTAAGTTGATTTTTGTATATGACCCTCGCGTGATTTCTTTTTGGGGTCAGTGACCTTTGATAGAAGAAAGTACCCATGATCCTCCAGCCTGAGGAAATGGAAAGACAACAGGAGGCTTGAATAGCTCAAGGCAGGAAGAAGCCAGCCTTGTGCAGGGCCTGCAGCGCTGTGGAGAAGAAAGCTGCCCAAAGGCCTCACTTGCCTCCACAGGGAGGCTGGGCCCCCGGCTCTTAAGGTCTGGGTGCCAGGCTGGGAAAGCACCCTAGGGGTTGGCACTTAGCTCGTGATGGCTGTTCTTCCCTAAATCCTGGCACACAAGCCCTTGAGAGCATTCGTGCTCATTTCCTACAAAGCTGCTCACATTTCCACACTCAGAACCCATGCAGACACACACTTGTGTGCCCACACATGCACATGGGTACACTTATGAATAATAACTGCTAACACTTACTTACTAGGCACTTATTACGTACAGCACCATTTCATCTAGTGCTTTTTATTCATGAATTCATATCAGTCCTTTCCATAACCCTGTGAGATTGGTGATCTTATTTTTCCCATTTAACAGATATAAAAACTGAGGCACAGAGGGCCTAAGTAACTTGCCTGGGTTTGGATTTGGACCCAGTCCATCTGGGGCTAGAGTCCACACTGCCTCACCCGGGCCCCCACTACACTATCTGGTGTGACACAGACCCACTCGTGCACATGTGTGCAAACACACCCACACACACATCTTCTGCCAGTAACGATGCTGCCGACCTGCTAGTGTGCAAATGCACTCTGACACACACACTCACCCGCCAACCCTATGTGTGCTGCCCCTCCCACCTGCCTTCCCCTCCCAGGGACCCGCTATCCTCTGAAGCCAATGACTGAGGCCAGGCCGGGCCAGGTGTCAGGGTCAGGACAGGGGCAGGGTGGCTGCTGACAGGGTGATGGAAAGCAGGAAAGTCACAAATAAGCAAACAGCCCCGCCTGGACACAGCCTTTGCCGAGCGTTTCCTGAATGTCCAGGGACATGTTTATTTTTCCACGACTGTCCAGAGTCGATCCCAAGTCTTTCCCTTCCCGAATGGCTGTCTTGATGGAGCCATGGCGCTGTGGGTCTGGCTCCCTCAGGGCTGACGTTTACAAATGTCTCTTCTCTAACAGGCTGAGAGGCCCTTGTGGTGTGGGTCCAGTCTACTTTTCAGCCTCATTCCGCGCCCCCCTGGCCCCCCACCAGCCCCAGATGCCCAGCTGCCTGCCGGCTCTCTGACCCCACGTCCTACAGCCCGTCCCGGACTCCCTGCCTTTGCTCAAGCTGTCCCCTGCCTGGGATGCCCAAGTCCTGTTCTCCGGGTAAATCCTATTCTCCTTGAATCTCACTCAAATGACACTTCCTCCAGGAAGCTGTCTAGGAGACTTGCAAGGAATCTCTTTCTGTGGCATTAAAAACAAAGAAGTTTAAAATTTTTTAATTGTAATAAAACACACATAACATAAAATTGACCATCTTAACCATTTTTTTAAAAGATTTTATTTGTTTATTTGAGAGAGAGAGGGCATGAGCAGAGGGAGAGCATGAGCAGGAGGAGAGGCAGAGGCAGACTCCCCGCCGAGCAGGGAGCCCGATGCGGGACTTGATCCCAAGACCCCGAGGATCATGACCTGAGCCGAAGGCAGACACTCAACTGACTGCGTCCCCCAAATATCTTAACCATTTCTAAGTTCAGTGGTGTTAAGTACACTCACTTCGTGGTGCAGCGGTTACCACCATCCATCCACAGAACTCTTTTCATCTTGCAAAACTAAAACTTTGTGCCCATTAAACAATAACTCCTTATTCTCCCCTCCCCCACCCCTGACCGCCACCCTTCTACTGTCTCTGTGAATTTGACAACTTTAGATATGTCATAATAAGAGGAACTGGACGGTATTTGTCTTTTTATGTCTGGTTTATGTCACTGAGCATAGTGTCCTTGGGGTCCATCTATGTTGTAGCAAATGTCAGAATTTCCTTTTATTTATCTATCTATCTATCTATCTATTTATTTATTTATTTTAAAGGTTTTATTTATTTATTTGACAGAGAGAGACACAGAGAGGGAACACAGCAGGGGGAGTGGGGGAGGGAGAAACAAGCTCTCCACAGAGCAGGGAGCCCGAGGTGGGGCTCCATCCCAGGACCCTGGGATCATGACCTGAGCCGAAGGCAGACGCCCAATGACTGAGCCACCCAGGCGCCCTGTGGGGCATCTGGGTGGCTCAGTCCGTTAAGTGCCAGACTTTTTTTTTTTTTTAAGGTTTTAAGAATTTCCTTTCTTTTAAAGGCTGACTACTATTCCACTGCATGTCGAGAGCCCATTTTGTTCACCCATTCTTCTGTCCGTGGACACTTGGATTGCTTCCATCTTTTGGCTGCTGTGGGTATGGTGCACAAGAAGCTCCTTAGCACTTTGTTCTTTTAATATAGCACTTGTTTGTCCATTCATCGGTGGATGGATATTTGGGTTGTTTCCAGTTTTGGGCTATTACAAATAAAACTGCTAAAACATTTGTTTACAGGTCTTCATGTGGATCTATGCTCTCCTTTCTTCTGGGCACGTATCTGGGAACAAGCTGGATCATATGCTAGGTATGTATATATTTAACTTCCTGGAGAGACTGTCAAACTGTTTTCCAAAGTGATCGAACCATGTTACATTCCTAGCCACGGTGTATGACTGTTCCAGTTCTTCCACATCCTTACCAACACTTGGTATGGTCAGTCTTTTAGATTTCAACCATGTATTCTAATAGGTTTGCAGTGGTATTCTAATGTGGCTTTCATTTGCATTTCCCTATTGACTGGTATTTGCCATATGTATATCTTCCTTGGGAAAGTGTCTGTTCAAATATTGTGCTGCATATTTTCATATTGAGTTGTTTGTTTTCTTATTTTTGAATATTGAGAGTTCTTCGTTTTCGAGATACAAGTCCTCTCTCAGATGTGTGATTTGCCCATATTCCTTCAAATGTATGACTTGTCTTTTCATTCTCTGAACAGTGCTTTTTGAAGAGTAGAAAACTTTAATTTTGATCAAGTCCAGTTCATCATTTTTCTCCTTTATGTATCCTGCTTTTGATGTCATATCTAAGAAATTTTTGCTTAACTCAAGGTACAAAGATTTCTAGAAATTTCCAGTTTTAGGTTTTACGTGGTAAGTCTATGATCCATTTTGATCTAATGTTTTGCATATGGCATGAGGTAGAGCTTGAACTGCATTTTTTTAAACATATACATGTCCAATTGTTTCAGCACCATTTGTTGAAAAGACTAGCCTTTCTTCACTGAATTGACTTTGCATCTTTGTTGAAAATTTATTGTCCACATATGTGTGTGTCTCTTTCTGTTCCATTGATCTCTCTTGATGCCAGTTCCACACTATCTTGCTAACTGCAGCTTTCCAACAGGTCCTGAGATCAAGTAGTGCTAGACTCCCACCTTTGTTGCTTTTCAAAGTCGTTCGGATATTGTAAGTTTTTTGTATTTCCATATGAATTTTAGAATCAGCTTAGAATTTGTCAGCTTCTGTCAAAACCTGCTAGGATTTTGATTAGGATTCTTTTGATGCTGTCCATGAATCTGGGGGACAAGTCACTGTCTAACCATCTCTTGACCTATGAACCTGGTATATTTCTCCATTTATTTAGGTCTTCTTTACTTTCTCTCAGTAATGGTTTGTAGTTTTCAGTATGTAAGTCTTACACATCTTTTGTCAGATTTATCCCTAAATAGTTCATACGTTTGATGGTATTATATGATTTTTTAAAATATTTAAAGCTTTATGGAGGTATATTTGACAAAATTGTAAGATATTTATTTTTTTTAAAGATTTTATTTATTTATTTTAGAGAGAGAGAAAGAGTGTGTGAGAGAGAGAGTGTGAGCCGGGGGAGGAGCAGAGGGAGAGGGACAAGCAGACTCCACGCTGAGCATGGAGCCAATGCTGGGCTCAATCCCACGACCCCGAGATCATGACCTGAGCCGAAACCAAGAGTCGGAAGCTTTAACTGACTGCACCACCCAGGCACCCCAAAACTGTAAGGTATTTAAGGTGGACGTACAGTAATTTGATACACATATACCTTGTGAAAGGAGTCCCCTCCCCCCACCATCTAGTTAATTGACATCCATCACTTCATGCATTTATCTTTTTTTGGGAGGGGTGAGAATATTTAATCGCTATGCTCTTAGCAAATTTCAATTATGCAATACAGTGTTATTAACCATAGTCACCATGTTTTACATTAGATCCTCAGACCTTATTCATCTTATAGCTGAATGTTGTACCTTTTTACCGACCTCTTCCTGTATTCTCAACCTCTGTCTCTGACAGCTAATTTTCCACTGTTTCTATGAGTTTGACCCTTTTTAGAATCCATATGTAAGTGATACCATGCACTATTTTTTTTTCTGCCTGGTTTATTTCACTTAGCATGATGCCTTCAAATTCCATCCATGTTGTTGCATATGGCAGGATCTCCTTTCTCTTGGCTGAGAGAGATTCATCCATTGATGGACACTTAGGTTGTTTTTGTATCTTGGCTATTGTGAATAATGCTACAATGAACATGGGAGTATAGATATCTCTTTGTTCTCCTGTTTTCATTTCCTTTGGTTATATACCCAGAAGTAAGCATATACTGGATATTGCTGGATCATATGGTAGTTCTATTTTGTAATGTTTTGAGGATCTTCCATTCTGTTTTCTGTAGTGGCTGCACCAAATTACATTCTTACCAACAGTGGATAAGGGTTCCCTTTTCTCTACATTTTTGCCAACACTTGTTATCTCTTATCTTTTTGATTGATGATAGTCATTCTAATTTCTACTACAATGGAGTTTGAATTTCTGTTTAAATTTCCAGTTGTTCATTGCTAGATATAGAAATACAATTGATTTTTGGACATGGATCTTGTATCCTGCAATCTTGCTAAACTCAGTTTTAGTAGGTTTTTGTAGATACCTATGGATTTTCTACATAAATGATCATTTCATATGCAAATAAAGACAATTTGTTTCTTCTTTTCCCTCTGGATACCCTCTTAAAAATCTTTTCTTGCCTTGGGGCACCTGGATGGCTCAGTAGGTTAAAGCATCCGACTCTTGATTTCAGCTCAGGTCATGATCTCAGTCAGGGTCTTGAGATGGAGCCCCACGTCAGGCTCCATGCTGGGCATAGAGCCTGCTTAAGATTCTCTCTCTCCTGGTGTGCCTGGGTGGCTCAGCCATTAAGCGTCTGCCTTTGGCTCAGGTCATGGTCCCAGGGTCCTGGGATCGAGCCCTGCATTGGACTCCCTGCTTCGCGGGAACCCTGCTTCTCCCTCTCCCACTCACCCCTGCTTGTGTTCCCTCTCTCGCTGTGCCTCTCTCTGTCAAATAAATAAATAAAATCTTTAAAAAAAGAAAAAAAAAAGATTCTCTCTCTCCCTTTGCCTCTATTCCCCCACATGCATACTCTCTTTCTCTTAAAAAAAAATCTTTCTTGCCTTATTGGATTGTCTAGAACCTCTAGTACAATGTTGACCAGGAGTGACAAGAGTGACATTACTATCTTGTTCCTGATCTTAAGGGAAAAGCATTATGTCTCTCATCATTAAGTGTGATGCTAGCTGTGAACTTTCTGTAGTGCCCTTTATCAGGTCAGGGATATTTCTATTTCTAGTTTCTGAGAATTTTCATTATGGATGGGTGCTGGATTTTGTCAAGTTCTTTTTCTGTATCAATTGGGATAATCAACTGTTTCCTTTTATCACCTTTATTCTATCATATTAATTGATTTTTGAATGTTAAATCAATCTTGCATCCCTGGGATAAACCCTACCTGGTCATAATTTATTACTCTTTTTATGTATTGTTAGATTCAGTTTGCTAAAATTTTGTTGAGCATTTTTATATCCAGGGATATTGGTCAACAGTTTTCTTTTTTAGTAGTGTCTTTGTCTAGATTGGTAAAGTAACATGAGCCTCATAGAATGAGTTCAGGAGTATTCTATTCTCTTCAATTTTCTGGAAGAGTGTGTAGAATTGATGTTATTTCTAACTTAAATGTTTGATAGAATTTGCCAGTAAAGTCATCTGAGACTGGGAAGGTTTATGACTAAATTTGATTTCTTTTTTTTTTAAAGATTTTATTCATTTTTTTGACAGAGAGAGACGGAACACAAACAGGGGGAGTGGGAGAGGGAGAGGGAGAAGCAGGCCCCCTGCCGAGCAGGGAGCCCGATATGGGGCTCGATCCCAGGACCCTGACCATGACCTGAGCTGAAGGCAGATGCTCAACGACTGAGCCACACAGGTGCCCCTATAAATTTGATTTCTATAAGAGATACAGGAATGTTCAGGATATCTATTTCTTCTTGCGTAAGCTTTAGTAGTAGTTTGCTGCAAAATTGTGGCCACTATTTCTTCTTTCTCTCTCTTTTCCTTTGGGGATTCACGTTGTGTGTGTGTGTGTTTGTATTATATCTAATATATACTACGTAATATTGTATAATTATATACTTATAGATGAGGCTGCTTGAGTTCTACAGTTTGCTGATGATGTGGTCAATTTTATTTCTCTATACGTTGATATAGGTCTTTTTTGTGTCTTCCATTTCTCTACTTAACATGTTTGCTCTTTCCTCCAGCTTCTGGAAATATGGATACAGATACAATAACTGTTTTAATGTTCTTGTCCACTAATTCTAATGTCTGTGTCAGTTCTGGGTTTTTATTGATTGATTTTTCTCCTCTTTATGAGTTCTTCTTTACATAGGTGGTAATTTTTGATGAATGCCAGACATTTTGAATTTTGCTTTGTTGAGTACTTTGTATTTGTATAAATCTTTTTGAGCTTTGTTCTGTATGCCATTAAGTTCTTTGAAACAGTTTGATCCTTTTGGGCCTTGCCTTTAAAATTTGTTAGTGGAACCAGAGTAGTGTTTGCCTAGGGCTAATTTTGCAAGACCCTTCTAAGCACTCTACTCAATGCTCAGTGAAAAATGCAGGTTTCCAGTTTTGGCTAGTGTAAACAGGAAATATTCTTGGCCCTCTGATCTTCTCTGATAGTTCAGAGGGAGCATCCTCATATACCATGCACTGGCCAGTACTTTGCTGAGTATTTAAGGGAGAACTGCACATCTCTGAGGTTGTCTGTCTGTGCAGCTCTGTTCTCTCCAGGAATCTATCCCACAAATGCTAGATACCTTGGTTTCCTCAGAGGTCATCTTAGCTCTGTCTCCTTAACTAGGCTCTGCCTGGAAATTCTTCCTCCCTTTGCTGCATCCTGGAAACTCTCAGAGTTGTAAGTTGGGAAAAGTGTATGGCTCACCTTGTTCATTTCCCATCTTTGTTACGTCATTTTCAGGGTCTCAAAAATTGTCTCATATATTTTATACTATGTTTTAATTGTTTCAGGTGGGAGAATAAATCCAGTTCCTATTAGTCCATCTTGGCTGGAAGTGCAAAGTGCTCAGTGCTCTTTTGCTTTCAAAATAGTGCCATTAAACTGGGAGGCTAGTGGTTCTGGAGGATACTGAGGTGGGTTATGGGATTGGCTGGAAGAAGAGTGAGTTTATATGATAGGATGTGCATCTCTGCACCCACAGCTGTATATCTGTCATCCCTGATTGCACATCTGTCTGTATGTCTGTCTGCAAGCCTGAATGCATTCTACCAGAGTTTGGGAAGCTGTCTGTGGCTGTCCCCTCACCGCCCCGCACCCCACCAGACAGGGTTCTTCCTTCTGTATGTCCAGTTAAAATTCCAGGCTGCTCATACAGTCATCCTGCCAAATTTCTGGAAGTCCCATGCCAGAGTTCATCAGGCCTGGGCTGGCCTGTGGAAAGGCTGCAGATGAGTCAAGCAGGCATTTGCCTTATGTAGTTCTGATTGGGAAGACGGGGTGGGAGCAGAATGGCTTTTCTGTTTTGAGTCTACTGGGGCTGATCAGAGGGCCCTCCCTCTCTTTTCCCTTCCCCCGGGCCCCCAGGCTAACCCTTCTCTGGTTCCTAGCTTGCATGCTGGTCTCTCTGGGCATAGGAGGGCTCTGGTTGTTGCTATCAGCCCAGTCCAGGTCTCAGAGCAACACACCTAGTGTTCTGTACAATGGATTTTTCCATGGGTTTCCAGGAGAACGAATGCCATAATACTTCCAGGAGAGCCAGCCTTTAGCAGAGCTTTCTCTTTTTCTTCTCTTGCTCCCCACCTATTCTAGGGGCTGGACAAGGGTTCACGTTGCCCAGGCTACCTCCCTAGCATCCAGCTCATCCTGATGCCTTTTTTCCAAGGGTGGACAATAGCACATAAAGCTGTATGTAGAACAGGTAGCAAATTTTCCATGATACTTGGAATAGAAGAATGGTGTATATTTTTTTATCAAATTAAATTTGGTTCAAGGCCCCACTTGTCAAGATGGATAATCGGCCCAAGAATTCTAGAACTTACGCAGACCAAAAAAGTGGGGGGGGGCTTAAATCCAATTAAGTATTTTAAGTATGTATATCTCTGATGATCTACTGATACAGCTACCTGGGAAATCTAGATTCCAGGGAAATGTTCTCACAGGTCCGTAAGGGGATGTGTATACGTTCACTATGACATTGTATATGGTGATGTGGATTCGGAGGCAGATTGGCTGATGTCCCTCCTGGAGTAAGATGAGAACCAGGTGCAGGGAAGGCCTTACGGTGCAGTATCTCTCATTCCGTAACAGCCTTTGTTTGACATCCTACTGCGATGGGCTGCTTAGAGTGATGTGTTATGTTGTTGGGAAGCTCAAATTGTGCTAGAATCACATCTCCTTGCAGTTGATTGTAGTGACTTCTTTATCTTGAGAGTGGGTGTATGCATTTGGGAGAAACATCATGTATTCATGTATTCATGTATTCATTCATTCATTCATTCATAAAACAGTTATGGGGCAATAGCCTCTGCTAGATTTTGGAGATACAGGGGTGACTGCTTACAATCCAGTGAGGGAAACAGGTATTAAATGAATAAACATGTCATCAAATTGATGATTCTGGCAATAAAGGAAAATAACAGCATTGGTATAATAGAACTAAGGTTCATAGGGGCTAAAGGAACACCTCTCTGAAAAAGGAACACTGAAATGAGACCTGAGAGCTGAGTAGAACTAGGTGTGTTCCAGGAGGGGTAATGCGGGCATCAGGGTCCTGAGGCAGGCAAGAGCTATGTCCATTCAAAGAATGGCTCTGCCTGGGGTGCCTGGGTGGCTCAGTTGGTTAAGCGTCCAACTTTTGATCTCAGCTCAGATCCCAGGGTTGTGAATTCAAGCCAAAGTTGGGCTCCATGCTTGGTTCCTTGCTGGTTGCGGAGTCTACTTTAAAAAAAAAAAAAAAAAAGAATGGCTCTTCCTGGCTAGAGTGAGGTGTGCAAGCTGGAGCAAACAGAGAAGAGGAGCCTGGGGGCAGAGGCAGGGCTGGGAACATGCAGAGCCTACTGCTTGATAAGGTGGCCACATAATTTATCATCTAGACTAGTACACATTTGAGACTGAAAGGGGTGCTACTAATAATAATGTTGGGATAACAGGTCACCCTATTTGTAGGTCAAGGTAAAGAGTCTGATTTCATTCTCAAGGATATGAAAAGCCATTGGGATCTTGAGGAAATAGAGATATGACTGGTTTGCACCTGGAGCCTGAAATGGGGCCATAGCACTTAGAAACCTCCTGCCGTCCTTCCTATCTGCTTGGAGGAGCCTCTTGGGAAAGTTGTGGGCCATATCCAAAGTCTGGGAGTGAGAGAGGCAGGCAGGAGCCCAGAAAAGGCCCGTGGAGTCCTGCAGGTTGGGCAGTGAGCTTCAATTATATGACAGCCCTATTGCTGTGTAGCCCCCACAACCCCCCAGCCCAATGGCCCTGTTTGAGTGTGCCACCCATCTCCACCCTGCTTCGGGACAGATACCTCTCCCAACAAGTGAATCTGCCCCCAGTTGGAGACAGTGATAAGAACTTTCCCCTGGGTGCTGTAGACTAAGTGGGGAGGGAATGCTCAGTCCTACCCCAGCTGCAGGTGGAGGTGGGAAGAGAACAGCCCTCTTAATAACAGCCTAAATCAACTGGACTGTCAATGATTTTACAAAGCCAGAGTGTGAAATTTCTCAGTAAGATGACAAAGTCTCCAGCAGGCTGATCTTTACCTTCTTGAGGGAGTTACCCCTCACTCCACTCACTCATTACAGTGTCTGCCCTAAGCAGAGTCCACAGTTGGCTCTGGGGCCAACATAGGACAGTGGTCATGCTGTCACCCCTTCCCATGCACACATGTAGATCCACAGACCCAGGTTCAAAGGACAGAACACAAACTCCTACCACCAGGGAGCTCAGGGTGGACAAAACCCAGGGAATATGGTAGCTTCAGAGGGAACCAAATTTCCAAAACTCCCCCAAAGTTGTCTGTGCACATATCCAGCAAATCAGTCTCTCTCCAGCTGGGCCCTGGGTCTCTTCTTTGAGAACAAGAGGTGGCCAAGGGTAAGGACCAGGTGTGGCAGACACTGTCCATTGCACACCCAACAGCCATCCCCCTCTCCTTGCCTGTTAACAGTGTGATTTTTGCCACTAGCAACTGGAGAGTCTAGATCTTTGGGAAGCTGGGACCTTGGGACCTCCCCCCACGCCCAGGAGATGAATCATGATTGGTTTAAATGAAGTATGGCAACTCATTCCCCTGGCTTATGACTGGTCTAGATGGGGGGAAGATGGGGGTTATGGGATCCAGTTCTGGTAAATGAGATGCAAAGGGAAGTCTTCTGGGGAAGGCTCCTTTTCCCAAAAAGAAAGACAAAGGCTTGGGTGGAGAATTCCTTCTCACCCCTTTTCCAACCCTAGACTGAGACATGAGGCTTGGTAGTTCACCAGCAGCTTGGTCACCAGAATGCAAGAAGCTAGCTTGCAAGGATGATGGCGTGGAAAGACAGAGTTTGGGTTCTTGAAGTCATTGTTGGCTGCAGCAGTCCTGTATAACCTGCCTCTGGCCTTCTTCTTATGCGAGACAAATAACCTCTACCTGCTTAAGCTGCCATAGCCAGGCATTCTTCAATCTGCAGCCCAAGTGTGGCCCCCGCTCTTACCCTCGTAAAGCAGCCGGGGCTTCCAGTTTGGGGAACTCCTGCCCCCATCCTTTTTTTTTTTTTTTTTTTAAGATTTTATTTATTTATTTGACAGAGAGAGACACAGAGAGAGAGGGAACACAAGCAGGGGGAGTGGGAGAGGGAGAAGCAGGCTTCCTGTGGAGCAGGGAGCCCGATGCGGGGCTCGATCCCAGGACTCTGTGATCATGACCTGAGCCAAAGGCAGACGCTTAACGACTGAGCCACCCAGGTGCCCCACCCCTGACCCCATCCTTAAAGGAGGAATTGAATGACACAGAGAAGTAGGAGGCTTCTAAGATCATGAACACCAGCTTGGCTTCTTCCCTAACAGGATGACCTTGGGTGAATTAACCTCGCTGGGTCTTGATCTCCTCATCTGCACAAGGGAGACAATAACTAGCACTTTGCCTCACAGGGTTATTGGGAAGGAAGGGAGAAAATAAATGGGATAATGAGAAAGAAAGTGAGACATCCAGGAAATGCCTGGATGTAAAGTAGCTGTTCAATAAAAGTCAGCCCCCTTCCCTCTTTGGGAATTACGGAACCACCGCTCCAACCCTGGCTGTCAAGTCACACATGCACTCATTGTGCATGTCACCCTTATTACCAGGAGAGGATTTTGCATTATGGAACCTTGAGCTTTAAATTAAGTGTCAAATATAATTTGGCCACACTAAGAATTAATTATATGACTGCCCTTAGAAAAGCCAGGAAGCTCAGCTCTGAGTGTGAAATTGGTGTCTGCCCACAGGGGAGGGAACCCCCCTCTCAACCCTGAAGAAAGGGAATGGAAGGGGACAGGGATGGTGCTTGGCGTGGTCGGGGTATTTCCCACCCTGGACCCTCAGAAGCAGGGCTCCTTGAGGAGAGGCCAAGGGGTAGGGCTGAGGGGCAGAGATGAAAACATTCCCAGGACGTGTCCCCCCTGTGGCGGCCAGTCCGTCACAGCTAGCTCCGCCCTCCGTGGCTTGTGCACATCTGTCAGCTGCAGACACACATGTGGCTGGTGTCAGTCCTTCCCCTTTAAGGGAAGGGAAACATTTCCTGAGAGGGTGGTGGGGGAAGAGGGAGCCATGTGGCCAGAAGAGAGGCCACATTTGTCTCCGTGACAAACCAAGGACAAAAGCTCAGTCTGGAGCATTCCAGGAGGGGCCTGCCTCCTCCTGAGGACGAAAGGAGCCCTCCTCCCCTGGCCTCGGGGCCCAGGGCCTGTTTTGAGGAGGGGGAGGCCGTGTGCAGGGCGTGAGCAGCTGGGCACGGGCATCCAGAACCCAACCCAAGTCGACGGCTGCCACCCCCACGCGGCCTCCCCTCTCTGAGGAGTCTGGGTTTAATTTTCTGGTCAGTGCCGAAGGGAGGAGGAAGCGGACGACGAGGAGGAGAAAGGAGCGAGCTGAAGCTCTGATGCAGTCGGCTGGGGTCTGTCACTCAGCGCACAGCCCGCTGACGACTCAGGGCAGCCCCAGCTGTGAGCAGCCCATGATTTATGGACACCGAGCGAACTCCTGCGGCAGAAACCAGCCTTGAGATCAGAGCGGCAATAGGGCCCCCTTTTTTTTTTTTTGGCAGGAGACAGGGCCTGCATTTTTCTCATTCATGCCAAACTGCTTTGCACGGCAATTAGCTCTGTCCTCATTTAGTCTCCAGTCCCAAAGGGTAATGAAAGTCATATATCATCTTCAAGACTGCTAATTATTGAGCTCGCTTACAGGTAGGCTTTGTAACTGTGAGAAGGGCCTGTCGGCCCGATATTTATTACTCTTCCAATAAGTAAGCAAAGTGGGGTGGGGGCACTGGAGGGAGAGGGGAAAGAAGGGGGGAAAAACAACTTTCTTGAGAGACCGCCCAACCGCAGCCCCGGGATCTCTGACATACCTTCTGCAAATGTGCTCATCAGAGGGGAAACATCTTTATTCCACAGAGCGGTTTCTCATGCCCTAACAAACCAGTCTGGGGGAGCGGAGTGGTGAGCAGAGGCCCGCGGAGGGATGGTCTGGAGGGCGGGGAAGGGGACTGAGGGGCAGGGGGGAGGAGAGCACAGAAAGAGAACAGGGTGGCAACAAGACAGAATCCCCCCAGCGCCCCCTCCAGCCTCAGGTTCTAGAGTATTCCCCTGTCCTTCTTGGGCCTGCTGGATGGATGGAGATGGTCCTGAGTCAGGACTCAGGGCTAGGATCAACTCTGTCATGTCAAGGCATGGAGTGTGTGAGGCTAATGCTGGAAAGGTTTTCGTCTGAGCCCTTTGCCTTTATTTGGTTGTCCTGCCACCAAGCGGATGTACTATCTGGATTATAATTTATACCAGCAGATTTCCATGGGTGTGGTTAACTAAGGAGAAGGTAGGCTCTTATTTCCATGTAAACGGACTTAAAATATACGATGACTTTTTAGAAAAACTAGGCATAAATATTAGCCAGGATTACTGATTTTTAAACAGAGGATGCAATTAAAGCAAGAGCTACAGAAATATAACTAAGTACTGTTAGATGCCATACTCAACATGCAACCAATACTTAGTGTTTATTATGTGCCAGGAGCGGCGCTGAGACATTTGGGGTCACATTTCTCATTTGAGTCCTCATAACCCCATAACTCCCATGGCCCTGATGCCATCCCCACACTACAGGTAGGTTAAGTTACATGTCCGAGGTCACACGGCTAGTTAGGATTGGACCCAACACCATCTGGCTCCAGAGTCCATTCTCTAAACCACAACACTATATTTTCCTTAATTCATTCTCAACCATTTAAATTTCTAGTTAATGACATTGGTAGATACTTGTCTCTTTTGGCATCAAGAACCATCATGGACAGATTTTCTTCTGCTGTTGGCAATCCTCCCACTCGGAGCCTCTGTGGATGGTGGACTCACTGATAAATTGGAGAAGGACCGTTAGTTGACTTGCAAGTTCTTGCACTTAGCACCAGCTCCTCTGGAATCTTCCCTTGTCTATGGGGGGAACAATGGTGTGCTGGAGTCCTCCCCAACTCCAGGGACATCATGTTAGCAGCTTGGAATTGACCAGGGTAGGAACGTTTACACTATGGAAAATGGCAAATGCTATGAGCTAGGTTTTTGTTGGTTTGTTGGTTGGTTTCCTGAAGAGCTGGTTATTAAACTTTCACCAGCACACCACTGGGAAGGACCCAAGGGGAAAGGAAAAACATTACACTGTAGTTCATGGAATTTCTCTCCATCAGAGGGAAGTGCAGAGAGCCCAGGAGAGGGAGTCTAGAGACTTGAGTTCTAGACCTGGCTTTGCCAGTAAGGGATCGTGACTTGAGCAATTTGTCTTCATTTGCTTCAGGTGGTCTTTTAGGTGCCACCATAGCCACAGGATTAGGTATAAAACTATTTTCATAAAGAGCCTGGAGCCACAAAATGAAGCTTAACGGCATTTCAGTTTTTGCTCACAAATATAAGGCGGCTCCCCCATTCATGTGCAGAGTGGGGCTAGGGCTGTGGGTGTGTGTGCAAAACACATGCTGCTGCGTGAGCTGCTGAGGCATGGAGGCCGTTCCTTCTGCTCGCTGTTTCACTCTTTACCATTTTTGGAGTCAGACACACTAGGGTAGAAAGACACCTCTTCCCACTTCTGTGACCTTAGGCAGGTTGTTTAGCTTCTCTGCGTTTCCATTTTCTCTGCTGGGGACGAGCATAATCAATAGTGTGTATAAGGTCAATAGGGTGCTGTGAGGATCGAATGAGATAAAGCACACCGAACATGGGGTACTAACTTGGCACAGAGGAAGTGCTCAGTACCCCCTAAGTGTTGCTGCGTTTCTTCCCCACATTGTTTCTTTCCCTGGGGGGCGAGGGGAAGGTGCCCCACAACCACCCCCCAGCTGCCAGGGCCTCTGTACAGGTGGCCAGGACTGAGAAAGAGGGGCTGCTCTCACCTGCCTCCCCCTGCTGAAGCCTCCCAGCCCCCCAGCAGGTATGCAAACCTTTTTGTGTTCCTTAAGCTCCTGCTGCGGGGAGGAAGGTGTGATCCGGGAGTCTCTTATTTCCAGGGGTGGAGGCTCTGGCCGCAGGAGCATGACCCTGGACCCTGCAGGCAGGCCAGCTGGAAGGATGCCAAACGGGCTGTGGGATTCCCCAGTCCACTCACCCTGAGCCAGTGTGCCCTCTGCCCCACGTGGCTCAGATGCCCTTCTGCGTGGGTCGCTTCTGGTCCTTGCAGGAGTGGGGGCTGGTCCTCTCTTTGTACATCTGGCGGTGAGCATCCGTGGGGTAGCTTCCGTCTGTGCCCTGGCCTTGGCTCTGGGAGACCCTGGTTCTTTACCATAATACCTCTCTGCATGCTCCGGGTGACTCCCCCACGGTGTCTGAACACGGGCACAGGGCGTTCTCTTTTTCCATGTTTCAGTAGTCCCTGTCCCTGATCCTGGGGACAGCTGGATCTACCATCTTGGATGCATGCCCCCCCCATCCTCTCTCCTGACCCTCCATCTCCAGCACACCTTGCAATTCACCTTTCACTCCTCCCTGTCCTGGATCTGTTTCTCTTTACTTTCTTGGCCTCCCATCCCTGTTACCTGCTGTCCCAACCCACCACCCCCACTATGGTCTGGCCTTGGGATACCCTCTGGACCTTTGACTTAAGGCTTCTTGAGGGTAGGTTGAACACACGAAGGCTTGAGCAGCACAGTGATGAGTGGAACCAGGGCCCCCAGTGAGGTCAGGATGCAAGGCTCCCTCCCTAGGTTCTGCTGCTGTCTGGTGCGGTCCTCCTCTCTCCCAGCTTCTCAGGGTCATGGCTGCCAAAGCTGTGACCTCACATCAGTGCCCATAGAGGACCAAGGATGTCTATCCCTGGTCTAGTGAAAAAACCCCGGGAAGGACTGGATCATCCAAGCTTGGGACATGTGCTCAACTCTGGCTGCATCACTGTGCTGACCAGATGGGGTTCTAGGATGGCTCAGGCATGGGCCACCCGCCCACTTGTGTGCACGGTCAGATGAAGTGTTGTGCAGAAGGTAGACGCTATGCTGAGCCAGGAGGCATGACTCCACTGCAGGTGACGGTGCTCTGCCCCCACATTCCAGCACTAGCAACAACAAGCTCAGAGAAGTTGTAGGGAGGCACTAGGTTCAGACACAGATGATGCTGCCCCATCAAGGATTTGTCTCAGGAGAGCCACAATCATGTGGACAATCCTTTATCTTTATTTATTTATTTATTTTTATGAACTGGAAGTGCTTATTGCAGAAATTTGGCCACGGTTCTAGTTGGGTGGCTCCAGTTGAGGCTGGGCCAGGGCTCCCTGCCAGGACTGGGCAGGTAGGGCAAGAAGTGAGCAGAGGGAGTGTGTCTGGGCCTGGGGCCTCGGAGCTGCAGGCTGATGTTGGGAGCTGGGCTGCAAGAGAGGCCTGTGCTCTTGGGCTCCATGTTTAGGGCCTTTACCACACCATCCTCCATCACCATGAAGAACCTTTTGAATTGTTAATTCCCAAGGAGTGACACCAATGAATCATCTGTTAACAAATCTGTCTCCTTCCCAAAGGCCCCAGTGGGGTCGGGAGCCAAACTTTGCTTTCCGAGTTGTGGGCTCTCCCCACCTCACTGGTCACAGACATCACAGACACTCAGACAGGCTACCACCAGGACCCCCTTGGCCTGCAGAGCCCCAGCCTGCTGCATAAACCCTGGCAGGGGGGCCTTGGGACAACCCAGGATACAGGAGTGATTCGAGACCTGGGATAATTTAGAATGCTTGCCCAGAAGGAATTGGGGTCAGGATAAAGAGGGGAATTCACTCAAATTTTGAATTCATGGGTGGAGGTCTAAATGGGAGTCAAAGAACAGAAAGCACTTTCCCCTAAACTTTGCTGTCCCAGGGCTCAGGAAAGAGGACATGGGTAGAGGGCCTTGTGGGGTGGGCACAACTCCTATACTCTTAATACTTCTTGCTACGAGGTAGGCCTGAGTGGATTTCTGAGGCCAGGACGGATGGAAACAAGGACTGTTTTTATGTTAGGGGCAAGGCCTAGGTTTTGAACTGGGATAAAACCTGGCTGGAGAGAGGGACAGTTTGGGGAAGGGGGTTGAGACACAATAGAGGGTAATAACCGAGTCACCAGTGGGTCCCAACCCTAGACATGTCTCATACCCACAGGCCTCTGGGAGCCTCCTGGCTGTCTTCCCCTACTGTGTGGGTACAGTTGCTACGTAACAAACCACTCCAAACCCATTTTATTGTGTCACAGATTCTGGGGGCCAGGAATTTGGAGAAGGCAGAGTGAGAACCATTTGTCTCTGGGGACCTCAGCTGGGTTGACTCAAAGTCTGGGGGAATCATCTGGAAAAGTCTTCATTCATATGTTTGGTGGTTGAGGCTTGCTGTGAGCTGGAAGGTGGCTTGGCTGCGGGTCAGAAACCTCCACAAGCCTCTCCATAGGAACTCTCTGAAGGGGCTACTTTGGGCTTCCTCACAGCATGGCGGCTGGATTCCAGGACAAACACCCTCAGAGAGCCAACAGAAGCTGTGTGGCCTTTTCTAGTCTAGCCATAGAAGTCAGGCAGCCTCACTTCTGCCACATTCTATTCAGGGAAGCAGTCACGAGCCAGCACAGATTGAATGGGAACAGAGTTAGCTTCTTCTTCATGGGGAGAGGCAAGGTGATACTGTAAAAAGAGTTTATGGGATACGAAATGTTGTTGAGGCTGTTACTGAAAGTACGACCAGCCACACCTTTGGAAAATCCAACTGCCACACCCATAAATTTAGGAAGATGAGAGGGTCCAGTGGCAAACAGAGCCTCATACCCACTTCACAGAGGGAACAACTGAGGCTACAAAAGTCACTGAATTGAAAAAGGGCCCTAAAAGCCCAACATATGCTCAATTTAGGGATTCTTTCTATGGCATCCCATGGAGCTAATGATCTAGTCTCTTCTTGAATACCTGTAATGATGTGGAGATCATTACCTTACAAAGGGGCCCATTCCAATTGTCGCACAGTTAGAATTGTCAGAAAGTTCTTAGATTGTGATAAAAGTTGCATCCCTGTAAGGTCTGCTCATCAGCTCTGGTTATGCCCCTGGTGAATGAGGACTGGACAAGAAAGAAGGAAACTAACACTCTTGAGTGCTAACTTTGCGTCTGGCCTGTGCCCTTCACAGCCCTTTCCTGGAGAACAAGCGCGTGCCAACCCACTCACTGTTGATGGAGTTGTTGCTTTTCCATCTTGAGATCTTTCCCCTTTTCCTCAATGAACAGGTTTCCTGACTGCTCATCACCTTTGCTTATGTTACAGTTTTTCCTGGCTCTTTTTTTTTTTTAAGTAGCCACATCACACAAGATCAGCTTACCTTAAGCTTACAGTCAGCTGAACTTTTCACTTCAACTGCTGCTGCCCCTGATCTCTCCCATGCCACCTTTCATCCAGGAGTCTTCCCATCAGACCAAGGATTAGAATGAGGATGAATACCCAGGGGTCCCTTGTTGGCCTCACAGGTCTTCTGAGCTCAAGGGGGGTCTGAAGAGTGGGACCTGCGACCTGTCTCAGGTGAACCACGGGTCAGCCCGAGTTCTGGCTTCCTTCCTTCCAGCCAAACAGGTTGATTCAGAGGCTGGGAGGACCACCACTTACCCCTCACTGTGCCTGTCCCCTTCTTGCTTGGGGTCGGGGCGACAAACCACAGGGATAGGGAAGTGCCAGGAAGTACTTCCTGACAGGCTGAGAAGTACATCCCCTGGGCCTGGCCTGGGAACAGACATTCCCTGGCATGAAGGATGAGGTCACGGGGAAGACTGTAGAGGAGGAGAGGACCAGAAAAGGCTCACTGCAGCCCTCCTTCGTGTGGGCCTCAGCAGATTCGTAGTCATGTACATATATGGAAAAAAAGAGTAGAAGTCTGTATTGATTTTAGGTGAATCCTCCTAAATGGACATGTCCCCTGAACACCAGTATGAGGACTCTCTGGATTGCAAGTGGCAAAAACAAAACTAAAACTAGTTTCAGTAAGAAAGGGAATGTGTTGGCTCACCTGCTGTGAAGGCCAAGGGTAGAGTGGGGTTCAGGCTTGACTGGATCCAGGCACCTGAAGAAGTCATCAGACTTGTCATCAGGGGACTCCACTGCTCTGGCTGGCATCATTCGCTTCTACCGTAAGTTGTTTTTTCAGGTAGCGGTAGCCAAGGCACTAAGAACTTTGGGGTCCTAGCCTTATGATTTTCAGTCTAAAAGGAACAGACACTATCTCTCTTTCAGAATCAGCATATAAAATCCCAGGGAAGGACTCTGATTGCCCTGACATAGGTCACATGCCTCTCCTGGGCCAATCTTTGTAGGCAGAAAGGATAGAAAGATTGGCCAGGTCTGGGTCATATACCTTCTCTAGTGGCCGGCTACCTCACAGGCATCCTAGGGCAGGAAGCAGTATAACAAGGCCTTAGAGGACAGGAATGAGCAAGTCAGGAATTGAAGCCTGGCTGTCTTCTGTCTGGTATTTCGTTATCTGCTTCTTTTTGCCCACTTCCTCATTCCCCTGTTTTCCTTTGAAGATTAGCTTTTTTTTTTTTTTTCCTTTCTCTTCAGCATCTACCATGGCTCAAAATGGCTGCCTCAACCCCAAACATTAGTGACTTTTAGGCACCTAACACCACCTGTGGCTGAGTTCAAATTTTCAAGGAGGAGAGAATCTGGTTGGTTACAGGGATAGGTGTTCACTACTGGGCCATTCTGCTGTGGTGAACATGCAGTATGAACATGGCCTCTGAGGTCTTCCCCCTGAGCAGGCCTGGTAGGAGCGGTTCCCTAGAGAAGGGGGCGGTGGGTGGGGCAGGCATTTTAGAACAAGGTGCTGTGCTAGTCTCAGGTAACCCAGGGAAGGGCAGAGCCGGGCACCCTCCCTGCCCTCAAGTAGCTTCAAGTATAGCCAGGCAGGCAAGATGCTCATTTGGGCCAAGGGTCATAGGCCCCTGGAGAAGGGCAAGGTCATTGTGGGCCAGGACAAGCAGAACAAACTTGTCCTAGAGGTGGTGAGAACAGAGCTGGCCTTGCCTGGTGGGCCGAAAGCAAAGAACAAGGTACTCTAGAGCATGGAGTAGATGTTCTCCTCCTCACACCTGAGCTGGCTCACCTAAACCAACACTCAAATGCATCTGAAGTGTCACGATTGAGCTTTTCCTCAAAGCACCGGCTCTACAGAGGAGGCTTCTACGTGCCTCTCTATCTCCTCCCCCAGGTTCCTGCCACACTCCTTATAACACCCTTGGTCCCAGGATGCCCACGAAGTGACTCTCCCCCTCTTCCACTCCCCATCTCTGCACATGTGTGTGGAGGTTGCAGGGAGTTTTTCATGACTTTTTGGAAAGTCAAGGAATGTCTCTCCCCAAAATCCAAGGCAGGAAGGAAGGAAGGTCCAAGAATAAAAGGAGGAAAATACTGTTTGCATCTGAAGAAGGTCATGAGCTCTGAGGTGGGGGCTTCTACTCCCTTGCTGTGGATGAAGAAAGGGAGGTCCAGGGCAATTCTGGCCTTGCTCAAGTTCTCCTGGTGGGAATAGAACCCTGGCTTCTCACTGCCCCTGGCCCAGGGCTCTTTCCATGAGCCCTTGCTGACTAGTGGGGTGTGAGCCTGGCAGGGATAATCTGGGGGTTGGGGAGACCACGGGGAAATGCCTCACCTTCACGAGGTGGGAGTAGAGGCTCAGCCGAGGAAAGTGTGGCCAAAACCAAGTTCTCTTGGCAGCCCTGTGGGATCCAGAGAGTGGCTAAGAGGTCACCAGCAGCTCCTCGGGGAACTGGGCCAAAGTCCTTCCAATAGGCGTTATCTGGGCAGATTCCATTTCCTGTTGGAGGAAAAGGAAGACATCTTTGTGTTTCTCTGCTGTTTTCCCCTTTCCGGCAGATCAGAAACCAGATCGCGTCAGATAAACCCAGTTGAGATGAAAGAGGCCATGGCTGGCTGGGAAGAGAAGGGTCCCCTGCCAAAGTCACGCAGGAAGACTCCCGGAGAGACCCTTCCCCTGCAGAGGAGGGAGAAGGGGTTCATACGGGTCTCGCTTTAGACTTGTAATATTTCCAAACGAGGTTTTACCTACAGTGACTGTATTATTCTTTTGCCTCTGGTTAAGAGCGACAGATTGTTAACCGTGAACTTAAAAACTTCACACTTCTTCGAAGATTGCTTCAGCAAGGGCAGCCTAACAAAATGGAAGTGGCCCAAACCTCACTTGACCTCCACGAGGCTCCTCCGAAGGCCGTCTCCGAGGGCAGGGGGCGCTGAGGAGGAGGCAGAGGAGGTGGGGAAGGGAGAGCGGCGAGAGGGAGGGGAGAGGAGCAGGGAGAAGCGGAGAGGAGGGGTGCGGGGAGTCGGGAGGGAAAGAAAGAGGAAAACCGGAGGGAGGCCGGGGAGGGAGCCCGGCGAGAACGCGCGAGGGGAGAGGGCAAGGTGACCGCGGGTATCAGTGAGGGGCCAGTTGTCAGGGTTCTATCTGCACCGTGATTGATGGGAGCCTGGGTTTTTCTGTCAGCCTGTCACGGCGCAGGAATGTTTAATGTTCTCATTATTGGTTACGCTGTTGTGTATATTTCTCTGTCAGCACCGCGGACCCAGCTGAACTGGCAGAGCACTTCAAAGGCCTGCGGGTCATTCATCATCCCCATGACGCTCCGGCAAATGCTCAGCTTCAGCTCCGCGCCAGGGATTTGTTATGACTTGCGAGCCGGCTGACAGACAGGACGCTGGCGGCCGCGGGAGGGGGACACGCGGGAGGGAGGCTCGCAGCCCTTTTGTCACTCTGGGCGAGCGGCAGCGCCCAGCGCCCGGACTGGGGGGGAGAGTGTCTCCGGGGCGGGGGAAGCAGAAGGTGCGGCCCGGCCGGAGGTGACCCGCGGGGGGCCGGGGGCGCGCGGGGCGGGGGGGGGGGGGGGGGGGGGGGCCCCCCCCCCCCCCGGCTTTCCCCGCAGGCCCAGCCGGTGCCCTTGCGCTCCTGTCCCACCCTCCTCCTCTCGGCTGGCGGTGGCGTCTCAGAAAGTTATGCTGAAAACCCAGAGGTTGGGGAAAAAAGCCAAACTTGCAACCAGCCCGGCCCTGGGAAGGGTGGGCCGGGCCGGGGTTGTGGGGGTTGGGGGGGTTGGGGGGTGGGGGAGAGGAGAGCAGCAGAATATCGGAGCTTTGTTTCCTTTCCCAGGCCGTGACATGATTAATCGTTTTCTTCTGATCTAATTTTGGAACATGAAAAACAGCACATTTGTCTTGAAGAAAAATGATGTGCCGAACTGCGCAGATGGAAATTTCGAGCAATGAGAAAGATTAAAGTGAAACCCCACTCCTTAGACCTAATCATGAGTTGTAGATTATTCTGTCGGCCCAGCCAGATGGTAGCTCCGATTCCACAGCCCCTTCTTATATTAATGAATACTAGACTGTTATATTTGACTTAGGTAAGTGAAATGTCTATCAGAGCTAATGGACTGCCAGCCAGCATAACACATGTTGTACCGCTAAGGGTCCTTGCTGCATTTTTCATGTTTTATACTAATGTAGAACATTTTGTTTCCTACTGTTTTTCATCATTGTCACTGTTTGCTAAATATTTTCACATGGAAGGGGGGGAGGGAGACAAAGTCATAAGGAAAAAGAACCCCCCTACAAACTTGTGTCCAAAGCTAATTTCCTCCCGTTGGGCTTGGCTATAATTCTACAAGTAAAACAGTCACCCCAAGCAATACGTACAGGAACTCAATAGTAACGTGATTAAGTTCCTAGTCAACAAGACTACACTGGACTGTATGTTAACAAACCTAATTATAGCCCCGTGGTGATAAATTGGGCCAGGGCCCTTGCTGCACATCTCTGAGGTCCTGTCTAGAAGAGCAGCTTGACCCTCTTGTCCCAGGGGAGAGAACTGTCCTGGAGAGGAGTTCCACGCTCGGCTTGGAGGAGGGGCCCTACTGACCCGGTGGTCGTTTGCCTGCGGAGGGTGGGCACAAGCCCGGAAACGTTGCCGAGCACAAGGCCAGACAGGCGTTAGGCTCTCCTGGAGGAGGCAAGAAGGGCGATGGCTTCAGAGCTGTTGGCACCATCTGTGTTGTGAGCAGTATCAGGATGCCTGAGAGGAGAGTGTGCTCTTCCCAGGTCACTGGTTCCGTGGAGGCCTCGGGACCTGGTGGCTCACTTTCTCTGGGCCCGTAGAGGGTGGCTCCTTCCACATATCTCGTCTGTGCACTGGTGAGGCCCCAAGGAGCTTGTTGTTCAAGAGGAAATCCTGAGCTAGTTGTTTGTGAAGGACCCAAGCCTGGCTGGGACTAGTGTCCTGGAGAAAATGAATCCTGGAGATGGAATCTGAAAGCTGTTTGGGCAGATAAGATGGAGGCGGTTGAAGGATATCTTCAAAGGGTAGTGTCTTTTTTTTTTTTTTTTAAGATTTTATTTATTTGACAGAGCGAGAGAGAGCACAAGCAGGTGGAGTGGCAGGCAGGGGCAGAGGGAGAAGCAGGCTTCCCTCTGAGCAAGGAGCCCAATGCAGGGCTCAGTCCCAGGACCCTGGGATCATGACCTGAGCCGAAGGCAGTTGCTTAACTAACTGAGCCACCCAGGCGCCCCCAAAGTGTAGTGTCTTGAGAAAAAAATGGAAAGAAATACATGGGAGAGACCTATACAAGACAACACATGAGAGAGAGACAGAGACAGAGAGGGAGGGAGGGAGGGAGGCAGAGAGAGATCAAGACAAGGAAGTGTAAATACCAACAGAGCAGATAGCCCATGAATTTAAACTCTTCTTCCTCCAGCCAAAATGAGCTCCCTAAAAAGTGACTTTTACCCCTGCTTAAAATTCTTTCTTGGCTGTGATTCCTGCAGGAGTCAGTTCAAATGACTTGCTGTGAATAGATGACCCTTTTCCATCTATTCCCAGTTTACCTCTCTGGCCTCATCTCTCATCTCTCCTTCACTATGAACCCTGCACTTCTGCCACATGAGCCTTCTCAGGGTGCTGAAGAATTCTAGGCTCTTTCACAGCAATGTACTTTTGTCTGTGTTTGTCCCACTCCCTTCCATTCTTTCTCTGGCAAACTCCTACTCATCCTTCAAGACCCAGCTCCCATGTGTCCTCCTCTGCCCCACTTTCCTCACATTCCCCAGGGCATTATTTCATACTCTGGGCTCCCAGCAATTTTTGTCCACATTCCAGTGGAAATACGGGCTGGGTTGCCTCAAAAATGTATGTGTTTGAAAAATCTGTCCTTCTAGACTTCCTTTCCTTTACAACTATTCCTCTGTTCATCCATTTGTTCACGCATTCAAGTGGTACACAATTGAGAACCTACTATATTGCCAGGTATTGTTTCAGGCACCAGGGATTCAGCCAGGTACAAAATTCATAGCCCTCTTAGAGGTGCCATTTTGGTACTATCTGTGTGGGTCTGTTAGTGAAGCTTCTTCACAGTAAGAAACAGAAATTCATTTAGGTCCGCTCTAATAGTGCGGATTATTATAAAATAGTGGCAATAAAGGGGCAGAAATCGCATGGGGACCCAAGAACAACTGGATGACTTCTGAACAGCCTCTCAGCTTCTGTAACTCATAATTGGGTCATTCATGGCCCCTCCCAGGCCCTAATGCCATTTTTTAAACCTTTAATTGTGGTGTAATATATCTGCCGAAAACTGCATATAAGAACACAGTTCAAAGAATTTTCACAAACTATAACTCACAATGAGATCAAGAAGCAGAATATTCAACACTCCCGTGCCCCCTCTTGTTATCCTTCTTTGTTTCATTTTTAAGTTAAATTCCCACCCCAACTTCCCTCCATTATTTACTATGACATTTTGATTTCTGTTTTCAGTGGGTTTGTTTTTCTGAACAGGTTTATTGAGGTAAAGTTTACATTCCACAAAATCACCCATTGTATAGAATATTACTCAGCCATAAAAAAGAATGAAATCTTGCCATTTGCTACAACATGGATGGACCTAGAGGGTATTATGCTAAGTGAAATGAATAAAGCAGACTGAGAAAGACAAATACCATATGATTTCACTTACGTGTGGAATCAAAAAGACGAAACAAACAGACAAACAGACTCATAAATACAGAGAACAAACTGGTGGTTGCCAAAGGGGAGAGGGTGGGGGGGATAGGTGAAGGGGATTAGGAGGTACAAACTTCTAGTTATAAAATAAGTCATGGAGAGAATAGTACAGCATAGGGAATATAATCAGTAATATTATAATAACATTGTATGGCGATGGATGGTGATTACACTTACTATGGTGAGTACTGAGCAATGTATAGCATTGTCAAATCAATATGCTGTACATCTGAAACTAATATAACATTGTATATCAATTATATTTTAATAAAAAATCACCCATCGTAAGTGAACAATGCAATGATTTTTAGTAAACTTAAAGAGTTGTGCAATCATGACTATAATCCAGTTTTAGAACATTTCCAGCATTCCCCCAAATTCTCTTGGGTGCATTTTCAGTCAATACTAAGTTCCAGTCCCAGCCCTAGGTAAATAGCTTTTACATCTAGATCTGTGATCTATTTGGAAAAAAAAAAAAACAAAAAACAAAACACAACTTTTTTGAGATATAATTCACATGCTATAAATTCCATCCTTTAAAAAGGTAAAATTCAGTGGTTTAAATATATTACAAAGTTGTATAAATGTCACCACTATCTAATTCCAGAAAATTTCATCACCCAAAAAAGAAACCCCCCACCCATGAGCAGTCACTGCCCACTCCTCCCTCCCCCAGTCCCTGGCAATCATGAATCTGCTTTCTCCCTCCCCCAGTCCCTGGCAATCATGAATCTACTTTCTCCCTCCCCCAGTCCCTGGCAATCATGAATCTGCTTTCTCCCTCCCCCAGTCCCTGGCAATCATGAATCTGCTTCCTCCCTCTATGGACTTGCCTATGCTAAACATTCCATACAAATGGAATCATACAATATGAGGCCTTTTGTGTCTGGCTTCTTCCACTCAGCATAGTGTTTTCAAGATTAATGCATGTTGTAGCATGTACGAGAACCTCATTTCTTTTTTATGGCCAAATAATATTCCTGTATTACCATATGGATTTGCAACATTTTGTTTATCCATTCCTTATTGATGGAGATTTGGGTTGTTTCCACTTTTTGGCAGTTATGAATAATGCTGCTGTGAACGTTTGTGTACAAATTTTTGTGTGCACATATGTTTTCAGTTCTCTTGGATCTATATCTAGGAGAAAATAAGATTGCTAGGTCATATGCTAACTCTATGTTTAACTTTTTGACTGTGATCCATTTGAAGTTAATTTTTGTATATGGTATGAGTTAAGAGTCTAAGTTCATTTTTGTTTTCATATGGATATCCAGTCTGTCCCAGCATAAGTTTTTAAAATCATGAATTGGCACTTGGATGTGTCAAAAGCTTTTCCTGCAACTACTGAGTGAGGTATTAAAATCTCTAGTTATTATTGTTTATTTCGGTTTGAAATTATGTGAGTTTTGTCTTTTATTCTTTTAATATGGTAAACTATATTAATTTATCTTCAAATAATAAACCAACTTTACATTCTTGGGATAAACACACTTAGTCACAGTGTGTAATCCTTTTTATATGTTGCTGAATTTGGTTCACTAATATTTTGTTAAGGATTCTTGCATCTATTTTCATGAGGCATGTTGGTTTTCTTTTTTTGTGTGTGTGACATCTTTGTTTGGCTTTGATTTTTGGCTAAATCTAGCATCATAGAATGATTTGCAAGTATTCCCTCCTTCAACTATTTCTTGAGTTTGTGAAGTATTATTTCTTCTTTAAATATTTAATATTTGATTCACCAGTAAATCCATCTGGGCTTAGTCTTTTCTTTGTGGGAAGATGTCTAATTACTCATTCAGTTTCATTTTTCATGTTAAGTTTATTCAGATTTTCAATTCTTTTTGAGTCAATTTTGGTAATTTGTGTACTTCTAGGAATTTTCCCACTTAATCTTAGTTGTCTAATTTGATGGCATAAAGTTGTTCATGTATTATCTTATAATCCTCTTAATTTTTGTAGTGTCAGTAATGATATATCTTCTTTATTCTTGACTTTGGTAATTTGTATTTTCTCTCTCACTTTCTGGATAGTCTGGCTAAGAATTTTCCAATTTAATTGACTTTTTCAAATAACCAAATTTGGTTCTATTGATTTTCTCTACCTTCTATTTCATTGATTTATGTTCTAAGAACGTTATTTAATTTACAAATTTTTGGCATTTTTCCTATTTCTTTCTTATGGATCTCTAATTTAGTTTTATTGTGGTCGGGGAACATACTTTGTATGATTTCAATCTTTTTAAAGTTTTACAGACCCATTTTGTGCTCCAGCATATGATTTATCCTGGAGAATGTTCTATGTGTTCTTGAAAAGAATGTTTATTCTGTAGTCTTTGGGTAGAGTATTGTATACATGTCAGTTAAGTCAAGTTGGTTGATAATGTTATTGATAACTTATCTGTTTTTCTGACTTTCTAACTGATTGATCAATTATTGAGAGTGGGATGTTGAAATCTCCAATTATTATTGTTGGATTGTCTGTTTCTCCTTTCAATTCCATTAGTTTTTGCTTTATGTATTTTGAGGCTCTCTTGTTAAGTGCATACATATTTATAATTTTTACTTCCTGATATATTAATATATTCCTGATATATAATGATCCCTTATTATAAAAATTTCCCTCTTTATCGCCACTAATATTTCTTGTTTTCTTTTAAAAAAGATTTTATTTATTTATTTGACAGAGAGAGACACAGCAAGAAAGGGAACACAAGCAGCGGGAGTGGGAGAGGGAGAGGGAGAAGCAGGCCATCTGCCAAGCAGGGAGCTCGATGTGGGGCTCAGTCCCAGGATCCTGGGATCATGACCAGAGCCGAAGGCAAATGCTTAACGACTGAGCCACCCAGGAGCCCCTTAATATTTCTTGTCTTAAAGTCTATTTTGTCTGCTATTAATGTAGACTCCCATTAGTAAATTTGATTATTAGTGAAAATTATCATGATCTTCAAATATATAGAAGCTCTGCTAATAGGCCTCCATTTAAAAATATTTCTTTATTTTCTCTATAAAACATATGAACTGGTGCTCTCAGTACAATAAATACTTGTAACTGGTATGCTACTCTCCAACACGAATTGTCTTGTCTGCTTACTAAAAATCAGTTGTGTATGTTCCTAAGACTGTTTATGTCAGCTTTACTTGTAATTTTCATTACCTCTTGATTTAAATATAACATAAACTTGGGGTGCCTGGGCGGCTCAGTTGTTAAGCATCTGCCTTCAGCTCAGGTCATAATCCCAGGGTCCTGGGTTCGAGCCCTGCATCGGGCTTCCTGCTCAGTGAGAAGCCTGCTTCTCCCTCTCCCACTCCCCCTGCTTGTGTTCCCTCTCTCGCTATGTATCTCTGTCAAATAAATAGATAAAATCTTTTAAAAAAATTAATATAACATAAACTCATAAAATCTGACTATAAGAAGAAATGAATTTGTTTTTATATATTAACTAAATTGAATGTTTTAGAAAGACTCAATAAAAACAAGTAGCAAAAAATTGTGTTGAATTGAGTGTGCATATGACAGCTAAAAATTTGAAGAAAAAAATCACAAATATTCAGAAGGAATTTCCATATGTGAAGAATTCTGCTGAAATTCTCACTGTGCTCACAGTGTAGAAGAGGCAGAGATGCTAAAATTATCTGACAAATTTTAAAGTAATCATGATAAAAATGCTTCAACAGACTATTAAAAATATAGTTGAAACAAAAAAAAATAGAAAGTCTTAGCAAAGAAATAGGAGATATGAAGAAGAACCAAATGGAAATACCAGAACTAAAGAATACCATAACCAAAATAAAAAGCTCAGGGAGTAGGATCAACAGTGGAATGGAAGACAGAGCAAAGAATCAATGAACCAGAAGCCAAAACTATGGAAACTATCCAATCTGAAAGGGGGGGGGTTGGAGGAGAGACAGACAGAGAGAGAGCTTTAGGTATCTTCAGATATGTAGGACTACAGCAAAAGATCTAACATTTGGGACATCAGTGTCCCATCATTGGGACACAGAAGAAGTATGAGAAGAAGCAATGGTGGAAACCTTTCCAAATTTGTCAAAAAACATAAACCTATAATTCAAGAAGCTGGATGATTCCCAAATAGGATAAACTCAGAGATATCTATACTAAGATGCATTGTAATTAAACTACTGAAAACTAAAGGTAAAGAAAGTTCTTGAAAGTAGGCAGATAAAAATGACACCTTACCTGGAGAGAAAAACAATTTGAATTATGGTATATTTCTCATCAGAAAATATAAAGACCAGAAGAAAGTGGCACAATATTTTCAAGTGCTGTCAATTCAGAGTCCTATAGCTAGCAAAAATATCCTTCAGAAATGAAGAAAAAAATGAAGACATTCTCTGATGAAGGAAAAGTATGAGAATTTGTCACCAGCAGAACTATCCTAAAAGAATGACAAAAGGAAATACCCTAAACAGAAAGGAAATAATAAAATGAGGAACTTTAGAACAGCAGGAAGAAATAGCACAGTAAGGAAAAATATGGGTAAATATAATAGGCTTTCTCATCTTAATTTTTCTAAAATAATGTTTAATGATTCAAGCAATATTATAATACTATCTTAGTGGTTCTAAATGAATATAGGGGAAATATTTAAAACAATTGTATTATAAGTGGGAGAGGATAAAGGAACATAAAGGGAAATAAAGTCTATTCTTCACTTGAACTGGTAAAATGACAGATTGTGATAAGTTATGTATATATAATGCAATACCTACAGCAACCACAAAAAAAACCTCTGCAAAGAGATACACTGAAAAACACTATAGGTAAATCAAAATGGAATTTTTAAAAAGTTAAGTAATCCACAGGAAGGTATAAGAGAGAAAAGAGAAATGAAAAACAGGATAAAAAAACAGAAAACAAAAAATAAAATGGTAGACTTAAACCCTAGCAGATCAATAATTACATTAAATATAAACTATCTAAATACAATAATCAAAAGACAGAGATTGGCAGCATGGATTAAAAAACATAACCGAAGTATATGCTGCACACACACACACACACACACACACACACACACACACACACACAAGTCCATTTAAATGTAATGATATAGCCTGATTGAAAATAATAGGCTGGAAAATGATGTATTATGTAAATATAATCAAGAGTAAGCAGGAATAACTTACATGAAATAGACCAACACCAATTACAACATCAATTACCACAATTCACTCAATATGAAACAGATATTTTGAATAGTCTTATAACTATTAAGGATATTGAATTTGTAATTTAAAAACTCCCCAAAAAGAAATCTCCAGGCCCAGATGGTTTTAGTGGAGAATTCTACAAAATATTTAAGGAAGAATTAACATTAATTTTATATAATCATTTCTAGAAAATAGATGAGAAGGGCACACTTCTCAATTCATTTCATGAAGCTAATATTACCTGGCACTCAAACTCAACTGAATTCATACAAAAAAAGATCAATATCCCTCAAATATATAGATTCAAAAAAAATCCTTGAAAAAATTGGCATACAGAATCCCGCAATATATTAAAAGAATTATATACCATAACTAAGTTGGGTTAATTGCAGGGATGCAAAGCTGATTCAGTATTCAAAAATTTATCAATGTAATCTGCCATATTAACAGACTAAACAAACAAAAAAATCCCACATGATCATATCAAGTGATACAACAAAAACTTTGACAAAATTCAATACCTATTCATGATTAAAAAAAAAAAAACCTCTCAGAAAAATAGGAATAGAGAACTTCCTCAACTTGATAAAGAGCAGCTACAAAAAATCTACAACTAACATTATAGTTAAGACTTAATCCTTTCCCTCTTAAATTAATGAGGCAAAGATGTTTGCTTTATTTATTCAACGTAGTCCTGGAAGTTCTAGCCAGTGCAAAAAGGCAAGAAAAGGAAACAAAAGGCTTGCAGATTGGAAAATAATTTGGTACTACTAAGAAATGAAAACTTATATTCATACAAAAACCTTAACATGAATGTTTATAGCACTTTATTCATAATAGCCAAACAAGGGGAAACAACACAGATGTTCTTCAATGGGTGAATAGTTAAACAAACTGATCCATTCATACCCTGGGATACTACTTGATGATAAAAAGGAATAAGCTAGGGGCACCTGGGTGCCTCAGTCAGTTACCACCTCCAATTAAAAAATTTTTTTTTCATTTATTTATTTTAGAGAGAGAGAAAGAGAGCATGGAGAGGGGAAGGGCAGAGGGAGAGTGAGAGAAAAAAATCCCAAGCAGGCTCCCTGCTGAGCATGGAGCCCAACAAGGGAGGAGCCTGGATCCCACAACCCTGAGATCATGACCTGAGCCAAAATTAAGCGTCAGATGCTTAACCGACTGATCTATCCAGGCGCCACTGCCCCCTTCAATTTTTATGCTATTATTTCACATGTTTTAATTCTACATATATTTTACACCTCACATGATATTATAATTTTTCTGTAGAAACAATACTCATTTTTCACTTGTGAGTCTACAGTTTCTACTTCATTTTGGGTTCTTTCCACATCCTGGTTGATTTTTTAAAAGTTTACATACAGCAAACTTCATTCTTTGTTGTGTACTGTTCTATGGGTTTTGTCAAATGCATAGAGTCATGTATCCACCACCTAAGTCTTGATATAGAACCGTCTATCAGTTTCAAGATTTCCCGTGCTGTCCGCTTCTAGTCAACTCTCTCCCTAACTCCAACACCTAGGTCTGGGTCTGACTTCTCTCACATAGAAATATGCATTTAAGATTCATACAGGTTGTTGTGTGAGTCACTAGTTTGTTCCTTTTTATTGCTGAGTAGTATTCAGTTGTGTGGTTGTACTCTGCTTTGTTTATCCATTTGCTAGCTGAAAGACATCTCGGGTGTTTCCGGTTTGGGGTGACTATGAATAAAGCTCCTATAAACCTTCATGTAGTACAAGTATAGCGTTTCATTTCTTTTGGATAAATACATTGGAGTAGGATTGCTGGGCCATAGGGTATTTTGGGTCTCCACCAGCAATACTTGAAGCTTCCAATTACGTCACATCCTCATCAGCGCTTGGTATTGGCAGTCTTTTAAATGTTAGCCTTTCTAATAGTTATGTAGTCGTATCTCATGGTGGTTTTAATTTGCTTGTCCCTACTGACTAATTATGCCGAGTATCTGTTCATGTGCTTATTAGCCACCCAGATATCTTCTTTGGTGAAGTATGTGTTCAGAACTTTTGGCACTTTAGAAATTGAATTGCTTGTTTTTTTTATTGTTGAGTTCTAAGAGTTATGTATATAATCTGTATATAAGTCTTTGTTAGAACTATGACTTGCAACTTTTTTTTCCAGTCCATGGCTCACTTTTGAATTTTCGTAACAACGTCTTCAGCAAAGCAAGAGTTTTTAATTTTAATAAAGTTCAAATTAACATTATTTTCTTCGTGGATCATGCTTCTGTGGATTGTGCTTTTAGTATCTAGAACCTCTTTGCGTAATGTAGAGTCATGCAGATTGTCTTCTGTATTTCTACTGAAGTTTGGTAGTTTCACATTCTACATTTAGGTTTATGGTCCATTTTGAGTTAATTTTGAAAAACATTTTGTTTTATTGAGATATAATTCACATACCATGAAATTTACTTTTCGAAAGTGTACAATTAGATGGTTTTTAGAATATTCACAAGGTTATGCAACCATCTCCACTATCTGATTCCACTATCTAATTCCAGAGTATTTCATCATCTGAAGAGGAAGCCCTGGAGCCCATTAACAGTCACCGGCCCTTGCCCCTCCTCCAGCCCTAGGCAACTACTAACCTACTTTTTGTCTTTATAGATTCTTTGACTTAGTATAATGTTTTCAAGGTTCATCCATTTTGTAGCAGGTATCAGTACTTTATTCCTTTTTATGGCTGAATAATGTTTTATTGTATGGATATATGCATTTTATTTATCCATTCATCATTCTGTGGACATTTGGGGTTGTTTTCATTTCTTGGCTACTATGAGTGATGCTACTATGAACATTCATGTACAAGTGTGAACATACACTTTTGGTTATCTTGGGTATATACCTAGCAGTCGTTGAGTTAATTTTTATGTAAGGTGGGAGGCATGGGTCGAGGGTTTTTTTGTTTTGTTTTGTTTGTTGTTGTTGTTGTTTGCATATGGACATCTAATTAATCCAGCACCATTTATTGAAATAACTATCCTTTCTCCATTGAATTGTCTTTGACCTTTGTCAAAAATCTGTTGAATTTACTTTTAGATTCTGTTTTGTTCCATTTATTTCTGTGTCTTTTTGCTAATGCCACATTGTCTTGATTACCATAGTTAAGTCTTGAAGTTAGGTAGTTCACGTCCTCCAACATTTTCTTCCTTTTAAAATTGTTTTGGTTATTCTAGATCTTTTGCCTTTCTCACATACATTTTAGAATCAGTCTGTCATGATTTTTTATTTTATTTTATTTTTTTTAAGAATTTGTTTATTTATTTGTCAGAGAGAGAGAGAGAGAGCACAATCGGGGGAGTGGCAGGCAGAGGGAGAAGCAGGCTCCCCATTGAGTGAGGAGCCCCATGCGGGACTCCATCCCAGGAACCTGGGATCATGACCTGAGCTGAAGGCAGACGCTTAACTGATTGAGCCACTAAGGTGTCCTGGTAGTGATTTTATTTTTAAGTATACTGACATTTCGATTAGGATTGCATTGAATGTATAGATCATTTGGGGTGAGAGGTAGAATTGCATTTTATCAATTTTTCCAATCCATAAGCATGGATTAGCTCTCCATTTATTTAGGCCTTCTTTGATTTCTTTCATCAGTATTTTGTAGTTTTCAACACACAGATCATGCATATATTTGTTACATTTATAACTAAGTCTTTCATTTTTTGGGATGCTATTGTAAATGATTTTGCTTTTAAAATTTTGGATTCATCATTCATTGGTACTTAAAAGTACAATAAATTTTTGTTTATTGACCTTTTTTTCTATGACCTTGTTAAGCTCACTTATTAGTTCTAGGAGGGTTTTTTGATAGATTCTTTGGAATTTTCTCTCTCCAGATAACATATTCATTTTAGTTATACACACATTTTGACTCTTCCTATTGCTCTTCACTCTTTCCTGAATATCTTTGATTTCATCTGAGATCACCTTCCTTCTGCAGGTGGGACTTTCTTTAGGTCTTTTTTTTTTTTTTTTTTTATGTGGGTCTGTTGATTATTTTAATTTTTCTTTCTGAAAATGTCTTTATTTCCATTTATTTTGAAAAAAAGTATTTTTGCAAGATATCTCATTCTAAGTTGGCAGTTATTTTCTTTTAGGACTTGAGTGATATCCTTCATTGTTCTAGCCCCCATTGTGTCTAGAGAGAACTCAGTAATTGTCATTGTTACTACTTTGAGGGTAACATTTCTTTTTTCCCTCTGTTTTTTTAAGGTTTTGCTTTGCCTTTGTCTTTCAGCAGTTTTATTCTGATGTGCCAAAGGTGTGGAGGTGGTTTTCTTTGTATTTATTCTGCCTGGGCTTCTTAGCATTTCTTGAATGCATGGCGTGGTGTTTTTAATTAAAAAAAAAAGTTAATCAAGGGGTGCCAGGTGGTGCAGTCAGTTAAGCCCTGGACTCTCGGTTTCAGCTCAGGTCGTGATCTCAGGGTCATGAGATTGAGCCCCACATGGGGCTTTGTGCTCAGTGGGGAGTCTGCTTGGGATTCTTTCTCTCTCTCTCTCTCTGCCCCCCAAATAAATTAATAAACCAAAAAAAAATTTAGTCAATAGTCTCTTCAAATACTGCTTTTGTTTATTTTCTCTCTTCTTCCTCCTCCCTAGTTACACACATATTATGCTTTTTTAATTGTGTTCCATATCTTTAACTTCCTTTCTGTATTGTCCATTTTTTTCCTCCCTTTGCTCCAGTCTGTGTGTTTTCTACTGATCTATCAGTAGAGAGGTTCTAGTCCTCTTTTCAGCTGTGTCTGTTGTTATTTTAAACTCATCTATGCAGTTCTTAAATTCAATTATTGTAGTTTTCAGTTTTAAAATTTCTACTTGTGGGTGCCTGGGTGGCTCAGTCGTTAAGTGTCTGCCTTAAGCTCAGGTCATGATCCCAGGGTCGTGAGATCGAGCCCCGCATCAGGCTCCCTGCTCCGCAGGAAGCCTGCTTCTCCCTCTCCCACTCCCCCTGCTTGTGTTCCCTCTCTCGCTGTGTCTCTCTCTGTCAAATGAATAAATAAAATCTTAAAAAAAAATAAAATTTTTACTTGATTTTTTTTCTACTTGATTTTTTGGGTAGATTCCAGTTTTCCACTGAAATTCTTATCATTTACTTTCTTAAATGTATTGATGACAGTTATCTTAAAATTATATCTGATAATTCCCATATGAGTCAACTGTAAATCTTTTTTATTATTTGCTCTTTTGCTGGTTTTTGTTCACTTGGGTTTGTCTCCTGGTGAGTCTGGTAACTTTTGATTGAATGACTTAACACTGTGGATAAAAAATTACAGTGGGAGTTTGAGCTTGAATGTTATCTTCCTCCAGAGAAGGTTTCCTTTTACCTTAGGTCAGGGTCAGATCATCTTAATCGATCTTAGATGTTTGAGCTGGTTTGAATCTGGGTTTCAGCTTTTGTGATGGTTCTATTTACATATCCTAGAAGTAAGGTTAGTCCTTACTTTTAGGCTATAACTTGCCAGGCATCCTGACTGAAAGCTGGGGGTTTGCTAAGGTTCCTGGACTTACGATAGCCCAGAATTCTTTTTTTTTTTTTTTTTTTTTAAACCTTCTCAGTCGCGGGAGATTCCTGAATATCTACTCAGCTTCTGGGTTCCTCAGATGTTTGCTTACAATCTACAAATGCCTGCAAAAGAAAAGTGTAGGCAGATGTCAGGTTCACATGAATGTACTTTTTTTGTCTTGATATTCTTGGCCTCTCAAGTCTTCATTGTTCTGGTAACTTTTCTTTGTGTTAAAACTTGCTTTCCTAGTTGTTTTTGGCAAAGAGGGTGGTCAGATACAAGCTAATGCACCATATCCAAAGCAAAATGGAGAGCATGGACCTTGGAGCCAAACCTGCAGTATTCAGATCTTAACTCCATCATTTATGAGCCCTGTGACTATGAACAAGCATTAACTTTTTTGAGCCTCACTTTTCCTTTTTCTTTTTCTTCTTTTCTTTCTTTCTTTTTTTTTTTTTTTTTAAGAAAGAGGGCACGAGCAGGGTTGGGAGGGGCAGAGGGAAAGGGAGAGTATCTTAAGCAAGCTCCACACTCAGCGTGAAGGCCGATATGGGGCTCAATCCCACAACCCTGAGATCATTACCTGAGCCGAAAGCAAGAGTCCAACACTTAACTGACTGAGCCACCCAGATGCCCCAAACCTCACTTTTTTTTTTTTTTATCTCTAAAGATAGTGACAATAACAGTAGTTACCTTATAGGGGTATTGTGATGATTAACAAGTACATATAATATACTTTAAAAATATATAATGTAATATAATATATATCTTAGAAAAGTGTCTGGAATCCAAAAACTGCTGTATTGTTATTTACTATTACTATTTTCACTTGGTCTTCTTTCCAGTTGGTATTGCTTTCCATTGTATTATGTCATTCACACATCCTTCCTAGGCGGCACTGACTAGTAGGTGGAGTGCAAACTCTAGATCTGCAAGCCCTGAGTTGAACCAGGGGTATGGACATGAATCAGTATTTTTAAAAGAGCCCCAGGGTATTCTAAGGTTCAGTCAGGATTGAAAACCTCTGTTTTACTTCCTAGCTTTCAAGGTCCCTTATAGTCTGGCCCCAACCTGCCTTTCTAGTGACCCTTTCCCTGCTTCCCAGTGTGAGCAATCCCCTGTAGCAAGCCCATCTACTCACAGTCCAGCTTCCACCTGCGAAGCCTGCCTAATCTCCTGTACAAGGCACGAGGCTGAAGGGCTGATGGTTTATCTCCTCCCCGTCCCTTTCGAGGTAGTGGAGGTGGAGCCCCAAGCCCGTGCTTTCGTTCTTGAGCCCTCCCTCTTGGCCTTTATCTCTTTACCATAACTGGGATCTGTTTCGTGGCAAGTTTTGCTCTTTTTTTTTTTTTTTTTTGGTCCTTTTTACTTCTCCTTCCTGGACTTCCCTTTCACCTTTCTTTTTCCAAGACTAAGCCAGCCTCCACTCCTGCCTAGAAACACACTATTTGTTTACCTGGCCTTGTTAACTGCTACCTCAGCACAATAGCTGATTTCCAGTGATAGGGCCTGAAGAAACCTGTCCCGCCCTCAGGAACCAGCCTAGATTGACACCCTACTCATTCTTACCCTCCACTCCTTTGCTTGTGCTTTGCCCTTTACCCAGAATTTCTCAACCCCTATCCCTTCTCTGCCAATTTTAAATCTACCCCGTATTCATGTTTCAATTATTCCATGAAGCCTACTCAACATCTCCAGTGCACACTGTTCTGCGATCTGTCACACTCCTCCTGCTCACCCGTGAATTCCACACAATTGTACCTCAAAATTATATTACTGGCTTCCAATAGAGGACCTGGGGACACAGCAGGAATTCAATACTTAATATTTGCTTGTTAGACTCACATGAAATTGACAGAAAGAAGCCTTAGCTCAAAATTCCCCAAATTGATTTCTTTCCCCAAAATAATAACAACAGCACGGGTTGGTAGGAATACGATGGGGAATTGCATTTTCTGTTGCTGCATAACAAATTACCACAATTTTAGCAGCTTAAAACAACACCCATTTATTATCTCACAGTTCCAGAGGTCATTAAGTCCAGGTGGCTTGGGGCGTCTGGGTGGCTCAATCGGCTAAGCATCTCTCTTGGGCTCAGGTCATGATCTCAGGGTCCTAGGACTGAGCCCCGCGTCGGGCTCCGCACTCAGCAGGGATGCTTCTCCCTCTCCCTCTGCCGCTCCCCCTGCTTGTGCGTGCGTGCTCTCTCTCTCTAAAATAAATAAATAACTAAATAAACGAACAAACAAATAAATAAATAAAATCTTAAAAAAAAAAATAAAGGCCAGGTGGCTTGGCTGGGCTCTCTGCTCAGGATCTCACAATGTCAAAATCAAGATATTAGCCAGGTTGAGATCTTACTGGAGGCTCTGGGGAAGAATCTACTTCCAAGCTCATTCAGGTTGTCGGCTATTTCAGATTCTGGTAGCTGTAGGACCAAGGTCCCCCTCTTCTCCCTGGCTGTTCGTGGGGGCTGGGATGGGAATGGGTATCACTCTTAGGTCCTTCCATGTGGCCCCCTCCGTCTCAGCAGCAGAGAACCTCCTCTAGGCTGACTTCCCCTCACACGTGGAATCTCTCTAACTTCTTGTTCTGCTACCGGTGGGAGAAAACTCATTGCTTTCAAAAGGCTCACCTTATTGGGTTAAGCCTACAAGATTATCTCCGTATCTTAAGGTCAACTGAGTTGGTCTTTAACTACCTCTGCAAAAGCCCTTCACAGCGGTACCAGGACTGGTATTTGAATAACCAGGGGATGGAAATCTTAGCTATCTTTAGAGTTCTGCTTACCACAGGGGTGATGGAGCAGAAAGCCAGACAACCAGTAAGAAAGCAACCACCGAAATCCAATGGACCAATGCCTTGCAGAGTGACAAGTACCTTAAGGATCAGCTAGTCCAGCCCTCTTTGCTTGATGGGGACACTAAGACCCAGAAAGGGAAGGGGATTCATAATTCATCTTTCACAAATCCACCCTGGGCCAGACACTGTATTAAATGTTTATGGAGAAGATAGAGTTAATAAGACCCAGCATCTGCTTTTAGGATTTTATTACCCACATGCCCAATGCCCATGGAACCTAGTTTTCCTTTAACAGGTTAAGCCTGTTTGACCCTTGGAAACTCTAGAATTGTGTGCTAGAAAGAGATAAAATATTCCATTGTTTCTCAAGAGTAGAACCAATGACTTTAGGTGACATGTGGACCAACATTTTAATTGTGTTTATTTTAACGTTACCTTCTACTTATGGTAAAGGACACTATTTCCCCTGCATTACAGTGATGTAAAGTTTTCTTCCTTCCTCCCTCTTTCCCTCTCTTTTTCCTATCTTTGTCTTGCCCTTACAGATCATGTACTGTGTGGAGACAATAGCATATGATACTTTTTTAAAGATTTTATTTATTTATTTGACAGAGACAGAGAGGGGGAACACAAGCAGGGGGAGTGGGAGAGGGAGAAGCAGGGAGCCTGATGCAGGGCTCGATCCCAGGACCCTGGGATCATGACCCCCAGCTGAAGGCGGATGCCTAACAACTGAGCCACCCAGGCACCCTAGAATATGATACTTAAGTATATGTTGGGCTCCGGAAATTAGAGAAAGCTGGATTGTGAGCCTGGCTTCTCCCACTTAGCAGCTCTTCACTTAAACTCTATGCGTCTCACTTTCTCATTAGTTAAGTAAAAATAAATATATCATTTAAGTGATATAATGTGTGTAACGTGCTTAACAAAAGGCCTGTCACATTGTAAGCATTCAATAGATGTTAGCTATTATTAAAATGAGCTCTATTCTGGTTTACGGGGAAGGGGGCTTTCTGCTAAAGGCAGCCGGGCCTGGTTTTCATCTTCCATGACCTGTCTGGGGAATGGGGAGCGATGCTGGGGGGTTCTTGCAACTCTTCCTCTCCTCTTTTGAGGAAATAGAGAGATGTCTGAGACTTGATACTTTTTAGGGGGAGAGAGGAAATGGATACAGAGAATAAAGGAAAATAATGCAGGGTGCCTGTGGGAATTATCCATTCTTTGGAGAAACAACAAACATGGATCGAGCACCAGCTCTGCTTTGTGGCTCCCTTCTGGGAGGGAGCAACTTCAGCTGACCCTCCGATGTGTCTCCAACACCAAGCCTTCTCTCAAGTCATTCTTTCTCTCCCGTGAATTTGCCTCCCTCTCTTTATTCAGAGACTTGTTAAAATATCTCCTCTAAAAAGGCTTTTTGGTTTGTTTGTAGGAGGATGCTTCTCATATGTGCTAAAAAGTTATTCCAGGTAGCTCTCTCAGAGAGGAGGGATGGGGGTAAGGATGGCGACCTTGGGTGGTCAAAGGTATCAGGTGACGTGGCAGTGGGTGAGGGTGGAGCAGGGGAAAGGAGATGGGAGAGACTCTGAAAAACTTACTAGATCATGTCTCACAGACCAAACTGTGACTGCATAGTTAACTGCTGAGTGATGCCATAATGGAAGAAGCTTTAGGCCCTGCAATGCTGGTAGGGGAGATATTTTGTCAAGAGCTAAAGGGAAAGCCCAAGGATAGGTACCTATTCTGCCAGCACATGAGGCAGGCATCTGGCAGCAGTGAGCCAAGCCCCCTTTCAGGGACACAGAGTTCCTGGCTGGAAAGAAGGGGCCTGGGGTGGGGGTGGGGCCGGGGAGGGGATGGGTGTGCTAGGGAATGGTTTTAAACATTTTGGTGCTGCTTAAGTTATGAAGACATAGCACGTAGGTCTTTGTGAGCAACCAACCGTGTTTCTCCCGAGCCAGTGCAGAGGTGGTTTGTGAGGCTCTGTGATTAGGAATGGTTCCTGGGCCGCTTCCCTGCTTGGACAGGGAGCAAGAACAAATGACATGAGATTTAAGAAAAAAAAGATTATATATTTATTTGTGTGTCAGAGAGGGAGGGAGAGAGCACGAGCAGAAGGAATAGCAGACAGAGGGAGAAGCGGGTTCCCTGCTGAGCAAGGAGCCCAATGCGGAACTCGATCCCGGGACCCTGGGATCATGACCTGAGCCAAAGGCAGACGCTTAACTGACTGAGCCACCCAGGTGCCCCTGATGATGTGAGATTTAAAGTAATAATAATTGCACAGAGTGCAGGGGGACAGGTCTTTCAATGCTGCTGGTGGGAGTACAAATTTGTCCAGTCTTTTTTGAGACATGTGGACAGGATGAATCAAAAATCTTCAAAATGGGGGCACCTGGGTGGCTCAGTCATTAAGCGTCTGCCTTCAGCTCAGGTCATGATCCCAGGGTCCTGGGATCGAGCCCTGAATCGGGCTCCCTGCTCCGCGGGATGCCTGCTTCTCCCTCTCTCACTCCCCCTGCTGTGTTCCCTCTCTCACTGTGTCTCTGTCAAGTAAATAAATAAAATCTTTAAAAAAAAAATCTTAAAAATGTTCATAGACTTTGACCCTGAAATTCTACTTCTGGGAATACATTCTAAGGAAAAGCTGGACAAGTATACAAAGCTCCATGTATAATGACATTCATTATAGTTTTGTTCACAATAGTGGACAACTGAAAACAACCCAAATGTTCAGCAATTGTGAAATTTGATATTAAATGGGGCTATCTTCATGGAATACTATGCAGCTATGAAGAAAGACACTGCTGCTCCTCCGTATTTATTGATGTGGGAAGGTGTTTATAATATTTCAAGTGAGAAAAGCAGGTCCCAGAACTAAAATCAGTATGATCTTATTTTTATAGATAAAAGTAGATATAGTCATTTATTTCAGTAAATTTTTTCCTCCCAGACCATTATTTTATTGAAGATGACTTTATGCTGAGACTACAGCGTGAGGAGGCCCAGTTTTACACAAGGTCACTGCCACACAGTAGTTTATCATCACGGTGTTGAAACAGAGGCAGAGTATGTAAGTTACTTTGCATAGTGTCTGACACATAGTAGGTGCATAGAGGTAGAAAGTCTCCTAAACTGTTCAAGAAAATCTCCCTCTAGGATGGTTTGACATTTTTTAAAAGATATTATTTATTTATTTGATATATATAGAGAGAGCATGAGTTGGGGGGCAGGGGCAGAGGGAGAAGCAGACTCCCTGCTGGGCAGGGAGCTGGATACAGGGCTCGATCCCAGGACCCCGGGATAATGACCTGAGCCAAAGGCAGGTGCTTAACTGACTGAGCCACCCAGGTGCCCCTGGTTTGACATTGAATAAAAAGTATGATATAAAAACTGACAAAGTTCTGTGGACAGAAAGCATATGGTTATGATCTCAATTTGAAAAAAAAATAGTATATTCATCCATACAAAAATTCTGTTAAGATATAAACAAAAAAACCAGAAATGGTAAGAGTGTTTGAGTAATGTTGGATTAAGGGGGTGATTTTTATGTGTTTTTGTTTTAATACACCGAACCTCATGTGATAGAACAGACTATCTTTATTACTGTATTACTGTCTTTCTCGTCACTCAAAGTTTAAAAAAAAAAGGACTTTAATTACTGATATAAAGTAAAACAATTACTTGTTGGTTGGCTGAGAATTGCTAGAAATTAATAAATAGTTTGGAAATTATTTAGTAAATTCTAATTACTTAGCAAAAGTAATTAAAATATTTATAAGTGAACACCCATAAAACACCACTGAGCAAATACATTACTCAATAAATGGTTTAATTAGTATTTCATTACTAGAAATTAATCTCAGTAACCAAATATTACTACAAATTACATGTAGGATGGACAACTTATTTTACTGCTATTAATGATTTCAATTACAGAGTTTGTGCTAGTTTAATTCCCCCCTGCTTCTCCTACCCTCCTCCTGCACCCACCCAGGCGACTTCCCACTTCCCACACACTGGGCCTGGCATAGGGTGTTAGGGGCTGGTCTGATACCTTCCACATTGTTGGGAATCCCCTGATTAACAATTTCCCTCAGCTTATTTCCCACTTGTCTTGCTGAAATCCTGGCCCTGGGTGCTTCTTAATCAGTCAGAATCAGACTCCAGGGGCTGGTGGGCTTCTTCCCACAGATACACTCTCTTCTAGAGTCTTCTAAATCACTCAGCTGGACTGAAAGGCTCGATTCCTTTCCCATGACCGTGCCAGGGCCCCTCTGGCACTGGCTTGCGATCCTGGTTCAGTGCTCAGGCTGGGTCGGTGGTGGGTGGGTCAGGCTACCAATAAGTCATAGAAGGGCAACTTCATGCAGATTAGAAGGAGTCCTTTCTTCCAGACAGATGCACTCACACACTGGGGTGGGTTTCAGCCCCAGGTGTTCCTTGCTTAGGTTCCCAAGGAGCAAACTCTGAGATGAGATTTGTGGGCGGTAGTCTTATTGGGGAGTGCTCTTGGGAACAACCCCTCAAGGGAGTGAGGGAGGTAGGACTGGGCAGAAGGGGAAGTTGAACACTGGCCCCATGGGCAGCTCTGAAGCTGGGATGATTCTTCAAAAATGTCCTGCATTGAGGCAAGGAGGGGGGCATTGTCATTTCAAATGACCAGACATCAGGTCACACATCACTCTGGGGAATGACGAGCCTGTCTTTGGCTGAGGTCAAGTTCTGGAGAGGGACTCAGCTGTCAGCTCTTAACACTCCCAGCAGCTGGAGGAATGAGTGCCTCTGGGTAGAGTGCCTCTACTCAGAGGGAGCAGTATGGGCAGCTTGTGTCCCCCACAACCTCTGAAGGCCCGTCTGGGAGTGGCCTGAGGCCAGGAGTTGAATGGGCATGAGTTGTCCCATTGTTCTCCTGGGGCTGAGAGGGGTCTTACCTCTGGAGTTAAGGTAGACCCCTGCTTAGCTACCGGCTGATACTTATGCCTAGACTGTAATCTTCCTGAAGGCAGGTCCCTGTCTCACCGTATTCTCTGATTTTAACACAGTTGGTGGCTCAATTAATATTTGCTGATTGAATCTATAGGAGTAAAGACAAACTGTCACTCAAATGCATTAATATAATCTGTGATACGCTTGACACAGGGAAATACAGAGAATCTGATCTAGGAGGGGTCAGGGAAGCTTCCCCCAAAGAAATGACACTTGAGCTGAGACTCAAGGAATGGGTAAGAGTGACCCAGCCCTCCCCTGGACGGGCATTCTCTTCTGCCTGCTCCTAAGCCGGTCTTCTGGGTGGAGACAGAGGACCTGAGAGGTCACACTCACTTAATTTCTGCTGTTCTCTGCTGCGGAAATGTATCCTTTGTCCTTATCACAGCCTTATCTCGTATAAGATTCTTGTGTCAGAGAGCTTTTTCACCAGACCTCAGCTCAACCACAGCGGGATGAATCTGCCTGTACCTGGCAGGTGCTCTCTGCAGACACAGGCGAGTTGTCACAGCTGGAGGTGGCGACCAGCCTGGATTGCCTACAGGGCGTCACGCACGTGGACGCCACGTGTTGTAGAGGCACCGAGACTGGTAGCAACTGGGCTATACCACATCTAAACCACTGTTTCCTATTTGTCCTTCTCCCTATCCTGCCCCCGCCTTCGCCCCTATCCGGGCCTGGCTCCAGATTCCTCATTGCCGGAAGATTCCTCCCTGCCCAGGAGGGTGCTCTTAGGCCTTTCCCCTCCGCGCATGCGCATCGTCCTCCTTTCTCGGCCGGACCACCACTCCACTCACGAAACCCACCGAGGCCCCTCCCTGGACCTCTGCCCGGCAACCCCAGGTCATACTAGGCTCACCCCTTTATGGATTTCTACAGCCCTCAGCTGTAGATTCTTTAGGGCAGAGACTGTTTTAGAAGCCCTGGGCACTAGAGAGCGAGGAGGTTGCGAAGAGGCTGGAGAAGTCAAGCCCTGAAAGAAGGTCCGGAATGCGCATCCCTGCCCTGATGCTCTCGTGGGTGGCCGGCAGTGTCGGCGGTGGGCTGGATGGCACCTGCCGGTCTCCCAGGCAGGTACACTGCCAGGGGTGCCACAGGTCTGGCTGGTGCTGGTGGTGGCAGGACACGGAGGGAGGGGGGGAGGAAGGTGGAAAGTTCATGTTTATCAGGCCTGGAACTTTGCGTGCCTTGTCCTTAATCAGTCCACAGCTAATTAGCCACCTCCCCCCGCCCCCAGCTCGGCGGAGCACCATTAATCACCGCGGGAGAACACCGAGTCAGCGGGCCTTCTGCTCAGGGGAATCCCAGGTCCTTGGGTGGGCCCTCCATGCCGGGGGCACTAAGAGGGCCGTAAGGATGCGGGGCTCCTCTGCGAGGGTTCCTGGGGTTATTGGGCAGGGCCGCTGGGCCCTGTGCCTCCTGGGAAGATTGTGGGAGGAATCTCCCCCTCCTCTTTGCTTCAACATTCCAATTTTGTTCGAGGTGACAGACCAGAGGCTCACTTCCACAGACTTGTTTGCAGTGAGGGAAGGCATATGACACAGTTCGCACTGACAGGGCGTAAGCTGAAACCTGGGGGCTCTAGGAAGACTTTTGCTTTCCTGATAAAAGGCATCGGATGCTGCTGGTGCTGTCCCTTGTTGCTGTTTCTCCTTTCTGCCTTGAATGCAGACTTCAAACGCTCGAGCTGCAGCATCCATCAGCCTCCATGAGGGAAAGACCAAGAGAACTGTAACAATACCGGCCATGAGCTGGCAAACCAATGCCAGTAACCATCTGACCTCTGGACTTCTGTCAGGTGAAAATAACAAATCTCTAGTTAGCCTGCTGTGGGTTGGTATGGTTACTTGCAGCTGAACACAATTCTAACTAGGGGAACTTAGAGGGTACCAGCCTGATTGCAGAGATGCCCATGGTACCCAAAGTAATCCAGATATTCTTGGGCTTCAGCAGCCAGTGGGCGTGAGTGAGGTTATGGTACCCACGGCCACTAACTCCGCTCCTCCTCCAGTCCTTCATCCTTTAAAGCCTCATTCTCTAACCCCTTTTAGCCACCTGTGTTATTAAGAAAGTATCTGGATGTGACATTGATATATCAGTCATGTTAACTCTGTGTAACGGAGTTCCTAGTAAGGCAAAATTAGATTTTCTGGCAAATAAGTAATGCCTCTTTTCTTAGTTATGGAACTCTGAGGTACATAAGCAAACACATTGCTCTGGAAGGGCTCCTGGCTGGCTCAGTCCAAAGACCACATGGCTCTTAATCTCAGGGTCATGAGTTCGAGCCCAGGTTGGGTGTAGAGATTACTTAAATAAATGAACTTAAGAACATTGCTCTTGGAAAAGGATGCAACAAGAAATA